>NC_057805.1:270721265-271321265 GCF_018294505.1 Triticum aestivum | reverse complement strand
GACTCCCTGGGGCACGCCCCTCACCCTCGTGGGCCCCTCGGGCATCGTCTCGCGTTGATTCCACTTCCCTAAATTCACATATATTCCAAAAAAATCTCCGTCAGTTTTTATCCCGTTTGGACTCCGTTAGATATGGATTTTGTGCGAAACAAAAAACATGCAACAAACAAGAACTGGCACTGGGCACTGGATCAATATGTTAGTCCCAAAAATAGTATAAAAAGTTGCCAAAAGTATGTAAAAGTTGTAGAATATTGGCATGGAACAATAAAAAAATTATAGATACGACGGAGACGTATCAGCATCCCCAAGCTTAATTCCTGCTCGTCCTCGAGTAGGTAAATGATAAAAAAAGATAATTTTTGATGTGGAATGCTACCTAGCATAATCTTGATCATGTAATCTAATCATGGCATGAATATTAAGACACGAGTGATTCAAAGCAATAATCTATCATTTGATATTAAGACAAGAATACTTCAAGCATACTAATAAAGCAATCATGTCTTTTCAAAATAACATGGCCAAAGAAACTTATCCCTACAAAATCATATAGTCTGGCTATGCTCCATCTTCACCACACAAAATATTCAAATCATGCACAACCCCGATGACAAGCCAAGCAATTGTTTCATACTTTTGACGTTCTCAAACCTTTTCAACTTTCACGCAATACATGAGCGTGAGCCATGGACATAGCACTATAGGTTGAATAGAATATGATGGTGGAGGTTGTGTGGAGAAGACAAAAAGGAGAAAGTCTCACATTGACGCGGCTAATCAACGGGCTATGGAGATGCCCATCAATTGATGTCAATGTGAGGAGTAGGGATTGCCATGCAACGGATGCACTAGAGCTATAAATGTATGAAAGCTCAACAAAAGAAACTAAGTGGGTGTGCATCCAACTTGTTTGCTCACGAAGACCTAGGGCATTTGAGGAAGCCCATTGTTGGAATATACAAGCCAAGTTCTATAATGAAAAATCCCCACAAGTATATGAAAGTGACAAAATAAGAGACTCTCTATCATGAAGATCATGGTGCTACTTTGAAGCACAAGTGTGGAAAAAGGATAGTAGCATTGTCCCTTCTATCTTTTTTTCTGGGCTTTCCTTTTGTTTGGCATTTCTCATTTTTTACGGGACAATGCTCTAATAATGATGATCATCACACTTCTATTTATTTACAACTCAAAGATTACAACTTGATAGTAGAACAAAATATGACTCTATATGAATGCCTCCGGCGGTGTACCGGGATGTGCAATGATCTGGCATAGCAAAGATATCAAAAAACGGACAAGCCTTACGATCATGCAAAGCAATATGACAATGAATGCTCAAGTCATGTATATGATGATGATGGAAGTTGCATGGCAATATATCTCGGAATGGCTATGGAAATGCCATGATAGGTAGGTATGGTGGCTGTTTTGAGGAATATATAAGGAGGCTTATGTGTGATAGAGCGTATCGTATCATGGGATTTGGATGCACCGGCGAAGTTTGCACCAACTCTCGAGGTGAGAAAGGGCAATGCACGGTACCGAAGAGGCTAGCAACGATGGAAGGGTGAAAGTGCGTATGATCCATGGACTCAACATTAGTCATAAAGAACTCACATACTTATTGCAGAAATCTATTAGTCATTGAAAAAAAGTACTATGCGCATGCTCCTAGGGGGATAGATTGGTAGGAAAAGACCATCGCTCGTCCCTGACCGCCACTCATAAGGAAGACAATCAATAAATACCTCATGCTCCAACTTCGTTACATAACGGTTCACCATACGTGCATGCTACGGGAATCACAAACTTCAACACAAGTATTTCTACAATCCACAACTACCCACTAGCATGACTCTAATATAACCATCTTTATATCGCAAAACTATTGCAAGGAATCAAACATATCATATTCAGTGATCTACAAGTTTTATGTAGGATTTTATGACTAACCATGTGAATGACCAATTCCTGTCATCTCTCTAAATAGATATAAGTCAAGCAAGAGAGTTTAATTCTTTCTAAAAAATATATGCCCACGCTCTAACAAATATAAGTGAAGCAAAAGAGCATTCTACAAATGGTGGTTTTCTATGTGAAGAGAAACAGGCAATCCAAACTTCAAATGATATAAGTGAAGCACATGAAGCATTCTATAAAGCCATACTCAAAAGATATAAGTGAAGTGCAATGAGCATTCTATAAGTCAACCAAGGACTATCTCATACCATCATGGTGCATAAAATAAAATTGAGAACTAAATGCACAAGACGCTCCAAGATTTGCACATATCACATGAACGAAACGAATCCGAAAACATACCGATACTTGTTGAAGAAAGATGGGATGCCTTCTGGGGCATCCCCAAGCTTAGACGCTTGAGTCTCCTTAAATATTTACTTGGGGTGCCTTGGGCATCCCCAAGCTTGAGCTCTTGCCTCTCCTACTTCTCCTCACATCAAGACATCCTCGATCTTCGAACACTTCATCCACACAAAACTCACCAGAAAGTTCGGTAAGATCCGTTAGTATAATAAAGCAAATCACTACTCTAAGTACTATTGCAAACCAATTCATATTTTGTTTTTGCATTGTAGCTACTGTAATATAACTTTTTCATGGCTTAATCCACTGACAGAAAATCGATGGTTTCATCAAAACAAGCAAACTATGCATCAAAAATAGAATCTGTCTTAAACAGGACAGTCTGTAGTAATCTGAACATTCACCATACTTCTAGTACTCCAAAAATTCTGAAACATTTAGGAAAAATAAACAATTTGTATATAAAGACAGTGCAAAAAGTTTCAGAACCGTTCGATGTTCCAGTAAAAAAAGTAAAATTGCGCACTACAGCTAAAGTTTCTGTTTTGCACCGCATAAACCAACAAGCAATGTAAACATCCTAAAGGCAAATCTTGGCACATTATTTTTGTTTTTAAACTTTATAAAATCACACAGCAGAAATAAATGACTCTCTAAAACTTTCGGTTTGTCTCCCTGACAGCGCTTTCTTTAAAGCCATTAAGCTAGGCATATAGTGCTCAAGTAATGGATCCACCCGGATCCCAAGGTATATCAAAGCCAATTTTAATTAACAATGATTTGTGATTTAGTAGTGAGCACAAAGTAACATATATCATGCGACAATGAAGTCTAACTGTCTTCCTATGCATCGGCATATCATACAAGAACAATTCATGCACATCAAGTAAAGGCCAATACATAGCATAAGCAGTTTCTTGCAATTTTGTCGTGTTGGAAACATAGAGAGGTGGAGATATAGTTCCTCTCTCATAATAATTGCAAGTAGGAGCAGCAAGCACATGCATACTATATTCATCAAAATCATCATGTTCAACTGTAAAAGGCAACCCATCAATATAATCCTTAACAAGAGCAAACTTCTCTGATATAGTGTAGTTGGGAGAATTCAAAAAGATAATAGGACTATCATGTGTGGGTACAATAGCAACAATGTCATTCTTAACATAAAGAACTATAGCAAGTTCATCTCCATAAGCATAATTCATATTGGCATCTTGGCCACAAGCATAGCAAGCATCATCAAAAAGGGATATTTCAAAAGAATAAACGGGATCATAACAATCATCATAGCAATCATCCTTCGGTAAGAACGAAGGGACATTAAATAATGTATGAGTTGGAGAGTTAATCTCATTAGAAGGTGGGCACAAGTAGCTAATTCGATCTTCCTCCTTTTGTTCTTCGCTCTCCTCATCATCTTTTTCATCCAATGAGCTCACAGTTTCATCAATTTCTTCTTCCATAGACTCGTGCAAAATATTAGTCTCTTCTTGCACAGCGGAGACTTTCTCAATAAATTCATCAATATCGGAATTGAATTCATATTTCTCATAGCAACATTTAAGGATAGATAAATTTTCAGGTCTATAAACTGAATCATCAAAATCTTCAAACTCTTTAAACAAAGATTCAATTTCACAAGCACCCTTAAAAGCAACAAATTCTTCTATTCGTTCCACATCATAGTAATCATATATACCATTAGCATAAGAAGCTAAGGTTTCATTATCATTAAATTTGCATGAAAAGGGAAGGTGTGGAGCCTTCATCCTAGATCAACAAGTATAATCATATCTCAAGCATAGTTGCCTAGCATACCAATACAACATATAAATTTGATCCCATAATATTTTCCCTTTCTGAGTCAAGCGATAATCCCTAAAGTATTCACGTTGATCCAACGTGTCTCCCATTATATAATTGAATGGGGTTTTCTCAGGATTATTAAAGTAGTGCATAATATCTTTCACATAATGAGCATCGAGGGTTTTAGGAGGTTCCCCATCTCCATGAGTAGCAAGTAAACCTAATTTTTTGGGTATTTCGTGTTCCATATCCATAACTAAAGGTAGAGAACAACTTAGAACAGCAAATAAAAATTACTTAGTGATAAAGCAAACAAGCACACACGAGAATATTCACCCCACACTATAACTCCTCGGCAACGGCGCCAGAAAAGGTCTTGATAACCCACAAGTATAGGGGCTCAATTGTAGCCACTTTCGATAAGTAAGAGTGTCGAACCCAATGAGGAGCTAAAGGTAGAACAAATATTCCCTCAAGTTTTATCGACCACTGATACAACTCTATGCACGCTTGACGTTCGCTTTACCTAGAACAAGTATGAAACTAGAAGTACTTTGTAGGTGTTTTTGGATATGTTTGCAAGAATATATAGAGCACGTAAATAAAAACTAGGGGCTGTTTAGGTAAAGAAGCAATAAAGTTAGTATAGCGAGTGTGGAAAAGTGATGGTAGGAGTTGCGAAATTGTCCCTAAGCAATTGACTACTTTACTAGACCGATAGCAAGTTTTATGTGGGAGAGGCCACTTCTAGCATGTCATCCCTGACTTGGAATTCTATGCACTTATAAATGGAACTATTAGCAAGCTTCCACAACTACTAACGTTCATTAAGGTAAAACCCAACCATAACATTAAGATATATTGGTCCCCCTTCAATCCCGTATGCATCAATTTCTATGCTAGGTTGAAGCTTCTGTCACTCTTGCCCTCTAATACATAGTCCTATCAACATACAACTAACCCTATGGTGTGATCCACGCGTGCGCTCATATGATGGGCACCAAAGGACAGCAACATAACCACAAGCAAATTAAACCAATCATAGCAATTCACCAATTATTGATAAGACAACGAAAATCTACTCAGACATCATAGGATGGCAACACATCATTGGATAATAATATGAAGCATAAAGCACCATGTTCAAGTAGAGGGTACAGTGGGTTGGGAGAGTGGACCGCTGTAGATAGATGGGGGAAGGTGATGGAGATGTTGGTGAAGATGACGGAGGTGTTGGTGTAGATTGCGGTGACGATGATGGCCCCGGCGGCATTCCGGCGCCACCGGAAGAGAGGGGGAGAGAGCCCCCATTCTTCTTCTTCTTCTTCTTCTTCTTCTTCTTCTTCTTCTTCTTCCTTGACCTTCTCCCTAGATGGGAGAAGGGTTTCCCCTATGGTCCTTGGCTTCCATGGCATGGGAGGGGCGAGAGCCCCTCCGAGATTGGATCTGTCTCTCCGTCTCTCTCTATTTCTGCGTTTCTGATTCTGCCCTTTCACCGTTTCTTATATTCCCGGAGAACCGTAACTCCGATTGGGCTGAAATTTGGACACGATTTTTATCTAGATATTGGCTTTCTTGCGGCGAAATAAGGGCACCAACCGCCTTATGGAGTGGCCACGAGGGCGCAGGGCGCGCCTGACCCCCTGGGGCGCGCCCCTCACCCTTGTGGGCCCCTCGGGCATCGTCTCACGTTGATTCCCCTTCCCAAAATTCACATATATTCCAAAAAAAATCTCCGTCAGTTTTTATCCCGTTTGGACTCCGTTTGATATGGATTTTCTGCGAAACAAAAAACATGCAACAAACATGAACTGGCACTGGGCACTGGATCAATATGTTAGTCCCAAAAATAGTATAAAAAGTTGCCAAAAGCATGTAAAAGTTCTAGAATATTGGCATGGAGCAATAAAAAATTATAGATACGACGGAGACGTATCACTGTGCTGCATCATCCCTTCCTCTTTGGGGAAATACTGACGTAGCTTCAAGCGACATCAAAAGGAATTTGTGGCGCCGTTGCCGGGGAGGATCTTCATCATAACCAGGTTCATAATCACAAATATCATCTCCTTATAATTTACATTATTTGCCATTTGCCTCTCATTTTCCTCTCCCCCACTTCACAAAAATTTGCCGTTTTATTCGACTCTCTTTTTTCGTCTGCCGTTTTCTCGTCGGATCTATTCTTTGCTTGCAATCATGAGTGATTTTGGTATGGCACCAACAGATGACGGCCTGACTCCTAAGATGGGACGTACATGCAATCTGGATGCTAAAACTTTTATCTTGGGGCAAGGGAACGTTATGGGAAAAGAACGTATCCAAGAATTTTTCAATTGTGTTGTTAATCTAAGTCTTGATGATGCTCCTATACTTAAAACTTTTAGATCTTATGGGGATGCTATTTCAGCACTAGTTCTGAAACTTGAAAGCAAATTTATCCGTACCCATCCTACTTTTCAAAGATTGTTTTTGGAGCTCCCCGATATAAAGAATCCTAGGGCTAAAAAGTTGGCCACTCTCATTCTTATGAATGAGTTTGATTACATAATTCGGAAGCTAGAGAAATCTTTGACTTTTATGGTATGAATCGTGAAAAACCTGTGATAGATGAAATTCTTTACAATAGTGACTATGCTTTGAGACATTTGCTTGGGGATAATAAAATCTTTGATGAGAATCTCAAGAAAGAAGTCCCCGTTCGAGACATAATCCAACAAGTTTTTAATAATGTCAATCAACACTACTCTTGGATTGTTGCGGGAAATCAAAGGGGTTATGATGAAAACCAACTAAGGATTGCTAAAGTTTCCATGGATAATATGTTTTATGTTGTGCTTACAAAACCCCATGATGAAAATACCTCTAAGAAAATTAAGAAGAAGAAAGATGACAAAACTTAGATCCTTGGTTTATGCCTAGCTAAGGGCGTAAAACTATAGCGCTTCTTGAGAGGCAACCCAATGAATAAAATTTATTTTTGCTTTTTTCTTTCTATTCTTGAGTGTTAGCACAATTATGCTACTGTTATGATTGTGTTTTTTGTGTTTTAATTAGTGTTTGTGCCAAGTAGAACCAATAGGATCTTCTTGGGTGATAGTTGTTTGATCTTGCTGAAAAAGACAGAAACTTTGCGCTCACAAAAATAATTGTAAAAATTCACCAGAACGTGATAAAATGCTAATTCTTTTTGAAGAAGAAAAATATACAAATTATCTAGGTTTTCCTAGTTTTTCAGAATTTTTGGAGTTCCAGAAGTATTCGAACAAATCAGATTGCTACAGACTGTTCTGTTTTGACAGATTCTGTTTTCTTTGTGTTGTGTGCTTATTTTGATGGCTCTATGGTTTTCTTTGATGAGTTTTTGGAATACAGTAGATATAATACAAAAAAAAATAAGAATTGGTTTGATACATCACTTATAGTAGTGGTTTATTTTTTCTTACACTAACGGATCTCACGAAGGTTTTGTTGAGTTTTGTGTGATCGCAGTTTTCAAGTTTTGGGTTATCTTACGATGGATGAAGGAAGGATGTAAGAGCCTAAGCTTGGGGATGCCCCGGCATCCCAATCTATTATCCAAAAATGAGCAACCAACTAAGCTCGGGGATGCCCCCGAGTGGCATCCCCGCTTTCTTCCAAGAACTATCGGTATTTTACTCGAGGCTATATTTTTATTCGTCACATGATATGTGTTTTGCTTGGAGCGTCTTGTATGATATGAGTCTTTGCTTGTTTTATTTTGTGTTTTAAGTCATCAATCCTTGCTGGACACATCTATTTGAGAGAGCCAAAATTATATCATGACTTGTTAGAATTGCTCTCTATGCTTCACTTAAATCTTTTATGAGCTAGGACTTGCTCTAGTGCTTCACTTATATCTTTTTGAGCACGGTGTGCTTTGTTATTTTTGAAGAAATGCTCTCTTGCTTCACTTAGATTTATTTGAGAGTTAGTAAAATTTTGAAGAAATTCTCTCTTGCTTCACTTAAATTATTTTGAGAGAAAGAAAATTTGTTATGCTCATGATCTTCACTTATATTTGTTTGAGCTCATGAAAAGCAACACATGAAAATTAGTCCCAAAGTGATAGATATCCAAGAAGGATAAAGAAAAAGAAAATTTCATGAAGATCATTGGACAAAATAAACTTGATTCTTAGTAATAGTTTTGTGATATGATGATGTGATATGTGAGTTATGTTGATGAGTAATTGTGCTCTAGTAAGAATATTGGAGTTAAGGTTTGTGATTCCCTATGCATGCACGAAAGTCAATAATCATGCAATGAAAATTATATCCTACTTGTGCTGCGTTATTCAGTGTTAATTATGCTTAATGCTTGCTTATGAGATTATTCGTTTCTTGGTTGGTCGCTTCCCAATCTTTTGCTAGCCTTCATTTTGCACTAAGTATGATCTCTACTTGTGCATCCAAAATCCTTTAAACCTGTTTTGCCACATGAGTCCACTATATCTACCTATATGCGGTATCCTTTTGCCGTTCTAAGCAAATTTTCATGTGCCATCTCTAATTTTCAAAATAAACTTCTCTTTTGTGTGTTTGTTTCGCTCGCGGAACGGTAACGGGTGGCTAATATTTTCCATGTTGGATGTGTTATTCTCAAGATAAGTGTTTATTCACTTGTCATTGCACGAGAGTAAGTCAAAGGTCTTAGGCATGCCCAGTCCTGAAATGCAAAAAATGAATTTACTTTATGTTGTCAAATAATAAATTCCTTGGAAAGTGTTGGTATGGAGGGCACCCATGGATACGATTAGCCATGGAAAGTGAATGAATAGTGGAAAAAGGAATAAACTTTATTTTCTGTTTGGGAACCGCCTATGGCATATCTAGCATGAAAAGTGTTCGGAACTCTGAGTCGTTTTCGTTGGTGGGATGGATACACCTCTCAAAATGTTTTTATCTCTAAGTTTTTCGCTTTGAGCTCTAGCACCTCTACAAATCCCTACTTCCCTCTACGAAGGGCCTTTCTTTTACTTTATGCAATTTTTATTTTGAAATTTGAGTCTCCATCTTCTCTCATAAAAAGCACCAACTAGGAGGCAATATGATCGTGCTTAAGTATTTGGTGTAGTTAATATTCGAGTGTGTTTCATGAATGGATCAATGTTTGAGCATGATGGGCTAGGGATAACTTATTTTAGCGTTGATATTTTGAAAGACAGGGTTGCTTGTTGATATGCTTGAGTATCTAAATTATTATGTCAAAACTAGACTATTGCTTTGAATCACATAAAAAGTCCAAATGTCCATGCTATAAGAAAAGAATATGATATGACATGATGAACATTACTCCACATCAGAGATTTTGTTTTTATCACTTACCTACTCGAGGACGAGTAGGAGTTAATCTTGGGGATGCTGATACGGCTCCAACGTATCTATAATTTTGGATTGTTCCATGCTGTTTATTATCAATCTTGGATGTTTTATAATCATTTTATAGTCATTTTGTATCATTTTTTGGTACTAACCTATTGAAATAGTGCCAAGTGCCAGTTGATGTTTTTTTTCATGTTTTTTACATCGTAGGAAATCAATATCAGATGAAGTCCAAATGCCACGAATCTCCACGATGATTTTTTATGGGCCAGAAGGAAGGCAATGGGCCCTGGTTGCATCTGGGGGGTGCCCCGAGGGGGGCACAACCCACCAGGGCGCGCCAGGAGGCCCAGGCGTGCCCTGGTGGGTTGTGCCCACCTCGGGTGCCCCCCGGACCGCCTCTTTGCTCTATAAATACCCCAAAAATACCAGAACCCTAGGGGAGTCAACGGAATATTCATCCAGCCGCCGCAGAGTCCAGAACCACCAGATGCAATCTAGACACCATCTCAGATGGGGTTCACCACCTCCATTGGTGCCTCTCCGATGATGCGTGAGTAGTTCTTTGTAGACCTTCGGGTTCGTAGTTAGTAGCTATATGGCTTTCTCTCTATAGCTGAATTCTCAATACAATGGTCTCTTGGAGATCCAAATGATGTAACTCTTTTTGCGGTGTGTTTGTTTGGATATGATGAACTTCGAGTTTATGATCAGTCATATCTTTTTATATCCATGAAAGTTATTTGAGTTTCTTTGATCTCTTATATGCATGATCTCTTATAGCCTCGTATTTCTTCTCCGATATTTGGGTTTTGTTTGGCCAACTTGATCTATTTTCTTGCAATGGGAAGAGGTGCCCGGTAGTGGGTTTGATCTTACGGTGCTCGATCCCAGTGACAGAAAGAGAACCGACACATATGTATCGTGCTACTAAGGATAAAAAGATGAGATCTATATCTACCGCCATATAGATAAACGGATCTTGTCTACATCATGTCATCATTCTTATTGCATTACTCCGTTTTTCCATGAACTTAATACACTAGATGCATGCTGGATAGCGGTCGATGTGTGGAGTAATAGTAGTAGATGCAGGCAGGAGTCGGTCTACTAATCTTGGACGTGATGCCTATGTAATGATCATTGCCTGGATATCGTCATAATTATTTGAAGTTCTATCAATTGCCCAACAGTAATTTGTTTACCCACCGTTTGCTCTTTTTCACGAGAGAAGCCACTAGTGAAACCTACGGCCCCGAGGTCTTATTTCTCGTATATTTGCTTGCGATCTACTTTTCCTTTGCATTTTTATTCAGATCTATTAAACAAAAAAAATCCAAAAATACTTTGCTGCACTATATTTTATTTGCGATCTATTTATTCAATCTATTACAACTTTCTCCCGTCAACACGCAATTTCTGGCGCCGTACCCCGAAACGGATTGACAACCCCTTTAACACGTCGGGTTGTGAGGTGTTGTTATTTGTGTGCAGGGGCTGTTTACGTTGTGTTGCTTGGTTCTCATACTGGTTTGATAACCTTGGTTTCATTTCTGAGGGAAATACCTACCGCTGCTGTGCTGCATCATCCCTTCCACTTTGGGGAAATACCGACGTAGCTTCAAGCGACATCACTCCTATGTAAAATGAGTAAATGAGACAAAAAGAGAAAGAGACAAAGTAAAAAAATCACCAGCCTTAGATCCAGCCCTATTGTATCAGTGAATGATATTTCTACGTCGTGATTGACATGGCTATATTATTGACCATGCTACGGAGGTAGAAGCGAATTTTTTATTATTCCCGGAACTGGGAACTCCGCGATATTTCCTCTCCCTCGCTTCTACCACGATTTTTTTCCATCATGGACAGCCCAAATAAGGTCATGCAGCCGCGTCTCCGGCCCGCCCAGGACGAAAAGCCCATTTTCTGTCATGATTTTTTGTCATAGAAGTAGGAGCCCACCACATCTATGATGATACCGGGGTTTTTCACAAGTATCGTCATAGAAGTGTCACAAGCATGACAGAAAAAAATTCGTTCGGCCCAAAATGTCATGGATGTGTCTTTTTTTTGTAGTGAAAAGACTTGACCATTAGGATTTTTGGTCAGACCGAATAGAAAGACCCGGTGTGACCGAAACGCAATGGCTAGGGCAAGACTTCATTTCGGCAGTTTCGATTGTTTGAACTCAGTAATTCCAAAATGAAACAACTTCATTACAGAAACTTGGAAAGGCCATCTCGGTGAGCCCGAGATCCATTTCGGTTGTACTAGAACGTTAGGGTTTGGCATGTAGCAGTGTATGGGGTCATCTTGGTGAGTCCGGATGAGAATGTTTCGATGGGACCGAGATGGACTTTAGGGTTTTGGATGAAAGTGATGTGGAGAAATGGTTGAGGATTTTGGAGCAATGCCACTAAGCAATTGAGTCATGCTCAGAACCTCATCCCATTTTAATAGTATTGGCTTTCCTATGGACTCAATGTGATCTTGGATCACTTAACCAAAAATGTAGAGTCTTGGAGCTTTGCCAATCCTTATCCTTGGCATTTTGAAGGGGTCCACATCCTCATGTCCTTGTCATGCCACTGTTGAACTCATCTGAAACATATTAGATAAGAGTGTTAGTCCATAATATGTATGTTGACATTAATTACCAAAACCACCAAGGGAGCAAATGTGCTTTAAATCTCCCCCTTTTTGGTAATTGATGACCACATACATCAAAGCTTCAAGTAAGAATATAGCAGATAGTGTGTTAAAGCTTTGAGAGAGCATGTAACATGCATATGGTTCCCCTGCAAGTGTGCAGACATGTAAGTGATAGTAGCTCATGAAATGTGAGTGCACAACAGGAAGGAATGAGTAATGAGTTACATGTGTCTTGGCTATATGCATTAGAGCAACAAGATGAAAGAGATACCTTCATGTCCATGATTCTTTCTTGCAAACATATGTGCAACAAGAAAGAGATCATCATGCACATGAGTGTGATGCATATATTTACCTTGAGGTTGAGAAAACAAGGTTATATAACACAAGATAATCTCTCCAAGATAGGATACAAAACTAACAAGAGTACCAAGATTGGGATGACATGTATGAGGTAAGTATCACTAGATAAGTACTCCTTTAGATGCAGACATCTCCCCAAAAAGATCAAACAAGATTTGAAATAGAATTTCAAGGATTTTTCTCCCCTAAACTTGAACTTCCTCTCCCCCTGAATCTAACATTGGATAATGGGTAGGGTGAGATAAAATCAGAGCAAGCTTTTCTAGCAAGCCGATCCAGAGCAAAGACAGGCAATTTCTAGCTTAAAGACTGAACTTGAATTGTTAACATGTTTCCCCCCTCTTAGAAACATATATGTTCTCTCCTATTTTGTAAAATGCATCTCTCTTCCTTAGGATATTCCTTTTGATTATAGAAGATATTTGTAATAAGCTTTGATGTGCATCTCTATTCCCCTTTGACATCAATTTCTAAGAAGGGTCTAGCTTCAAGGTTAAGTGTCAAGTGGTGTGGTCCTTGAGAGGCACAACTAGGCATGATATAATTTTATATGCATGTTGTAACACCTCGAGAATCATGCTAAAGTAACTCTCTGTGATTAAGCTAATCATGTTGCTAAACAGGGCTTGATCACATGGGAATCACATTTCTTTTCAAACTCCTAATTCAAACTTCAATTAAATTTAAAGTGCAAAATAAAAGTTTTCAAAATCTTAAACAAAAATGTTCGGCGGGTGCCAAATAATACACTGGTAATTATTGTGGAGAAAACTCCTTTTTAGAAAATGTCTAAGTATTTTAAAATGGATTAAAAGGTGAAAGAAAATAAATAAATAAAAAGAAAACAGAACAAAAAAAACCCAAAAAAAAACAAAAGCCCCCCCACTGGACCTGGCCCAACTGGGCCAACCTCCAGCCGCCCGAATGGGCCGGCCCACCCCGCGCCCCCCCTCTCACCTTATCCCCTCCCCCCACCGACAGCCACCCCACTCCCCCCCGAAATATCTCCCCTGCCTCCCCCGATCTGGATCGAGGAGGAGGCCGTCGCCGTCGAGCTCGACCCCGCGCCGCCTCGCCCTCGCCGGAGCACGCCCCCGCCGGCCTGCTTCCCCCTTCTCCGCCTCGCCCGTCGTCCCCGTCACCCTCCCCGCGCCCCGCTGCCAGACCCCCTACGGCCACAGTGAGCACCGCCGCGCCTCGCCCCTCCTCTCTCTCCCTCGCCCCTCTCCTCTCGGTCACCGCCGCCCCGCTCGCGCTCCGCCGCGCCCAGACGCGCCCCCGCCGCGCCTGGCCATGTGCCGCGCTCGCCCGCGCGCCCCGACCGCGCGCCCGCGTCGACCTCGCGCCGCAAGCCCCCCTTTCCCCTGTGCGCCCCGCGCCCGAGCTCCGGACGGGCTCGCGTCCGCCGCGCTCCTCTCCGTGCCGCCCTGCCCGCGGGCTGTGCCGCCGCCGTCCCGCTCCAGCCACTCTGGCCCCGACGCCCTTCCCTGCTTCGGCGACCCCACCCGCACGCCCGCAGCCTCGCCTCCGCCGTTCGCCTCTGCTCTGCCCGCGCTGCTCCGCCGCCGCTCCGGTGGCTCGTCGGAGCCCCGCTTCCCCTAGCCCTGGCCGCCGGCGCCGGCGTGCGCCATGCGCGCCCAGCGCCCCGCCCCGTTGCTCGCCCGTAACCCGCAGTGCCCCCTGGGCCACTGCCAGTGGGCCTCGCCCCCTCTGGGCCACTGCCAGGTGGGCCTCGCCCCACCTGAGCCACTGCCACTGGGCCCGACCCCCCTGGCCCAATGACAAACGGGCCCGAGCGCCCCAGAACGTTTACTAAAAAATAAATAATAAAAAATAAAAATAAAAATAAAAATAAATAATAATAATAAAAATAATAAATTAATTAATAAAAATTAATAAATAAATAAATAAAGAAAATAAAAATAAAAATAATTTTAATTAATTAACTAAACTAATTAAGTTAATTAATCCTGTTTTAATTTAATTAAACAATAATTAATTAGCTAAACCCTAATTAACCTAAACAGTGAATGACAGGTGGGTCCCACTAGACCCACATGTCAGTTTGACTTAGTCAACCCCTGTTGACTGCTGATGTCAGCATGACATCATGCTGATGTCATAAATCCAAATTTCAAATTAAATTAAATAATTAATTAAATTCCAGAAATTAATAAAATCTTTAGAAAATCATATCTTTTAATCCGTAACTCGGATTAAAATGTTTTCAACATGAAAGTTGCTCAGAACGACGAGACGAATCCGAATACGCAGTCCGTTCGTCCACCACACCTCCCTAACCTATCGAACTAGCAACTTTCCCCCTCCGGTCCGTTTGTCCGAAAACGCGAAACATCGGGAATACTTTCCCGGATGTTCCCCCCCTTCGCCGGTACCACCTACTGTCGCGTGAGGACACACCTCGCACTGTTCATTGTCATGTCACGCATCGTCATGCTTATGTTTGCATTGTATTTACTGTTTCTTCCCCCCTCTTCTCTCCGGTAGACTACGAGACCGACACTGCTGCTGCCCAGTTCGACTACGGAGTTGACGACCCCTCCTACTTGCCAGAGCAACCAGGCAAGCCCCCCCTTGATCACCAGATATCGCCTATTCTTCTGTATACTGCTTGCATTAGAGTAGTGTAGCTTGTTACTGCTTTTCGATATCCTATCCTGATGCATAGCCTATCCTTGCTACTACTGTTGTTACCTGTACCTGCAATCCTACATGCTTAGTATAGGATGCTAGTTTTCCATCAGTGGCCCTACATCCTTGTCCGTCTGCTGTGCTATACTAACGGGCCGTGATCACCTGGGCGGTGATCACGGATATATACTTACATACTATATACATGACACATGTGATGACTAAAGTCGGGTCGGCTCGTAGGAGTACCCGCGAGTGGATCTTTGTGGCGGAGCGACAGGGCAGATTGAGACCGCCTAGGTGAGAGGTGGGCCTGGCCCTGGTCGGCGTTCGCGGTTACTTAACACGCTTAACGAGATCTTGGTATTTGATCTGAGTCTGGCCATTTGGTCTATACGCACTAACCATCTACGTGGGAGTAGTTATGGGTATCCCGACGTCGTGGTATCAGCCGAAGCTCTTTTGACGTCAGCAACTGAGTGGCGCGCGCCGCATTGGACCGTAAGCTCGCGCTTGTATTAAGGGGGCTAGGTCTGCTTCCGGCCGCGTACGCAACGTGCAGGTGTGCATAGGGCGATGGGCCCAGACCCCTGCGCGCATAGGTTTAGACCGGCGTGCTGATCTCTTTGTTGAGCCTAGGTGGGGCTGCGACGTGTTGATCTTACGAGGCCGGGCATGACCCAGAAAAGTGTGTCCGGCCAAATGGGATCGAGCGTGTTGGGTTATGTGGTGCACCCCTGCAGGGAAGTTTATCTATTCGAATAGCCGTGTCCCTCGGTAAAAGGACGACCCGGAGTTGTACCTTGACCTTATGACAACTAGAACTGGATACTGAATAAAACACACCCTTCCAAGTGCCAGATACAACCCGGTGATCGCTCTCTAACAGGGCGACGAGGAGGGGATCGCCGGGTAGGATTATGCTATGCGATGCTACTTGGAGGACCTCAATCTACTCTCTTCTACCTGCTGCAAGATGGAGATGACCAGAAGCGTAGTCTTCGACAGGACTAGCTATCCCCCTTTTATTCTGGCATTCTGTAGTTCAGTCCACTGATATGCCCCTTTACACTTATACCCATGCATATGTAGTGTAGCTCCTTGCTTGCGAGTACTTTGGATGAGTACTCACGGTTGCTTCTCTCCCTCTTTTCCCCCTTTCCTTCCTATCTGGTTGTCGCAACCAGATGTTGGAGTCCAGGAGCCAGACGCCACCGTTGACGACGAAACCTACGACACCGGAGGTGCCTACTACTACGTGCAGGCCGCTGACGACGACCAGGAGTAGTTAGGAGGATCCCAGGTAGGAGGCCTGCGCCTTGTTCGATCTGTATCCTAGTTTGTGCTAGCCTTCTTAAGGCAAACTTGTTTAACTTATGTCTGTACTCTGATATTGTGGCTTCCGCTGACTCGTCTGTGATCGAGCTCTTGTATTCGAGCCCTCGAGGCCCCTGGCTTGTATTATGATGCTTGTATGACTTATTTTTGTTGTAGAGTTGTGCTCTGATACCAACTTGTGACGCCCCCGATTTGACCGTACACTAATCATGCACGCAAATGTCCAACTTGTGACGCCCCACCTATTTGACCGTACACTAATCATGCACGCAAATGTGTATGATCAAGATCAGGGACTCACGGGAAGATATCACAACACAACTCTACAACAAAAATAAGTCATACAAGCATTATAATACAAGCCAGGGGCCTCGAGGGCTCGAATACAAGTGCTCGATCATAGATGAGTCAGCGGAAGCAACAATATCTGAGTACAGACATAAGTTAAACAAGTTTGCCTTAAGAAGGCTAGCACAAAAGTAGCAACGATCGAAAAGGCAAGGCCTCCTGCCTGGGACCTCCTAACTACTCCTCGAAGCCGAACTCCATGTAGAATCATCCTCGGGATCTCTAGCTCCTGGACTCCAGCATCTGGTTGCGACAATCAGGTATAGGAAGGGGAAAAGAGGGAGAAAAGCAACCGTGAGTACTCATCCAAAGTACTCGCAAGCAAGGAGCTACACTACATATGCATGGGTATATGTGTAAAGGGGCATATCAGTGGACTGAACTGCATAAAGCCAGAATAGAAGGGGGATAGCTAGTCCTGTCGAAGACTACGCTTCTGGTCATCTCCATCTTGCAGCATGTAGAAGAGAGTAGATTGAGGTCCTCCAAGTAGCATCGCATAGCATAATCCTACCCGGCGATCCCCTCCTCGTCGCCCTGTTAGAGAGCGATCACCGGGTTGTATCTGGCACTTGGAAGGGTGTATTTTATTCAGTATCCAGTTCTAGTTGTCATAAGGTCAAGGTACAACTCTGGGTCGTCCTTTTACCGAGGGACACGGCTATTCGAATAGATAAACTTCCCTGCAGGGGTGCACCACATAACCCAACACGCTCGATCCCATTTGGCCGGACACACTTTTCTGGGTCATGCCCGGCCTCGTAAGATCAACGCGTCGCAGCCCCACCTAAGCACAACAGAGCGGTCAGCACGCCGGTCTAATCCTAAGCGCGCAGGGGTCTGGGCCCATCGCCCTATGCACACCTGCACGTTGCGTACGCGGCCGGAAGCAGACCTAGCCTAGTGGCATTCCAGTCCAATCCGGCGCGCGCCACTCAGTCGCTGACGTCACGAGGGCTTCGGCTGATACCACGACGCCGGGATACCCATAACTACTCCCGCGTAGATGGTTAGTGCGTATAGACCAAATGGCCAGACTCAGATCAAATACCAAGAACTCGTTAAGCGTGTTAAGCATCCGCGAACGCCGACCAGGGCCAGGCCCACCTCTCACCTAGGCGGTCTCAACTTGCCCTGTCGCTCCGCCATAAAGTAACAGTCGGGGGCCGTCAGGAACCCAGGCCCACCTCTACCGGGGTGGAGCCACCTGTCCTTTCAGCCCCCTCAACGGATAGCCCTCCACGTCAGCAGACTGGGGGCCGCGGATAATGTTTTAGTCTATGTACTGAACTCTATGCATGACCCCTTTTGTAAGTTATGCCGACTACTATGTAGTAGCTATTGTGCTCCTTTCGTTATGCATGTTTCATCATGAATGATTCTTGTCTTTGCAAATATTTCTCAATGCTGAACTACCCCTGTTATATATTAGCAGGATGGTTAGACCAGGTGGTCGTGGTCGTGGTGGCGATGCCCCACCACCACCTGAGTACATGGCTGGTATGATCCAACAGTTTGAACTGAACCGCCAATTCATGGAAAATATGAAGGCTCAGTTTCCTCGCCCCAATATGAACCAGCAGCCAGCCCAAGTGACTCTTCAAGATTTCATACGCCTCAACCCAACCATCTACCGCAGCTCAACTCAGCCTCTGGATGCTGATGACTGGCTCCGTGACATCACCTATGAGATGGAGTCTGCTGATGTAGCCCCTGTGATGAGGACATGACTACCTTTGATACGACCAAAAATATTGCATATATGCATATTTGTCAGGTGATTTCTAGTGCAAACTATTCAATAATCTATTTATGTTATACAGAACAAAAATACTTCACACACTTTTGTGTTTTGTCTAATTGCAGGTGTATGAGACATTTGTGCAATCCACATATGAAGATAAGGGAGAAAGAGATGTTTACTTGCTGTTCAAAAAGTTCTCTCACGTCACTTTTGGCCCAAGAGAAGATAGAGTCCAAGTCTCTCACGTTCTGGATTCAGATTCGGACTGCACAGACATACCTGACTCAAAACGCCAACAACTTTTTCATACAGACTCCGAATTGGGTGATTCTTTTTTTGTTGGAAACTAGATTTCGTGCTCTTTCCAACACAATTGGATTCACCTTTAAATTCGTCCGGAGCATTGAGTTATGGTCGAAACAATCTGACGTTGCACCAGAATCCGAGTCAAACTACAAGTCCAAAGGTGTTGCATCACCTCCACTTGGGCCCATGTGCCTTGTACGACCTAGGGTTGGTTTTAGGCTGCCTTGGGACGTCCTCCCACCTCCTTGGCCGCCACCCCTTGTTCCTATATAAGTAGATCCATCTAGTAGCTTTTTCCTTGGAATTTGTTTAGTTAAAAGTTAGCCATTGCAACTTCGTGTACTTCGTTTGTGTCCAACGACCAGACCAAGACCGCTTACGGATTCCCACCACTATCAATACTTCATATATATTCGCAATATTCAGATTGCATTATCATATTCTTGCTCGTTCTTCGATTGCTTGCAGGAATAGACCTTCGTGGTCAGGCTGATCGTGCTTCCGGCATCGTCAGTAACCTCAGGAGATTGGTTTAGCGATTGATAAGGCGCAACGTCGTGCACGTTTGTAGTCGGATCGTCAAAGTCGACTCCACCAAATCGATAGTTATCATCTCATCGAAAGATCGGGACACCTTTGCCTCTATCAAGTGGTATCAGTTTTCAGGTTGCTCGGTGAGAATTTCCAGTTTCCCCTAGATTAGATTTATTTTCTTACCTATTGTCCAAGAAAAAGCCACAAAAAAGTTAGATCTATTCATCCTTTTGTCCAAGCCAGTCTGAGCCTTTGCAATTTTCTATTCATTGTTTGCATTATTGAATTATCGGTTGCATCGTCGTGTCGAGTTGCTGGTCTTAGGGTCTAGTTCGTTTAGAGTTTCGAGTTCTGTTCACATTAGTCACGTCGCCGCTGCATCGTTATCCCTTCTGCTGTCCACCACACCATCCATCAAATTCCACCATGTGCTACCCATAGTTCATTGTCACAATCATAGTTGAGGTCGTTCACATCTTCGCTTGATCCAATCTGCATCTTATCTAGTTTGTCTTGGAAAGAGGGAGAGAAAAAAAAGACAGAGAAAAAAAAAAGAGAAAAAAAGAAAAAGAAGTCAAAAAAAAAGAGAAAGAAAAAAGTGTGAGGAAAAAAAAGAGAGAAGAAAAAAAACAAAATTCGGATCTATCTAGACTCAATCTCGTAGTTGAATTCGGATTGGAATCTGTTTTGTGCACTGTTTAGTAAAACAGGCATACCTTCCTCATACGAAGTCCGTTTTGACTCCGCGAGTACTCAAATGAAAGCTAGCGACGAGCCGCATCTAAATAGTTGCAGAGACTAGTTCAATATTTGACACCTCAAAATCGTCTTCTAAATAGGTCTTTTTGCCCTTCGAAGTTCGCGGACACAGCTTATTCCAGTTTTTCAAGCCAGTTTCAGAATTCTTTCACTCCTCATATCAACTCGGAATTGAGTGATTCTTTTTGCATTGGAAAGCTTGAGTTAGTAGCATTCTTTGAAAAAAATTATCAGAAAATTGGCACAAACTTTTCAAGAGGAAAGTTGGAGAGAGTTGTTGTATATCCTGCTTGGCAGTTGTTTTTCATCATTATCTTTACTGCCGTTGTGATCTTCACTTATATCTTGCTGTCCAGAGCTACTTAGTATCCTTCATTGATGCTAGTTGTGCTACGCCGTGACCTCATTAGTGTTCTAGGCTCGCGTCTCTAGTCCGGTCTAGCCTAGGACCAGCACAGTACCGTCGTTGAGCGTTTATTCAACATTGCATCTCTGAATTGATTATTGCTAATATTTTGCTACCATATATAGCCAACCCAGCTCCACATATTTCTACACCGTGTATACGTACGTTCCCCTGGCAATCGCTTTACTCAATCTTTGGAGTTATTTGACACCGCTGGTTGCCTGTCACCACCTGCTGCTTGGTAAGAACTTGTAAGATATTGATATTTGCTTTACTGTGAGCGCTTTACCACCACATCCTAGTAGTTCATAGGAACATTATTCTTGAATTTTGTTTCTTGTTTCTACTAATCATGACAGGATCTAGAGTCAATTCATGGGGTTTGTCGATCGTGGGAGATGTGCCATCACCTATGCAAATACCACAACCGTCACGAGAGGTGCACAAACATCCAAATGCACATGATCAGGTTAATGTTTCTATACCACCATTTAATGGCCGTTTTAGACCTGCTTTATATATTGAATGGGAGTTTGACCTAAATAATATATTTGCTTCCAATAATTTTGATGTACGTAAAAAAGTTAAGGTTGCGGTTGGTTCTTTCACTGGTTATGCTGTAGTTTGGTGGAGTGAATATTGTCGGTTACACCCTAATGATATACCTACTACTTGGGATGATTTGAAACTTGCCATGCGACATACATTCGTTCCCGCTTATTATACTCGTGACATGATTACAAAGTTGCAACATTTAAAACAAGGTAGTGACACCGTAACGAAATATTATGATACTTTACAAACTACCTTGCTGCATTCCTCTTTAGAAGAAAGTGAAGAAGATTTTATGGATAGATTTTGGGGAGGATTAAATCGTGACATTCAGGAGATACTAATTCATGAAGAGTGTTATCCTATGGACCATTTGTTTCATCTTGCTTGCAAAGCTGAACAGGAAATAAAACGACGTGTTGCCCACAAGGAGAACAAGCGCGAGATGCATATTCCAAGAGTTGATACGGTTGTCCGTTCAACTACTAGGCATACTATGACAACCACATCCATTGATGTGAAGACTACATCACCTCCACCATGTGACACATCATCACCGAGAGTGCCTACATCATCTGAGTTGATCATAAGAGGTAATGACAAATGTACTGATCTTCCACCTCCACATGAGTATGATGAATGTCTTGTCAATTTAAGTGCACCATGCGGTGAGCTACCCACTACTTTGATCACACCAGCTACTTTAGAGGACTACGTTGATGATTTGACTTTGCCATGTGATCAAACAATTTTGAGTGAACCCAATGAATTAACTGTTGATGCAAAAGAACCAATGTTTAATCATTTTGATATGACCTCTAATCTTGGTGATGATTCTGTGTCCAATGACTTATTGCATGTTTGCTTATTTAAGCATGTTGTAGCATGTAAATTTGATGCAAGTAAGGTTTATTCACCAATGTTGGGATGGTTTAATGATGAACATTGTCAACCTTTTGAAAAGAATAAGAGCTTCGCTTACATGTGCAAACTGAGTTGCAATATTTTCATGCCTTCTACTTCTTGTGATAATATTTTGGCTTTAGATTTTATCAACTATGAAGGTTACTCATGTATACATGTGCCATATGTGCAAAAACAAAGAAAAGTAAAAATGGATGACATATACATATACAACATGTACACCTTGTCTCTTTTGTTAGCCACATTTCAGATTAAGCAACGCCGAGGACGGCTTTGTTTTCAAGAAGGGGAGGATGATGAGGACATGACTACCTTTGATACGACCAAAAATATTGCATATATGCATATTTGTCAGGTGATTTCTAGTGCAAACTATTCAATAATCTATTTATGTTATACAGAACAAAAATACTTCACACACTTTTGTGTTTTGTCTAATTGCAGGTGTATGAGACATTTGTGCAATCCACATATGAAGATAAGGGAGAAAGAGATGTTTACTTGCTGTTCAAAAAGTTCTCTCACGTCACTTTTGGCCCAAGAGAAGATAGAGTCCAAGTCTCTCACGTTCTGGATTCAGATTCGGACTGCACAGACATACCTGACTCAAAACGCCAACAACTTTTTCATACAGACTCCGAATTGGGTGATTCTTTTTTTGTTGGAAACTAGATTTCGTGCTCTTTCCAACACAATTGGATTCACCTTTAAATTCGTCCGGAGCATTGAGTTATGGTCGAAACAATCTGACGTTGCACCAGAATCCGAGTCAAACTACAAGTCCAAAGGTGTTGCATCACCTCCACTTGGGCCCATGTGCCTTGTACGACCTAGGGTTGGTTTTAGGCTGCCTTGGGACGTCCTCCCACCTCCTTGGCCGCCACCCCTTGTTCCTATATAAGTAGATCCATCTAGTAGCTTTTTCCTTGGAATTTGTTTAGTTAAAAGTTAGCCATTGCAACTTCGTGTACTTCGTTTGTGTCCAACGACCAGACCAAGACCGCTTACGGATTCCCACCACTATCAATACTTCATATATATTCGCAATATTCAGATTGCATTATCATATTCTTGCTCGTTCTTCGATTGCTTGCAGGAATAGACCTTCGTGGTCAGGCTGATCGTGCTTCCGGCATCGTCAGTAACCTCAGGAGATTGGTTTAGCGATTGATAAGGCGCAACGTCGTGCACGTTTGTAGTCGGATCGTCAAAGTCGACTCCACCAAATCGATAGTTATCATCTCATCGAAAGATCGGGACACCTTTGCCTCTATCACCCTGCCAGCTATGTCACCCTTGCTTCCTTCTTCTTGAAGGGACCCGCAGCTCAATGGTGGGACAACCACAGGCGTACTCTGCCAGCTGGAACAATCATCACATGGCCAGACTTCCAAGCAGCTTTCCGTGCCCGCTTCATTCCTCAAGGTGTCATGGACCGGAAGAAGCGTGAGTTCCGCAACCTCACCCAAGGCAACAAAACTGTCGAAGCTTATCAGCGGGAGTTTCTGGACTTGTCCCGCTATGCTGAAGAAGACATTGCAACTGATGCACGCAGACAGGAGAAGTTCCGTGATGGCCTTCAAGCTGACATCAAGCTCGCACTTCTAGTGCATGACTTTGCTGATTTTGCCACCTTGGTGAACAAGGCCATCAATGTCGAAACTGGTCTGCAGGAATACCAGAGCTCTCACAGGCGCAAGCGTGACACGGGCTCATCTTCGCGCCCGCCCTCACAGAAGCGTAAGATATGGATCCCGAACAGCATGTACCGTCCAAATGCATCTGCCCCAAGGCAGACCTATGTTGCACCTCGTCTGCCTCCACCACCGTCTAGGCAGTCAAGACTTCCAGCACCACCATCCCAAGCTCATGTTCCCACTCCCAATAATGGTCTGTGCTACAAGTGTGGACAACCAGGTCACCGTGCCAGGGACTGCAATCAGAATCAGAATCAGCTGGCCCTTCCAGCAACTGGCCGTGGTAACAATCAGCCCCGCAACAACAATGCTAAGTCTTATGGTCGTGCTCATGCCAACCACGTTGATCTCAACGAAGCTCAAGACCAGCCTGCTACTGTGATGGGTACACTCCTCGTAAATTCAGTACCAGCATCCGTTTTATTTGATACAGGTGCATCGCATTCATTCATGTCAGAAGATTTTGCATACAAGCACGACGTTAAATGTGAGGAGATGAACACTTCGGTACTGGTCAAAACCCCCGTGGGACAGTGTCAAACCTCCTTGGTTGGCATCGATGTCCCCGTGGAAATCGAAGGGCTGGAATTCTATGCCTCTCCCATTATCCTGAAGTCGTCTAACATCAACCTCATTTTGGGTATGGATTGGTTGAAAGCGCATACTGCTTCTATAGTTTGCGCCACTAAAACCGTCCATCTGCTACACCCTTCAGATGAAATAGTTGCTTACCAAGCTCATCTGGTGCAAAATGCCGAGGCAAGGCTCTATGCATTGAATGCATTGAACGCTGCACCACTCGAGGGCATTGAAAACATTCCCGTCGTGCGTGAATTCCTCGACGTCTTCCCTGAAGAACTTTCAGGGATTCCCCCTGCTAGAGCTGTCGAATTCATCATCGACTTGAAACCAGGCACCACTCCTATAGCCAAGCGACCCTACAAAATGCCGCCGCATGAAATCCTTGAGCTTAAGGAGGAAATCGACAAATCTCTTTGCAAAGGATTCATTCGCCCAAGTTGCTCTCCTTGGGGAGCACCTTCTCTCTTTGTCAAGAAGAAGGATGGGACAAACCGGTTAGTTCAAGACTACCGTCCTATAAACCAAGCTACCATTCAGAATAAATACCCTCTTCCTCGGATCAATGATCTATATGATCAACTGGCGGGTTCGTCAGTGTTCTCTAAGCTCGACTTGAGGTTGGGTTACCACCAGATCCGTGTTCGCGAAGAGGATATCCCAAAGACCGCCTTCGTGACTCGCTATGGTTCATACGAGTACACCGTCATGTCTTTCGGTTTAACCAATGCTCCAGCCACCTTCTCTCGTTTGATGAACTATATATTCATGGATTACCTCGACAAGTTCGTCGTGGTTTATCTGGATGATATCCTGGTATTTTCCAAGAACGAAGAAGAACATGCTGAACATCTTCGACTTGTGCTGGAGAAGCTACGAGAGCATCAACTATATGCCAAGTTCTCCAAATGTGAATACTGGCTACCAGAAGTAACCTATCTTGGGCATGTCATCTCTAAGGATGGTATTGCCGTCAACCCTGAACGAGTCCAGGCTATTCTTGATTGGACTCCTCCCAAGAACGTTAAGCAAGTCAGAAGTTTTCTCGGTCTCGCCAGCTATTGCCGTCGATTCGTCGAGAACTTCTCCAAGATCGCCAGGCCCCTGACTAACCTGTTGCATAAGGGTGTCAAGTTCCAATGGACAGACAAATGTCAGGAAAGTTTCCAGGCACTCAAAGACAAGTTGGCTTCTGCCCCAGTTCTAGCTCCACCTGATACTAAGAAGGACTTCATCATTTACTGCGACGCTTCCCGTCAAGGATTAGGCTGTGTCCTAATGCAAGACCGCAAAGTGATTGCTTATGCCTCTCGGCAATTGCGCCCTCACGAAGAGAACTACCCAGTTCACGACCTCGAACTTGCTGCTGTCATTCATGCGCTGAAGCAGTGGCGACATTACCTTCTCGGTAATCGTTGCGAGATCTTCACTGACCACCAAAGTCTGAAGTATCTGTTTACTCAGCCAGATCTGAACCTCCGTCAACAGAGATGGATGGAGCTTGTTGCAGACTTTGACTTGGGTGTTTCCTATACGCCAGGCAAGGCTAATGTAATGGCTGATGCCTTGAGCCGCAAGTCTTACTGCAACCACCTCCAGGTTCACAAAGTTTGGCCCTCGCTTGTTGAAGAATTCAGGAAGCTGAACCTCCATATTGTTCCTCCGGGTGCACTCGCTCCCCCTCCTAAGGAGTTTGGCAAGGTGAACCTCCATGTTGTTACCCAGGGTTCCCTCAATACCCTAGTTGCTAAACCAGATCTCGAGGACAGCATCAAAAGGCTACAGAAGTATGACTCTGAAGCCCACAAGATTAAGCGCTACCTCGCAGAAGGAAAGCCCTCATTCTTCACCATTGCTGAAGATGGCACCCTATACTTCAAGGGCCGCCTAGTGGTGCCATGTGCAGAGAAAAACCTGGATATGACACAGGAAGTTATGAAAGAAGCTCATGATATGCCTCTATGTATCCATCCTGGTAGTACAAAGATGTACCAAGACATCCGTCAGAGATTCTGGTGGTCTAATATGAATCAAGACATTGCTCGTTATGTTGTTGAGTGTGACGTTTGCCGTCGTATCAAAGCAGAACATCAAAGGCCTGCTGGAACTCTGCAACCTATCTCTATTCCTGAATGGAAATGGGACCATGTTGAGATGGACTTCGTCACTGGATTTCCCAAATCATAGAAAGGTAATGATGCTATTCTTGTCGTCATTGACCGGCTTTCCAAAGTTGCACATTTCCTGGCGGTCAAAGAAACGACCACTGCTAGCCAGTTGGCAACGCTCTATATGTCCAGGATTGTTTCACTCCACGGTATTCCATTGGTTATCAGTTCAGACCGTGGTAGCTTATTCACTTCAAGATTCTGGGCAAGTTTCCAAGAAGCTATGGGAACTCATCTGTCATTCAGTACTGCGTTTCATCCTCAATCGCAAGGACAAGTTGAATGCGTCAACCAAGTTCTCGAAGACATGCTTCGAGCTTGCGTTATTTCCTTCGGCAAGAAATGGGAGGAATCTCTCCCGTATGCTGAGTTCTCTTATAATAATAGCTATCAAGCTAGTCTGAAGATGGCCCCCTTCGAAGTGTTATATGGACGAAAGTGCCAAACCCCTCTGAACTGGTCAGAAACTGGGGAACGTCCACTCTTCGGTCCGGATATTATCCAAGATGCCGAAGAACAAGTCCGCATTATCCGTGAGAATCTCAAGACTGCTCAGTCACGTCAGAAGAGTCAGTATGACTGTCATCATAAAGACATGGTCTATCAACCGGGCGAAAAGGCTTATCTTCGAGTCACACCTATGAAGGGTGCTCACCGCTTCGGGATCAAGGGCAAACTAGCTCCTCGCTATATTGGCCCATTCACTATTCTCGAAAGGCGTGGAAAAGTGGCATACCAACTGGAGCTACCGCCGAACCTTTCTCAGGTTCACGATGTGTTCCACGTGTCACAGCTCCGCCGTTGCTTCAAGGACCCAATCCGAGCTGTGGATCATGAAGTGCTCGAATTGCAGCAAGACCTCTCCTATAAGGAGCATCCGGTCCGCATTCTCGACCAAGCTGAACGCCGCACAGGTCAGAAGGCGATCAAGTTTCTCAAAGTCCAGTGGTCGCACCATTCTGAAGATGAGGCCACTTGGGAATGAGAGGATCGTCTGCGCGAAGAATACCCCGCACTGTTTCCTTCTACCTCCTAAATCTCGGGACGAGATTTCTTGTAGTGGAGGAGATTTGTAACACCCCGAGAATCATGCTACAGTAACTCTCTGTGATTAAGCTAATCATGTTGCTAAA
This sequence comes from Triticum aestivum, assembly GCF_018294505.1. Classification (NCBI taxonomy): domain Eukaryota; kingdom Viridiplantae; phylum Streptophyta; class Magnoliopsida; order Poales; family Poaceae; genus Triticum; species Triticum aestivum. Next base: position 271,293,622 of record NC_057805.1, on the reverse strand, counting down.
GAGGGCTTGATCACATTGGAATCACATTTCTTTTCAAACTCCTAATTCAAACTTCAATTAAATTTAAAGTGGAAAATAAAAGTTTTCAAAATTTTAAACAAAAATGTTCGGTGGGTGCCAAATAATACACTGGTAATTATTGTGGAGAAAACTCCTTTTTAGAAAATGTCTAAGTATTTTAAAATGGATTAAAAGGTGAAAGAAAATAAATAAATAAAAAGAAAACAGAACAAAAAAAACCCAAAAAAAAACAAAAGCCCCCCCCACTGGACCTGGCCCAACTGGGCCAACCTCCAGCCGCCCGAATGGGCCGGCCCACCCCGCGCCCCCCTCTCACCTTATCCCCTCCCCCCCACCGACAGCCACCCCACTCCCCCCCGAAATATCTCCCCTGCCTCCCCCGATCTGGATCGAGGAGGAGGCCATCGCCGTCGCGCTCGACCCCGCGCCGCCTCGCCCTCGCCGGAGCACGCCCCCGCCGGCCTGCTTCCCCCTTCTCCGCCTCGCCCGTCATCCCCGTCACCCTCCCCGCGCCCCGCTGCCAGACCCCCTACGGCCACAGTGAGCACCGCCGCGCCTCGCCCCTCCTCTCTCTCCCTCGCCCCCTCTCCTCTCGGTCACCGCCGCCCCGCTCGCGCTCCGGCGCGCCCAGACGCGCCCCCGCCGCGCCTGGCCATGCACCGCGCTCGCCCGCGCGCGCCCCGACCGTGCGCCCGCGTCGACCTCGCGCCGCAAGCCCCCCTTTCCCCCGTGCGCCCCGCGCCCGAGCTCCGGACGGGCTCGCGTCCGCCGCGATCCTCTCCGTGCCGCCCTGCCCGCGGGCTGTGCCGCCGCCGTCCCGCTCCAGCCACTCTGGCCCCGACGCCCTTCCCTCCTTCGGCGACCCCGCCCGCACGCCCGCAGCCTCGCCTCCGCCGTTCGCCTCTGCTCTGCCCGCGCTGCTCCGCGGCCGCTCCGGTGGCTCGTCGGAGCCCCGCTTCCCCTGGCCCTGGCCGCCGGCGCCGCCGTGCGCGCCCAGCGCCCCGCCCCGTTGCTCGCCCGTAACCCGCAGTGCCCCCTGGGCCACTGCCAGTGGGCCTCGCCCCCTCTGGGCCACTGCCAGGTGGGCCTCGCCCCACCTGAGCCACTGCCACTGGGCCCGACCCCCCTGGCCCAATGACAAACGGGCCCCAGCGCCCCAGAACGTTTACTAAAAAAATAAATAATAAATAATAAAAATAAAAAAAAATAATAATAATAAATTAATTAATAAAAAATAATAAAATAATAAATAAAGAAAATAAAAATAAAAATAATTTTAATTAATTAATTAATTAATTAACTAAACTAATTAAGTTAATTAATCCTGTTTAATTTATTTAAACAGTAATTAATTAGCTAAACCCTAATTAACCTAAACAGTGAATGACAGGTGGGTCCCACTGGACCCACATGTCAGTTTGACTTAGTCAACCCCTGTTGACTGCTGATGTCAGCATGACATCATGCTGATGTCATAAATCCAAATTTCGAATTAAATTAAATAATTAATTAAATTCCAGAAATTAATAAAATCTTTAGAAAATCATATCTTTTAATCCGTAACTCGGATTAAAATGTTTTCAACATGAAAGTTGCTCAGAACGACGAGACGAATCCGAATACGCAGTCCGTTCGTCCACCACACCTCCCTAACCTATCGAACTAGCAACTTTCCCCCTCCGGTCCGTCTGTCCGAAAACGCGAAACATCGGGAATACTTTCCCGGATGTTCCCCCCTTCGCCGGTACCACCTACTGTCGCGTTAGGACACACCTCGCACTGTTCATTGTCATGTCACGCATCGTCATGCTTATGTTTGCATTGTATTTACTGTTTCTTCCCCCCTCTTCTCTCCGGTAGACTACGAGACCGACACTGCTGCTGCCCAGTTCGACTACGGAGTTGACGACCCCTCCTACTTGCCAGAGCAACCAGGCAAGCCCCCCCCTTGATCACCAGATATCGCCTATTCTTCTCTATACTGCTTGCATTAGAGTAGTGTAGCATGTTACTGCTTTTCGATATCCTATCCTGATGCATAGCCTATCCTTGCTACTACTGTTGTTACCTGTACCTGCAATCCTACATGCTTAGTATAGGATGCTAGTTTTCCATCAGTGGCCCTACATTCTTGTCCGTCTGCTGTGCTATACTATCGGGCCGTGATCACCTGGGCGGTGATCACGGGTATATACTTACATACTATATACATGACACATGTGATGACTAAAGTCGGGTCGGCTCGTAGGAGTACCCGCGAGTGGATCTTTGTGGCGGAGCGACAGGGCAGGTTGAGACCGCCTAGGTGAGAGGTGGGCCTGGCCCTGGTCGGCGTTCGCGGTTACTTAACACGCTTAACGAGATCTTGGTATTTGATCTGAGTCTGGCCATTTGGTCTATACGCACTAACCATCTACGTGGGAGTAGTTATGGGTATCCCGACGTCGTGGTATCAGCCGAAGCTCTTTTGACGTCAGCAACTGAGTGGCGCGCGCCGCATTGGACCGTAAGCTCGCGCTTGTATTAAGGGGGCTAGGTCTGCTTCCGGCCGCGTACGCAACGTGCAGGTGTGCATAGGGCGATGGGCCCAGACCCCTGCGCGCATAGGTTTAGACCGGCGTGCTGACCTCTCTGTTGAGCCTAGGTGGGGCTGCGACGTGTTGATCTTACGAGGCCGGGCATGACCCAGAAAAGTGTGTCCGGCCAAATGGGATCGAGCGTGTTGGGTTATGTGGTGCACCCCTGCAGGGAAGTTTATCTATTCGAATAGCCGTGTCCCTCGGTAAAAGGACGACCCGGAGTTGTACCTTGACCTTATGACAACTAGAACTGGATACTGAATAAAATACACCCTTCCAAGTGCCAGATACAACCCGGTGATCGCTCTCTAACAGGGCGACGAGGAGGGGATCGCCGGGTAGGATTATGCTATGCGATGCTACTTGGAGGACCTCAATCTACTCTCTTCTACCTGCTGCAAGATGGAGATGACCAGAAGCGTAGTCTTCGATAGGACTAGCTATCCCCCTTTTATTCTGGCATTCTGCAGTTCAGTCCACTGATATGCCCCTTTACACTTATACCCATGCATATGTAGTGTAGCTCCTTGCTTGCGAGTACTTTGGATGAGTACTCACGGTTGCTTCTCTCCCTCTTTTCCCCCTTTCCTTCCTATCTGGTTGTCGCAACCAGATGTTGGAGTCCAGGAGCCAGACGCCACCGTTGACGACAACACCTACGACACCGGAGGTGCCTACTACTACGTGCAGGCCGCTGACGACGACCAGGAGTAGTTAGGAGGATCCCAGGCAGGAGGCCTGCGCCTCGTTCGATCTGTATCCCTATTTGTGCTAGCCTTCTTAAGGCAAACTTGTTTAACTTATGTCTGCACTCAGATATTGTGGCTTCCGCTGACTCGTCTGTGATCGAGCACTTGTATTCGAGCCCTCGAGGCCCCTGGCTTGTATTATGATGCTTGTATGACTTATTTTTGTTGTAGAGTTGTGCTGTGATATCTTTCCGTGAGTCCCTGACCTTGATCGTACACATTTGCGTGCAAGATTAGTGTACGGTCAAATCGGGGGCGTCACACATGTAGAGGGAAATAATCATTGACTGGAGCTGGCTAAAGAAAATAAATAATTTGGCAAAAGGCTATTTCTGCAGTGAAGTTGGTGGCTCCGATTTTTTTTGATCGGTGACTCCAAGTTGGGATGTTCACAGATAGAGCACATCGGCTGGTCCGAGTTAGGCCTTTTTGGTTGCACCGATGAACTGTGTGCAGGGTTTAGGTGCACTTCGGTGTGACCGATGTGTCTCAAGTCGGAAGAACCGAGTTCATCACAGAGAGAAACATTTGTACACTTTTCTCACTTGCACTTGAGTTCTTGCAAGGATTTGTAGGGAATTCGAATAAGATTTGCAATGAATTGACTAGAAACTAGCTAAAGAGAAGAATACGAAAAGAAAGGGATCTAGATGAAGTTTTTTAAAGGGAAAGCACTCTAGCAAGAAGAAAAACAAACTAAAGAGACATTAGAGAACATCATCTAGAAGGGGGGTCGGCTACTACGTCACCTATGTTAGAGTATATTGACTTAGGAGTCAAGTGAGATCACTTGATTATAGGTCATACTCATAGTTAAGATCAAAAAGGGGTTACCATTTTTTTATTTAAGCATTTCAATGTATTCACATCTTGTTGAGTTGCTTTGACTCATGTCTTTGAGTAAAGCTTCTCTGAAATGTGAGGACTTACATTGGGTTTGGTGTAGATGTTCATCATGTAGTTCAACTTGAGGTGGGTGCTCATGGAATGAAGTTGAGAGCAATCTTTCATTTGTAGTTCATCTTCCTACATGGGTTAGTTTTGCAAGGAACAACATATGTGTCCAAATTGACAAGAGTGGACCATATAGTCATAGATTATCAAAAGGATATGTTTGAGTTGTCTTGTTCCTTGGGCATACCAAAAAGTATAGATACTTGTTTCAATTTCCCTTGCTTAAGATAGGAGTTTTGAGAGCAAGCTCATGGATTGATGTATATTCAAGCACCTACAAGGGTTAGATGCAATACAAGGGAGCAATGTATCCAAGATATGAAATGATCATCATAAGAGAAACATCAAGGATTAGTCATAATAGCTCATGCCCTTGCATGCATCCAAGTGAGTGTCTAGTTCACGTTGGAAGCATTAATGACATTCAACTCACTTCTCAAGTGACAAAATATCTTCTTATCAAGAGGTTTACTGAAGATGCTTGAGGTCAATGTCACCTTTAGCAACATGATCTCGAATGAAATGATGACGAACCTCAATATGCTAAGTTCGATAATGTTGCACCGGATTGTGTGCAATATTAATAGCACTCTCATTTACACATAGCAATGAACATATCTCACATGTACCCATAATCTTTGAGAGTTTGTGTCATCCATAGTAGTTAAGCACAACATGATCCAACTGCAATGTATTCCAGTTCGGCGGTGGATAGAGATACTAAATTTTGTTTCTTGGAAGACCAAGACGTGAGACATCTACCAAGAAATTGAGATATACTCAAAGTGAATTTTCTATCAACCTTGTCACTGGCATAGTCCGAACCGGAATAGCCAACAAGTTTGAAAGAAGATCCTCTGGGATACCAAATGCCAAAGTTTGGTCTTTGTATCAAGTATCTCACAATCCTTTTCACGGTCTTAAGATGACATTCTTTTGGTGCCGCTTGATATCGTGCACACATGCACATACTTAGCATAATGTCGGGATGGGAGCACTACAAAAAAATACACTTCCATGATGATACGTGTTTTTCACAGTAGGTCACATTTTTTGTCATGCATGTACATCCATGACGATTTTATGACATAATCAAGATAGTCATATCTGTGCTGTCGTAGAAGTGTTCCATGACGTTACCAAAATTATCATCATGAAAGTGTCCACTTCCATGATGATAAATGGCGCGTCATGGAAGTGCTTTCGTCAAGGGTGACTGACACGTGACATCCACCGCAATGGGTCGCCGTTAAGCTATCGGGTCCGGTTTGGGATCCGATAACCCGCTAACAGCCCGGACTAATGAGGATTTTCCACGTGTAAAATTCTCATTGGCCGGAGGAAACACGTGTTGGCTCACCGTTGGGACAGATGTCATCCATTCATTGGACAGGAGGTGCCTATGATACGTCGACCCGTGGCACGGCCCAACAGAGGCCCATTCCGGTGAAAAGGCCGGCCCGTTTGACTTGGTCAAAAGGTAACGGGCCGGCCCACGGAACGCCTGTTAACGGCCTGTTCGTATATAGCCTATTTATGGCCCGCTAACTCATGGCCCGTTACGGCCTATCGGAATTAAGCCCAATAGCTTCATTTGGGCCGTCCAATATGATTCCAGCCCGTTGTAACTTTCGGCCCATGTACGGACCATGATGTCTTTCGGCCCATACGAGGCCATTTGTAACTCTTGGCCCATTAACGGCCCGTGGTGAATCTGGCCCGCAATGAACAGTGTACCGCTTTATACCCATTAACGGCCCATTATTCCATTGGGCCGTTTCCAACCCGTGTTATATTTTGGCCTTCTCAGGGCCCATTTATTCTTGGGCTCATTTCCAGCATTCGGTTACTTATAGTCCGTTACTGTCCTTTTCTGCTTGTGGGCCAAATTCAGCCCGTGGTAACAATCGGCCCGTTAATCCGTTGGGCCGTTTTCATAGCGTCATCAAATATGGCCGATTAACAACGGCCCGTTATTGTCGACGGACGATTCCAAATCTAGCCCGTTTATGGCCCATAACGCGGTCTATTATTGGCCCATGTTTGGCCGGTCGATCATATGGCCCGTAGAAGGCCCATTGATGCTACGGCCCGTAGAAGGCCCATTGTTTCTACGGCCCTTAGAAGGCCCATTGTTTCTACGGCCCTTAGAAGGCCCATTGTTTCTACGACCCCTAGGAGGCCCATGGTAACTACAGCAAATATGTAGCCCATGGTTATTGTGGCCTAGTTTTAAAAAATAGGTTATTGCGGCCACTAGCAAACCGCGGAAAAAGAACTGCACTGACTACAAGCAAACAAATAAACAAGACAACAAGGCAATAAATAAGCAAGCAACTTACAATAGGCTATCACGGCTATTACACATATTACATCCACCGGGCATCAAAGTTCGCCACCAGTGCAAATATAAGGAATAAAGGAGCATATCATATACACTGGTTGTCAAACTTGGCAACCAGTGCAAATAAACGCCGCAACAAAACAAGTCCAGAACTGAAACCACTTCAGAAAAGCTCAAGAAACAATATCCTGGGTACCCATAATGCTGGCAAGATGCTTAGCAAGCTTATTAAATTTCTCTTGTTTGGCGCTTAAATCCTCCAGCACTTGCCGTTGCACCAGAAAGTATGCATCTGAATTCTACAGGGACTTCCCCAGTCCTTCGACTTCCTGTCGCATAACATCTGATCGATGTCTTTCAACTTGAAGTTGAGACTCAAGAAGCCGAACTGATTCAGGCAGCGAGTTCGAAGAGCTGGTGCCAGCAGTAGTAGCCAGTAACTCGAAGACTACATCAAGACAGGACTTTGGGGTTGTCTCAGTGTCTTCAATATAGTTTTTATCAACTTTCTTGGAGACCAACAAGGATGTCTCACTATCTTGAACCTTATCTGCATTACTTCCTTTACCATTGCGTAACGGGGTACTCTTCTCCAATATTTTATCTGCGTTCTAAAAGAGAAACAAACAAACACATCACAGGTTTACCATGTTGTATATGAAACTCATTTTGGTAAACTAGTTCAGTAGTAAGGTGGATAGGATAATAGCATGAAACAAACATATATCTATGTAGTATGGTCACTGTATGGTCTATATCATTCTAGTTTATGTTGCCAAATCAAGATAGAGACAGTTCGAATCATATCTATTTAAGACAAAGCAGCATAGACAGAATATAAGTGTGGGAAACTACACAGCAATAACAACACTTGTAATGTGCATGGCATGAGAACATAACTGTTTATTGAATTGAAACTGAAATCAACATAGAGCAAGTTACAACAGCAAACACGTTAAAGAAACAGGTTTAAAACATACCTGTTGCGCCATTGGAGTTTCAATTGCATCCTTCAAATTTGAAATTAGTTGGTATGAGTAAAAACAGTGATGCAAGAACAAAGTAGTATGAACCATAGCTACGGAACCTGACCTGAGAACAATTCTTCTTCTGCTTTATGCGTTGACTTGGGGTTCGGAGTGGTGGTCCTCGTGCTTTGGGCACTGCAGTTGCCTTACTAACTGCTCGTGTTTGGGTGCTCTGTGGTGGAGACGGTGTTGTGTCAACTAGAACTGGGTTACTATCTGCTGGGGTTGGGGTTAGAAGGGGTGTAGCTGGTTCTCTATCCAACTGGGTAGGGGTACAATCTGCGTGAGTCTGGGTTATGTGTGGTGGGGCTGGTTCTTGGGCAAGTACAACCGTGGTTCTATCTGCATCGACAGGTAGCATGATCTTTTCTAAAGACTGTGTTTTTACTCCCACAGATACTGCCATCACCCCCTCCAATTGAAATGGCTGATAAACAAGAAAAGTAATTGAATGTGCAAATATTGTAAGATAGACAGGTGCAATGGATAGTAGGGAAGAAAACAGGGCATCAAATAATTCACATTTATGTTGTCTGACCAAACAGAATAGCAGGACATAATTTCACATATATGATGGCTAATTAAACAGGATAGCATGACACAATTTCACATGTATGATTGCTAACTAAACATGATAGAATGACATACTTCAAAATATGATGACTATGTAAACAGGATGACATGACATAACTATATTAAAGTGGTTGGCATGCCTAAATCACAAACATGCCGTCGATGGAAACATGATGGCATGATATAATTCACAGATAGAATGAAATAATTCAAAATATGATGACTATGTAAACATGATGAGATGATATAACTATATTATGTCTTTAGAAAATGGGTTGGCATGCCATAATTCAGATACATGCTGTCTATGTAAACATCATGGCATGATATAATTCAAATATATGATTTATATATACTAAGCAAGTGAGCAGAGGGCAATCGCATATATGATGTGTCAACTAAGGAGATGGCATTCAATATTGTGTATATGATGTAAAAACTAAGTATTGAAATACAACATATGCATGATATGAGTAATATAACCCTGCCAAGTTTGAGCATACACCTCAGGGGGATAATAGGACTGGTCATCTGCCTCTGAATCCTCCTCTGAAGAGCTATCTGTAACCAGCAAGATATCTGCTTCAGCAGGTAGCATTGTCTGCTCTGAAGACCTTGTTTTCACTCCAGATTTCTCCATCACCAATTCAAATGGCTGATGCACAGGAAGAGCAGTTGAATATACAAACATTTTCGACAAATGCAACGAGAAATACAAAAAAAGGATGACATGATATAATTCACATATATGACGCTTGGCTAAGCAGCATGGCATTGCATAATTCACATATATAATGCCTTGCAACAAGATAGCATTGCATAATTCACATATATAATGTCTTGCAACAAGATGGCATTGCATAATTCACATATATGGTAATTAGACACTAAACAAGTGGCATTCACACAAAGCATGTCTAAACTAAGCAAATGACATAGCAATGCAAGATACCATACGCACGATATGAGCAACATAACCCTGCCAAGTTAGAGCATGCACCTCAGGGGGGAAATAGGACTGGTCATCTGTCTCTGAATCCTCCTCTGAGGAGCTATCCGTAACCAGCAAGACATGCGCTTCGTCAGATAGCATTGTCTGCTCTGAAGACCTTGTTTCCACTCCAGATTTTTCCATGACCGTGTCGAATGGCTGATGCGCAGGAAGAGTAATTGCATCTACTAAAGTTTTTGACAAATTTAACACGTAATAAAAAAAATGATGGCATGATATAATTCACATATAAGATGACTGGCTAACCGGGGTGGCATTGCAAAATTCACATATATGATGCCTGGCTAAACAAGATGGCATTGCATGATTCACATATACGATAAAGAAACTAAATAGATGGCATTCACACAAAGCATGTCTAAACAAAGCAGAGGACATATTTGATGTATAAAGTAAGTAATGCAAGGCACCATGTGCACGATATTACCAACATCAGCATGCCAAGTTAGAGCGAAGACCTCAGGGGGTAAATAGGAGTGGTCTTCTCCTTCTGAATCCCCCTTAGAACAATAATCTTCCTCTTGATTACAATCCGAAATGGGTGGAGGGGGGCTGCCTTTGCCCCCACCATGGAGTGACGTCTGCATGAAATTTTATTGCCACGCAAGGCTCGTCTCTTTTGCTCTACATGTTCAGTTCCATTGTGTACAATAACTGACATGCATAGGAATAAAACATAGTGAGATTATGTAAGGAGTGCATGCACAAATCCAGAGTGATGGTAGGAAACTATGGATAGACCCAAAACCAATGATAGCAGGTAGAGAATAGCTTTAGTTAAAAAATACAGATAATGGCTCCTTTAATGTTTGTTTGCACCCAACATGAAACTCATAGTAGACACCCGAGATTAACCAGATAGTAGACAGATAGTACTGATTGCTGCCCCAATATGTACCCCACAACCATTTAAAAACTCAAGTTCAACATTAGTTTGGACCTGACTCAGAGTCTAATAGGTGAACACGACGATAAAGTAGCATGTCATCATATTAAGCGATGCATAACGTAAGCAGACATGGAAGAGTGCGACCTCTCTTGCGGACCCGTGTACTCCTCACGGTCATCTTCTCAGTTGATGATGGTAATGCAGTTGTCGTGGCTGCCAGCGGTGGGGAAGAAGATCTGAGGCGGCGAAAGACAGTCTGGAGAGCGGATCACTGCTGTGGTGAACCCTTCTGTCGTTGGAGCAGTTGAGCTGGGATGGAACACAGCATAGCAGGAGCAGGACAAACCACACAAGGATTTCTTTGACACATATCTGTAATAGAAGTAATTGTGTAAGGGCTTGTTTGAATTTGAGGATTCTAACAATGCAGGGATAGGAAATAGAAAGGAATAGGATAGGAATGCATGTGCAACACAGAGAATTTAAAAACACAGGATTTCTGCCAATCTGGGTGTTTGGTTCACAAGAATTGGAAGATCACAGGATGCAAAGAAGCATGGTGAGATTAAGTCAAACGACAAGAAAATGTATGATTATAATGCTATTATGCTACTATCTCTTGGTCTTGCGCTTCATGAATAGGAATTTGAAAAGGAGGACAAGTGGAAATTAAAATTCCTACGATTTTTCTTTCAAGGAGACACTAAAGGAACAAATCCTATAGTTTTCCTTTGCTCCATTCCTTTGAACCAAATGCATGAATAGTAGTACCATAGGAAACTTTCCAATTCCTATGTTTTTCCTTCACTTTTCCTTTCAAGCACTGGTGATTCTAGTAGGCAGGCCACTACCCTACACTCAAAAAATGTTTTTGTGCTACTTCTACTAATTTGGACCCAGGCCACTACCCTACTAGCTCAACTCCCAGGCCCATTGACAAATGCACAACCCAAACACGCAGAGATAAATAATGATGGCATTCAAGAGAGTCCATCACGGATAGCTAAGTTGCCTGGTACCTCACTGCTTGTCATATAGTAGGATAAAATAATCATATTTCATGTTACTACGTGTGCTCAGTGGACAATATATATAACATGTATAGTAAAAAAGAGATGCAACAAGTGTACAACGTCTTTGGCGAAGCCATGTCGATCTCAGCGTGATTGGGTTGGTCGGTGAGGATGCTCCGGCTGACTTGGCTGTCGGAGGAGGGGAAGAAGATCTTAGGCGTCTGGAGATGGAGCCTGGGGTACTGCTCTGCTGTGATGGAGGGTTTCATCGTCGGAGCAGCTCCGGTGAGTTGTATGACGCCGAGGCTGAAGCAGGACAAGAGAGACAACGTTAACCTGAGTGGAATTCTAATAGCATCTCCAATAGATGACGTAAAATACATAACCACAAAGGGCTAGATGTAAAATACATCAGCCGCTCATCTCTAAACTTAACTGTCAAAACTGAATTTAACTGTCGAAACTGAACTTAATTGTCGAAACTAAATTTTGCTGTCAAAACTGAATTTTACTGTCGAACTGAGCGCACTAGTAGCAGAAAAGCAGTAGCAGCAGCATGTGCGAGAGCCGGGGCAGCTGGTCGTGTAGTAGCATCATGGTGAGGCTACACGTCAGTCGACTGACTTTTTCATCTCTGGCCAGTCGATTTTCCCGCCATTGGATACGAAATCAAGGGCCTGCAGTTCATCTTCAACCTCCACTCCCCTGAGCCGCCAGCCACCACCGGCCAAACCGCCGCCCCCCGTCACCCACGACCGGCGGTGCGCCGCCCCGCCCGCCCCAAAACCACTCCCCACCGCCGGTCAGCGGGCGCCCCGACCATCCCTCTAGGCCCCCCGTGCCGAGCTTTTTCTCCGGCGATCCCCATGCCTCCGCCCCACCACCGCCGGCAACCACCGCCCCACCCTGAACCCTAAGATAGATAGTGGGGTACCTCTCCAGCGAGCCTCCCTCCCTGCTACAGCTGGTTCTTCCTTAACTCCATCAAGCCCCCCACCCCCTGAAAATCGACTGACCCAAAAGTCGATTCAGTTGACTGAAGTGTAGCCAATTCGGAGCAGCATCGCAAGCAAGAGCAAGAGTGAGAGCAGCAGCGCAAGCAAGGGCAAGAGCAAGAGCAATAGCAAGAGCAGAGCAGGCAGGGGACCGAGAGCAAGCGCAGAGCAACAGCGCGAGCGAGAGCTAAAACAGCAGCAACTCGTACTGATGTGGACGTCACCGCCGAGGGAGCGACGCTGTGGAGGAAGTGGCCGGCGCCGCCACCGTGGATGGAGTTGTGCCATGTCGGCTCGGGACCGAGCGCCGGCAGCACCTTGAGATCGAATCAAGAAGAAAAATGCGGCAATCAGTGTACAACCTCTTTGGTGGCGCCGATTAGGCCTTAGCTTCATCCGAGGAAACGCTGATGATGCTGTTCTTCTGGTGGTGTAGGTGAAGACGACGGTGTGGGAATGGAGGTGGCGCGAAAGACGAGGGGAACGTCGGGGCAGCTCCTTGGAGGTGGAGGACGGGGTGGCTGAACCGGCGGGACGACGAGATCGACGATGGATCCTCATCCGGTATGGTGGATGAGGGATGTCGAGGTGTTGCTGTGGACGTCGTCGTCGGGGAAGAGGCTCCGGCTGGGTGGCGGACGGAGGAGGGTGTGGGGCTTCACGGGTTTTCGTGGCCTCGGTGTACGAATGGGTGGGCGGATGGGATGGGAGTGGGGAACCATGGCTTATGGATGCGCTTGTCCGAAATGTGGGGTAAGTTACGAAAGTACCCCCATCAATTTGAGCTAGGCGGTTCTTTCGGTTCAGGGGTATCACGGGCATTTCGTGTGTCAGGATTTCGCAGGAGGTGGGAGTTTTCGTGCGCATTGTAATTTTGGGATAGCAAGGCGCGGGTTGAGATGAAGGGAGTTTTCAGAGCACAACGAGACAAAGATATATCTTAAATATTTCGGGGTAACAAGGCGCGGGTTGAAGAGGCGGGAGTTTCGCAGCACGATAGACAGAGATGCTAGCTTGAAATTTCAGCATAACAAGGCGCGGCTTGAAATTTTGGGAGAACAAGCTTAACGTGTACCCAAAAAAAGACAATCGCACCTCATCACTAGAGATAGCCATGTCCCGTTTTACTATATTACTAGAAATGCATTCAAATACAACTAAAAAAATAAAAAAATCGGGACAACAAACATAACGTGTACAATACCAAAACAATTTGCACTTCCCTCAACAATAAAAAAACAATGTACGTTGTCTAGCATATGGACTAAATTTGAGTACATTTTCCCTGTTTGAATGGGATTGTACTCGGGTTAGTTATACAACCATCTAAATATTATCTTCACAACACATGACATGAATATAGGAGAAGTAAATTCCTATATAAATATGAACTAAATGTACATACGATCTCAAATTCAAATATATGTATCCATTTTATGTTGAACTCAAATCATAGTACATGTATGCTCTAGCTAGATGTTCGGAATCTAAACCATGTATGATACTATGTACAATGTGTTTAACACGCACAACACACACACACACACAAACACCATTTAGACTAGTAAGGTACACATGCATTGCACGCATGAGATTAGGCAACCAAATTATGAATACATACCACATTATATCATGTAAGCTTTGAGTCATATATGCATGATGTAGATGTTCGTTTAATTCTTATAGTTCATTTCATTCAAAATCATCTAGTTTTTATAAGAAAGCTAATCTATTTTAAGATTCATGGAATTGTGCGTTGTAAAGCATAAAGTAAAAACAAATAATGGCAAATCATGTAGAAAAACATTTGGGCAATTCTGATACAGAAGATTCTAGAACAAAGAAGAAGTGCTTGTGTTTTGAGGTTTGTGCATTATGCTTAAGTTCAACCATGGAGTCTTCTGAATTGTACATGTGGCAAAATCTGGTGGAATCTAGATGATATCCAATGGCTAGTAGTGCTCAATTTTTCCATCGCTGCACCATCGGATTGGCTTCATCCAACGACCATATTTCAAAGTTAAAGTTATCCGCACACTATATAAAAATATAAAACATAATATATAGGGGTGTAGATATAGATATGTGATGTGAAAGCCACCCATCATCTCCAATTAGAATAGTGTGTCCATGCACGGATGCAATGTGGCCAAACGATGTCTGCCATTGGTATCTCAAATTCAAATCAGTCTGACCTTGTTCAATGTGTATACAGTACAACATGCTCATTTCCAAACCACACCGCGCATATCTCAGTTATATTCATGCATGCATGGGTTTCAAACATCATGATCTCTTATTCAAATATTTGAATTCAACTTTACATTGATTATGACCTCACCTAGTCTTTTACACCCACACAGTCGTCTTCTCTTTATAATTGTACCAGCTTTCTCTCGTGCATGCATGCACACACACTACCAGTCGGCATTATCCATCGCACACATTCAATCTTTTTCTTCAGGTCGGTCTCCCATGCATGCACACACACACCTCCCCATCTCCATCATATAGGGCATTCTTTATCTCTCACGTGCATGCGCAACGATCGATGTTCCTCTATGTGTGTGTGTATATAGCTAGGTCTTTCACAGTTTTCCACACAAACCGATCAATGGTACAAGAAATATGTCAACTTATGACCATCACTATTGGTCACTGAAAGGTCATTCTTTTTCATTTGCGACCTTTTTTTGACCAAAAAACAGATGGTCAAAAGCTGACGGTCGTAAATTGAAATTAACGACCATCTCAGTGAGAAGGTCGTGGAAGGCCACGACCCAAAAAAAAGGTCGTTGATCCTATGACCTTCTGTTTTGGTCGCTAGCTCTCTGCCCAGGCCACGTCGGATCCGACGTGCCAAGCTGACGTGGCAAAATTGCGACCAAATGAAAAGGTCGTTGACAAGAATCAGCTCGGTCTGATTAGGTGTCTACATGGGCCGAGCCCAACAATTCAGGCCATTTATTGTTTTTTTTCTTTCAATTTTGGTCAGCTACATGGGTCTGGCCCAACAATTCGGGCTTTTATTTATTTCTGGGCCATGGCCGTTTAACATTGTTTGGGCTATTATATTTTGGGGCTGGTCCCGCTTCTCATCATCTCACACATTGGGCCCACTTGACAGAAATTTCAAAAGTGCTCAAATTATTTTCATAAATGGGTCCCACAAGTCAGGTTTCAATTCAACACGTTTTCAAATCTCATACATAATCAATATTTCAAACAGAACATTACAAATGTGGTTCATCAACTAACACTAAGTCACTACAATCTATACATAGTCTATTACAACCCTAATATGCCTACTATTACAATATAATAATATTTACTGTCTATTACAGTCAAACAAAAGAGCGACTCTTTGCTGAGTAGGGCTATCCGGCTTTGAACTTAAAATTTCATAGACCTCCTGTAAAAGAGTGATCACATAGGCTACCAGCATTAGAGCAGCTATATTGTACGGAGCTTCAAAAAAATATTGAAAGAGATTTCATAGAAATGTAGATTTATGGACCAAATATATGATAAAGCAATAGATTCAGCCAACTTCAAAGACCTAGATATTTAAGAGACCAATTTTATATCAGGACACGAGATGTTTGTGATGCATCTTCGCAGAACCACAAGAACACTAGATATAGTATAATATGATTCTAGGAGTATAATGCTAACCAGAAGAGCATCAATCAGTAGCAGGTATATAGCTAGCAAACTATCTACTAGACATCATCAACCCTTGAACCATAACATGTCCAGCAAAGAAACAAAAAATGGGACAAGTACTAATTCTAGATAGCAGCAAAACATATCCAAGAAGGCCATCCAATGGTTTCAGCCACATCCTAATAGAGCATGGTTCTAGAAGAGGAAAGGGAGGAGCTCACAGTGGTGGTTTGTGTAGCCGACGTCGAACACCCTCTATTCGTCAATTGCGAGCACCATGCACCTTGGTTGGACATGAAGCGCTTGTCCTCTGTTGCACCATGCACCTTTGATGAAATAGCTACGGCTGATCACTAAAACCTGTGAATATCAGAAAGAGCTATTCAGTACAAAAAGTAAATCACGACAATATGTCAGCAGTAATAAATACAGAATCTGAACAAAAAGAACTACTCCTAGTTAGAATTATTTTTGTTTTGGTAAGGTATAAGAGTAGCAGGTAAAGATAACATGAACATATTGTTTGATCAGATAAGCTATATGATTGTATCAACACATGTGTAATGCATGGTACATGTCAAATCCATGATATGAAACATAGATAAACCAGTAGTCTAAGATTAAAAATTCTGAAGTCTAAATCAGTAGCAGCTTAACAGTCTGTAGTCTAAGTTTCCAAGCTTGTCTACCAAACAAATTGTATCAACTTAACAATTAGTCATGCATAAGTGTTTGACATAAAAAACATACAGAAGTGCAGACTCGAGATTAACAATTAGGATGCATGCTCTAAACATACAGAAGTTCTACAGAGCAGCTGCAATGGCATCACAGTTGAGTTGCCAGACTAAAACAAAGCCATGTATGTATGTATGTAACAAAATCAGCCGAACTGAATATGCATCCTCAGCTAATTAAAAGCAGTGGATAATAGTATAGTTCATCAACTGATATGGGAAGCTAGCCAAGTTTCCCAATGGGAAGAGCTCACAAGAGCAGACAAAGAAATGGATATTTTAAACTAGACTAGATTGCAGGGGAAAGGAGACAGGATGTGTGGCATTACCAAGATAAGATAGACACAGACAGGTACCAACAGGAAGAGGAAAATGGAAAATGCAGGCTACATGACCGAGGTTCTACCAACAAGAACCAAGCAAATTATTAACCCGGTGAGTTAGTCAGATGAGGCAAGCAGCCCAGATGCATAAGGGTGGATTGCTCAGTTCACTTCAGAACGACCGGCTAGGTTCACTTCTTGTGCACCCTGTAGTCTGGGGAGTTTGGCTGCAAGGGGGACAACGGCTGCCTCGATGCGTCCGGGCTCGTGTCCTTCAAGCTCGACGACTTGTGCTTCTGCTGTAGCACCAAGAATGACATAGTTAATTTAGTCAAGGTAGCCAGACAGTAGGGTAATTCAGGTTTCGACTAACAGTTGTACTGCCTGTGGTGTGTGTGTACTAAATAAAATTAAATCAGTAAACACTTGAGATTTTATGGTTGGGTTGGTTGGTGCTTTTACCTTGGTGGAATTGCTGGCAAAGTGCTTCCTTTCGGACCAATGTTTCTGCCCCAGCATGTAAAGGTCCAGAAATTGGTGCATACATATTGTGGCCCCTACACCAAAATAAACATCAGTTGTGCGATTCAAAGAAATGTCAATATAACAGCATCTAGCATCATTCAGAGAGTTGAGTAAATACAGTGACCTCACTACATTTAACATAAGATTACAAAGGTAGGATTCAACAAAAGCTAAGCAATGTAGACACCTTTCAGTCAACTGAGCGACCATTGATACAAAAATAGTAAGGAAATCTACAGCCTAAAAAATACATAAGAGCAACACTAATTGCTTCTACTGACATTAAAAGCACCAAACTGACAGCACTTTTAGCCAACTAAGCAACTTCACTAGGAAACAAATGAACGACAATTGCACACAAAAGTGACGAGGATCTTGGCAGACCAAAAAGAGTTCCGAATTAACAGACCAGACCAGCAATCCTAGATTACTCCAACGGCAACAAGATCAACAGTTGATGCAACCCGTCAAGGTAATTCCCCTATTGATCGGCCAAGCATCTAGCCATCTAAAGCAAAATGATATAGGTAGGTAACAGTGCAATCCTTATCATCCCCAACCGGACAGCTGCAGCCACACGCGCGAACAAATAATCCGCAGTAGAGACAACAAATTTCGTAAATCCGAGCTAAATCACCGAACGCCATAGTCTCCCGCTCAACGATCCAAAGGGTCAATCAGCTTAGCGATGGCGCGATAAACAAGTGGTGGAGGAGGACGAGGAGGCATCAAGCATGAAATCGACTCATAATATGAGCGAGGAAAGGGAGACGGGGTGTGGTGATGTTACTGACGTCGGGGGTGTCCCTGAGGCGCTTGCGTAGGTCGTCGCTCTCCCTGGCGAGCTCGTCGCAGGACTCCATGGCGTGCTCGAGGTCGCGCTCATAGAGGCCGCACTCCTTCTCGAGCCTGGCGGTGTGGGCGGCGAGCTCGTTGCGCTCGGCCGCTGCGGCCTCCTTCTCCTCCATGCAGCGCCGGATCCCCTCCGCGTTCATCGTGGAATCCCTCTGCACGGTGCCGTTTTGATTCGTTAGGGCGGACCACAACGGAATGGACGGGGAATTGGGGAAGGGGGGGAAGGGACTGACCCTGAGGAGGTCGATGCGACGGGCGGCAGCGTGGAGGTCCTCCTCGAGTGCGTAGACGTGGTCCTGGAGGCGGCGGCGCAGGTCCTAGGAGACGAGGAGGTTGAGGCGGAGCGAGCGGTCGGGCACGGGGAGGCAGGGGGCAGACTTGGTCTGGCGCAGCACCCCGCCCATGCCGCCGGCGAGCCACTGGTCCAGCTGGTGGTGGTGCTGCATGATGGCGGCGCCCTGGACCGGATCCGGTGCTGCACCTCCAGCCTCGCGGATCCAGAGCTCGATCGCCATGGCTGCACCACGGGCTAGGGTTTCGGGCGCTTGGGAAAGAAGGAAAAGGTGGGGGGCGCCGGCGATGGTGGAGTAGAGGAGAGGGTGGGGGTCTCCGGCGGTCTCGGACGAGGTGACGGGTGCGCGCGGGCGGCAGAGGGGCGTGCGGCGCAGGGAAGGGAAGAGAGGAAGGAGAGTAGAGCGAGGGGAGAAAGAAATAAGGCGGGGAGGGAGGGGGTGGATGCAAAACATGCACGAGGACTCAGGAGAGCTAGGGTTTCGGCTTAGGTGGGCTTCGGGTGAGCACTACCGTTGGATTCGGGAGCATTCGACGGTGTTCCATCCACGATCTGCGTGAAATGCCCACGGACCAATCAAAATGCAATACGCGCGTGCGATGTCATGACCATCTAAATTGGTCGTAGTTAACTAAAAAATTGGTCGTACTTGACTAAAACTTTATTTTTCATTTTTCAAGTGCTTAAAATGAGTTTTTGTGTGAAGGGCCTACCATATATTTATTGCAAAATGGGACCAGGTCATTTTTATAAAATACTAGGCCGTATATAATGCACAATTGACAAAATGGTTGGTTGTCAAAAGTTTTTACACACCTTTGGTGAAAAAGACAAATTTCTGCCGATTCAGTTGGAAGCGGGTCAAATATGAACTGCACCTGCCTCATAGTTTGCTCTTTATTTTTTCCAAAAATCATATCTAGGTACATAAGTATCTATTTAATCATAGAAACATAATTTTTTTTCAATATTCAACCACTAGCTAGGAACGGTCATGCCCGCCGTTTTGACCGCATTTTGAAACGGGCATGAAATATTCAAAACAAAAAAAATCAAAAAATTGGAAAACCTTCGCATTGTGTCATTACATGTGACCAAGTTACCAGGAAAAATAATAAACTTGTAATACAATAATTATTTAAAAGAAGGGTTCTCAGAAATGAGCTATCATGTGTGAAGATTCATGGCTTTCAAGCCAAATGATCAATCTTATGGCCACATTCATGGCATATTTTTTAAATGATCTCATATTGTGCACAAGGGTGCATCTTGGGATGGCAAACAATGTTGCCTAAGGAAATTTTAATTTTCTTTGAACGAAAAATTCATTTTCTATTTTTCGAGTGCCCAAAATGAGGTTTTTTTGTGAAGGACCTACCATATATTTGTTGCTAAATGGGACCAGGTCATTTTTATAAAATACTAGGCCATATATAATGCACAATTGACAAAATGGTTGGTTGTCAAAACTTTTGATACACCTCTGGTGAAAAAGACAAATTTCTGCCGATTCAGTTGGAAGTGGGTCAAATTTGAATTGCAGCTGCCTCATAGTTTGCTCTTTATTTTTTCCAAAAATCATTTCTAGGTACATAAGTATATATTTAATCAGAGAAACACAAAAAAATTCCAAGATTCAACCACTAGCTAGGATCGGTCATTCCCGCCGTTTTGACCGCATCTTGAAACGGGCATAAAAAATTCAAAAAAAATCAAAAAATTGGAAAACCTTCGCATTGTGTCATTACATGTGACCAAGTTACCTGGAAAAATAATAAACTTGTAATATGATAATTCTTTTGAAAAAGTGTTCTCAGAAATGAGCTATCATGTGTGAAGATTCATGGCTTTCCAGCCAAATGATCAATCTTATGGTCACATTCATGGCATAGTTTGTTCAAATGATCTCATATTGTGCAGCATGGTGCATCTTGGGATGGCAAACAATGTTGCCTAAGGAAGTTTTCATTTTCTTTGGACGAAAAATCCATTTTCTATTTTTCGAGTGCCCAAAATGAGTTTTTTTATGAAGGACCTACCATATATTTGTTGCAAAATGGGACCAGGTCATTTTTATAAAATACTAGGCCATATATAATGCACAATTGAAAAAATGGTTGGTTGTTAAAACTTTTGATACACCTCTGGTGAAAAAGACAAATTTCTGCCGATTCAGCTGGAAGCGGGTCAAATTTGAACTGCAGCTGCCTCATAGTTTGCACTTTATTTTTTTTCCAAAAATCATTTCTAGGTACATAAGTATATATTTAATCAGAGAAACACAAAAAAATTCCAAGATTCAACCATAGCAAGGAACGGCCATTCCCGCCGTTTTGACCGCATTCTGAAACGAGCATAAAAAATTCAAAAAAATAAAAAAATTGGAAAACCTTCGCATTGTGTCATTACATGTGACCAAGTTACCAGGAAAAATAATAAACTTGTAATACGATAATTCTTTTGAAAAAGTGTTCTCAGAAATGAGCTATCATGTGTGAAGATTCATGGCTTTCAAGCCAAATGATCAATCTTATGGCCAGATTCATGGCATAGTTTGTTCAAATGATCTCATATTGTGCACCAGGGTGCATCTTGGGATGGCAAACAATGTTGCCTATGGGAGTTTCCATTTTCTTTGGGAAAAAAATCAATTTTCCTTTTTCCAAGTGCCCAAAATGAGTTTTTTTTGTGAAGGACCTACCATATATTTGTTGCAAAATTGGACCAAATCAATTTTATAAAATACTACGACATATTTAATGCACAATTGACAAAATGGTTGGGTGTCAAAATCTTTGATCCACCTCTGGTGAAAAAGACAAATTTCCGCCGATTCAGTAGGAAGCGGGTCAAATTTGAACTACAGCCGCCTTATAGTTTTCTCTTTATTTTTTCCAAAAATCATTTCTAGATACATAAGTGTGACACCCAAGTTTTTATTTGGATTTTTCAAAAGGTTTTTATTTGACTTGAGGGAGTGATCAAATTTTTTTCTTCAAGAGAACTCTCACTCTCAAATATTTTTCTTTATGGCAAAAGTTTTATTTGGATTCAACCAAGATCTGTCTTTGGTCTTGGAGGTTCTTGCTTTTCACTTGGACTCAAGACAAAATATTTTCACTTGGGAAATGACTTTTGAAAATCTCCTTGAAATTTGCACTATGGCTTTTGGAAAATCCTTTGCCACTTTCAACAATTCCTTCTTGCCATGGCCTTAGTGCAAATCCTCTCTCCTAACCCTTCCCTCACCTTTGGATCATGATTTGCATCAAATCCAGCAAGTTGAACCTCCCCATGTATTTATTTCCATTTAAATCTTATTCAAATAAATTTCTGCCTTCTTTCCTAGCACTTGGAGATTTGCAAAGGAACTCCACTTTCTGTCTTGATTTTTGCCCCCAAACCTTTTTCCCCTCCTAGTCCTTTGAACCCTCAATCAAGAACCATGAAGATCCACTGGTCTTCAGTTCAAAATTTTCAAACTACACTTGCTGCAAGTTTGGACCAGATTTGCCAAATTTAGTGAAATTCATTCAAAACCTCCTCCAAAAATTCCAAGTAAAATCAAGCAGCCTCTGGGTGCATTGAGTGGTCACCTCACCAAGTTACAGCTCCAGAAAAATTTATCTCATTGCAAAATCTTTCTGTCGAATAGCTGCAGTGCACTGTCCATGTCAAGTTCAGAAAGTTCAGAGATTCCGTGAGTGGCTTGCTGTCGTTTTCTTCAGAGAAGGACGTCAATCTCGCCAGTACCACCGCGTCGCCTTGCCCCTCGTCCCCGCCCTCTTGTTCCTGCACCGCACGAACGCCTGGCGCCTTGCGGGCGTCGGCGACGAGCAGCAGAAGGTGCGCCGCCCTGTGACCGACGCCGGCGGCGGCTTTGCGGACGCCAGCAGGAGACACGGCGCCGACGACGCCACCCAGCGCCGCCCAAACCACCGGAGCTCGCCGCGTGGCCTTCCACTCCCCCGAACGCGCTGCCGCTCTCGTCGTGAACCGCAGGGCGCGGAGCGCGCTCTCTGCCGCCGTTGAGCCCGTGCGGTCACCTCACTGTGGACCGACGCCATTACGCCAAGACCGACCCTGTTTAGCTGTGAAACGACTCCAGTAACCTCCACTGATGCTGCCTGGCCACTCAAACCTCCTGCCAACCCACTGCTCCGCCGTAATCGCTCGCCGGAGATTCTCCGTTCACGGCCACCCCGTCGATCTGCCTATAAATAGAGGCCCCGAGCTTCAACTCGAGCACCCACCATCCCTGCACTCCCCCTAGAGCAAGCCTAGCCACTGGTAGAGCCCCGAGGAGGTCTCCTTCCTCGACTCCGGCCGCCGCGACCCGCCACGGGATCCAGCCCGATTCGCCCCCGTGTGTGCTCCTCCGCCCCCATTCTCTTGCCAGTAGCTTCACCTTGCACCCCTCGTTCTGACCCGTGCCTCAATTCGTAGTTTGCAGCCCTCCACCGGAGTTCCCCATCCTCACCCGAGCCGCCGTCCGCCAGAGATAGTGTCGCCGTCGACGTGGTGCTCCCCGTTGGACGAGTCCACCACCCACCGACGCGGAAGGAGACGCTGAAGCTCTTGGTACCCTCCGTTTCTCCTAACTCGCCGTGGTTCGACGCCGGCGTCCACCGCAGTCTTCGGGCGCCGGCGAGCTTTTTAAACCTGACAGGTGGACCCCGCCTGTCAGCCTCTATTCTATTCCCCTTCGAACCATTTTCTGTTGGCGCCTTCGGGCAAATACGTTTTCTCCTTTGCGCTTGCGCATTCCCAACCGAAGCGTTTTCTGTTTTCTCAGTTAAAACCCTGGAACTTTTCTGTTTCATTACAGATAAGTCCCTGGACAGTAACCTTTATAACTTTTTAATAAAAAGGAATTTTTGAGTGATTCTTTTTCTGACAATCTTCAAATTTTGTCTAGTTTTTTATGGGATTTATTTGAAAATTATTTGGAAAATTTTCTGTGCAAGTGTTGGTTTTCACGTTAGTACCCGTTTTGTGATTGCCGTTGGTTCCGGAAGAGGTGACGGAGCCGCGAACTTCGCCGAGCTAGACTCCGACTTCTCTGAACCAGGCAAGCATGTTTTGAACATTTGATATGACAGGGGTTTTACATGTTCACGTGAGAGTTTGTGCGTGGCATATGAGTATCGGTAAATACCTCGTTGCTTGTAAGGCAACGACCCGGTTGTTCCAAAGTCGCGATGATCTCTGATGAGAGATGGCCTAATCATGTGGTGACATGAAGGGCAGCAAGGTGGTACTGTTGTAGCATACCAGCCTTGCGTCATCCGACTTTCTCCGACGTTAACGTGGTTGGAGCCACGTTATCGTTCTCTTCCCGCATGTTCCAAAGTTGCGATGATCTCTGATGAGAGATGGCCTAATCATGTGGTGACATGAAGGGCAGCAAGGTGGTACTGTTGTAGCATACCAGCCTTGCGCCATCCGACTTTCTCCGACGTTAACATGGTTGGAGCCACGTTACCGTTCTTTCCCCTTTTCGTGCTACCACATGTCTCATTGCCAGGATGCGGTTTAGTAAGTTGGTAACCTCTTTCCGTGTACACACCAAACAGAGAGGCTGGGATGATGGTACCTTGGCCCAGGATTAAAGCCAGTCATCCGGTCAGGGGGCATGGGTGTTTCCGGTTGGGACCGAGAGGGGGGGCACCCCCTTAGAGCGCGCGTATAGAAATTTGATCCCATGCTACGCGAGGTTGTAGCCTCCCCGTCTCAAGGTTTTTCTTGAATGTTGCCGAGGGTGATCCCTGGCTTCGGATGGTTGAATTGGGTGTGTACTGGTTAGACGTGTTTCTTCCAAAACACCGTAGACGGAACTAGTCCCCGTGACTACTGAAATCCGTTGGCTGTGGTTAAGTACAAACTCTGCAGAGTCAATTCTTTCCAAATCATCGTATCCATGATCAAGTAGTGTAAACATTATATCCATGCCTATCCGTGTGAAAAACTTGTCCCCGGTGAACAAGCTCAAGTGGTAAATCCAGTTTTATTGTTATTCCTGTGGATGGACTAACTTTATATTTGTCGCATGCTTGTGATAATTTATGTTCCCGAACGATTGTATTATTGAGCTGTAATATAAGCCCTTTATGTGATGTCGCACAGACGTCCGACTGTGGCGTGCACTATCTTTATTGTCTGTTGCAAGCCCTTTATGTGGTGTCGCCTCGACGCCCGACTGTGGCATTATTATTCTGCATTTTCCTCTCGAGGAGTCTTTCAGACACTCGTTTGGCACCCGCATTATTATTCCGCATTTTCCGCTCGAGGGTTCTTTCAGACACTCGTTTGGCACCCGCATTATTATTCCGCATTTACCGCTCGAGGAGTCTTTCAGACACTCGTTTGGCACCTGTATTATAATTCCGCATTTTCCGCTCGAGGAGTCTTTCAGACACTCGTTTGGCACCAGTATTACTATTCTGCAGTTTCCGCTCGAGGCGTCATTCAGACCCTCGCTTGGCACCCAGTATTTATTATCTCTATGTCTGATCGCACTGGTTAACTTGTTCATGTGCTTCATGTTTACATTTGTTATACCTTATGTCCGAACTGTCTTGCGAGTACTTTCATAGTACTCACCTGGCTTGTTGATTTGGCCAGATGTTGACGAAGGCGATCTCTTGGATGAAGAGTTTGATAGCGCGTCCGATGCCTAGAGGAGTCCCAGTCAGTCCTGCGCGATCCCGGATTTTGGTCACTTGTATTGTATACGCTTCCGCCACCCGCAATAAGTCTTCTCGAGCCTCACTCCGACGCTCGAAGAGTTGTAGTCTTCTGGAATCATATCACTCGCTTCGCGATGATATTTCCACCACCGTTATTATCGTGAGTTAGTAATTTGCCACCCTACCGCCGTCTTGTCTCAGCGGCGTGCATGTAATAAATTGTTGGGCAGTCTCTGCTCAACCTTGTATTATATTTAGTACTCCTGGTATTTTTCTTCTGTGACCAAGATATTGTCTACCAGTGAGAAGGAAATTCTTCCTCGCTGGTCCGTAAAAGGGATTGGTCTCTCAATAATTATTTTATTGAAAAACCGGTCGTGACAATAAGTATATATTTAATTAGAAATACATGGTTTGGTGGCGATACGTCGAGGTTTGGACGGTGGCCGTGGGCCCCAACTCCAGAGCGCGTAAACTCGCATGACCGCCGCGTGGTCACCGCGTGACTGTGGCATTGCCCTACGTTCTGGACGGCATATGCATGTCTAGTAGGTTGGGAACTCCCCAGGTAGGTGCTAGGAAGAAAATGACAACAAAAGAATGCAACGAGGAGACCGAACTATGCTCAAACATTTATTAGCAGCCAAGTGTTTGATTAGCGGTACGGGAAATGCACATGGCCAATGGGCGTGAGTTTTGGCTGAGGATGATCATCTACTAAGAAGACTGTCTTCATAAATTTTCAGCTCAAATGGAGGAGCCTAGGTGGCATTTGCTTTGCAATGTACCACACTGGACAAAAATATGAATGTTGAAGCTAGACTCAAATGAATGGATTGATCTAAAATTTGGAGGAGGATGATAATTTGAGCATGTGAAGCCACTTTAAGAATTTCATACCATTTGGATACATAAAAATGGTACTTCCTTCACAGTGCTCTCCACTAAACAGAAAATTGGGAAAAATGCTGAGGGAAATTGGCTAGAATAAATGAGCTAAAATTTGGTGGATGTAGGTTCTATGGGCAGGGTCATGTCGTGGTAAATTTTCAGCAATTATAAATTTACATAAAAAATAGTTGCTTCACAAACTGAAAATATCACTAGAAACAAAGATTGGATGCTGAGCTCACATGGATTGTTAGATGGGGCTCAAATTTTGTGGAGAGCTATGATTTGGGAATATAGAAGATGTGGAGAAAATTCAACTCATTAGGATATGCCTAGCCAGTACTTCCTTCACAACAGTTCGAGCTAAACAAAAACTTTGGAAATTTGCCGAGGAAGATTTACCAGGCAAATGGAGTTGAATATTGTCATGAGGCAATGATTTGGATATTAAAGAATGCCCAATTTTTTTGGGGGAATTTTGGGAATGACAGAAATATAGGCTGCTTCACAACCTAGGACAAAAATTGACACATAGACATGACACATAGGCAAAACTGATGAGGTGGTGCCTAGTCATAGCAATGCACCACAACTTAGAAGGTTATGAGCATCTATATTGGTCGTTATCAGCTAGAAATAAGGCAGCGGACCCGTGCTGTTTGCTTTACGACCATTTCGTGTAAGGAAATTATGACATTTCTGACCAAAATGGTCGTTATGGTTTAGGGTTTGGAGCCCCCGAAACAGCTTTTGACCAATTGGTCTCAAATGGTCATAGATTTATGACCAATTCTTCTAGGGTCACTGATAGAAGGTCACAAGTTGACATATTTCTTGTAGTGCAATCTATATATCTAGTGAGGTCTCACCCTCTTTCCCACGTCCACATCGATCAATCTATACCTCTCTATATAGGATTACATAGCTAATACACCCACATTAATTATATATCCAACGCCCCCCTCTCATCATCCATGCCTTCCGCTTCATCTCTGAGACGTGCGCACAGTGGCGAAGACAAGGGGCAGCAAGGGCCCTGCCCCCCCTAACATCACTATATATCGAGGCTAATATGAATGTGATCATTAGACAATTGCTCGTAAACTGGTTTAAGTTGATGACTTGGCTCTCCTCGTACATGATTAGGAATGCTTGGCCCCCTAGCTCATTTATTTTTCATGGCTCCGCCGCAACAGCGCACGTTCTCGCCTCCTCTCTTTAAATGTCGATCTCGCACTTGTGCACTCCTTCATAGTCTCCCTCCACTTGGCCCCTCGCACCATCTTCTAGCCCCCCACCGGATTTTGCCTCATGTACAATCTAGCAGACTCCATTGTTGAACTTAAGCATAATGCACAAACCTCAAAACACAAGTGCTTCTCCTTTGTTCTAGAATCTTCCATATCATAACTGCCCAAACTTTTTTCTAGTTGAATTGCCATTATTTGTTTTTACTTTATGCTTTAGAATGCACAATTCCATGAATCATAAAATAGATTAAGGGCTTCTTTGATTCAAAGGATTCTCAAAGGAATTTTGGAGGATTCTAATCCTTAGGAATTTTTCCTATCTTGGTTGTTTGATTCGTAGGATTGTAAACCATAGGAATTTTTCCATAGGATTCATTTGCACTAGATTTCATAGGAAACATCCCATCACTTCAAACCTCTTTGAAAGAATCCTGCATGTTTTATATGCACAATCAAACACTCGTACAATCCTGTAGGATTCAAGATGGCATTCCACTCTAATCCCATGTTTTTCCTATTCCGGCGTTTTGGAAATCCTACAAATCAAAGAGGCCCTTGCTTTTTTACAAAAACTAATTGATTTTGAATGAGATGAACTATAAGAATTAAATGAATGTCTACATCAGGCATATATGACTCAAAGGTTACATGCTATAATGTGGTATTTATTCATAATTTGGTTGCCAAATCTGATGCGTGCAATGCACGTGTACCTTACTAGTACTTCGAGTATGTGCAAAACACATAAATTAGAATTCCAATGGCACGCTACACAGTGTCTCTCTTACAGTTCATGAAGCCACGTGGCACATGTGGAGGCATTGCCGTGACCTCCTTGTGTGGATTGATCACAACGACGTGCTGCTGGTTCCAGAAGAATGTACTCGTCCTCTCTGAGGCACACTAGTGGTACATGCACGAAGCGAAGATGTGCACGCACACCACGCACGCACTCATTCCCTCGCACGCACACGCGGGTACACGGGGGGACGCATTTTTGTACGAAGATCCACCCCATGTGATAATTTGACGCGTGTAAAGTCCTTCACTTTATTGACGGTCAATTAATAGAACACATGCAAATTGAGTGGACGTGAGGGAGGAAGAAAGACATTACTACTCCACTGCGTGCATGCGAGTAGTTAAATCATGGGTTTCTACTTCCATTGGTCTCCTTCGTATTTTGTGCCAATTTTGACCATATTTTTAAGTAACATAATATTTATGCATGTCATAAAAAGTGGCACAAAAAAGGGGGTCAATAAACCAGGACGCAGGCAGCATGATTAATTTTTGCCAGGGCTACTGTTGGTGGCCTTTGTATTTAAATATGGACGGAGTGGAGTAGTACTATCTTTATCTTAGCCTCGTAGGGCTCTCCCAGCACCTAGGCTCACCTCCCCGCCTCACCCACCAGATCCCGCCATGGATAATCCCTTAGATCCCAGGGTCCCACGGGCTGCCCTCTCGCTGTGGCCTGCAGCACTGCCGCCTTTGAGCGACACCCACATGTGTTTTAGAGGGGATCCATTGCTCTGGAATCACAGATCGATGGCGTCGGAGGACATGCCAGGTCTGCATTTTAGGTGGTGCGCAGCAAGGGCAAATCAGATCGAGGAAGCGTCGCATCGATTGGAGTTGCGCCTGGCGCAACACAAGGCGGAGGCGCAAGTCGATCTCAGGGGAGAGATGCTGAGGGATGTCAACATCTGGCAACGTTGTGTTGATTTCGAGCTAGGTCTAATGGCAGAGATCATATTCACTGAGTTGACTGCAGAGGAAAGAACACGCATGCCTACGGAATGGCATGAGCAGCCGGTGCAACTGTTCAAATGGGTGGTAGGAGAAGCCAAATCTCGGGACCAGTTGCGGCAGCGCCGCTGGGCATGCATCATAGGCGAGGTGAGCTGTCCTCCTTCCCCGCCAGTGATGTAGTGACCTAGTCGGTTGCTACTGCAGTGAACTTGCAACGCCATGTCGGTTTGCAACCTTGACAATCACTCCATCTATATGTATTGTATTCCTGTGAAATTACTTAGTCGTTTGGAAAAAGATGGTCACTTATTTATCACTAGTTTTAGAATGCTTGGTAGTGACAATCAACCGAAGCCACAACCAGAAGTCTCCATCGCGTAATACTTTACGGTCGGTCGCACCAACAGACGGTCGGTCGGACCCGCGTCTCACCAAGGGACACGCATTGGCTTGGTCTGACATGTACAACCAGTTACATCACTAACTTGTGCGACCGCATTTGAGCAGTGTAGTACTCCCTCTATCTCAGTTTACAAGTCTTGCACGTGTACCTAGGTCGTTAATTTGACCAACTTAATAAGAGGCATACATTATGAAAAATATATCATTACAAACTTCAAATATTCTATTTTTTAATGATATATTTTTTATGTTCAACAATTTATTTTATATAAGTTACATTGACGACCTAGATACACGTGCAAGCCTTGTAAACTGAGATGGAGGGAGTACTTGAAACTTATGTTCCACTAAACTCACCGGGAGCCATTTCAGGCCTCGAAACCAAAACCGT
This sequence comes from Triticum aestivum, assembly GCF_018294505.1. Classification (NCBI taxonomy): domain Eukaryota; kingdom Viridiplantae; phylum Streptophyta; class Magnoliopsida; order Poales; family Poaceae; genus Triticum; species Triticum aestivum. The sequence continues at coordinate 271,263,689 of NC_057805.1, read as the reverse complement.
CAATTAATCTTTACCTTGTTGCCATCACATTCCAAAGTACTAGTGCTACAATTAAGTGCAAGCCTGCTCACACCTACTAGTACGTACCAAACCTGAACGTGTTCCCACGATGCAGGTTTTAGTACTGGTGCTAGTACTTCGATTATAAAAAGGGGAACTACCTAACCGAAAATTACTCTACCTTCCTCCTCATAAGTCCTTCTTCTTCGTCCGTCCTTGCCATGGCCGGTGTGCAGAGCTCTAGGTCGAGAACTACTCGTAACAAGGGAGCGACAACCAATGATGCGGAAAAAAAAGAGGGCTCGCCACCTCACAGAGACCTCGAAAGATCTCTCACGGGCAGGCGATGGCTCCCAGGAGCGCCCTAGCCGCGGAGGCGAACATGCCGAGCTGGCGGCGCTGGAGTCGTTATCCCTCGACGGCATGCCCGATTAGCTCAATAAGCACCTCAATAAGCAGAAGGAGTTCATCCACGGCTTGGTGGAGTGATACGTCTCCAACGTATCTATAATTTTTTATTGTTCCATGCTATATTATATTCTGTTTTGGACATTATTGGCTTTATTATACACTTTTATATTATTTTTGGGACTAACCTATTAACCGGAGGCCCAGCCCAGAATTGCTGTTTTTTGCCTATTTCAGAGTTTCGCAGAAAAAGAATATCAAACGGACTCCAAACGGAATGAAACCTTCAGGAACGTGATTTTCGGAACGAACATGATCCAGAGGACTTGGACCCTACGTCAAGAAAGCTACCAGGAAGCCACGAGGTGGGGGGGGCGCCTACCCCCCTGGGCACGCCCTCCACCCTCGTGGGCCCCACATTGCTCCACCGACGTACTCCTTCCTCCTATATATACCTACGTACCCCCAAACGATCAGATATGGAGCCAAAAACCCAATTCCACCGCCGCAACCTTCTGTACCCGTGAGATCCCATCTTGGGGCCTGTTCCGGAGCTCCGCCGGAGGGGGCATCGATCACGGAGGGCTTCTACATCAACACCATAGCCTCTCCGATGAAGTGTGAGTAGTTTACCTCAGACCTTTCGGGTCCATAGTTATTAGCTAGATGGCTTCCTCTCTCTTTTTGGATCTCAATACAATGTTCTCCCCCTCTCTTGTGGAGATCTATTCGATGTAATCTTCTTTTGCGGTGTGTTTGTTGAGACCGATGAATTGTGGGTTTATGATCAAGTTTATCTATGAAAAGTATTTGAATCTTCTGAATTCTTTTATGTATGATTGGTTATCTTTGCAAGTCTCTTCGAATTATCAGTTTGGTTTGGCCTACTAGATTGATCTTTCTTGCAATGGGAGAAGTGCTTAGCTTTGGGTTCAATTTTGCGGTGTCCTTTCCCAGTGACAGTAGGGGCAGCAAGGCACATATTGTATTGTTGCCATCGAGGATAACAAGATAGGGTTTATATCATATTGCATGAGTTTATCCCTCTACATCATGTCATCTTGCTAAAAGCGTTACTCTGTTCTTCTGAACTTAATACTCTAGATGCATGCTGGATAGCGGTCGATGTGTGGGGTAATAGCAGTAGATGCAGGCAGGAGTCGGTCTACTTGTTTCGGACGTGATGCCTATATACATGATCATGCCTAGATATCCTCATAACTATGCTCAATTCTGTCAATTGCTCAACAGTAAATTGTTCACCCACCGTAAAATAATTATGCTCTCGAGAGAAGCCACTAGTGAAACCTATGGCCCCCGGGTCTATTTTCCATCATATTTAATCTCCTGACAACAAGCTATTTCTGGCGCCGTTCTTATTTTGTTTTCTTTACTTTGCATATTTATCACAAAAATACCAAAAATATTATCTTATCATATCTATCAGATCTCACTCTCGTAAGTGACCGTGTAGGGATTGACAACCCCTTATCGCGTTGGTTGCGAGGATTTATTTGTTTGTGTAGGTGCGAGGGACTCGTGTGTAGCCTCCTACTGGATTGATACCTTGGTTCTAAAAAACTGAGGGAAATACTTATGCTACTTTGCTGCATCACCGTTTCCTCTTCAAGGGAAAACAACCGCAGTGCTCAAGAGGTAGAAAGAAGGATTTATGGCGCCGTTGCCGGGGAGTCTACGCAAAAGTCAACATACCAAGTACCCATCACAAACTCATCTCCCTCGCATTACATTATTTGCCATTTGCCTCTCATTTTCCTCTCCCCCACTTCACCCTTGCCATTTTATTCGCCCTTTTTCCGTTCGTCTTTTCGTTTGCCTTGATGTCTTACTTGGCTCGTTTGCTCGTTTGGTTGAAATAGTTGAGTATTTATTCCTAAACAGAGAAGCTAATATCTATGGATCCTCATCCGCTTGCCAATCTTTTTAAGAGATCCAATTATGATGAACCAATTCCTAGTTATTTGGATGCACTAGATTATCTTTATAAGGTTTTGCTTGAAATCCGTGAATCTGAAAATTGTGATGAAGTGCTTTATGAAGTGATTCACGATAGATCTTTGAATAAAAAGCATGATTGCAATGATTTTATTATAAATTATATTGATGTAAATTATGCTAATAATATGCAAAACCCTAAGCTTGGGGATGCTAGTTTTGCTATGTCCACTACCTGTTGCAATAATCATGATTGGGGAGATTCTTCTTATGATCTTGAAAATTTATTTAAGCCCCATGATGAATATAAGATTGATAATAGTGTTTGCAATAATATTGAAAGTGGGTTTGGAAGAGTGTCAACTTTAGATCCCACATATTTGGATAATATTCAATCTTATGAATTTTTTGATAAAAGTGGGCTTGGAGAAATCATGACTTTAGTTAATGATAATCCCACTATTTTGGAAGAGTGTCAACTTCGCATGCATGTGGATCGTGTTGAGAATATGTTATGTGATAGCTATATTGTTGAATTTTCTTATGATCCTACATGTAATTATTATGAGAGAGGAAAATATGGTTATAGAAATTTTCATGTTACTAAATTACCTCTCGTTATGTTGAGATTGCTATTGTTCCTTTCCGCTTCCTTGCATATGCTAGTTTTTGCTTGCTATGATAATTTGTTTTTCTATAAGATGCCTATGCATAGGAAGTATGTTAGACTTATATGTGTTTGTCACGTGTTTTATGATGCCCTCTTTGTGCTTCAATTCTTGTCTTTCATGTGAGCATCATTAAAATTATCAATGCCTAGCTAAAAGGCTTTAAAGAAAAGCGCTTGTTGGGAGACAACCCAATATTTTTCCTTGCTGTTATTCAATAAATATTTGTTCTAGCCTCTGGTTAGATGTGTTTTTATGTTTTAATTAGTGTTTGTGCCAAGTTAAACCTATAGGATCTTCTTGGATGATAGTTATTTGATCTTGCAGAAAATTCCAGAAACTTTTTGTTCACAAAAATAATTGTTAAAAATCACCAGAGCGTGATAAAATATTGATTCCAATTGCTTCTGATCAATAAACAAATTGTATAGGTCGTCCTATTTTGGCTGATTTTTTGGAGTTCCAGAAGTTTGCGTTAGTTACAGATTACTACAGACTGTTCTGTTTTTGACAGATTCTGTTTTTCGTGTGCTGTTTGCTTATTTTGATGAATCTATGGCTAGGAAAATAGTTTATAAACCATAGAGAAGTTGTAATACAGTAGGTTTAACACCAATATAAATAAAGAATGAGTTCATTACAGTACCTTGAAGTGGTCTTTTGTTTTCTTTCGCTAACGGAGCTCACGAGATTTTCTGCTGAGTTTTGTGTTGTGAATTTTTCAAGTTTTGGGTGAAAGATTTGATGGATTATGGAACAAGGAGTGGCAAGAGCCTAAGCTTGGGGATGCCCATGGCACCCCCAAGATAATCTAAGGACACCTAAAAGCCAAAGCTTGGGGATGCCCCGGAAGGCATCCCCTCTTTCGTCTACTTCCATCGGTAACTTTACTTGGAGCTATATTTTTATTCACCACATGATATGTGTTTTGCTTGGAGCGTCTTGTATGATTTGAGTCTTTGCTTTTTAGTTTACCACAATCATCCTTTGCTGTACACACCTTTTGAGAGAGACACACATGATTCGGAAATTATTAGAATACTCTATGTGCTTCACTTATATCTTTTGAGTTATATAGTTTTTGCTCTAGTACTTCACTTATATCTTTTAGAGCACGGTGGTGGATTTGTTTTATAGAAACTATTGATCTCTCATGCTTCACTTAGATTATTTTGAGAGTCTTAAATAGCATGGTAATTTGCTTAAATAATCCTAATATGCTAGGTATTCAAGATTAGTAAAAACTTTCTTATGAGTGTTTTGAATACTAAGAGAAGTTTGATGCTTGATGATTGTTTTGAGACATGGAGGTAGTGATATTAAAGTTGTGCTAGTTGAGTAGTTGTGAATTTGAGAAATACTTGTGTTGAAGTTTGCAAGTCCCGTAGCATGCACGTATGGTAAACGTTATGTAACAAATTTGAAACATGAGGTGTTCTTTGAGTGTCCTCCTTATGAGTGGCGGTCGGGGACGAGCGATGGTCTTTTCCTACCAATCTATCCCCCTAGGAGCATGCGCGTAGTGCTTGGTTTTTGATGACTTGTAGATTTTTGCAATAAGTATGTGAGTTCTTTATGACTAATGTTGAGTCCATGGATTATACGCACTCTCACCTTTCCATCATTGCTAGCCTCTTCGGTACCGTGCATTGCCCTTTCTCACATTGAGAGTTGGTGCAAACTTCGCCGGTGCATCCAAACCCCGTGATATGATACGCTCTTTCACACATAAACCTCCTTATATCTTCCTCAAAACAGCCACCATACCTACCTATTATGGCATTTCCATAGCCATTCCGAGATATATTGCCATGCAACTTTCCACCGTTCCGTTTATCATGACACGTTCATCATTGTCATATTGCTTTGCATGATCATGTAGTTGACATAGTATTTGTGGCAAAGCCACCATTCATAATTTTTCATACATGTCACTCTTGGTTCATTGCATATCCCGGTACACCGCCGGAGGCATTCATATAGAGTCATACTTTGTTCTAGTATCGAGTTGTAATCATTGAGTTGTAAATAAATAGAAGTGTGATGATCATCATTTTCTAGAGCATTGTCCCAAGTGAGGAATACAAAAAAGAGAAAGGCCATAAAAAAGAGAAGGCCCAAAAAAATGAGAGAAAAGGAGAGAAGGGACAATGTTACTATCCTTTTACCACACTTGTGCTTCAAAGTAGCACCATAATCTTCATGATAGAGAGTCTCTTGTTTTGTCACTTTCATATACTAGTGGGAATTTTTCATTATAGAACTTGGCTTGTATATTCCAACAATGGGCCTCCTCAAGTGCCCTAGGTCTTCGTGAGCCAGCAAGTTGGATGCACACCCACTTAGTTTCTTTTGTTGAGCTTTCATATATTTATAGCTCTAGTGCATCCGTTGCATGGCAATCCCTACTCCTTGCATTAACATCAATCGATGGGCATCTCCATAGCTCATTGATTAGCCTCGTTGATGTGAGACTTTCTCCTTTTTTTTCTTCTCCACATAACCCCCATCATCATATTCTATTCCACCCATAGTGCTATATCCATGGCTCACGCTCATGTATTGCGTGAAGGTTGAAAAAGTTTGAGATTACTAAAGTATGAAACAATTGCTTGGCTTGTCATCGGGGTTGTGCATGATGAGAGCATTCTTGTGTGACGAAAATGGAGTATGACTAAACTATATGATTTTGTGGGGATGAACTTTCTTTGGCCATGTTATTTTGAGAGGACATAATTGCTTAGTTAGTATGCTTGAAGTATTATTATTTTTATGTCAATATTGAACTTTTATCTTGAATCTTCCGGATCTGAATATTCATACCACAATTAAGAAGAATTACATTGAAATTATGCCAAGTAGCATTCCACATAATTTTTTTTGTTTTTATCATTTACCTACTCGAGGACGAGCAGGAATTAAGCTTGGGGATGCTTGATACGTCTCCAACGTATCTATAATTTTTGATTGGTCCATGCTATACTATATTCTGTTTTGGACATTATTGGGCTTTATTATACACTTTATATGATTTCTGGGACTAACCTATTAACCGGAGGCCCAGCCCAGAATTGTTGTTTTTTGCCTATTTCAGAGTTTCGCAGAAAAAGAATATCAAACGGAGTCCAAACGGAATGAAACCTTCGGGAACGTGATTTTCGGAACGAACATGATCCAGAGGACTTGGACCCTACATCAAGAAAGCTACCAGGAAGCCACGAGGTAGGGGGCGCGCCTACCCCCCTGGGCGCGCCCTCCACGCTCGTGGGCCCAATGTTGCTCCACCGACGTACTCCTTCCTCCTATATATACCTACGTACCCCCAAACGATCAGATACGGAGCCAAAAACCTAATTCCACCGCCGAAACCTTCTGTACCCGTGAGATCCCATCTTGGGGCCTGTTCCGGAGCTCCGCCGGAGGGGGCATCGATCACGGAGGGCTTCTACATCAACACCATAGCCTCTCCGATGAAGTGTGAGTAGTTTACCTCAGACCTTCGGGTCCATAGTTATTAGCTAGATGGCTTCCTCTCTCTTTTTGGATCTCAATACAATGTTCTCCCCCTCTCTTGTGGAGATCTATTCGATGTAATCTTCTTTTGCGGTGTGTTTGTTGAGATCGATGAATTGTGGGTTTATGATCAAGTTTATCTATGAAAAGTATTTGAATCTTCTGAATTCTTTTATGTATGATTGGTTATCTTTGCAAGTCTCTTCGAATTATTAGTTTGGTTTGGCCTACTAGATTGATCTTTCTTGCAATGGGAGAAGTGCTTAGCTTTGGGTTCAATCTTGCGGTGTCCTTTCCTAGTGACAGTAGGGGCAGCAAGGCACATATTGTATTGTTGCCATCGAGGATAACAAGATAGGGTTTATATCATATTGCATGAGTTTATCCCTCCACATCATGTCATCTTGCTAAAAGCGTTACTCTGTTCTTATGAACTTAATACTCTAGATGCATGCTGGATAGCGGTCGATGTGTGGAGTAATAGTAGTAGATGCAGGCAGGAGTCGGTCTACTTGTTTCGGACGTGATGCCTATATACATGATCATGCCTAGATATCCTCATAACTATGCTCAATTCTGTCAATTGCTCAACAGTAATTTGTTCACCCACCGTAAAATAATTATGCTCTCGAGAGAAGCCACTAGTGAAACCTATGGCCTCGGGTCTATTTTCCATCATATTTAATCTCCTGACAACAAGCTATTTCTGGCGCCGTTCTTATTTTGTTTTCTTTACTTGGATCTTTATCACAAAAATACCAAAAATATTATCTTATCATATGTATCAGATCTCACTCTCGTAAGTGACCGTGTAGGGATTGACAACCCCTTATCGCGTTGATTGCGAGGATTTATTTGTTTGTGTAGGTGCGAGGGACTCGTGCGTAGCCTCCTACTGGATTGATACCTTGGTTCTCAAAAACTGAGGGAAATACTTACGCTACTTTGCTGCATCACCCTTTCCTCTTCAAGGGAAAACCAATGCAGTGCTCAAGAGGTAGCAAGAGCCTCGACGACATGCCCGCTGAGTTCAATGAGCAGGGGGAGTTGACCGCCAGCTTGGTGATGCCGTTGAAGAAGAGCATTGCCTCAGAGAAGAAGGTGAACGGCGAAATCCTGCAACTTCAGGAGGACAAGGCGAAGCTCTGCCACGAGCTCGACCTGCTGAAGGAGGAGAATGCCGGCTGGAAGAAGTTGCATGAGAATAGTAGTTCCTCGATGAAGATGATGCAGACCCTCGTCATGGAACAGAAGGAGGAGTTGGCGAAGCTCCGCATCGAGCACCCATCTGCTGTCAAGGTACGTAATGTGGCCGTGGAGCAGATGATGAAGGCTCGCGTCGAGAAATCCTGCGTCATGGACAGAATGAAGAAGATGGCGGAGGAGATGCGCAAGGAGATGGAGGTCGTGGAGGCGATGAAGCAACAGTTACGACTCCGCGGCCAGCAACGCTTCATGTAGTAGAGAGCAGCACCCCAGACTTGTGTGTGCGTCTTCCTTCTTTTTTGGGGGGTGATAATCACCCTTCTTCTTTTGCTCCTGTGTTTCTTATTTTGCTTCGGGTGTTTCGCCGCACGTGTCACGTTCTCTGCGAGGCATGAATAGAACAATGCTAACAATGAGATGGCTAGCAAATTAGATCATTTTTTATCGCCATATGGCACTGGCTGCCTTGTTTCGTGCTCCTCCGTCGTAGTCCAGTGGAAAACTTGAGTATACCGCATGGTTCTTTGCTCCTCCTCAGGTTGTCGGCACATTTATACGAGCAGTCAAATCACAAGGTCCCGCCTTCCAGCAGTAATGAGCCGTTAAATCACAAAGGCCCTCGCCTCTCTTGAAACCGACCAAGCTAGACTGCCCCGCCCTCTAGCCTTTTAAAAAATGTATACTTTTGTATAGTAGTAGTATCGATGGATTGTGCTATGGAGCAAAACTAACAAGATGAAATTAAAGAAAAAAGGTGGTACATATAGAGAGCGCTCGTCGCCAAATTATCCATATAGTACTATTAAAAAAGCTAGTACATGCTTAAATGGGGTGCTAAATTCTATTAAAGAAATTAGCATACCTATTTAATTCTTGGGTTCTTATTATTTATGCCACTAGTTGTGTATCACTACTCAGTTTTTCCATTAGAAGTTACAACTACTCAAAAATGCCATCGACCCATGAGATGCCTGCTCAAAAATGCAATTAGATATCTCAAAAATGCCATCGTTAAGTTAGATGTTTGCTCAACAATGCCATTAGACATTGTTATTTTCACGTCAAACCTGTTGACCATGTTATATGAAAAAAATAAGCCGATTCTCACAATGATAAGTGTGGCCCCGCTTGTCAGGAGTAACCAAGCGAATAATTTTACAGGAAAATAAGAACGCTGTTGGGATCAAGTAGGCCCCACACTTTATTTTACTATAGTAAGATAAAGGGAGAGCTGGCATGTTGGTCCATTGGTATTTATGTCATTATAACATGGATTTGAGTCACAATAATGGTGTCCAACACAACACACCCCTCAAATAAAACTAAGCACCCTGAAATTCTTTGACAACTAAACTGCTGGTTATATGATGTTGGCCATATATATTGTACGTATATAATGTGAAGAAATGAGTGGTAGTACTATACCAACTAAAAGATGAACTGTAAGAAATACTAGTATGTACGTAGTAAAGAGTTAAAGTAACGAGAAGGAACATAACATAGTTCTGTTGGGGGCTCAGCACAACACACCCCTCAAATAAAACTAAGCACACCTAAAATTAAACTAAGCAACTAATCCGGTAGACACTGCATTAGAAACACCATGAGCAATGACACTGCAACCTTACTCGGACTCCTCGTCCACGTGCTCGACTTCATCCTTGTCCCTCTTCCTCTTGGCTGATACTTCTTTGCTTGAACCGCACACTTGGCTCTTGCTCTTCATCCAACCCTTCTAGATATTGAAACAAAGGTCGCCATCCATTGCAACATAGTGGATGTGGTCTATATCTAGTACATTCCACTGCCAGGCACGATGAAACTTGGGTGGAGGTTTCTTCAGTTTACCGTACGAAGGATGAACCATGGCTCCTGCCAGGGTCAGCATTGAAGGCTGATCACGGGAGGGCACCAGCCCGTTCTTCTGGAGGTCGAAGGGGTTGCCTACAACGAGGCCTATCCGACACAGGACTGTTCTATCATTCGTAAAGTCTACAGTATCGAATTTGACTAGGCCGCCCTTGAGGAAGTTCTTAAATTCCTCGCACTCAACGTCGGCATGGCATATGTGGCAGACCAAGCATAAGTCATGCACGCAAACCTGGATCATGGCGGGCTTCATCTTCTCTTCCTCGTTCAGATTCTTCTCTTTGTCCAGGGTTGTGGTGTACTCAATATCTAGCCCAGTGACCCACTCATCATTTGAGTTTTCGAACATGCGTCTGAAGCGAGCAAGACATCCTTTCACCGTCACGGAAGAACGGGTGTAGGCGACGTCAAACTCATCGCTGGTGATGGTTCTAACCTTGTACTCACCGCTGTCATGGAGATTTGGGATGCCATGGATTTGGGAGGAGGGTTAGGATTAGTGGAACTGCCGTAATGTGAAAGGACGGGACAACTAGGAGCGAACTGCCGTAATGTTAAAGGACGTCCGGGGACGAGTAGGAGCGAACTGCCAGCGGTTTTTCGATTGTAAAAATGCTGAGTGGGGCGTGCGAACGGCAGGGTAGTGGCTTGCCTGGTGGATAAATGGATTCATGCATAGTAGTATGGGGGCCCAATTAGATGTCATGTCTACTCGACGCCCAATTAAATGGCTTTCGATGTCATGTCATGCGTCGGGAAAATTACAGCTGATATGAAGCTTTCCATTCTCCCATGATACGAGCTTCTGAGAGCCCTTGGATCTGAGATCGAACTGTTGCATGGCGTGATTCTAGAGCTATGGGTGAATATCCTATCGTGGAGGGTTATTTTGCAATTTTTCAGCAACTTAGCATGCGACCGTTCGATCTCAGATCCAAGGGCTGCCAGCAGCCCGTTGTCGCTGTACAAAAAGAGGGGCACGCTTTTGTACCCCTTTACCTGTGCACGGGCAGTCGGAACCGCGCCCACGGTCACACCAAGCAGAACAGGGGAGGTGAGCCAACGTAAGACCGAAGCCCAAGATAATCAGAGCAATGCCAATGCCGAGCCCGCAAGGAGCAGAGGGACGAAGCAGGCTCCCCCGACAAGACCCTTGCCGAGGCAGCCTCAGCAGCCCCGGCAAGACCCTTGCCGGGGCAGCTCACCCCACACCAACAGAGCGAGCCACCCTTGAGCCCACGGTACCCAACGCCATCATCCACGTGGGGCCAGGGCTCGGGAAGGCACCTCTGTGGTGGCATGCAGATCTTTGTGAAGACATATTCAAGATCAGATGAGGATTAGAAGACAACGATCCTCGGCAAGATCCTTGCCGAGGAAGGCCACCAGACCCCCGGCAAGGCCCTTGCCGGGGATGACAGCGCGCCACGGCAAGACCCTTGCCGGGCCACACGACAAGACCCTTGCCGGGCCACCCGGCAAGGCCCTCACCAAAGACGCCAGCAGGGCCACCGCCAGGCCCACGGCAACCAAACTTCCATCGCCGTTCACATGCAGTTGCCAGCCCAACCAGCTGGGCGGGCACCTGCATGGCAACATGCAGCCCCCAGGCCAACTCATCGAGCGCCTGCGTGGCGGCATGCAGAACTTCGTGAAGGCTCCACCACCGCGCCACCTCAGCTGCCTGCCTGCCTACATGGCGCCGCGCGCATCGCTGGCCAAGGCGCGTGTCGAAGCAAGGAGGAGCGGCGACGGACGGGACGGGCCTCGCCCCCGTCCCCGATAAAGCAGGGGGACACCTAAGCTACGCATTAAATGCATCTTGTCCTGTAATACGAGCGATAAGCTCAGGGCACTGTGCGCCTTTCCACCTCCTGTGTGCCACTGTGGCAGCCTCTTTCAACTATAAAAGGAGGCCCATGGCATACTGGAGAAGGATTCGGCTCTTTCGAACCACGCACTCACCACAGCTAGTTCGAGAGCTCAAGAACTCTCTGAAATACACCCACCAAAGCAGGACTAGGGTTTTACGCATCCTCGCGGCCCGAACCTGGGTAAACGCTCCTCGTGCTGGCTACTGATCCTACTCTTCTTGCAACCCTGCGCCCCGGCAACCGTAGCAGGGATTCTTGTGATCCCATAGCGATTGTCTTGGTTGTGAACCTGCACTGGCGATAAAGAACGGGGTGCCTAATCCCGGCGCTGGCCCTCCACCCTCTGAATTTCGCCGACTCGGCTGATGATGGGCTTGATGCGCTCCCTGAGCGGCGCGAGGTCAGTACCCTCCGGCAAGCTCTCCAGCGCGGCGTCGAAGTCGAGGTCAGGGTACCACTGCGCCACCTTGGTGAGAACCTTGGTCATGGCACCCTGGCAAAGCCTCCGGGACTCGTCGGCCAGTGAGGCCGCCCGGTTGGCGTGAAGCCGCTCCAGAGGGCCGACGACCTTCTCAAAGAACATGGTCAGGCTGCAATTGGCGCTCACGCTCCGCTCCAGGACATACCTCACGTCCGGCATCCCCATGATGGCCAGCTGCGCGGCGTTTGGTTGGCGACGGTGGCGAGGCGATCGAGCCAACGGTTCTCGCCCTCCATCTGATCCGCGAAGTTGAGGCCCTTGTTCTTCCGCCACTGCTTCTCGGCCTCCAGCTCCTTGGCCAGGGTCCCCTCTCGGGTTTTGGCCTCCGACAGCACCTTCTCGAGACCCTCCAGCTTCAGCTTGAGGTCTTTGATGGAGTTGTTGGCCTCGGAGAGCTCCCCAGCCTTACTGACGACCGCGCCCTGCGCCTCTGTCAGGGCACTGGTAAGCGTGTCCTTCTCCTGGGACAGCTTCAGGGCCTGCTCCTTCAGCCAATCGCGCTCCGCCTCCAGCTCCTCCACCTTGCCGGCGTGAACCTGGGCCTGGGAATTGAGTGCCTCTTTGTGCCTCTGCTCCAGCTCACTGGTCCGCTTCAAGACAAGCTTCTCCATCTCTCCATCCTTGCCATGAAGCATGGCGGCAAGTTTCTCCTCGCGTGCAGTGAGGTCCTCCTCTTGGGAGTTCAGCGCGGCCTCGTGTTGGGTCCAGGCGGCTTTGGTGGCCGCGGCCAAGTTCCTCGCCGTCTCTTGAGCTTTCTCGACGTCGGCGAGCTTCATGGTGAGCTCCACGTCGCGCTTAGCCAGCTCGCCCTGAGCAGCCTTGAGCTCCTTGTGGGCCTCGCGGAACCAGTCCTGCGTCTCGGCAACACGCTTCTGGAGGTCCGCCTCCGCCTTCTCCACCACCGGCGTCCTGGACTTAGCCTTGTCCAGGCGGGCACGGTGGAGCGCCTGGAGCTTCCGGAAGCTGGCACCCATGGCGTGGAGGAGCCGCTCTTCCTGCGAACCGTCGCCACCAACGATCGGCTCGTCGACGATTTCAAGCCCGGCAGCGGCAAGCACTTTGTCGTCGAACACCTCTCCCTCAACGGGTGTCCTGGTGCTCGACGCGCGTGGAAGGTGGACGAACAAGTCGTCGCTCACCCTCAGGTACTTGCCGGAGCCAGAAGCAGCAGAAGAGGAAGGCTGGTCGTCAGCCACCTCCTCCTCCTCCTCGACAGCGGCCCCGCCAGCCTCTCAGGCAGGCCCCTTGCCAGTCTCCTTAGCGGCAGCCTTGCCGGCCTCCCCAGTAGGCCCCTTGGCGGCGTCCTCGGCAGCGCCCTTGGCGGCCTCCTCGGCGGCGATCTTCTCGGCGTCCGCCTCGGCGTCCTTGGTGACGTCCTTGATGACGGCGTCCACGTCCTCTGGGTTCGCCAAGGAGGAATCTGGACGCCGAAGAGGGGGTGAGGCAAGGCCAGGACCAAGAGCCAGAAAGAAAAAGAAACAGGGACGAACGGCAAACAACTTACCTGTGCCAGTACCAGGCTAGGAAACGGAAGTCCCCTCCCCGCCAACATTTGGCGTCGAGGCAAACCCACCGGCGCCACCATTCTCCTCCTCCTCCTCCATGTGCGTGGGCTCGGTGCTTGGCGCCCTTGTCGGGGACGCCCCTCGGGGCGGCGTGGTCGATGGGGGCGGCATGTTGGGAGTAGCCCTCTGTGGCTCCTCCTGCTACTGCTCTCCTCCTGCATACCTGGCAAGGTCAGCACCAAAGTGTTGTGCCCCTGACACATGTCGACGGGGGAAGAGTGATGAACTTACGCTGGGGGCTATGCCGGGGCTGCTGTCCGGGCCGCTCAACACCGCCAGTGGCGCCCTCGAAGTACGAACTGGGGGCCGGCCACCCGCCGAGACCTTGGCCCTCTTCACTCTCTGGGCCAGCGTCTCCACGTCCCTGCAAAGGCGAAGACAAGTCAAGACGAGCAACACAGATTGAGGAGGCAGAGATAACGAAAAGGAACCAGATACTTACTCGTCGTCCGCCTCCTCCTCTGCTGTTTTCCTCTTCCTCGGGCTGACGGATCCATAATCGAAAGTAACCTCCGTATCAACATCTGCCGGAGGGGGGGAAGGAGGTGGTGCTGGACACGCGTGGACGAAGAAGGGGCGGTTGCCTTCTTCTTCACGGCGGCCTTCGCTGGCTTCTTTGCCGCCGCGGCCCTCGTGTGGCGCCCGGACCCCTCCAAGGTCAGCTGGGCCGCGCAGCCCTGCCGGGCCGGACCGGCTCGCTGGAACTGGCCCGCCGCAAGACTCGCCCTCTCCCCGTAGCCGGCGTCGGGCCGGCGGTCTCGGCCTCCTCCGACGACGACTCGCCGACCACATCTTCAACCAAAGGAGCCTCAGTGCCGGTGCTGCTGGCTTCCCCAGCGGCCGCCGCCCACCGGGCGAGCTCCTCCTCCTCCGCGGCCGTCGCGGTGTTGTCCTCCACACCGCCAGCGCTGCCGGCCTCCTCGGCAAGCTGTGCCTACCTCGCCTTGGTGGAGATGTAGTCCAGTTCCGCCTAGGTGTTGTCCTGGACAAGCAGCCGCTCGGTGTCGGCATTGACGTACCCCTCGTGCAGAGTATCAAAGAACTGTTGCACCTCGGCGTCCTCCGGCTCCTTCCAGCTCGGGTTAGGGCCATGCGCGTTGCAGTCCGGCATCATGGCAATGATATCGGACCGATGCGAGTTATTGCATAGCGGGACCACCCCCATCGGCAGCTTGAACAGAGGCCCCTTGAGGACCTTGCCGGCCTTCACAGTGGCCCTCGCGACCTTGCCAGTCCGCTCGACCTCACCGTCGCGGCCCACGTCAAGCTGGAAGAGCCGCTGGCAGAAATGGGCGTGCCCCATCACCGTGAAATTGTGGTCAAGGCCGGGACGAAGCCGCATGATGTCGGCGGGGTTCGTGAAGAGCCAGGCTGGCCTCCCCTTGTTATGCAGCGGAGTGATCCGGCGGCGGATGAAGTCTGCCCCGATCATCTCAAGGGTGAGGCCGGCCTCGGTGAGCCGGAGGATCCTGGTGGTGGCGACCGTGAGCTTCTCGTAGTCAGCATCGACGTCGCTCCAATCGCTTCTGCGGACCGGCGGCGCCCGGCGAACTTCGCAGAACGCCGGCGGGTCCTTCTCCTCGATCCAGCACCACTGGCCCCGCCATTCTTCCCACCTCTCCTTCATGGAGCCCTCCGGATATGCTCCCTTGGATCTTGAGACCCAGGCGATGCAACCGGAGATGGCGCCCCCTGGTTGGATCCGAGGGGAGAAGTAATGGAGAAAGAGCGCCGTGTTGGGGTGCACCCCGGCGAAGCCCTCGCAGAGATGCGTGAAAAGGGCCATGCACGCAACCGCATTCGGAGTAAAATCCAGGTGGCGGAAGCCAAAGGTATGCATGACGTCGCTGAAGAAATCGGAGAAGGGAGGACAGAGCCCACAGGAAAAATAATCGACAAAGAAGAGGTACCGATTTTGGGGCAGCCTCGGCGCAGTCGGCGGGGATGACGCGCGTGGCTGGATGCCCCGAATTCCCCCCCAGTCTTCACTCCCTCCGGGGCCTGAAGGAGTATTGAAGCTCGAACACGTCAACTGTCGAGGGGAAGAAGGCGGACTGCGTCTGCTGCACCGCCAGCGTACTCTCCGGCGGTTCCGCGGCTCCGGCGTCCTTGGCCACTCCCTTGCCCTTGGTGGATTTTGGCGCCATGGCGGCTGGGGGAGGAGGGCAGGACAGAGGGCGGTGGAAGCGCAACGGCGGCGAGCAGGAACGAAGCTTGGAGAAGAAGAGGAAGGCAGGCGGAGGTTTCCGAGATTGGGGTTGCGCGAAGGGTAAAAGGAACAGTGCGCCCGCGGTTATCCCTTTTTACGGGGAAGCCGCGGGTCGGGCTGCCAATTTACTACGATGTGACGCATGCGTGCAGGAACCGCCCCACGCATGCCGCCCACGTCACGCACACCCCTCCACGCCACGCCGCGCGCGTGGGTCGTGGGAAGCAAAGCGCGCAAAGAGTTTTACCGCGGTAAAAACCGCCCCGCCTGCCCGCGCACCGTTTTGGGCCTGGCCCAACAACGTGTCGCGCTTATGTGTGGCCCAGGCCCTGGGGCTCCTGTCGGTGTACAAAAAGAGGGGCACGCTTTTGTACCCCTTTACCTGTGCACGGGTAGTCAGACCCGCGCCCACGGTCACACCAAGCAGAACAGGGGAGGTGAGCCAAGGTAAGACCGAAGCCCAAGATAATCAGAGAAATGCCAAGGCCGAGAACACAAGGAGCAGAGGGATGAAGCAGGCTCCCCCGGCAAGACCCTTGCCGGGGCAGCCTCAGCAGCCCCGGCAAGACCCTTGCCGGGGCAGCTCGCCCCACACCAACAGAGCGAGCCGGCCTTGAGCCCACGGTCCCCAATGCCATCATCCACGTGGGGCCAGGGCTCGAGAAGGCACCTCTGTGGTGGCATGCAGATCTTTGTGAAGACATATTCAAGATCAGATGAGGATTAGAAGACGACGATCCTCGGCAAGATCCTTGCCGAGGAAGGCCACCAGACCCCCAGCAAGGCCCTTGCCGGGGACGACAGCGCGCCACGGCAAGACCCTTGCCGGGCCACCCGGCAAGGCCCTCACCAAAGACGCCAGCAGGGCCACCGCTAGGCCCACGCCAACCAAGCTTCCACCGCCGTTCACATGCAGCTGCTAGCCCAACCAGCTGGGCGGGCACCTGTGTGGCAACATGCAGCCCCCAGGCCAACTCATCGAGCGCCTGCGTGGCGGCATGCAGATCTTCATGAAGGCTCCACCACCGCGCCACCTCAGCCGCCTGCCTGCCTACATGGCGCCACGCGCATCGCTGGCCAAGGTGCGTGTCGAAGCAAGGAGGAGCGGCGACGGACGGGACGGGCCTCGCCCCCGTTGCCGATAAAGCAGGGGGACCCCTAAGTTACGCATTAAATGCGTCTTGTCCTGTAATACGAGCGATAAGCTCAGGGCACCGTGCGCCTTTCCACCTCCTGTGTGCCACTGTAGCAGCCCCTTTCGACTATAAAAGGAGGCCCATGGCATACTGGAGAAGGATTCGGCTCTTTCGAACCACGCACTCACCACAGCTAGTTCGAGAGCTCAAGAACTCTCTGAAATACACCCACCAAAGCAGGACTAGGGTTTTACGCATCCTCGTGGCCCGAACCTGGGTAAACGCTCCTCGTGCTGGCTACTGATCCTGCTCTTCTTGCAACCCTGCACCCGGCAACCGTAGTAGGGATTCTTATGATCCCATAGCTGTCGTTTCCCCCGACACCCGTATCATGGCCGCGCCTACCACGACCGTCGCCTCGCTGGCACAGTCGTGCCCTTGGAGATTTAACACGGTGTGTTAGGCTATCTAATGTTAGCATGTCATACATAGTCATCACTTAGTCGCTCATACAACAAGGTTAGCAACTCAAGTCCCCAATGCATAGGTGCTTAGTTTTTTGTTGCTAAGTTTGCTTCATTTAATTAGCTATAGACTCAAAATTGTATTTTCACCTAGATACACGCGCTTAGCACCATTTCTTCCTGGGGTCACCAAACTAGTCTCTCTCTTGTTAATTAACTTTCCACATCAGACTTTATGCCTATGTGGCAGGCTTAGCACCTGTACGAGCAAGTACAATAGTGGGCTATAAGCCCGCTTACATGTCATTTTTGCATATGTGGAGGAAAGAGTCAAGGAAAAAGTGGAGGAGTGGGCTCTCATGCAAGAGCCAACGTCTATATGGTGGAGCATTGGGAGAGGCACCTGCATACCATGGAGGTGGTCAGGAATCAGGAGACTCATGCAGGTCATTGCGCCATAGTTAAAATGATAATGGCAAGTCAAATCACGGGGCCCCACATGTCCAGCAGTAACTCGCTGTCAAATCACACAGCCCTAGGTTTGCAGCAGCCTACTCCTCATCTTCTCTTGTCTCTGTCAAACCGACTAGGCGGAACTGCCCCACCTACCGCGCGGGAAAATCCCCGCCCTTGATTATTAAATAGTACCTATACTAATTTTGTATCCATGGATTGTGAGGGAGTCCTGGACTAAGGGGTCCTCGGGCGTCCAGCCTGTTAGCCATGGGCCGGACTGATGGGCTGTGGAGATACGAAGACCGAAGACTCTACCCGTGTCCGGATGGGACTCTCCTTAGCGTGGAAGGCAAGCTTGGTGATCAAATATGAAGATTCCCTTCTCTGTAACTGAATTTGTACAACCCTAGCCCCCTCCAGTGTCTATATAAAGCGGAGGGTTTAGTTCGGAAACACATACAGTCATACAGGCTAGACTTCTAGGGTTTTAGCCATTACGATCTCGTGGTAGATCAACTCTTGCAATACTCATATTCATCAAGATCAATCAAGCAGGCAGTAGGGTATTACCTCCATAGAGAGGGTCCAAACCTGGGTAAACATTGTGTCCCCCGTCTCCTGTTACCATCGACCTTAGACGCACAGTTCGGGACCCCCTACCCGAGATCCGCCGGTTTTGACACCGACATTGGTGCTTTCATTGAGAGTTCCACTGTGCTGTCCTCAAAAGGTTTTGATGACTCCGTCAATCGTCAACAACGATGCTGCCCAAGGGGAAACCTTCCTCCCCGGACAGATCTTCGTGTTCGGCGGCTTCGCACTGCGGGCCAACTCGCTTGGTCATCTGGAGCAGATCGACAGCTTCGCCCCTGGCCATCAGGTCAGATTTGGGAGCTTGAACTACGTCGCGGATATCTGTGGAGACTTGATCTTCGACGGCTTCGAGACCATGGCGGCCGCTCCCTGTCCCTACGATGAACATGACCTAAATCTATCATCAGACCATGCTCAGGAAATTGCACCTGTAACTACTCCGACCTTAGATCCGGAGCAGATCGCGCCATCCGAGGACGGGAAGCTCAACCCCGCCACGGAGGCCGCAGATTCCACGGTGCTGGAGCCGCACACAGACCTAACCTCGGGTGATATCTGTGTCTCCGGAACCTCGGACTCATCTCCGGCCATAAGTTCCGAACCATGTGTGTCCGCGCATGTCGAGCTGGATCGGTCGTCGATCGTTGAATTCAGCGCCCGGACATCTTCCGACACTCGCCTTTAGGCGACGTGTTAAACTCATTAAAAAATCTATCTTTAGCAGAGGGCTCACAGTCGAACTATGTCCGGTTCGAACTGGAGGCTGACGACGGGGAATTTCGCTTCCCACCCGCCACCCACTACATAGCCACTATCGAGGACTTGACCGACATGCTCGATTACGGCTCCGAAGACATCGACGGCATGGACGACGATGCAGATGAGGAGCATGGCCAAAACCCACCGTTTACCGGGCGCTGACGGCCACCTCTTCATACGATGTATACATGGTGGATACACCCAAAGAGAATAACAGCGAGGACAAGGAAAAAACAGCTGAGGATGAGCCTCCTAAGACACAACCAAAGTGCCGGCGTCAGCGGCGCTGCTCTAAATCCCGCCGTAGCAAGGACAGCAACACCGGCACAGGAGACGATCACACTCCGGACGATGCCGAAGACAAAGAAGATCCCGATGAACAAACGGCCGAACAGGACGATCGGGAAGACGGGCAAGTTAGCCCTGACGAACATGCCATAAACGATGACTCAGAGGGTAGCACTTACCTTCCACCCTCCGAGGATGAGACGAGCCTTGGCAACGAGGATTTCATCGTGCCTGAGGAACCTCTCGAGCAGGAGCGCTTTAAGCGCAAGCTAATAGCCACTGCAAGGAGCCTGAAAAAGAAGTAGCAGTAGCTTCAAGCTGATCAAGATCTGCTCAATGTTAGATGGACTGGCATCCTGGCAGCCGAATAATACGGCCTTAAGCACCCAGCCAAAAGTTACCCGAAGCGCAAATTGCTACCTCAGTTCGATGACGAGGTGCCGGAGCTCGTACCATCATCGCACAACATGGCTGACCGACCGCCACACGGTCGGGATAAAGCGGCAACTCAAGCCGAACACCAGACCGCACCACCTCGCCGTAAAGGCAGGGATAAAACCGCTTGGGGTTGTACATATGATCTTCGACAGGACCTGGACAGTAGAGCAGGACATACAAGATCGATCTACGGACCGCGAGGGCGTGCCTCAACACGCGACGACGGCTACCTATTCGGACGTGACAAACCTAGTCACGCACGGGCCGAAAACCGCAGACGGACTCCATCAGAGCCACGTCGCGATGCGGCCCGATATAGAGGCGCCGCACACCCTCTTTGCTTCACTAACAAAGTAATGGATCATGAATTCCCAGAAGGGTTTAAACCCGTAAATATTGAATCATACGATGGAACAACCGATCCCGCGGTATGGATCGAGGATTTTATTCTCCATATCCATATGGCCCGCGGAGATGACCTTCACGCCATCAAATACCTCCCATTAAAACTCAAAGGGCCAGGTCGGCACTGGTTAAACAGTCTGCCTGAAAATTCTATTGGCAGCTGGGAGGACCTAGAAGAAGCCTTCCTCGACAACTTCCAAGGTACGTATGTCCGGCCACCAAATGCCGATGACTTAAGACACATAGTTCAACAGCCTGGGGAGTCAGCCAGGAAATTCTGGACTAGGTTCCTAACTAAAAAGAACCAGATCGTCGACTGTCTGGATGACGAAGCCCTAGCGGCCTTTAAAAATAGCATCCGTGATGAATGGCTAGCCCGCCACCTCGGCCAGGAAAAGCCGAAGTCCATGGCAGCCCTCACGGCACTCATGACCCGCTTTTGTGCGGGTGAGGATAGTTGGCTGGCCCGTAGAAAAAATACAACAAGTGAAATGGGCACCTCTGAGGTCAAAAATAGCAACGGCAAGCTCCGACGCAGCAGACACAAACGCCAAGTAATGGTGACAACACCGATGACACTACAGTAAATGCCGGATTCAGTGGCTCCAAGTCCGGTCAGCGGAAGAAGCCATATAAAAGAAACAATCAGGAACCATCCAGCTTGGACAGCATACTCGATCGTCCATGCCAGATCCATGGCACCCCAGACAAACCAGCCAATCATACCAACAGAGATTGTTGGGTTTTTAAATAGGCCGACAAGTTAAATGCCGAGAACAAGGAAAAGGGATCGCAAAGTGAGGACGATGACGAGGAGACCTGGCAACCGAACACAGGGGGACAAAAGAAGTTTACCCCTCAGGTCAAAACGATGAACATGATATATGCTACACACATCCCCAAGAGGGAGCGCAAGCGCGCGCTCAGGGACGTCTATGCGATAGAGCCAGTCGCCCCAAAATTTAATCCATGGTCGTCATGCCCGATCACTTTTGATCGTCGGGATCATCCGACCAGCATCTATCATGGAGGTTCAGCCGCACTGGTCCTTGACCCAATCATTGACGGATTCCACCTGACGTGAGTCCTCTTGGACTGTGGCAGCAGCCTCAATCTGCTCTATCAGGATACAGTGCGCAAAATGGGCATTAACCCATCAGGGATCAAGCCCACAAAGACTACCTTTAAAGGAGTCATACCAGGTGTAGAGGCTCACTGTATGGGCTCAATCATGCTAGAAGTCGTCTTCAGATCTCTGGACAACTTCCGAAGCGAAGAGTTAATCTTTGATATCATCCCTTTTCGCAGCGGCTATCACGCACTGCTCGGACGAACCGCATTTGCTCGACTCAATGCGGTGCCTCACTATGCTTATCTCAAGCTCAAGATGCCCGGACCACGTGGCGTCATAACAGTCAATGGAAACACGGAGCGCTCCCTCCGAACCGAGGAGCACACCGCCGCCTTAGCAGCGGAAGTACAGAGCGGCCTTTTCAAGCAGAACCTTAATTCGGCGGCCGAGCTCCCGGACACTATCAAGAGGGCTCGGACTATTCTGCAGCAGGACAACTCGGCTCGTCAAGAGCTCGACTAGCAATTTGGCCTCCGTCCCAGTCCCAATAAAGTGGCAGCATTCGCACCGCGCGTACATAACTACGCACTCAAAATACCATGGGCATAGACGGAGGCATAACTAGCTTGTGATCCACAATATGGCTCGACCGCTCCCGGACACATATACTTTCACTGTTTCTCTTTTCCTTTTCAGGTCTCTTTTCCACAGGCCTTCCCTGATGGCTTGATCGTAGTTCCTTTCGAAGGACAAATACACCAAGATGGCAGTCAGCCTGGATGTAGAGGGGACTTTCTAGGGGGTTTCTTTAATGATCACTCTACCCGTTTTCAGGGCCCACACGCGGCTCTCCCTCGGCCAGTCAGTTATCGCACTATTTGTATCAATGCGCTTTGACGTATTAATCAAATTATAACAGAAATAGTTCGCGGCCCAAATTTTAGGGCCCCTGCTCATTATTTTTGCTCCTTTTCTGTTGTTTTCCTTTTTCTATGAATAACCTTATCAGATGGCACCCATACACTATGGTACGTTTCAATTTGCCAGGGGCTTCATACTGCCCCACACTATGGCAACAAAGTCCGAACACTTTTTAGTATAGTTCGGCACCCCGAATTTAGCACTATATGCATTGGCTCCGAATCATGTCTTGGGTCAATAGTTGGGTTGCCCGGCTCCTGTGCTTGCTACATTACGTTCCGCTATATTGGCTAAGGTAGTAAAGGGAGCACTACTGAGATTGTGCCCTGGTTTACCCGAAGGAGCACCTCAGTAGAGAAAGCCGAAAACTGACTGTCATGATGCGGCGAGAGCCGGTCAGCTCTTCGGAGGTTTCAAATCGTTAGAGATTTTTTCCGCATTATGCGAGGGATCGGTACTTACCCGATCGGGTGCTTATAGCATTCTAGTTCGGATACTAGGGGCTGCGCCCACATTTCTATTGTCAAACTCCTAGGGTAAAGTGAGGGTGCTAAAGCCGCATAGTCTGATTGCCTGGTTCGTTGCGCTATACACCTCCTTCAAGGACCAAACAATTGGATCAAGAGTGTTTAGATTCCATCCCGAACACCCCCGTACTACCTATGTGGGGGCAGAAGCCGACGACTGGCCACCTCTCAGATTTCATACAACACGGCCGCACAGGAGGTAATTTTTTTAAACATAACAAAAATTATATCACATAACAACTTTGTTTCATCATACAAGGAAGAGACAACATGAATGTATTCATTCGAAAATAATGTCTTTCGCACATTGCATCGCCACAATGCGAGACCCCGCGAGGACGTCTTCAAAATATCGCTCGGGCGTGCGGTGCTCCTTGCCCTCAGGCGGCCCCTCGGTCACCAGCTTGATGGCGTCGATCTTCGCCCACCACACATTGACATGGGAGAAGGCCATGCGCGCGCCCTCGATGCAGACCGACCACTTGATGGTATCCAGCCGAGGGCAGGCATCTACCAGCCGCTTCACGAGACCGAAGTAGTTACTGGGTATAGCTTCGGCAGGCCACAGCCGGATTATCAAATCCTTCATGGCCAGCTCGGCCACCCTGTGCAACTCGACCAACTGTTTTAGCTGATCGCTTAAGGGCACCGGATGTTCTGGCGCAAGATATTGCGACCAGAACAGCTTCTCCGTGGAGCTCCCTTCTTCGGCTCGGAAGAACTCCGCAGCATCGGACACACTGCGCGGTAGATCAGCAAACGCCCCTGGAGAACTCCGAATCCAGGTTAGTAAGAAATATTTCTTCTTCACATACTTGCTTTGCATACTAAACGCCTTACCCACCGCGATCTTCCTGGCCTCCTGGATCTCCTGGAGGGCGCCCTGGGCCTCAACCCGGGCTTCTTCCACGCTTTGGCGAGCCTCGGCGAGTTCGGCCTCTCGAGCCGAAACATCGCACTCCAAGGCCTCGCATTTCTTCACAGCGTCCTGGAGCTCTTCCTCGACCTCGTAAGCCTGGCCTTTCCCTTCTTACGGGCGGCTTGCTCCTTGGCACCTTTCTCCTCGGCTTCGGCCAGAGCCTTTTTAAGGGCCTTGATACGTCTCCAACGTATCTATAATTTATGAAGTATTCATGCTATTATATTATCCATCTTGGATGTTTATGGGCTTTATTATGCACTTTTATATTATTTTTGGGACTAACCTATTGACCCAGAGCCCAGTGCTAGTTCCTGTTTTTTCCCTTGTTTTCAGTGTTTCGAAGAAAAGGAATATCAAACGGAGTCGAAACGGAATGAAACCTTTTGGAGAAGTTATTTTTGGAAGGAAAGCAACCCGGGAGACTTGGAGTCCACGTCAAGAAAGCAACGAGGGAGGCACGAGGCAGGGGGGCGCGCCCACCCGCCTGGGTGCGCCCTCCACCCAAGTGGGCCCCTTGTGGCTCCCCTAACGTATTTCTTCCGCCTATATATACCAATATACCCTAAAACCTTCGGGGAACAGAAGAGATCGGGAGTTTCGCCGCCGCAAGCCTCTGTAGCCACCAAAAACCAATCGGGGCCCTGTTCCGGCACCTTGTCGGAGGGGGGATCCTTCACCGGTGGCCATCTTCATCATCCCGGCGCTCTCCGTGACGAGGAGGGAGTAGTTCACCCTCGGGGCTGAGGGTATGTACCAGTAGCTATGTGTTTGATCTCTCTCTCTCTCTCTCTCTCGTGTTCCTGAGGTGATTCGATCTTGATGTATCGCGAGGTTTGCTATTATAGTTGGATCTTATGTTGCTTCTCCCCCTCTACTCTCTTGTAATGGATTGAGTTTTCCCTTTTAAGTAATCTTATCGGATTGAGTCTTTAATGATTTGAGAACACTTGATGTATGTCTTGCCGTGCATATCTGTGGTGACAATGGGATATCACGTGATTCACTTGATGTATGTTTTGGTGATCAACTTGCGGGTTCCGCCCATGAACCTATGCATACGGGTTGGCACACGTTTTCGTCTTGACTCTCCGGTAGAAACTTTGGGGCACTCTTTGAAGTACTTTGTGTTGGTTGAATAGATGAATCTGAGATTGTGTGATGCATATCGTATAATCATACCCACGGATACTTGAGGTGACATTGGAGTATCTAGGTGACATTAGGGTTTTGGTTGATTTGTGTCTTAAGGTGTTATTCTAGTACGAACTCTATGATAGATTGATCCGAAAGAATAACTTTGAGGTGGTTTCGTACCCTATAATACTCTCTTTGTTTGTTCTCCGCTATTAGTGACTTTGGAGTGACTCTTTGTTGCATGTTGAGGGATAGTTATATGATCCAATTATGTTATTATTGTTGAGAGAACTTGCACTAGTGAAAGTATGAACCCTAGGCCTTGTTTCAATGCATTGCAATACCATTTACGCTCACTTTTTACCACTTGTTACCTTGCTGTTTTTATATTTTCAGATTACAAAAACATATATCTACCATCATTATTGCACTTGTATCACCATCTCTTCGCCGAACTAGTGCACCTATACAATTTACCATTGTATTGGGTGTGTTGGGGACACAAGAGACTCTTTGTTATTTGGTTGCAGGGTTGTTTGAGAGAGACCATCTTCATCCTACGCCTCCCACGGATTGATAAACCTGAGGTCATCCACTTGAGGGAAATTTGCTACTGTCCTACAAACCTGTGCACTTGGAGGCCCAACAACGTCTACAAGAAGAAGGTTGTGTAGTAGACATTAGGCCTCGACCTCGGTCGTCGCTCCTACACATATCATGACACTACGGTCAAAACACATCGTTTATTATTTCCGAATATATAGAAAGTCATTACGTACCTTGCTAGTCCTCTAGCTGCTTCCTCGCTTGGCCGAGCTTGACCTCGGCCCGCTCCAGTCTCTGCTTTAGTCCAGAGACTTCGGCAGTGTGTGAGGTCGCAGCCAGTAGCGACGCCTGCTTATTCACATAAGACACATTCAGTTAGTTTCCTGCGAAATTTAATTGATCCTCTGTCCGACTTTTCTTTCCGGACACCGGACTGTGTCTTAGGGGCTACTGTCTATATTGGGACTTTTCTCTTTTTGCATCGCTTACCTCAAAGCCAGTCAGCAGGCCGCTACAGGCTTCGGTCGGTCCGCTCTTGATGGACTGAACCTTCTCAATCACCGTACCCATAAGGATATGGTGTTCCTCCACAATGGAAGCGCCTCGTAGCGCTTCCAGAAGATTGTCTGGTGCCCCTGGGTTGACAGAGGTCACCGGTGGGATAGGCACACCTCCTTCTTTCAAAGGAGGCTGCACGTCGGACTCCGGAGCCGTATGGGTCTCCGGAACCATATCCGGATGGGGGCCGAACTGAACATGGCCCCCATCGCCAGTCTCCATGGGGATCTGCTCCTCCATGTGTCCGGCAGTCGAGGTGTCGCCCTCTGGCGCCGCCCTGACGGCATCCTGAGACCCCCCTGGCCTGGGAGAGTCCTTCGCGATAGCACCTCGGCGTCGCCCTTGGCCGTGGGAGAGTAAGAGGCCGGCGGTGACTCGCTGGCCATCGCCTTGGAATCCAATGAACTTCTTGATGAGGATCGCTGGGAGCTATAGAGGGCCGGACTACAATACCGTGATTAACCATATTAATACCATAAAGAGGAGAGGCCGGATACATGGATGCATCTGGGCTTTCTTAGTACCTACGATGCGGCCAGGGGCTTGCTTCGGGTGGGGGGGGGTCGCTCTGGGATGCGGTCGACATCCCACGTGGAGTTATCCGCGAGGAGGCCCTTCCCCCTCTTGGGCACCTCCGCCTCCAGATTTGTGGAGGCCGCCCTCTTCTTCCTCCCCCATCAGGGGGAGAGTTGCTTTCCTCCTCCTCGTCATCATCTTCGGTGGCGGAGGAGTGAGTCTTGGCTTCGGACATTACGTCCGAAGCGCCCTTGTGGCAGGGGCCACCTCGGCCCCCCTGGCCTTATTCTTGGCCTTCTTCTCCGGCGGCTGATAGGGCTTCGGGACCAGCATCTTCGCCAGGAGCGGGATGACTGGTTCTTCGCGCAGCGGAGCTGAAAATTGAATTCGCTCCGCTTTCTTTGTCCATACCTGAAAGGATAAATTAGTGGAGTTTAGTTACCCTCCTTGGACAAGCAAGTAGAGGGTACGCCTTGAGATTTGAAGGACTTACCGCATTGGTGGGATGGGCAAGATCGTGCCCATGGTCCGAGTCTATGGCCGGCGGTTTCTCGTCGCCCTTGAAGAGCAGCTTCCAGGCATCTTCGTGAGTGGTTCCGAAGAGCCTCTCCAAGGTCTGGTGCTTCTCCGGATCAAACTCCCATAAAGGGGAGGTTCGGCTTTGGCAGGGGAGGATCCGGCGAACTAGCATCACCTGGATTACGTCGACGAGCTTGATGTTTCTGTCCACCATGCTTTGGATGTGAGTTTGCAGCGCCATCAACTCATCCGACGAAGACCAATTTGGGCCTTTCTCCATCCAGGAGGTCAGCCGCATTGGAGCTCCGGAGTTGAATTCAGAAGCCGCGGCCCAGGTGGTGTCGCGGGGCTCTGTGATGTAGAACCACAACTTCTGCCACTCCTTGACAGTTTCCACGAACGTGCCTTTGGGCCATGTGACGTTGGGCATCTTGCTCACCATGGCCCCTCCGCACTCCACATGCTGGCCATCCACCACCTTCGGCTTCACGTTGAAGATCTTGAGCCACAGTCCGAAGTGGGGCTGGATGCGGAGGAAAGCCTCGCACACGACAATGAATGCCAAGATGTTGAGGAAAGAGTTCGGGGCTAGATCATGGAAATCTAGCCCGTAATAGAACATCAGTCCACGGACGAAAGGGTGGAGTGGAAACCCTAACCCGCGGACGAAATGAGGGAGGAACACCACCCTCTCGTTGGGCTTCGGTGTAGGGACGACTTGCCCCTTGGCCGGAAGCCGGTGGGTGATTTCCTTTGCCAGATACCCGGCTTCCCGAAGCTCAGCGATGTCCTTCTCCTTAACGGAGGAGTGAAGGAAATATGCCCTAGAGGAAATAATAAAGTTATTATTTATTTCCTTATTTCATGATAAATGTTTATTATTCATGCTAGAATTGTATTAACTGGAAACATAATACATGTGTGAATACATAGACAAACAGAGTGTTACTACTATGCCTCTACTTGACTAGCTCGTTGATCAAACATGGTTATGTTTCCTAACCATAGACATGAGTTGTCATTTGATAAACGGGATCACATCATTGGAAAAATGATGTGATTGACCAGACCCATTCCGTTAGCTTATCACTTGATTGTTTAGTTTACTGCTATTGCTTTCTTCATGACTTATACATGTTCCTATGACTATGAGATTATGCAACTCCCGATTACCGGAGGAACACTTTGTGTGCTACCCAACGTCACAACGTAACTGGGTGATTACAAAGGTGCTCTATAGGTGTCTCCAATGGTATTCGTTGAGTTGGCATAGATCGAGATTGGGATTTGTCACTCCGATTGTCGGAGAGGTATCTCTGGGCCCTCTCGGTAATGCACATCACTATAAGCCTTGCAAGCAATGTGACTAATGAGTTAGTTACGGGATGATGCACTACGGAACGAGTAAAGAGACTTGCCGGTAATGAGATTGAGCTAGGTATTAAGATACCGACGATCGAATCTCGGGCAAGAAACATACCGATGACAAAGGGAACAACGTATGTTGTTATGCGATTTAACCAATAAAGATCTTCGTAGAATATGTAGGAACCAATATGAGCATCCAGGTTCTGCTGTTGGTTATTGACCGAAGACGTGTCTCGGTCATGTCTACATAGTTCTCGAACCCGTAGGGTCCGCACGCTTAAAGTTCTGTGACGATCGGTATTATGAGTTTTTGTGTTTTGATGTACTGAAGGTAGTTCGGAGTCCCGGATATGATCACAGACATGACGAGGAGTCTCGAAATGGTCGAGACGTAAAGATCGATATATTGGATGACTATGTTCGGACACCGGAAGTGTTTCGGGAGGTTTCAGACATATACCGGAGTACCGGGGGTTATTAGAACCCCCTGGGGAGTATATTGGGCCTAATGGGCCTTAGTGGAGAAGAGGAGGGGCGGCCAGGGCAGGCCGCGCGCCCCTCCCCCTCTAGTCCCAATTGGACAAGGTGGGGGGTGGGGCGGCGCCCCCTTTCCTTCCCCTCTCTCTCCTCCTTCCTCCTTCTCCTACTCCTACTCCTACTAGGAAAAGAGGAGTCCTACTCCCGGTGGGAGTAGGACTCCCCCCTTGGCGCGCCCTCCTCCTTGGCCGGCCGCCTCCCCCTAGCTCCTTTATATACGGGGGCAGGGGGCACCCCAAGGACACAACAATTGATCATTGATCTTTTAGCCGTGTGCGGTGCCCCCCTCCACCATAATCCACCTCGGTCATATCGTAGTGGTGCTTAGACGAAGCCCTGCGTCGGTAGCTTCATCAACATCGTCACACGCCGTCGTGCTGACGAAACTCTCCCTCGAGCTCTACTGGATCGTGAGATCGTGGGACATCACTGAGCTGAACGTGTGCTGAACACGGAGGTGCCGTACGTTCGGTACGGAGGATCGGTCGATCATGAAGACGTACGACTATATCAACCGCGTTGTTATAATGCTTCCGCTTAACGGTCTAGGAGGGTACGTGGACGACACTCTCCCCTCTCTTTGTTATGCATCACCATGATCTTGCGTGTGCGTAGGATTTTTTTTTTGAAATTACTACGTTCCCCAACAGTGGTATCAGGGCCAGGTTTATGCGTAGATGTTATATGCACGAGTAGAACACAAGTGAGTTGTGGGAGATACAAGTCATACTGCTTACCAGCATGTCATACTTTGGTTCGTCGGTATAATTGGATGAAGTGGCCCAGACCGACATTACGCGTACGCTTACACGAGACTGGTTCTACCGACGTGCTTTACACACAGGTGGCTGGCGGGTGTCAGTTTCTCCGACTTTAGTTGAACCGAGTATGGCTACGCCCGGTCCTTGAGAAGGTTAAAACAGCACCAACTTGACGAACTATCGTTGTGGATTTGATGCGTAGGTAAGAACGGTTCTTGCTCAGCCCGTAGCAGCCACGTAAAACTTGCAACAACAAAGTAGAGGACGTCTAACTTGTTTTTGCAGGGCATGTTGTGATGTGATATGGTCAAGACATGATGTTATATTTTATTGTATGAGATGATCATGTTTTGTAATGGAGTTATCGGCAACTGGCAGGAGCCATATGGTTGTCGCTTTATTGTATGAAATGCAATCGCCCTGTAATTGCTTTACTTTATCACTAAGCGGTAGCGATAGTTGTAGA
This sequence comes from Triticum aestivum, assembly GCF_018294505.1. Lineage (NCBI taxonomy): Eukaryota > Viridiplantae > Streptophyta > Magnoliopsida > Poales > Poaceae > Triticum > Triticum aestivum. Next base: position 271,233,553 of record NC_057805.1, on the reverse strand, counting down.
AGCAATAGTTGGCGAGACGACAACGATGCTACGATGGAGATCAAGGTGTCGCGCCGGTAATGATGGTGATCATGACGGTGCTTTGGAGATGGAGATCAAAGGCACAAGATGATGATGGCCATATCATATCACTTATATTGATTGCATGTGATGTTTATCCTTTATGCATCTTATTCTGCTTTGACTGACGGTAGCATTATAAGATGATCTCTCACTAAATTTCAAGGTATAAGTGTCCTCCCTGAGTATGCACCGTTGCTAAAGTTCGTCGTGCCGAGACACCACGTGATGATCGGGTGTGATAAGCTCTACGTTCAAATACAACGGGTGTAAGACAGTTTTACACACGCAGAATACTCGGGTTAAACTTGACGAGCCTAGCCTATGCTAATATGGCCTCGGAACACTGAGACCGAAAGGTCGAGCATGAATCATATAGTAGATATGATCAACATAGTGATGTTCACCATTGAAAACTACTCCATCTCACGTGATGATCGGACATGGTTTAGTTGAGATGGATCACGTGATCACTTAGATGATTCGAGGGATGTCTATCTAAGTGGGAGTTCTTAAGTAATATGATTAATTGAACTTTAATTTATCATGAACTTAGTACCTGATAGTATTTTGCTTGTCTACGTTTTTGTAGATAGATGGCCCGTGCTATTGTTCCATTGAATTTTAATGCGTTCCTTGAGAAAGCAAAGTTGAAAGATGATGGTAGCAATTACACGGACTGGGTCTGTAACTTGAGGATTATCCTCATTGTTGCCCAGAAGAATTACGTCCTGGAAGCACCACTGGGTGCCAGGCCTGCTGCAGATGCAACTGACGATGTTAAGAATGTCTGGCAGAGCAAAGCTGATGACTACTCGATAGTTCAGTGTGCCATGCTTTACGGCTTAGAACCGGGACTTCAACGATGTTTTGAACGTCATGGAGCATATGAGATGTTCCAGGAGTTGAGTTAATATTTCAAGCAAATGCCCGGATTGAGAGATATGAAGTCTCCAATAAGTTCTACAGCTGTAAGATGGAGGAGAATAGTTCTGTCAGTGACATATACTCAAAATGTCTGGGTATAATAATCACTTGATTCAACTAGGAGTTAATCTTCCGGATGATAGTGTCACTGACAGAATTCTTCAATCACTGCCACAAAGCTACAAGAGCTTTGTGATGAACTATAATATGCAAGGGATGGATAAGACAATTCCCGAGCTCTTCGCAATGCTAAAGGCTGCTGAGGTAGAAATCAAGAAGGAGCATCAAGTGTTGATGGTCAATAAGACCACTAGTTTCAAGAAAAAGGGTAAAGGGAAGAAGAAGCGCAACTTCAAGAAGAACAGGAAACAAGTTGCTGCTCAGGAGAAGAAACCCAAGTCTGGACCTAAGCCTGAGACTGAGTGCTTCTACTGCAAACAGACTGGTCACTGGAAGCGGAACTGCCCCAAGTATTTGGCGGATAAGAAGGATGGCAAGGTGAACAAAGGTATATGTGATATACATGTTATTGATGTGTACCTTACTAATGCTCGCAGTAGCACCTGGGTATTTGATACTGGTTCTGTTGCTAATATTTGCAACTCGAAACCGGGACTATAGATTAAGCGAAGATTGGCTAAGGACGAGGTGACGATGCGCGTGGGAAATGGTTCCAAAGTCGATGTGATCGCGGTCGGCACACTACCTCTACATCTACCTTCGGGATTAGTTTTTGACCTGAATAATTGTTATTTGGTGCCAGCGTTAAGCATGAACATTATATCTGGATCTTGTTTGATGCGAGACAATTATTCATTTAAATCAGAGAATAATGGTTGTTCTATTCATATGAGTAATATCTTTTATGGTAATGCACCCTTGAAGAGTGGTCTATTTTTATTAAATCTCGATAGTAGTGATACACATATTCATAATATTGAGGCCAAAAGATGCAGAGTTGATAATGATAGTGCAACTTATTTGTGGCACTGCCGTTTAGGTCATATTAGTGTAAAGCGCATGAAGAAACTCCATACTGATGGACTTTTGGAATCACTTGATTATGAATCACTTGGTACTTGCGAACCATGCCTCATGGGAAAGATGAATAAAACGCCGCTCTCCGGAACAATGGAGCGAGCAACAGATTTGTTGGCGATCATACATGCTGATGTATGTGGTCCAATGAATATTGAGGCTCGCGGCGGGTATCGTTATTTTCTCACCTTCACAGATGATTTGCGCAGATATGGGTATATCTACTTAATGAAACATAAGTCTGAAACATTTGAAAAGTTCAAAGAATTTCAGAGTGAAGTGGAAAATCATCGTAACAAGAAAATAAAGTTTCTACGATCTGATCATGGAGGAGAATATTTGAGTTACGAGTTTGGTCTACAGTTGAAACAATGCGGAATAGTTTCGCAACTCACGCCACCCAGAACACCACAGCAAAATGGTGTGTCCAAACGTCGTAATCGTACTTTACTAGATATGGTGCGATCTATGATGTCTCTTACTGATTTCCCGCTATCGTTTTGGGGTTATGCTTTAGAGACAGCTGCATTCACGTTAAATAGGGCACCATCGAAATCCGTTGAGACGACGCCTTATGAACTGTGGTTTGGCAAGAAACCAAAGTTTTCATTTCTTAATGTTTGGGGCTGCGATGCTTATGTGAAAAAGCTTCAACCTGATAAGCTCGAACCCAAATCGGAGAAATGTGTCTTCATAGGATACCCAAAGGAAAGTGTTGGGTACACCTTCTATCACAGATCCGAAGGCAAGACATTTGTTGCTAAGAATGGATCCTTTCTAGAGAAGGAGTTTCTCTCGAAAGAAGTGAGTGGGAGGAAAGTAGAACTTGATGAGGTAACTGTACCTGCTCCCTTATTGGAAAGTAGTTCATCACAGAAACCGGTTTCTGTGACACCTACACCAATCAGTGAAGAAACTAAAGATATTGATCATGAAACTTCAGATCAAGTTACTACCGAACCTCGTAGGTCAACCAGAGTAAGATCCGCACCAGAGTGGTATGGTAATCCTATTCTGGAGGTCATGTTACTTGACCAAGGCGAACCTACGAACTATGAAGAAGCGATGGTGAGCCCAGATTCCGCAAAATGGCTTGAGGCCATGAAATCTGAGATGGGATCCATGTATGAGAACAAAGTATGGACTTTGGTTGACTTGCCCGATGATCGGCAAGCCATAGAGAATAAATGGATCTTCAAGAAGAAGACTGACGCTGACGGTAATGTTACTGTCTACAAAGCTCGACTTGTTGCGAAAGGTTTTCGACAAGTTCAAGGAGTTGACTACAATGAGACTTTCTCACCCGTAGCGATGCTTAAGTCTGTCCGAATCATGTTAGCAATTGCCGCATCTTATGATTATGAAATTTGGCAAATGGATGTCAAAACTGCATTCCTGAATGGATTTCTGGAAGAAGAGTTGTATATGATGCAACCGGAAGGTTTTGTCGATCCAAAGGGAGCTAACAAAGTGTGCAAGCTCCAGCGATCCATTTATGGACTGGTGCAAGCCTCTCGGAGTTGGAATAAACGTTTTGATAGTGTGATCAAAGCATGTGGTTTTATACAGACTTTTGGAGAAGCCTGTATTTACAAGAAAGTGAGTGGGAGCTCTGTAGCATTTCTAATATTATATGTGGATGACATATTGCTGATTGGAAATGATATAGAATTTCTGGATAGCATAAAAGGATACTTGATTAAGAGTTTGTCAATGAAAGACCTCGGTGAAGCTGCTTACATACTGGGCATCAAGATCTATAGAGATAGATCAAGACGCTTAATTGGACTTTCACAAAGCACATACCTTGACAAAGTTTTGAAAAAGTTAAAAATGGATCAAGCAAAGAAAGGGTTCTTGCCTGTGTTACAAGGTGTGAAGTTGAGTCAGACTCAATGCCTGACCACTGTAGAAGATAGAGAGAAAATGAAAAGTGTTCCCTATGCTTCAGCCATAGGCTCTATCATGTATGCAATGCTGTGTACCAGACCTGATGTGTGCCTTGCTATTAGCTTAGTAGGGAGGTACCAAAGTAATCCAGGAATGGATCACTGGACAACGGTCAAGAACATCCTTAAATACCTGAAAAGGACTAAGGATATGTTTCTCGTTTATGGAGGTGACAAAGAGCTCGTCGTAAATGGTTACATTGATGCAAGCTTTGACACTGATCCGGATGATTCAAAATCGCAAACCGGATACATGTTTACATTGAACGGTGGAGCTGTCAGTTGGTGCAGTTCTAAACAAAGCGTTGTGGCGGGATCTACGTGTGAAGCGGAGTACATAGCTGCTTCAGAAGTAGCAAATGAAGGAGTCTGGATGAAGGAGTTCATATCTGATCTAGGTGTCATACCTAGTGCATCGGGTCCAATGAAAATCTTTTGTGACAATACTGGTGCAATTGCTTTGGCAAAGGAATCCAGATTTCACAAGAGAACCAAGCACATCAAGAGACGCTTCAATTCCATCCGGGATCAAGTCCAGGTGGGAGACATAGAGATTTGCAAAATACATACGGATCTGAATGTAGCAGACCCATTGACTAAGCTTCTTCCACGAGCAAAACATGATCAGCACCAAAACTCCATGGGTGTTAGAATCATTACTATGTAATCTAGGTTATTGACTCTAGTGCAAGTGGGAGACTGAAGGAAATATGCCCTAGAGGCAATAATAAAGTTATTATTTATTTCCTTATTTCATGATAAATGTTTATTATTCATGCTAGAATTGTATTAACCGGAAACATAATACATGTGTGAATACATAGACAAACAGAGTGTCACTATTATGCCTCTACTTGACTAGCTCGTTGATCAAAGATGGTTATGTTTCCTAACCATAGACATGAGTTGTTATTTGATAAACGGGATCACATCATTGGAAGAATGATGTGATTGACCAGACCCATTCCGTTAGCTTAGCACTTGATCGTTTAGTTTACTTCTATTGCTTTCTTCATGAGTTATACATGTTCCTATGACTATGAGATTATGCAACTCCCGATTACCGGAGGAACACTTTGTGTGCTACCAAACGTCACAACGTAACTGGGTGATTATAAAGGTGCTCTACATGTGTCTCCCATGGTATTTGTTGAGTCGGCATAGATCGAGATTGGAATTTGTCACTCCGATTGTCGGAGAGGTATCTCTGGGCCCTCTCGGTAATGCACATCACTATAAGCCTTGCAAGCAATGTGACTAATGAGTTAGTTACGGGATGATGCACTACGGAACAAGTAAACAAACTTGCCGGTATCGAGATTCAGCTAGGTATTAAGATACCGACGATCGAATCTCGGGCAAGTAACATACCGATGACAAAGGGAACAACGTATGTTGTTATGCGGTTTGACCGATAAAGATCTTCATAGAATATGTAGGAACCAAGATGAGCATCCAGGTTTCGCTGTTGGTTATTGACCGAAGATGTGTCTCGGTCATGTCTACATAGTTGTCGAACCCGTAGGGTCCGCACGCTTAATGTTCTGTCACGATCTGTATTATGAGTTTTTGTGTTTTGATGTACCGAAGGTAGTTCGGAGTCCCGGATATGATCACAGACATGACGAGGAGTCTCGAAATGGTCGAGACGTAAAGATCGATATATTGGATGACTATCTTCGAACACTGGAAGTGTTTCGGGAGGTTTCGGACATATACCGGAGTACCGGGGGATTACCGGAACCCCCCGGGGAGTATATTGGGCCTAATGCGCCTTAGTGGAGAAGAGAAGGGGCGCCTAGGGCAGGCCGCGCGGCCCCTCGCCCTCTAGTTTGAATTGGACAAGGAGGGGGGGCGGCGCACCCCTTTCCTTCCCCCTTCTCCTACTCCTACTAGGAAAAGGGGAGTCCTACTCCCGGTGGGAGTAGGACTCCCCCCATGGCGCGCCCTCCTTGGCCGGCCGCCTGCCCCCTAGCTCCTTTATATACGGGGGCAGGGGGCACCCCAAGGACACAACAATTTATCAATGATCTTTTAGCCGTGTGCGGTGCCCCCCTCCACCATAATCCACCTCGGTCATATCGTAGTGGTGCTTAGGCGAAGCCCTGCGTCGGTAGCTTCATCAACATCGTCACCACGCCGTCGTGCTGAGGAAACTCTCCCTCGAGCTCTACTGGATCGTGAGATCACGGAACGTCACTGAACTGAACGTGTGCTGAACGCGGAGGTGCCGTACGTTCGGTACTGAGGATCGGTCGATCGTGAAGACGTACGACTACATCAACCGTGTTGTTATAACGCTTCCGCTTAACGGTCTACGAGGGTACATGGACGACACTCTCCCCTCTCGTTGCTATGCATCACCATGATCTTGCGTGTGCGTAGGAATTTTTTTGAAATTACTACGTTCCCCAACAAGGAGGCCATCCACTTGCCTTGCCCTCCAGATCCGGACATGGTTGAGTGCTTGCTTGAGGTGGAAGAGACGAGAACTTGGGCACTGGAGCTCGAGAATGGAAGGGAAGAGGAAGAAGGAAGGTGTGGGTGAAAAAAAGGAATCCTTATCCCCTTATAAAGGCAGTGAATACCGAAAGCCTCCCCACTCACCTTAAAACTCGCCTATTCCCAAGGGCTGTGCGAATGGCACGGTTGGATTACCCACGTCCGTATTGATGAGAATCCTGCAATAAGGGGACACAATCTCTGCTTTGACAAGACGTGCCAAAGGAAACCGTGTCTCAAAACGTGGAACGGCAGAAGAAAACGGTTCAAAATAATGACCGGGTAGACGTGATGTCATCTTGCAAAAAGTTGTCAACGGATGGGACTCGTGAAATACTATACTCTCTACGGTGTGAGTGTGTGGTACTTGTGTTGCAGATCTGGACACGTTCGTTGCGTCCGAAGACTATCTTGGAGTATTCGGAAAGAGGAATCCGCCTTGCAATGCCGAAGACAATCTGCGCCGGACACCTCGCCATTGAAGCCTGGTTCAGGGGCTACTGAGGGAGTCCTGGACTAAGGGGTCCTCGGGCGTCCGGCCTGTTAGCCATGGGACGGACTGATGGGCTCTGGAGATACGAAGACCGAAGACTCTACCCGTGTCCGGATGGGACTCTCCTTGGCGTGGAAGGCAAGCTTGGCGATCAAATATGAAGATTCCCTTCTCTGTAACCGACTTTGTACAACCCTAGCCCCCTCCGGTGTCTATATAAACCGGAGGGTTTAGTCCGGAAACACATACAGTCATACAAGCTAGACTTCTAGGGTTTTAGCCATTACGATCTCGTGGTAGATCAACTCTTGTAATACTCATATTCATCAAGATCAATCAAGCAGGAAGTAGGGTATTACCTCCATAGAGAGGGCCTGAACCTGGGTAAATATTGTGTCCCCCGTCTCCTGTTACCATCGACCTTAGACGCGCAGTTTGGGACCCCCTACCTGAGATCCGCCGGTTTTGACACCGACAGATTACGCCATGGAGCAAAGCCTCAAGAAAACGGCGGTACACACGTACGTAGTATACAGCACGCCCGTCGCGTTCGCGTCGCACCGCAGGCGGTCGGTCGGTCTGGCACACCGTTCTCTGAATGGAACGCGCGTCATATTGCGTTTGCACACACATGTGGGACCGCAATTGAGAACCGACCATAGGCACACTCCCCGGCCCCACAAGTCGGGTGAGTTAATAGAAGAGAGAGATGAGCGATAGTACTAGAGAAGTGTTGTATAGACGTTGGTGTGTGGATGATCCCTGCATGACATGGAAGATCAGTTCGTCCATGCATGTGACCAGACTCCAGCAGACACGCCTGGATTGGCTATCGTCTACACATCGGGCATGCTGTGTTGTACATGGCTGTAGTTCTGATGAGAAATCTAAAAAAAGGTTTCTTGTCATCTCGCAATATTAGGTGTCATGTGCTTCAGATTAGTGTGAGGGTTAAACAGCAACAACTGAGTTCCTCCAAGGCGCTGGTCATTGGGGGCACATGCACGAAGACTACTCGGCTGCCATCTAGGTCAAGCCGGCTATGTTAATTAGGACATCTATCGATGGAGCCCTTTTCTATGAGTTTATCTTTAATTTGAGCTTTGATCCTCGTCCAGTTTGTCCGTCGGGGTTCATATTGTCTCCTTTGTGCAGTGAGGTTATGGTTTCTTGTCATGTGGCATTTTTTCGTGTTATATGTTATAATCCGGTGCTTTAGATCAAAATGACGACAACTGCGCCTCCGGGGCACGTGCATTAAGACTTCTCGACAGTCATTGACGAGGTCAAGCCGGCTCCGGTAGACAAAATAAAACTAGTACTCCACTATATAGGCAGGAGCCTCCGCGCTTGCTTGTAGTGTTGCTCTCTTCACACTGTCTCGTCCTCTCCAGATCTAAACACGACAGTGGTGGCCACTCTCTCTCTCTCTCTCTCTCTGCTCACCGCTGGTCACAGATCCAGCTGGATCCTCTCCACGGGGGAAGGTGAGAAGGTGCAACGTTCACGCGGTCGTCCTTGGCGATGGATCTTACCCACTGCCGGCGCGTCCCTATCAGTGTGCCTTGCCGTTCTCTCCCAAGCACCGCTGGCTAGGGATGGCCTTTGACCCCTTCTTCCTCGCTGCCGTAGTGTGGGCAGATCCGGCCTCCCGCTGCCCACCTAGCGACATCCCGGCGACCCTTAGGTATAACTTCCTTTGAAAACGGCCTTTCTCTACTTCCCGAGCTCCTGATGTCGCACTCAGGCCCCCTCGTAGATAGGATCGATCGGCTGTTTGAAAGCCACCTAAATTTTTACTGTTAAGAGATAAAACTAGTTCATGCACTCGAATCTAGTACTACTTGGTTCAAACAAGGAAGAAAGGGGGTGGGGTGGGGGGGGGAAGATTTGTTACCTGAATCTAGGACTTGGTCGAAATAGGAAATAATGGGGGCGAAAAGTAGCAGAGACTGGCTATCCAACTGGTCTCTTGGTCAAATAGGGAAATAAAGGGTAACGCGGTACAAACTCAATAAAAACCTGATTTGTTGGTTCAAAAAGGAAAGAAAGTGGGGACTGGGGGACAAGTCAACAGAGTAAGTCCAGCACTAGATTTGCTAGCCTCGCACGGTATAAGGTGGCTATACCGAACAAAAATGGGACCAACCCAAATATCCTGTTCTGATGTTTGTTGCCCCGAGCCACTCTTATGCAATGCCACTAGTAAAATGTAGCGGTCGCACTGTTAAAAGTAAGGACACGTTAAACCAATGTTGTTTTCAATGTAATGCCTCCAGTAATATGAATCAATGGCACTTTTTTTCATGTCCTGCTAAATTTCCCATTAAGATAAGTTACTTATTTTGTTAGAAATGCAACTATCCTGGTCCGCCTACTCTCCCGTGCCCAAATACCAACTCTGTAGCAGCTATTAATGTAATGTTGCTGGTATAATGAAGCAATGTCACCATTAAAGTAATGTCGTATTTAACGGTTGTCATAGTTAATCCTAATGCCCCCACTAATATCTAGCAATGTTGCTGCTTTAGAAATTGCTACTATCCTTGTAGGATTGTCATTCAGATAAGGAACTGCTTCTTTTCATTTGATGTATGTTTTATCACTTGTTAGTCACCCTACTTTCCACCTTTTTTGTGCAAACAAAGATATACATTTCACGCTTGATCTTAGTTGAACTGCACAAATGATATGCAAATTATAGTTGAACATTCCAGGAGCTTCACAACCAACCTTGATGTTGCTCAATTTTATTGCAACTAATGAAGAAGAAGCTCTGTGGGTCTCGTTTTCTGATGGAAAGGAATCGGGGTTGGAGCCCTTTTCTTAAAAAAATGAAGAAGAAGCTGCTAGCTCATGGGACATTGCTTCATTTTAGGTGAACTGCACCAAAAGGTCCCGTGAATTGAATCATCCATGTTGGTGACTAGTGTCATCCCTTCTACAATGGCATTGACTGCAGATATGGTCCCATCACGAGGTATGTTCCTTTTTGGTCTGACCGTTTGCCAAAGATCCTGCATGTTGAGTCTGCTCTTGTGCTACTGTTTTGGCACTGCCATGATAAAGCAGTAATGTTATTATTTTGTACCTTAATCTAGTGGCACTATTAATTTGAGGCAATATTTTGGCACCGCTAGTGCCACTGATTTTTTTATATATCGAAAGAGGGGGTTTCCTACGATTTCATTAAAGAAACCCAACCCTAAAGAACCATTATCTGACAACATCGCAGTGTAAACGGGCAGTTATGCAACTACTACTAGAACGGACTGAGTACTAGCAGGAGACAAGTTCGCCACATAAGCTAGGCAGGTAGGGAGACACAGCACCAGCTCGACCATGTTTGGATTACAACCCAAATGCTACCACGGAAACATCAGGGGGGAAGATAGGGACTGAAAGATCCAGCTTCAGCATCCCAGTCTAAGCACCCTCGGCCTCCATCCTTGCGATGCATGGTACACCTCGTTTGCCACCTGCTCGACCCTAGTGCCACTGATAAAATGAAGTAATAATATAGTTAAAATAGAGCAGGTGTCCTCTCTATCATTTCATTTCCAATGTAGATAAAGAAAGTGCTTCTCTTTGTTAGTATATGTTTCATCAACTAGTCCCATTGTTAATTTTTAAGCGTTTCTGCAAACAGGGGTGCTTAATTTTAGTTGATCTGCACAAAAATAGAGATTGGAATGTCTCAAGGCCCCTCCTTGTACTACCATTGTACACTGATGTTCATCACTGGTAGAAGCTGTATCAGGGAGACTTGGGTCGATTTCCAGTATGAGGCATACCGTATGAGGCGTCGCAGGGCCCATCTCGCCCTCGCAGCATGACATACTATGATACTATGGCAATATTTTATTCTATTTATTAGTGTATGTTTCATCAACTAGTTCCACTATAATGTAATCACGCTTTTTCATTATCTGTGCAAAGAGGGTTATTCAGCTGCATTTTGGTGGAACTTCACAAATGTATGTATGGCACCGACATATATGCAAAGTGCGAGGTGTGCCAAGTAAAAATTACCGACACCAACCATGCTCCATGTACGCATTGGCATCCACCACCACCAGTGGGATGTGTGGCGCTCTCTATGGACGGATCTTTGTCGGCAGCAAATCCTCTAACCAAATACTAGTAGCTTATATTGGCAGTTTTCTAGGGAATACTCTTTTCTGAAAGAAGCACCAATCTATTTTTCTTTATTTGTACACAGTGTCACAACTTTGACCCAAAGGTCCAGAGCTATTTTAGGGTGATTGACGTAGTACTCGGAGACTGATTGTAAGCATGATTTTCATTAGCTGTCACACTGATTGTAAGCATGAGCAGATGGAAGATTAGGATAGTGTGAAGCTTACCTTAAACCCTACCGTCGCCGTTGAAATGAGGCAAGCATCAAGGGAACCGTGGAGAATGGCGGGGAAGCGACGCCGCGCCATCCGGCCTCCTCCTGCGGTGGGAGAATGAATACTCCTGTGGCTCTGGCTCGCTCTGCACCCTCACGAACAGCACACCGTACTTGATCGATTCATTATCCTCTAGGTGCTCGACCTTCAACCTGTACACCCACCACCTCCGCCTGACTTTCGCCACGGGCGAATCTGTCTGCTCCATCGCCTAGAGGAGATACTGGATGAACTCGAAGGACTGCGGCGTGACTGCCGCCGAGGAGTACATCGCCGCCCTCATCGCCGCCGTCTCGCTCTTTCGCATACATTGCCACATGGCCCTCACCGTCCTCGAAGTCTCCCACTCATTGTCAAACCAAGTAAGGATCTCCTTCAACCTGGCTAACTTTGCCTGGTCACCACCGGCAATCTGCCTGATTCGCTACTGCATCCTCTCCATAGATGTCCTTCTGAGTGGTCCAGTGCTAGTTTTGGAAGATGGGAGGAGAGACCATGGTCTTGCAATAGAGAAGAGGGAGAGGCGATACGGTGGTTTTGGAATGGAGATGATGGAGAGGAGAGGGGGTGGTTTTGCAATGGAGAAGAGGGAGAGGCGAGACGGTGGTTTTGGAATGGAGATGATGGAGAGGAGAGGAGGTGGTTTTGCAATGGAGAAGAGGGAGAGGCGAGACAGTGGTTTCGGAATGGAGATGATGGAGAGCAGAGGAGGTGGTTTTGCAATGGAGAAGAGGGAGAGGAGCGTGCGGCAGCAATTTAGGATTTGACGAGAGGGCCGGCGCGTTGTGACTGGATCAAAATCAAAATCAATTTACCCTTCAATTAAGAAAGCGACCCCACATTAACTAGACTCCCTTTTATTCTGGGTCATAATTGACCATGATTTTCACAAATAAAATATATGTTATACATTGCAAAAAATTATATTTTGAAAGTACATTCTGATACGAACCAAACGATACAATTTTTGGTGACACGCATTCACATTTTGCTTGTCAAATACAGTACGTGGTCAAACTTGGACCCAAAATACGCAACACAAAAAATACTTCCAAGACCAGCGCCGCTCCTCTCCTCTTAAACCACTACCGCTCCTCTCCTGTTCTAATCTAAATCCAGCGCCACTCCTCTCCTTTTCCACTTCAAAACCACTGCCCCTCCTCTCCTGTTCGAATCCAAAACCAGCATCGCTCCTCTCCTGTTCTAATCCAATACCAGCGCTGCTCCTCTCCTCTTCCATTCAAAAACCACCGCCGGCGAGTGAAGGTGCTGTGGAGAAGTAGATCGATGGAGGAGTACAACCGATATGCGAGGATCGCAGACAGCGACCCTGTGAAGCTAGCTAGGATGTTGGAGATACAATATTGGTTTGACAACAAGGACCAACTAGCGGCGACGGCGACATCCATGGCCAAATATCTGCAACAGAGCGAAAAGGCGGCGATACTCCCGAAGGGAGTCGCGCGAGAGTACATAGAGCTGCTGTCGGCGTTCTGGGAATGGGGGTCCCCAGACTTGCTTGCCTGCGGCCCACGGCGTGGCTCTGCTGGTGGGCCCGTACAGCCCATCTTCACAAACAAGCATTCAAGACCCTCGCGAGGGGCCAAGCCTCGCGAGGCAGACGATGCAAGACCTCCTCAGGAGCGGCCTCACCAGGTTGGCTCGCGAGGGGCGAAGAGATCAAGGCAAGGCAAACCTAGCAAGGTTCTCGTGACGTGAGCCATGACGACCGAGACCAGGCGGGCGCCAGGCGGGCGCCAGCACGCACAGTGTCCTTGTTTCCTCTTTGGTGCTAAGGAGACAAGCGCAGGCGCGGAGTACCGAGGCGTCAAGCAAAGGTTTCCATATCAGCGCAACGAGACCAAGACCAGCAGGACGGCAAGATGGAGGTCACCATGGAGCCCAAGGCGGCGTCACCACCAGAGCCTTTAGCAGGCGAAGACTACTTTTGTCAGGATAAGCTGTACTAGCTGTCCCCTTTCAAATTGGCCATTGTTGGCTCCCTTCCCGCTCAATATTTGGGAAGAGGACCAGGGCCTCTATAAATAGGACTAGCCACCACAGTAGGAGGCAACGAAGCCTCAGGCATCTCATCTTGAGTAATCCTCATCCTCACCCACACACAGAGCACAAGAACACCTCAACCTCAGGAGGTTGTTCTTCCCCTTGTAACTGTTCATCCTCAGCCCGAGAGGCAATCCACCACCACCACCACACTGGAGTAGGGTATTACACCACAACGGTGGACCGAACGAGTATAAATCTTGTGTTCTTTGTGTTGCGAGTTCGTCGAGTTAGCCCTTGGGATCTTAGCAAAGCTAGGACGTGGATCGGTAGGGGGAGATCTTTGTGCGCACCCCAGAGTTCGAACCTTAAGGGTTTTGCCGAAACCCGAGATCCGACATTTGGCGCGCCAGGTAGGGGTGCGCCGCAGCTCCCTCTCGTCGATCTGCGCTCCACCACCACCGCGCTCCACCCTCATGGTAGGCGTCTCGCTCCCGGCTCCGATGGCAGACACCGACGACGGGGCCAGGGGGCTCCGAGCCCTGGCCCCCGCCTTGCGGCAGGTGCAGTGGCCACCCAAGTTCAAGCCAGAGATGCCGCCGCGCTATGACGGCGCGGTGGACCCGTCAGCTTTCCTGCTAGCATATGAGGAGGCCGTCCTCGAGGCCGGGGGTGACGACAAGGTCATGGCCAACTGGTTTCCCATGGCCCTCACCGGCGCGCCGCACGCCTGGCTGCTCAACCTCCCCGGATCCACGGTGGCATCTTGGGAGGAGGTGCGCGGCCTCTTCACTGCGCGCTACGCGGCACCGGCGCACCACACAGTCGCGGCCCTACTATGTGGCTCTCAAGCACCGCCTTCAGATCGCCACATCAAGCCATTCCTTCGCCAAATCGGCGCCGCTTCCAAGCGCCTGGGGGCTCTGCCGGGCTGGGCTACGCCCGAGGCCGACCTCACCTTCGACTCGGAAGACCACCCCCTCACCACCGCCGGCTCGGGTATGCTCCCGATGCTTGGCACGCCTACTATTTGCAACGTGGCTGTTACCAAGACCCTCATCAACGGCGGCGCCGGCCTCAACGTGCTCTCCGTGGAGGCCTTCAGCCTTCTTCACGTACCGCTCGAGCGGCTCAGCCTCAGCAAGCCTTTCTCAGGAGTTGGCGGCGGCGCCGCCCACTCCCTGGGGCAGATTCGCCTCCCTGTCACTTTCGGCACGCGCGACAACTACCGCACCGAGCTGGTCGACTTCGACATCGCCCGCATCGGCCTCCCGTACAACGCCATCCTTGGGTACGCAGCTCTGGCCCAGTTCATGGCAGCGACCCATCCGGCCTACAACCTCATGAATATGCCTGGAAGCAAGGGCGTCCTCACCATCAAGGGGGACGCCAAGGAGGCCCTCGCGGCGCTCAAGCTTGCCCTCAAGACCGCCGCAGTGGCACAGCCCGCTGGTGCGGGCACCTCCGAGGCCGAGGGAGCCGCACCAACCAAGAAGAAGTAGCTGTTCACCCAAGACAAGGCGGAAACCTAGCAGGTGCCGGTTGATGAGGACGGGTCCTCAGGAGCCACCTTTACCATAGGTGCCGACCTCGACCCAAGCCAAGAGGAAGCACTGGTGAAGTTCTTGCGCGCGAACAAGGAGATATTCGCATGGGAACGCAAGCAGCTGGTGGGGGTCCCGAGAGAGGTGATTCAGCACCACTTGAGGGTGTGCCCCAATGTACGCCCTGTGAAGCAGCGGGCGAGACGACAGTCCATGAAGAAGCATGCCTTCATCGTCCAAGAAACCCGCAAGTTTGAGGTGGCGGGTGCCATTCGCGAGGTTCGGTACCCCGAATGGCTGGCAAACCCCGTCATTCGGCCGAAGAAAGGCGGGAAGGAGGGAATGTGCGTCGACTTCACCAACCTCAACAAGGCATGTCCCCAAGATCCGTTCCCACTTCCACGCATCGACCAGATCGTCGACTCCACCGCCGAGTGCGGCCTGCTGTGCTTCCTGGATGCGTTCTCGGGGTATCACCAGATCAAGATGGAGGTAAAAGATGTAGAGAAGACAACCTTCCTAACCCCGTGATGGGTGTACTGCTACACTTGCATGCCCTTCGGACTGCGTAATGCGGGTGCAACCTTTCAGCGGTTGATGCACATCGCCTTAGGGCGGAAGCTCGGGAGAAACACGGAGGCCTACGTCGACGACATTGTGGTGAAGTCTCGGGAGGCCAGAACCTTGATCCAAGATTTGGAGGAGACTTTCGCGAGCCTGCGCTAGGTGAACTTGCGGCTTAATCCAGAGAAGTGCGTGTTTGGTGTCCCTTCCGGCAAGCTGCTGGGTTTCCTCCTGTCCCATAGAGGGATTGAGCCGAACCCAGAAAAGATCAAGGCCATTGAAGACATGAGCCCACCACAGACCCTCAAGGAGATGCAGAAGCTGGCTGGTCGGGTGACTGCGTTGGGGTGCTTCATCTCCAAGCTGGGGGAGAGCGCCCTGCCCTTCTTCAAGCTGATGAAGAAGAAGGGCCGGTTCGAGTGGACCCCGGAGGCCAACCGAGCTTTTCAAGACCTCAAGAGATACCTGACCAGCCCTCCGGTGATGGTGGTGCCACGACCCCTCGAGCCCCTGGTGCTTTATCTTGCCACCACCCCGTAGTCTACCAGCGCGGCTCTGGTGGCGGTTCGTGAAGAGCGCCAAGCCAAGGGCATGTCATGCCAAGCTACGCCGCCAGCCAAGAGGACGCAAGATCATGAAGGCGCCGCAAGAACCGTAGCAGCATCCACAGAGGACCAAGCTCGGCAGGACGACGCCGCTGAGACCCCAACAAGTGATCAAGCGTCGGGAGCTCCACTACCTCAGGAGATGCCCCGACTCCCACAGGACACGAGCCTCACCGACGCGCCAGCTCTCGTCGAGCACCCGGTGTATTTCGTTAGCACGGTGTTGCGGGACGCAAGGGCATGGTATCCCATGCCTCAAAAGATCTTTCTCGTGCTCTTGGTGGCCTCGCACAAGTTGCAGCACTACTTCCAGGGCCACCCCATCAAGGTCGTCTCAGCCTACCCATTGGAGAGAGTGCTCAGGAGCCCCAACTCTGCTAGAAGGGTCGCTGAGTGGAACATCGAGTTGCAGGTGTTCCAGTTGGAGTTCAGCACTACCAGGGTCATCAAGGGAGCCGCACTCACTGATTTCGTGGCAGAATGGATGGATGCCCCGACGGTTGAAGTAGGCGAGGACCAGTCCACCTCGCCGGGAAGTGAGGCGCCAGATGGATGGGTCATGTATTTCGATGCCGCCTTCGCGCACCAGGGCGCGGGAGCTGGAGCAGTACTTATCTCGCCCACCCAAGACAAGCTCTACTACGCCGTGCAGCTCTGCTTTCAGCAGCACGAGAAGGTCTCCAACAACATCGCAGAATACGAAGGCCTCATAGCTGGCCTGAAAGCTGCGGCAGCTCTGGGGGTGAAGCGCCTCACCGTTAGGGGCGACTCGTAGCTCCTCGTCAACTTCTCCAACAAGGTATACGAGCCGAAAGACGAGCACATGGAGGCGTACCTCGCAGAGGTGCTCAAGATGGAGAAGTAGTTCCTGGGCCTGGAGTTGCAGCACGTGCCCCGCGGCACCAACAAGGAAGCTGATGACATCGCTAGGAGGGCATCCAAGTGGCAGCCCCAAGAGCCCGGCATCTTCGAGGAGCGGCTCTTCAAGCCATTGGCGACACCACCGCTCTGAAGGGCAGCTCAGCCTCGGGAGAAGCTCCTGCAGCCGCCTGCCGCAGGAGCCCCAGCCTGTGGCCTGACTTCGGGAGTGCGCCTACTCTTGGCGCTCGAGCCCCAGGAGGGATGCTGGACCAAGGAATTCAAGGAATACCTGATGCAAGGGGCGCTGCCGGAGAAGGAGGAGGACGCGGAGTGCATGGCCCGACAAGCCACAACATACTGCATTCGGGACGGTGAGTTGTATACGAAGCGACCAAATGATGTTTCCCTGCGTTGCATCTCCAGGGATCAGGGGAAGGAGTTGCTATCTGACGTACACACTGGCGATTGCGGGAACCAGTCGTCATCACGGACCCTCGTCGGCAAGGCATTCCGCAGCGGATTCTACTGGCCCACGGCGCTCAACGACGCAACCGAGCTGGTGAAGTCCTGTGAAGCCTGCCAGTTCCACGCCAAGCAGATCCATCAGCTGGCTCAGGGCGTCCAGACCATCCCACTCACAAGGCCGTTCGCGGTCTGGGGGCTGGATATCTTGGGCCCATTCCCGCGAGCGCCTGGGGGCTACCGCTACCTCTACGTCGCCATTGACAAGTTCACCAAGTGGGCGGAGGTGGAAGCCGTCTGCACCATCCCAGCGGGCTCTGCGGTCAAGTTCATCAAGGGTCTCATGAGCCGTTTCGGGGTCCCCAACCGCATCATCACTGATAACGGCTCGCAGTTCACTAGTAATCTCTTCAAGACCTATTGTGCTAACCTTGGAACGCAGATCTGCTACGCTTCGGTGGCTCACCCCAGGAGCAATGGTCAGGCCGAACGCGCCAACGCAGAGGTCCTAAGGGGCCTCAAGACCAGGACCTTCAAGAAGAAGCTCGAGGCCTGCGGCAGTGGCTGGTACGACGAGCACCAGTCTGTGATGTGGTCCATCCGCACCACTGCCACCAAGCCAACGGGCGAGACCCCGTTCTTCCTTGTCTACGGATCAGAAGCGGTCCTCCCTCACGAGGTCAAGCATCGCTCCGCACGGGTCCTGGCATTTGATGAAGCGCAACAGGACGCCACGCGGGGGATGGACCTCGTGTTGGGGGAGGAACGCCGCTGCGAAGCCGCACTGCGGGCGACAAGGTACCAGCAAGCGCTGCGGCGATACCACTGTCGCAACATCCACTCCAGGACGCTCGAGGCGGGTGACCTAGTCCTGAGGCGGGCCCTCTCCAGGGAAGGGCTGCATAAGCTGTCACCCATGTGGGAGGGCCCGTTCAAGGTCGTCCATGTATCCAGGCCTGGCGCCGCGCGACTGGAGACACAGGATGGGGTACCCATCCAGAACACCTGGAACATCCAGTACCTCCGGAAGTTCTACCCATGAAGAAAGGCCCAGTGCCTATGAAGAAGGCCCAGTGCCTGTGAAGATCACTGCCCATGACACTCTCACGTAATAACGAGTGGTGTTGTACACGCCCCGGAGTCTCAGGAGTGCCGCCCTCGGGCCACGGGGGCTCCCTCCCACGTCTTAGTGGCAACACTTAGCTCCGCGCTGGTGAGAAGACTTGAAGACTAGACTAGGTGTCGGACGCGGCTTTTCATTTGCTTTCCGTAGTTGGCTCGTCTCCTTTTAATTGAAATTTGCTTGTGGTGTTCCTTGCTGATTTGGTTCCTTCGCCTTTTGCCGCTATTTTTGACCCCGGTTTAACCTATTCTCTCTCTCGCATTCCTCGCGAGGGGGCTAGGCAGTTGCCCTCGCGAGCGTTTTTCCTTTTCTCTGCCTTCGGTCTGTTTTTTCGCGAGGCACCCTTGTTCGAGCCCACAAGCTGGCGCATCTCTCCTGATCTGTGCCCCTCGGGTACCGCGATGTGAAGCGCCGGGTCAAGGCTCGGGTGAACGATAAGCCTCCTAGCGAGCTTCCTAATGAATTTTTTGCAGTTCCTAAGCACCCACCGAGTCAAGGAAGGCCTAGACAGGTGCCAGGAAACAAGTGCCTCGTGAAGAGGAGGCTACCCCAAGCGTGCTAAGCTAAGTCTTCTCTACGCAAAACAACGGCACAACACAGAAACGATAAGCATAACATAGTGATTGAGGAATCATGCTTCAATACACGCCCCTCCGGGGCCCATACTGGTTTCTTTTTTGATACAGGAAGAAAAGGAAGAACAAGACAAAAGCGACGCCTGCCCCTGCAGTGGTTCACAAGGACGGGCTCTTGGCAACGTCCTGAGCTCAGTCGGACCCCTCCTCGCGCTTCACGGAGGCGCGGTGACGAGACGACCCGCTGCCACCTTTGAAGCGGGCGCGGCGGCTGGTCATAGCCACCATTGCTGGAGCTGTCACCAGGGGAAGAGCCACCATAGCTGGACGAGACGCGGTTGGCACCAAGGGCGGGTTCGCCCTCCTCCTCGTCCCGACCATCGCCAAGGCCGAGCACCTCCTCGCCGTCGTTCACCTCGGGGCAGCACCCGGCGCGGCGACCATCTTCCCCAAACACCCTCACGTAGAGGGTCACATCACCGTCATACTTGAAATGGAGGGTGCACCGCCTGCCCAGGCCGTGCGCGCGGGCGAACGTCTGCCAACGGCGGGCCAGAGCTATGTTGCCCGCGACGGCGACCTCGACCGCAACCCAAGAAGCCATGCTGCAGCAACCGTCCGCCTGCAGCCAGAGCCCACCTGGACCGAAGGCTGGCAGCTCATCAGCGAAGAAGCACGGGAGCTGAAGCCAGTTGCCGGGCGGGTCCTCCGACCAGACGACGAACTCCGGCAGCACCTCCGACGAGTGGAAGCGCGACCGGCGAGGCCGTGCAACCATGGCACGTCTCCTTTCATCGACAGGGCTGCCACGACCGGAACGACCCCAACCACGCGCAGCGGTGCCACCGCGGGAGCGAGGGGCCACGACGGGGGTCACGGTGTGCTTGCGGGGACGGCCGCATCTATGCTTGGGCATCGGGGAGCTGGGCCCCTCGCGCGGGGCCTTCCCCTTCTCCGCGGCAGAGAACCTCTTCGACGGCGCCATTGGTGTCGGTGGTGGAAGAGAGGAGGAGAAGCAAGCGGAATGGGAAGAGATGGGTGGCGGGGGCTCTGCCCCCCTCCCCATTTATAGCAAGAGAAGGCCAACTAGCGCCCCCCACGATCACAGGTAATGATGGTTTTCCCTTTCATGTCGCAGGGACTTGTCAAGTCGGGCAGTTGTCAAGGCAGCGTGGGGAAGCGGAGACGCCCACGTCCAATCAACCGCCACACGTCGACCAAGGACACAGACTATTGGGGCCGCGGCGCCCCGCAGTTGACCTTTGGCTTCGGCTCGAAGCCAAGCCTGAGCGCGCCTTGGGCCCAGGGGCTACTGTCGGCGTTCTGGGAACGGGGGTCCCCAGACTTGCCTGCCTGCGGCCCACGGCGTGGCTCTGCTGGTGGGCCCGTATGGCCCATATTCACCAACAAGCATTCAAGACCCTCGCGAGGGTCCAAGCCTCGTGAGGCGGACGACGCAAGACCTCCTCAGGAGCGGCCTCACCAGGTTGGCTCGCGAGGGGCGGAGAGATCAAGGCAAGGCAAACCTTGCGAGGTTCACGTGACGTGAGCCATGACGACCGAGACCAGGTGCGCACAATGTCCTTGTTTCCTCTTTGGTGCTAAGGAGGAAAGAGCAGGAGCGGAGTACTGAGGCGTCAAGCAAAGGTTTCCATATCAGCGCAACGAGACCAAGACCAGCCGGACGGCAAGACGGAGGTCACCATGGAGCCCAAGGCGGCGTCACCACGAGAGCCTTTGGCAGGCGAAGACTACTTTTGTCAGGATAAGCTGTACTGGCTGTCCACTTTCAAATTGGCCGTTGTTGGCTCCCTTCCCGCTTAATATTTGGGAAGAGGACCAGGGCCTCTATAAATAGGACTAGCCACCACAGTAGGAGGCAATGAAGCCTCAGGCATCTCATCTTGAGTAATCCTCATCCTCACCCGCACACAGAGCACAAGAACACCTCAACCTCAGGAGGCTGTTCTTCCCCTTGTAACTGTTCATCCTCAGCCCGAGAGGTAATCCACCACTACCACACTGGAGTAGGGTATTACACCGCAACGGTGGCCCGAACCAGTATAAATCTTGTGTTCTTTGTGTTGCGAGTTCGTCAAGTTAGCCCTTGAGATCTTAGCAAAGCTAGGACGTGGATCGGTAGGGGGAGATCTTTGTGCGCACCCGAGAGTTCGAACCTTAAGGGTTTTGCCGGAACCCGAGATCCGACAGCTGCTCCTTTGGGCCATGGAGCAAACAGATTCACCGAATCAGATCGTGAGGGAGCGATGGTGGGAGTATCGATCCCAGATGGAGCATCCACCAGAGATTGAAGGATCGAGCATCTACAAGGTGCCGTTTGTGAGGGTGTCGTGCCAGAGCATGCCGATGGAGTCTTCGTCGACCGAACCCAACTGCAAGAGGAGAAAAGCAGTTGGCCCGAGGATGCTTCCCCGCCATCCTCTCCCTCGCCGTTCACATCGTCTCATGGGGCGGCTATCTGCCGCAGAGGAATAGGAGGGGATTGCCCCCCTAGCCAAATAGTCGGGCAGGTTGTGAATTTCCAGGAGGAGCTTAGGGTTGTCAGTATTTGCAGGTTGTGAATTGTGTTTTGTGTTGTGTATTTTGAGAGTACTTTCAGATATGAATGTCTTTTGAATTTCAGATTTGCAGTATTGAGCATATGAGTATTTTATGAATTCTAGAGATCTATTTTTAGCACTTAAAAATGTAGTTTGATAGGAGTATAAAAGTGCAGACAATGTGATTCTCAGAGAAGAAACTACAAGTTTCAGTTTCAGATAAGAAACTGCAAGTTCAGTTTCAGATAAGAAACTGCAACTTTCAGAGGCCGAGCATTTACATTAACAAGGGCTTTTCAAACAGGGATAACATCATGTTGGAAGTTTTATTCATGGTCAAAAATGGAACTACTAGCCAGTTAACATCATGCTGATCAACATTCATGCATAGCAAATCTTCATATGATGCACAGGCAAAAAGATATGCTATTTTCAAAATGCCCACACAATGTCGAGTGTGTGAAAAACAGAGAAAACAAGCGACAAAGTTTTGGCAAGTGTTGGACGTGGTGTGTGTAGATGACAATGGGGACCCACATGTCAATAATGGCAGAGGCAAAAAATTTGGAGATATTTTCCCTGCATCAGGTGGAATCGAACCCGGGCGGAATAGCTATCAGGTAGTGTCACTTGGCCACTGGGCTAGTTCAGTACTTTTGTTACAAATAAGGCACTTCCTCAGGTGGTCTGATCTCCTCCTGCGCCTTTGTGCGCTCGCCGCGGCGCCGTTGTCTGTCGTTGTGAACATGCTGAACAAACGAGAGGAACCTGTAGAGGACTGTATGTGCAGAGGCGGACAGTCGGGACCCACCAGGTCTATGGCCGTACGCAAGCAAGTGCCTCATTGAAAAAATACTTCCTCCTAATGCTATACTGACGTTGGGGCCCACGGGTTTGTCAACATAGTTACATTTTTTAGGTGCTTCAACGTAGTTACTAAAGGAGATAAATTCACAACGAAGCTGGGGAGCTGGCAGGTATCATTTATTATCACTGGGGCAGCAAGTATCACCTGGGTTATGGGCTGCCCCGTATAGGCTTTCTTTTTTAACATGCGCATCCCACGACATGCCGGTTTGTATTTTCTTGAGGGCCGTCATGTATCGACCGGCCTATGGACCTCCCATCCAAAGTTTTATTTTTCCTGAAATATCGGCAGCCCAATTTATGTATTTTTTTTGAAGAAAACGCAAAGGTCTGTTTTATTTTTCTATATAAGAATAGGAACGCCTGCTCCAACTTATGTTTCCCTTCTAACTATATTATATATATTTAAATTATTTTATATGTTATTATATATTATTATTATTGTCATCATATATTTAACAGATACTTACATATGTAAGAAAACAATACCCCACATCTTATTAACTTATAAAAATAATTTCTTAACAATAAAATCCTAGATTTTTTTGGCAACGAAAATACCGGTGATTTGGTACAAAAGCTTGGTAAGATTTAAGGACCAATGTAATAATAAATCACTTATTATTTAAATATATTTATAACAAAATGCTCAGCCCCTGTTTATTTTTTGATAACATTGCTGCGCCCAACCCAACATTATAATTAGAAGCAGCCCAGCAAAATCGTGTATTTCGAGAAACTGCAAATGGCCTGTAATTTTTTAGGAAAAAAATAAATGGGCCGCATGGACGCTACATTATTTGTTCACCCAGCCCAGCAAATGGACTATAATTCTAAAAAAGAGATTAAATTGATTGTAAATTCTGAAAAGATGGGTTGAATACGTGCCACATTTTTGGAGGCTGAAATGTGGGCCAATAGGTCAAAGCCAACGCAAGTCATTGTCAACATAGTCAACAAATGATTCTGACATCGTTAGCCGTTGGGTTGACATCCAACAATCGGCTTCCATCTTCAATCTCTCGTCTTCTTCCTCCAGCACCGCCGGGACCACCTGCTCCTGCCTCCTGCTGCTAGCAGCTCTGCTTAGCACGGTTCGTTGTGAAGCGCTACCCCACCGTCGGCTAGGCCATCCATCCACCCCTCCAGACCTCCTGTTCTTCTCCACCGACTGCCGAACCACACCGCACCAGAACCAGTTAACCCTCGTACACCTCTCCGTCTGCGACTCCGCTCCCGCGTCTTCCCATCTCCGACTCCTTGCTGTCAGGACCCCGATCCAAGTCACACCGATCTAGCATGTAACACATCATATCGCTTTGCGGCCTCACACACGGTATCCCCACGGGTGCCACCTTACCTGGCCCAGGACCGTTTGCGCCTATTGGCTCATGTATATGATAGTGTCGCTAGCATTCATATGACAGAGAACCCGGGCCGACATGACTAGTCATGAACCCAAAGTGGCACTAGCTTACATGGACAGGCTCCATGACCCAGCAATGGACGTGTCAGTCATCAGCGAGTGAGTCCGGGCTGTAGCAAGCTAACAGGACTCCGGTAGACACCGCATGACATTTCCCCGTAGGGACAGACACAGGAACGAAGGACACATGCCGGCCATCCTAAGTGTTCCGGAGCAGTAGCAAGCTACCATGGCTTAGTGGAAGCACTAGGAGACATTTCTCGGTAAGAGAGGCTACCAAGGATAAACAACTAGGTTGTCGGATCCCACACATACCAAGCATTTCAAATCATACACACAATATGCTCGATATGTGCAAATACAACATGGCATCACAACAAAACTCGAAAACTCAAAGTATTTATTCATTAGGCTCCGAAGAGCCAGATATTACAATCATGGGTCTGATGACCCATCATTCAAGTCATACAAGCAACAAGCACATGCGGAAGCTTAACTTGTCTAAGTATAGACAACTACAAATGAAAAGGCTAAGAAGCCTGACTATCTACAAGACCCTGCCGAGGGCACAAGACCGTAGCTGAGGTAACAAGCTAAACGTCGAAGTCCACGCGGAACTACTAGTGAGACTGAAGTCTCTCTGCAAAAACATAAATTAAGCAAACGTGAGTACAAATGTACCCAGCAAGACTTACATCAGAACTAGCTACATATGCATCAGTATCAACAAAGGGGGGGGTGGAGGAGTTTAACTGCAGCAAGCCAGCTTTGACTCGGTGGCTATCCTGAACTACGACTGCAAGTAAATCTTTTGAGGTGGCGCACACGAGTCCACATATTCACCACATCAATACACCACTGTGGATCCGCTCACGTCTCCCTACAAGAACGCCATCCATAGCACTCATGCTTAT
Source organism: Triticum aestivum (assembly GCF_018294505.1). Lineage (NCBI taxonomy): Eukaryota > Viridiplantae > Streptophyta > Magnoliopsida > Poales > Poaceae > Triticum > Triticum aestivum. The sequence goes on along the minus strand of NC_057805.1, from coordinate 271,208,663 downwards.
CTTGCACATTTTAGAGTATCCACTTTCACTTGTGTATGAACTGTATAGGCAACCCAGAGGTCCTTTACCGCGGACGCGGCTATTCGAATAGATGATGTTAATCCTGCAGGGGTGTACTTCTTCACACACTCTCTCACCACTTATCGCCGTTGACACGACATGTACTCAACAACCTTCAAGTGGAAGCCCAGCGAGGGTGTTGGCCATGACCTGACTAACCACACAAGTCCCTAGTCAAAGTTTATCGCTTATTCAGGTTCCATCCGCAGGGAGTCCAACCGAGGTTTCCACATACGGCCCCGAACAATGTGTGTAGGGTTCTCGAGGCACCAAACGGGTGTCCCCGTACACCGTGCCATGTCCCTACCGCATCACAGTCCACCCCTCGGGTCAGCGCTGCGCATGGCCTCCAGGATACTACAAACACCAGAAACTACTTGCAACTCCCGGACAGAGGACAGGGGCGGTTAATAAGTCGAGAGGGTCCATTGGTTTTGGGCCCAACGCGTGGTAGTAGCTGTTCATGGATCACAAACACATAACTCAGTTCTTGAGGACGGTTTCAATGAGACAACCCACCATGTAATCCTACATGGCCTCTCACCGCTACCTTTACCAAATCGTGTTCACACACTTAGCTCACACACAGTAGGACATGTTCATCACCATTCCAATTCATCCCCTATGAATCAGACCTGACTCAACTCTAAGCAGTAGCAGGCATGACAATCAAGCATGAATGAGTAGGCACATCAGGGCTCAAACAACTCCTACTCATGCTAGTGGGTTTCATCTATTTACTGTGGCAATGACAGGTCATGCAGAGGAAAGGGGTTCAACTGCCGCAACATGTAACAGTTGAATCGTTGTTATCCTAATGCAGTAAAAGAGAGCAGAAGCGAGAGAGTGGGATTGTATCGGAATGAACAAGGGGGTTTTGCTTGCCTGGCACTTCTGAAGATAGTATAGTTCTTCATCGGGTTCATCGATCTCATCGTCGGAGCCACGTCTACTGAGAGGGGACAAATACCGGCAACAGAGAAGGAACACAATTAATGCAATGCAACAATATGATGCATGATGATGACATGGCAATATGCTGTTGATCGAGCTAATGCAACTAGCAACCATGTTAAATGAAGTTGGTTTGAACCAAAGGTTCAAATTCAAACTCCATGTAAGACATTTCAAATGCCATTTAATCAAATTGTCATATACAGCAACTTTAGGTTGCTCAAACATGCATGACAATGCCACAAACAGATTCCTCATATTTTTTTGATCATTTTTCATATATAACTTATTTCATATGGAGTTACGGTTTATTTTCTATGAATTTTAGAAGTTTTGGATATTTTGTGAAATAAACAAATCATTTCTAATTTATTTTAAAATCCCGTAAAATACTTATAGCGTTAGGATGACGTCAAGATGAGCTCAGCAGGTCAACTGACCGCTCCAGGTCAAACCTGACCAGTGGGGGCCAGTGGTCAGTGACTAACCTAACTAACCAAGTTAAATAACATTAATCTAATCCTAACCAAGGTTAGTTAAGGGCATGGGGCCACATGTCAATGACACAGAGTTAGTTATTAAGGTGATTATCCCCTAACAGTGGTGATTAGCACTAATTAAAACCTAAACTAATTCAGTTAGGGGCTGACCCCACATGTCATGGAATCAGGTGGGGTCCAGCCGGGGTCAAAATGGGTCAAACCCACCGGCGGCTCAACACCGGCGAGTCCAGACGCGGCGGAGCGCGTCGGAAGTGGCCCATAGGCGACCATTTGGACGGCGGATTAGTGCTACGCGCAGCTGAGGCTCGCGCGCATCTAGCAGTGCAAGCGGGAGGGGCTGGAACGACCGGAGTTGAGCGCGGCATCGACCTCGGCGGCGGCCGGAGTTCGGGCACACTCGGGAACGAGGCTATGGTGGCCGTGGCGTTGCATGCTTGGCTCCCACGGCACCTACGCGGCACGGCGAGCACATGGGTGAGCTCGGTTGGGGGCTACGGTGGCTGTGGCCACAACGGCGAGGAGCTCAGGGGCGGTGTGATTCGGTCATCATCAAAACAATGGCTATGGCAAGAAGCTGAGCACGGGAGCGAGGGGAAGAGGCGGAGGAGCTCACAGCGAGGCCGGCGGAGGTCTCTGTGCCTCGGGGAAGGTCCGGTGCAGGCGGAACGGCGGGTACTCCGGCGATCCGAGGAGGAAGACGATGGTGGGATGGCGATGTAGAGTTCCCGGTGAAGCGTAGCTCAACGAGGAGGAAGAGGGCGTCGTGGCGGAGCTTCTTGGCGCGTCGGTGTGGAATATGGTGGCCGGTGGCTGTGGTGGCTGCGAGCGGCGGCAGCGAGCATGCTCGGGTGCGCTGCAGTGAGAGAGCAGAGGAGGGGAGAGGAGCACGGGGAGAGTGCGAGCGGGTCGGGGAGGTGGCGTGGCGTCTCCAGCCAGACTCTAGCGTCGGCAGAAGCAGGAGGTGGCTCGGGCGCGTGCCAGCATGCGGTGACCACGCGCGCGGCATCCTACTGGCACGGGGAGGAAGACGCCCCTACCCCTGGTGGGATGGGCTGTCTTACCGGGCCGCCAGCTGGCCAGGTAAGTGGGCTGCCAGGTCAGTGCCCTCTCTCTCTCTTTCCTATTTTCTTTATGTTTTCTATTTATTTGCTCTATTTTGATTTAGTAAAAATACTAAATCATTTCATAAAATCCTGGAAATATTTGTGGGCACTTGTAGAATTATTTCCAATAGCCCTCATTTAGTTTCAAAATTATTTGAGCATTTAAAATATTTATAGCATTTAAATGCCAAATTCAAATACTTTGTGATTTAATTCAAAAATCCAGGAATGATCTATAAATATGTTCATCATTTCTGGCAGAGGTTTTCACCTTTATCAGAAATCATGAACATTTCCAAATGGCATTCTAGGTCAGTGAAAAATATTTTATTTGAACCTATTTGAATTTCATTTGGTGCTAGGGTTTACTAATCCCCATTTAGAATTTCTTGAATTTAAACATGATGACATGAAGATCAAACAAAGGCAACAGGGGCTGAGCTAGGGCTGTGACAGTTGCTGTCTGGGGCCTCACCGTCGTCCACCACGTTGGATGCGCTCGGCGCGGAGTGGTCAACATGGTCAACGAACGACATCTATCGGAAGTGGACTGTACGTGGAGAGGCTAACAGCTAGGTCCACGGCCGCACACAAGAAAATGACTCCTTATTACGCGCAAAATAATGATTCCTCCACCTGATAGCTGGGACCCACCGGAAGGGCCTCTGTATTTCGCGAAAAAAATGTTCCCCCCGCTGACAGGTCGGACCCACCAGCTATATCTTCGCACGCAAGGAAGTGCCTCCTTATTACGCACAAAAAATGAATACCCCCCTGCTAGCTGGGACCCATCCTAGTGGGAGCCTGACTTGTGGGCCTACTAAGTTGACAGGGACGGAGGGCTTTGTCAACTTAGTGAATATGAACGATTCTAGCTCCAGTGATCGTACGATGTCCATCCAACGGCCGTAGTGCTTCTTCAACCTCTGGTCTTCTTGCTCCAGCCGCCCAAACCAGCGCCGGTCATGCCGCGTGCTCCTGCCTCCCGTGGCTGGCTGTGATGCCGTGGAGGCCTCACCGCCCCCTACTACTCCCACCACTGGCCAGGCCATCCCTCTACTCACCCACACCCCCTGTTATTCTGCGGCGACGGCAGCCTCACACCGCAGCCGAACCAGTGAACCCTCGTACTCCTCTCCGTGTGGGCATCCACTGCCGCATCTTCCCCAGCTCCGCGTCGTCTCCTTCCAAGGCCTCGCCATCGTCCACCACCCTGGTGCTCTCGGCGCGACATGGTCAACATGGTCAAGGAACGACTTCCATCAGAAGAGTACTGTACGTGGAGAGGCTGACAGCTGGGTCCACGGCCACAGCAAGGAAGTGCCTCCTTATTACGCGGAAAATAATGATTCCTGCACCTGACAACAGGGACCCACCGGACGGGCCATCGCACGTGTCGTAGTTGAGGCGCGCGCGTAGCTTGTCACGCAGTCCCGTTAATATCGTGTACACGTACGTACAACGGCGAGGGTGCAAGAAAGTAAATACGGCCACTTACGTACATACATGCAGGGTCTCGGATGCCTACTCGCGCATACGTACGGCCAGGGCTCGTGTACATGGCTGGGTCGGAACGGAGAAACTGAGTCGTCGTGTTCATCGGGAGGCAACAGAATGCGTCGTGTTCATCGGGAGGCAATGGAATACGTCATGTTCATCGGGAGCCAACCTGCTTGGACGGAACAACCGATCGAAATGAGGCATGGCATACCACAGAGCGGAGGAAACGGCCTTGTGTTCGACCGGCCACGGTTGAAACGGGATCCTGTTCATCGGGAGGGGTCTAGCGTACCGCAAAACGGAGGAAACAGACTTCTCTTGGACCTCCTACAGTCGAAACGGGGTCCTGTTGATCGGGAGGGGTGTGGCATACCGTAAAACAGAGGAAACAGACTTGTGTTGGAGCGTTACGGTCGAAATGGGGGTCCTGTTGATCGGGAGGGGTGTGGTGTACCGCAAAACGGGACTCCACAGGATACTGTTCATCTCCATTGTCCACCTCCTCCAGCCTCCATGGGCTACTGTTCATCCACTGTCGACCTCGTCCAGCCTCCACCTGCGTCTGTTCATCCATGGCGTCTCCCCTCCTGCCTCCACCAGCCACTGTTCATCCAGCCTCCACCGCTCCTCCACCGATTACTATTCAACCAGCCCTCTCCACGGGGTCCTGTTCAACCACCCCTCCACAGGCTACTATTCATCCAGCCCTCCACCGGCTACTGTTCATCCAGCCCTCCACGGGGTCCTGTTCATCCAGCCCTCCACGGGGTCCTGTTCATCCACCCCCAACCGGCTCGATCGGGGTCCTGTTCATCCAGCGGCAATAGCCTCTACTACCACGAGGTCCTGTTCATCCAACCCCCACCGGAACTATTCATCCAAACCCCCCAACAATGCTCACTGTTCATCAAGGGAAGGAGGTAGCAGGGTTCGATCGGCTTCAGTTAGCAGCAGTAGCGAAGGAATCACTCGGGCTTAGTTAACAGCAAGGGATCGATTGCTCGGGGTTCAGTAATGTAGCTAGTGCAATCGCTCGGGTTCAGTTAGAGCCCAACGCCTTGCTCGGGTTCAGTTAGAGCGCAACGCCTCGCACACATGCGCGTACGTGTACGAGAGAAACGCGCAAACCTCCGTGCATCGCTCGGCCCCGACCACCCACCGTAACCGGGAACTCCCCGATATTTTCCTCGCCCTCGCTTCTACCACAGTTTTTTCCATCATGGACGGCCCAAAGAATGTCATGCAGCTGCGTCTCCGGCCCGCCCAGGATGATAAGCCCATTTTCTGTCATGATTTTTTGCCATAGAAGTAGGAGCCCACCACATCTATGATGATACCGGGTTTTGTCACAATTATCGTCATAGAAGTGTCATAAGCATGACAGAAAAAAATTCATTCGGCCCAAAATGTCACGGATGTGTCTTTTTTTTGCAGTGGAGGCACATAGATATAGCAATGAACCAATCATGGATCGATAAACCTTTTGATCAACGGGTTTGCCATGCTTTGTCAAGTCAATATGTCTGGTAGTAGGCATGGGGTTTTTCATACCTTTGCTTTCTTACATGTTGAACATCTTAAATAAGTCCTTGGTATACTTTGTTTGAGAAACAAAGGTACCATCCCTAGTTTGATTGATTTGCAAACCAAGGAAGAATTTGAGTTTGCACATCATAGACATCTCATACTTTTCCGACATCAACCTTCCAAACTTTTCACTAAAGAGAGGGTCCGTAGATCCAAAAATAAGATCATCAACATATATTTGGCACACAAATAGTTCACCATTCACTCTCTAAGTAAACAAGGTTAAATCATTTTTAACAGTTTCAAAGCCTTTTTCAAGAAGAAACTTTGTCAAGCATTTATACCAAGCTCTAGGGGCTTGTTTGAGACCATAGAGAGCTTTGTGGAGTTTGTAAACATGGTTTGGTTTCTTTTGATTAATGAAGTCGGGAGGTTGTTTAACATAAACTTCCTCTTCAATTTCACCATTTAAGAAAGAACTTCTAATATCTATATGATATAGGGTTATATCATGGTGATTGGCATAAGCAAGTAAAATCCGAATGGACTCAAGTCTAGCAACGGGGGCATATATCTCACCATAATCCACACCTTCGACTTGAGTGTAGCCATGAACCACTAGACGTGTCTTGTTGCATATGACTTGTCCATCCTCATCTTGCTTGTTTCGAAACACCCATTTGGCTCCGATGATGTTTCGTTCATCCTTGGGATTCTCAAGCAATGTCCACACTTGATTCCTCTCAACGTTGTGTAGCTCTGCGTGCATAACATTCACCCAATTGGGGTCATCAAGGGCTTCATCACCTTCATGGGCTCAATGCTAGATATGAATGATTAGTGCTCACAAAAGTTAGCTAAACGGGATTTAGAGGGTGTAATTCTCCCGGATCTGATGTCGCCAAGAATTTGTTCGACGGGATGATGCTTGTCAACTCTTGCTCTAACTCGAGGTAGCTTTTGCTTGGGTTGTGGTGAAGCATCCTCATCATCATCCTCTTCTTCTTCATTGTTGTTGGTGTCATTGTTTGCTTAAGGAGGTGGAGAAGGAGGTCTAGGTGGATCATCTTGTTGCACTTCCTCATTTCCTTCGTCTTGGCGTGTTCCACTTGTGGATACCTTCATGTCAACTTGTGGTTCACATTGACGTGAACTTGAGCCTTCCACTTGAATGAACGAAGTACTCTCCTTCACCTCCGTTGGACGGATCTTGCCAATGGACAAGTCTTGAATTGCTTCCGAAGGATCTTTGTCTCCTACATCAATAGGCAATTGCTCGACTTGCGAGCTGTTAGATTCATCAAACTTCACATCTACCGTCTCTTCAACTTTTTGAGTGAAGTTGTTGTAGACACGGTACATGTGAGAGTTTGATGCGAGTAGGAAACCTTCATGAGATTCAGGAGCAAATTTCAAACGATGATGCTTACCAAGAATGTAACACTTTGAGCCAAATACTCAAAAGTACCCAACTTGTGGCTTGTTACAGGTGAGTAGCTCGTATGCCGTTTTACCAAGAAGCTTGTGAAGATAAAGTCGATTTGTATCATGAAAATCCGTCTCAACCGCTTCCGCCAAAATTGTCTTGGTGTCTTATATTCATCTAGCATCGTTCTCGCCATCTCAATGAGGGTACAGTTCTTTCTCTCAACAACTCCATTTTGTTGAGGTGTGTACGTAGCCAACAACTCATGTGAGATGCCTTCTTCGTCAAGAAAGGTATCCACATTGGCGTTCTTCAACTCCATTTCGCTGTCACTCCGAACCTTCTTGATCTTCACTTCAAATTGATTTTGGGCCTTCCTAGAGAAGTTCTTGAAGATCTTATGTACCTGTTATTTGTCATCGAGAAAGAACACCCACGTAAATCTTGAACAATCATCAACAGTGACCAAACCGAAAGAGTTATCACGAACTCTCTTGTAAGCATTGGGAACGAAGAGATCTATATGGAGTAGCTCAAGTAGTCTTCTCGTGGTCATAAGGTTCTTCACGGGATTACTTCCTCCAACTTGTTTTCCTACTTCAAAAGCACTACAAAGTATCGTTGTCAAATATAACATCATGAACACCAAGGATATGATCTGCTTTAACAAGCTTACCAAGATTTTGCATGCCAACATGTCCTAATCTCCTATGCCATAACCAACCTTTAGAAGATTTTGCAAAAAGACATGTACGAGGTTGGGCTCTTTTCGTGAAATCAGCAATGTATAGATCACCTCTACTGATACCGTAAAGACCACATTATGATTATCTCGACGAAACACTTGGCAATCTACTTTGGTAAATAGATCATTGAAACCAAAGTCGGCTAGTCTAGATATGGAAAAAGATTGTATCCAAGAGATTCAACAAGCATAACATTTTGAATGGAGCTATCATTGGATATGGCCACCTTAGCTAGGCCAAGTACCTTACCCTTGGAGTTATCTCCAAAAGTCACATACTTGCATGGACCATCATTCTTAGCAAGCTCACGAAACATGTCTCTATCTCCGGTCATGCGATCGTTGCATCCACTATCAAGAATCCACTCTTTCCTCCGGCCATGTATTCTCGAAGATTTTTCATGAGACTAAGATTTCTCATAGTCTTCTCAAATTCGATGTTAAATTCTTTGTCCACATCATAAAAGCATGTTCATCATCATCATCATTCATGTGATTGAGGGAGTCCTGGATTAGGGGGTCCTCGGGTGTCCGGACTATTTGATATAGACCGGACTGATGGGCTGTGAAGATACAAGCAGAAGACTTTCCCCCCGTGTCCCGGTAGGACTCCCCTATGTGTGGATGGCAGGATTGGTGTCCGGATATGTTATTTCCTTCCCCCACAAACCGACTCTGTACAACCCTAGGCCCCTCCGGTGTGTATATAAACCAGAGGGTTTAGTCCGTAGAGGCTATCAGAATTTTCATAGGCTAGACAACTAGGGTTTAGCCATTACAATCTTGAGGTAGATCAACTCTTGTAACCCCTATACGCATCGAAATAATCAAGCAGGAAGTAGGGTTTTATCTCCTTTAAGAGGGCCCGAACCTGGGTAAACATTGTGTCCCCTTTGCTCCCTATTACCATTGATCCTCAAACGCATAGTTCGGGACCCCCTACCCGAGATCTGCCGGTTTTGACACCGGCATTGGTGCTTTCATTGAGAGTTCCACTGCATCGTTGATAGAAGGATCGATGGCTCAACTCGCAATCAGTGACGATGCTGTTTCCGAGGAAACTTTTCTCTCTGGTCAACTCTTCGTGTTTGGCGGCTTCGCTCTGTGTGCCAATTAGACTGGTCACCTCGAGCAGATCGACAGCTACGCCCCTGGTCATCAGATCAAGTTTGGAAGTTTGAATTACATTGTCGATATCTGAGGAGACTTCATCTCCAAAGAGTTCTCTGCCTCGGCCGCCGCTCCTCATCTACATGAAAGAAATTCGGCGGATCCACCATCAGGATCCACTCAAGGATCGACTCTCATGCCTGCTCTGGCCTTAGATCCAAAGCGGAACACTCTGTCCGAAGACAGGAGAATAAACCCCGCCGGACTCTCTCCCATTGCGGAGTTTCTTGCCGGAGACCCAGAGGCGATCATGCTACTGGCAAGCTCGGATTCAAACAAAACTCTCCCGGTCATCGGGAAGTCGGACTCATCTCTGGATGCCAACTCTGAAATCCCGAGGTCTGCGTCCACTGAGTGTCGGAGTAAATGCCCACGGGTAGCCTAACCGACTCCCCTGGCTCTTCAAAAAATTATCAGGCCGATCGAGCCTTCAAGCATCCAAAGCACAGGGCCGCCTTCCCCTGGCCGGCTATCCCACAAGCCGGCTACTGGAAGGCGACCCGGCCCTGAAAACCTTCCCGAAGAGAACCACAAGACGGTCGACTCCAAGAAGCCAGACACGAGAGGACCGACTCCAAGAAGCCGGCCACAAGAGGACCGACTCCCAGAAGCGGTCAAGACTACACCCTCATAATGGTGAGGGGACGGGGCGTGGCTACAGTATGACCTGCCACCCCCTAATCCCGGAGCATGCATGGCCACAGTGCGCCGTACGGGTTGGCCATCCCCCATCCGGCGCGGCACTGTTGCCATGTTGACCATGACGCCACCCACGACGGGCTGATAGTAAGGCCCGCGGGCGGCGGGCCACTTCAGCCAGAGAGACGCTCGAAGGCGGTCAAGCCTCCCCCAGTCGGCCTGGGGCGTAGCCGGCTCCCAATGGCCGGCTAGCTCCCTCCCTCGAAGTATGCGCATCATTAAGGAGACAAGACGACGTAAGGCTACAGTGAGAGCCCGCCAGGCGGCAGCACTGTAGCCATGCTTACCTCGACAAAGCCCTCGTCATCAGGGGCGAGGCTATAGTAACCAGCCACCGACAAGACCCCCAGGCGGTGGGGCCGGCCTGTCGGCAAAGAGGCCGGCAGCCGGCAGGACCCACCAGTCGGCGGGCCCCAGCGGTCGGTGGAGAAGCCGGCGAATACAGACACTGACGGCTAGGACCCGCGTCCAGCCGGATTACCATTGTACCGCTGGGGGGTAGGCCTATATAAACCCCCCAGGGCACCCATGCAAAGTGTGGATCACTTAGAGTTTTAGACATCACATAGAGAGAAGAGGAGAGCTAGCCTAGCCCTTCTTTTTCCTCTAGCCAAACAGCTCAATGAGCCACTTGTAGCTACTTGTGTTGATCTAGTGATCATGCGGAGACCCCGCAGAGCAGGACTAGGGGTGTTATCTCCACGGAGAGCCCCGAACCTGGGTAAGATTCGCCGGCGTGCATGTCTTCGCCTTATCCCGTTTCCAGGCACCGGTGATGTCTTACTGGCTCCCACAATGATAAGCCACCCGTTGGCATATGTCGCACCTACCACCCGACATTTGGCGCCCCCCGTGGGGCCAGGTGCACCGTCGTCCGGAGACCTGTTCTGGACGGGAACCCTTTTCCTTCCCAGCGAGCGTAGCCAGCCCGCCACGCCCGATGGCGCTTGCCCTGACGCGCTGCAAGGCGTCGACGACGCCTGCGCGGCGAGCTGCCTTGCCGATCTTCTTGGCGAGGCTCGCATCTCCGACAAGCCTGCGTCCGACGCGGGCACAGACTGCCCCGAGAGCCGCCTCGTCAGCCTCCTCAACCAGCTTCACGTCTCCAGCGAGCTTGCTGTGGACTTGGTGTCGGTCGGCTCCACCGACCCGATGCTTGTCGACTCCGACACGGCATCACTTGACGCCTTCCCCACCAACATGTTGATCATCGACGACCCTCTTCCTCGAGCCGACAGTGGCAGCAGTGCTGTCACCGAGGTGCTGGTCATCAGCCACGGCGCCGTCTCAGGCGAGAACGCCCACGACGCCCTACAAGCGGCGCTACACGACTTGTCCATCCCCATCCCGGCCGACGCCGACGCCGAGACACTGGAGGCACGCCGCCTCGCCCTCGTCGCGGAGGGCCAGAAGATAGCATCCATGAGACGCCTCACTGAGGCTCACCAGGGCGAAGTCGGCCGTGCCGCCTTCGGTACGCCGCCTCCTAGCTGGCCGAGCCGAGCCGGCTTCGTCAAGAAGTGTGGCGCGACCATCGCCAGCATGCTGGGAGCAAACCGCCCAGTCTACGCCACGCCGCTCGAGAACCTGCGTGCCGCCCAGGCGGCCGTAGACGAGCTGAATGGGCTGGGGGCCGACGAGCTCCCCTACATGACTAGACGCATCCAGCAGCTGATCGACGCGGCCGCAGAGCGGCATGAAGCCAGCGCCCGCGCTGAAAGTCCTCCCCCACGCCGAGAGCACGGCGCGACATCCCGGACGCCGACTGCAGACGGCGCCCGCGTGAGAAAAGACAAGGAGCCGGCTGCTAGCCGCAGTCGAACTCGGCTCACCATCGAGCGCGATGCAGAAGGCCGCCCCCGAGCTGTGGAACGACGAGGCGATCCGCCTCCTCCCCCGCCTTGTGGGGAGAGATATCCCACCCCGCCACCTGTTACGCATCCGACTGTCGGTGGCTGACTGGGCCACCGTGAAGGAGTCGGCGAGAATGACACCCGCCACCGGATCGACCGCCTAGCGCGATCCCTGGCGCTAGAAGAAGAAGATGATGTCGGCCCACCTTGCTTTGGCCCCCGCATCCGCGACGAGCCCTTCCCCAAAGGGTTCTCGCTCCCAAGAGATACGCCAAAATACAACGGCTCCGTGAAGCCGGAAGACGTGTTGATCAACTACTCCACCGCAGTCCGCATAGCGAACGGCAATAGGCGCGTTGCCGTGAAGTACGTCTCGCTCATGCTTCAAGGCACGGCGCGCACTTGGTTGAACAGCCTCAAGCCCTACAGCGTCAACAGCTGGCTAGACTTCACGGAAGTCTTCATCCGCAACTTCACCAGCACGTACAAGCGGACTCCCAAGCCCCGCCAGCTCTCCTTGTGCGTCCAAGGGCCCAGCGAATCAACTCGCGACTAGCTCACGCGTTGGGCCGAGCTCCGCAACTCCTGCGAAGGGGTGCACGAGGTTCAAGCCATAGAGTACTTCACCGCCGGGTGCCGAGAGGGCACCCTCCTCAAGCACCGGCTCCTCTGCGACGAGCCGACTACCCTCGACGAGCTGCTGATCATAGCAGACAAGTACGCCACGGCCGACTCCTTGATGAAGACCGAGCTTCGAGTGGATGCCTCTGGAAAGCTGCTCGCTCTGGCTCCCAATACGCCGGCTGGCAACTCCAGTCGATGCCCTTACCAGAACGACAACAAGCGCAAGGCCCCTATGCCGCCTTCCACCAGTCGGCAAGTAGCCACAGTCGAAGACGAACAACCTGAAGAGCGGCCCGCGCCCAAGAAGCAGAAGGGCGGCAGGCCGGCTTGGCAGCCGGCTTCTCCTACGAGAAAACCCTTGATGCCCCTGCAAGTTCCACAGCGGCGCGAAGCCGTCCAACCACACGACCCAGAAGTGTCATTGGCTCATGCGGATCTCCAAAGGCGAAGGGCTGGTGCCGCCTCCACCTGCTGGCCCGCCGCCTCCAGCCCCTCAGCAGCCGGCTGCTCGACCAGCAGTCGGAGCCATTCAAGACGATTTCCCAGACGAGCACGCCGCCTACGTCGTCTTTACAAGCCAGACCGAAGACAAGTGCAGTCGGCGCCGACAGCACCAAGAAGTCAACGCAGTCGCCTCTAACAACCCAGAGTTTATGCACTGGTCTGAGAAGCCAATCAGCTGGAGCCGGACCGATCACCCAGAGGTGATGCCGTCTCCCGGCTCCTATGCATTGGTGTTAGACGCCACCCTCGCGACAGAAAGGCGACCTGCCCGTTTCTCCCGTGTACTGATTGATGGCGGGAGCAGCATCAACATACTGTACCGCGACACCATGGAGAAGCTGAACATCAAGATGAAGCAACTCATGCCAAGCCGGACTGTGTTCCATGGCATCGTACCCGGCCTGTCCTGTTCCCCAATCGGCAAGATCAAGATGGATGTCCTCTTAGGAGACAAGGATCACTTCCGCCGGGAAGCAATCTGGTTTGAAGTGGTGGATCTAGAGAGCCCTTACCATGCATTGCTTGGCCGACCTGCCCTGGCCAAGTTCAGGGCTATGCCCCACTACGCCTACCTCAAGATGAAGATGCCAAGTTCGAAGGGGATCATCACCATATCCGGAGACTACAAGAAATCCTCCGAGTGTGCTGCAGCCAGCAGCCGGCTGGCCGTGTCCCTCGTGATTGCTGAAGAAAAGAAGATGCTGGACCGAGTCGTGGCCATGGCTGGCAAGCAGCCGACCCTGTCCCCTGACCCCAAGGAATATGATGCTCAAGGCTCCTTCCAGCCGGCCAAGGAAACAAAGAAGATACCTCTGGACCCGGAGAGGTTTGCTATCATTGGTGCAAACCTGGACAGCAAATAGGAAGGCGAGCTCGTCGATTTCCTCCGTGAGAATCGGGACATCTTTGCATGGCCCCCAAAGTACATGCCGGGTGTTTCGAAGGATTTCGCCGAGCACAAGCTACACGTCCGAGCGGACGCAAAACCAGTCAAGCAACCTCTCCGCTGACTGTCGGAGGAAAAGAGAAGGATTGTGGGAGAAGAGATAGCCCGGCTTCTGGCAGCCGGCTTCATTATGGAGGTGTTTTTTCCAGAATGGCTTGCCAACCCGGTCCTGGTGTTGAAGAAAAAACAATAAATGGCGCATGTGTATAGATTACACCAGCCTCAACAAAGCCTGCCCCAAAGATCCGTTTGCCTTACCTCGAATCGATCAAGTGATAGACTCCACAGCCGGATGCGAGCTGTTGAGTTTCTTGGATGCCTACTCAGGCTACTATCAGATCAAGTTGGATCCAGCCGACCACCTGAAGACCGCCTTCATCACACCATTCGGAGCTTTCTGCTACCTGACTATGACATTCGGCTTGAGAAACGCCGATGCCACTTTTCAGCATTGCATGCAGAAATGCCTCCTCAAGCAACTCGGCAGAAATGCCCACATCTATGTCGACGATATTGTGGTGAAGACGGAGAAGCGCGGCACCCTGCTGGAAGACCTCAGAGAAACATTTGACAACTTGCGCCGGTTTCAGATCAAGCTCAACCCTGAGAAATGCATGTTCGGAGTACCAGCCAGCCAGCTTCTAGGCTTCTTGGTCTCCGAACACGGCATCGAGTGCAACCCAGTGAAGATCAAGGCCGTTGAGAGAATGGAGATTCCTACCAAGCTGCGAGTCGTCCAGAAGTTTACCTGGTGCCTGGCCTCCCTGAACTGCTTCATCAGCCGGCTAGGAGAGAAGGCTCTCCCCCTGTACCGACTCATGAAAAAGTCCACCCACTTCGAGTGGAACGACCAAGCAGACCAAGCTTTCCACGAGTTGAAGAAGATGTTGACCACGCCACCTGTCTTGGCGGCGCCGACTGAAAAAGAGCCCATGCTCCTTTACATTGCCGCGACTAGCCGAGTGGTCAGCACTGTTATTGTCGTCCAACGCCCAAAAGAAGGTCGGGCTCAGTTAGTCCAGAGGCCGGTGTATTATTTGAGCGAAGTACTGTCCACCTCGAAGCAAAACTACCCGCACTACCAGAAGATGTGCTATGGAGTATACTTCGCCGCCAAGAAGCTGAAGCCCTACTTTCAAGAGCATCCCATCACGGTCGTATGTACTGCCCCGCTCGCTGAGATCATAGGCAGCCGGGATGCATCTGGCCGGGTGGCTAAGTGGGCCATTGTGCTGGCCCCTTACACGATCTTCTACCAGCCTCGCACTGCCATCAAGTCCCAAGCATTGGCCGACTTCCTTGTCGACTGGGCCGAGACCCAATACCTACCGCCGGCTCCTGACTCCACTCATTGGCGGATGCACTTCGATGGATCCAAGATGCGCACCGGCTTGGGAGCCGGCATCATCCTCACCTCTCCCAAGGGCGACAAACTCAGATACACATTGCAAATTCATTTTGCCGCCTCCAACAATGTGGCCGAGTACGAGGCGCTCATACACGGGCTCCGACTAGCCAAAGAGCTCGGCATCCGCCGGATCCTGTGCTATGGTGACTCGGATCCGGCGATTGGGACGCCAAGGACGCAAACATGGCGAGCTACCGATTCCTCGTTCAGCAAATCAGCGGATACTTTGAAGGATGCGAGTTCCTCCATGTGCCAAGGGCAGACAACGAGCAAGCAGATGCCCTGGCACGAATCGGCTCCACCCGACAAGCTATACCAACCGGCATCTCTCTCCAACGCCTCCTCAAACCGTCTGTCAAGCCGTCTCCAGAATCAGACTCCATCTTCGTACCGCCTGCCCCTGATGCAGTCAGATCCGACTTGGGGAACCCAACAGGCGGCTCGGGGACTTCGACAGGCGGCCCGGGGACTACCGTAGTCGCACCCGGCTCGGGGACTTCAGAACCCGGCCCGGGGACTGCAACGACACAACATGCGGTGGCCGACTCCAACTCTTCACCACCCAACCCACCCACCCTGGTCGCAGTAGCCGTATTGGCAGTAGAAGAAGTCACAGCTCCATCATGGGCCCAACCCATCCTCAACTTGGTAAACAGAGAGCTGCCGACTGACGATATCTCGGCAAGACAAGTTCAATGCCGAGCCGGAGCATACACAATAATAAACAGAGAACTCGTTAAGTGCAGCGTCACTGGAGTCTTCCAGCGCTGCGTCGAGCCAGACAAGGGCATAGCAATCCTCAAAGACATCCACCAAGGTGAATGCGGCCACCACGCGGCCTCAAGATCACTTGTCGCCAAAGCTTTCCGCCATGGTTTCTTCTGGCCGACTGCTTTGGAAGACGCCAAGGAATTAGTCAAATGCTGCAAAGGGTGCCAAGTCTTCAGCTCCAAACAACAGCTGCCGGCTTCTGCACTCAAAACCATCCCCCTCACCTGGCCCTTTGCCGTCTGGGGATTGGACATAGTGGGCCCATTCAAGATGGCACGCGGCGGCATGACACATCTACTTGTCGTCGTGGACAAATTCACTAAGTGGATTGAAGCGAAGCCAATCAAGAAGCTGAACGGGCCGACTGCCGTGACATTCATCGCAGATATCACCACCCGGTATGGCATACCACACAGCATCATCACCGACAATGGCACGAATTTTGCCAAAGGAGCACTGGCACGTTTCTGCGCGACACAGGGCATCCAACTGGACTTAGCGTCCGTTGCCCACCCACAGTCAAACGGCCAAGTCGAGCGAGCAAACGGCCTCATCCTCTCCGGCATCAAGCCCCGACTGGTTGTACCACTGGAGTGTTCGGCCGGCTGTTGGCTCGATGAGCTGCCAGCTGTCCTTTGGAGTCTGCGTACTACCCCGAACAAGTCAACCGGCTTCACTCCTTTCTTCCTTGTATATGGTGCCGAGGCTGTCATCCCAACTGACATTGAGTTCAACTCACCTCGGGTCACCATGTACACGGAGGCGGAGGCCAAGGAAGCGCAAGAAGATGGCGTTGACCTGCTGGAAAAGAGCCGGCTGTTAGCACTCAGCCGGTCTGCCATCTACCAGCAGGGTTTGCGCCGTTACCACAACCGGAAGGTCAAGCCAAGATCCTTCCAAGAAGGCGATCTTGTGCTCCGGCTGATCTAGCGAACAGCCGGCCAGCACGAGCTCTCGGCCCCTTGGGAAGGCCCCTTCGTCATCAGCAAGGCCCTAGGCAACGACTCCTACTACCTGATCGACGCACAGAAGCCGAAGGCACGCAAGAGGGATGATTCCGGCAAGGAGTCGGAACGACCATGGAATGCCAATCTCCTCAGAAGATTTTACAGTTAAAAGCAGTATGTACCACGCTACCTTTTGTATTAAGTACAAGACAATAGGCCCCCCGAGGTGCACTTGGGGAGTACCCTCTTTTATCTATGTATGACGAGTGTCATACCTATGAATGTATTATTACATTTGATTTTCTGTCCGGCACCGGGTTCGACTAGTCGGCCCGAGGACTTGCCGCCTCGAGTTATATTAAAGTTCTACCTACAGTCAGACAAGTAGTGTGCCGGCACCCGAGCCCTCTCTTGTTGAAAGTCGCAGCTCGAAGAACCGACTGTCCAACTGGCAAGAGTCAAAGGCAGGAAAGGATGCCCACACGAAAAACGGCTAAGGACTAACGAACTTATATAACACAAGCCGGCCTCCCACCCCGCCTACCGGCTGTCAGAACAGCTGGCTGGCCGGCTTCCCATTCACCTTTCTACAATCCAAGAAAGCTAGAGTACTTGCCCTCCAAAACGGCCAATCACTTCTCCAGCCACAGACTGTAGAGCAACTGTCCGGCTGGGAAGGCGGCGACCAAGGGAGGGCAGCAAAGGAAATAGCCAAAAGGATGAAAAGCAAATGCAGTCAGATGCCAAGCACATGCATGATTATATTTACACAAAAGGCCTTCAACAGGCCGGCAGTCAACATAGTTGAATACACCCCCAGTGGGTGGAACTGCGCAAACTTAACAAAACATTGTTCAAAGAGTAATAAACAGGAAAGCAAAGGCGGCGGATCAGGCTAAGGGCGCAACAGGCGAGGTGGGCTGGTCGATGGAGACGGCAGTGCCGGCTGGAGGAGTGGCCGGCTGGCGAGTCTCGGCTTGATCATCACCGGCTGCAGGCGGCGCGCTCGCACGCGCCTTGTTGCTGGAGGCACGATCAAGTTGAGGCTGGCCGGTTGCTCCACCGCCTGGCACAGCGTCTTCACCATCCTCTCCCTCCTCCTCTTCGCCCTCGTCGCTGGAGTCGATCTCCTCCGCCGAGTCCTCACCATCTGCTGGGTTCAGCCCGAACCACTCCTCCGGCTGAGCAATGCCGTCATCATCCACCTCAGAAGCAAAGGCGCTGGTGTCGGTGTAGTCGGCGATCGCCGAGGCACGCTGGATAATAGTCGGCGGAGGCACGCTAGATAATAGACCACCTCAAGCTCCGTGTTGGCCTCCTGCCGCCAGGTGGCCAGCTGGTCCAAGCTCAGCTCAGGATACCAAGCTTTGACGAACTCCAGCGCTCGCCTGGCGCCTGACCGAGCTGCAGAAGCCTTCCAGGCCTCGAAGCGGCCAACCGCTACCTCCAGCCAGTCGGCAGTCTGATTGGGGGTACGGGGAAACACCTCGTCGAGCCAGAGGGCGGCCAGCACTTGCGCCCCAACACGCTGAAGACGGCGGAGCATGCGGTGAGCTGGCTGGAGGCGGGCTTGGATCGCCAGAAGCTACTCCTCAAGCGACCGACGAGCATTCAGTGCGATCTCAGCACCAGCCTGCCTTGCGCCTTGCGGTGGGCCTCGATGACTTGGTTGGCGGCAGTGGAGTAACCAGGAAAGTACTCTGCACGAGTAAGAAAGGAAGAGAAAAAAGACAAAGTCAGAGAACGGACCAAATGGCAAGCGGCCAGCAAGGAACGAAGAAGAAGGCGGCCTACCGTCAACCAAGTCTTTGATCTGGCCGTAGCCATTGATCAGCGATTGCCTTGCCTCAGCCCAGATCGCCGCCTCGGTCTCGTATTCGGCTTGGAGGGCGGCCTCGCTGTCCTGCACCGCCTTCAGGGCCGCCTTATGGCTCTCCTCCTGGTCAGCCAACTTCTTGACCAAGCGGTCACGCTCCTGAGCCAAGGCGTCGAACTCGGCTTCCTTGGCGCGAAGGGCGGTCTGGGTCCCACCCAACTGCTCCCTCAGGTTGGCTATGGCAAAGAAGAAAAAAGCAATAAGAAAGAAGTCGCCAGGAAAGATCCGGCCCGACTGCTCAGCAGTCGGCCCGAATCTCAGGGACTACACCCAGTGGGTGCGCTGACGCGCCCCCACGTAAGATAAAAGATGAAGCACTTTCTCCGGCTCTCAGTTAGATCAGCGGTCTTCTGGGTCACCTCCCAAGCCTGGGAGTTGAAGGCAGCCGCGCGGAGGTTGTGGTAGTCCTGCAAGTAGGACAGAGAAGCGAATAAGAACAAGATAGCAATCGAAGTCTACTAAGAAGTTCCAAGCCGCCTGCTCAGCAGCTGACTCGGAACTCGGGGACTACACCCAGTGGGTGCGCTGACGCGCCCCCATGGAAGAAATCAAGAGCAAGAAGCAAAAAAGCGGGAAGTCTCACCTGAATGGCCGTATCCAGATCCTGGGCTGATGAGCTGGAGCCCGCGGCCTTCTGCGGGTCCGGCGCCGAAGTCGCCTTCCCTGCGCGCTGGCGCGATGGCGACCGGACCACCAGGTCTGTCCTCGCAGCCGGCTCACCTCCAGCCGGTTGCGCGGGCGGCGCGTTAGGCCGGCTGCCTTGGTCCGCCCCAGTCGGCGATGGCGGTGCCGCCTCCCTCTCCCGGACGACGACGTCGTCCTCCTCCCTCTCCATCCCCGGCAGGTTGCCACCGGCTTCCTCCGGCGGGGGCTCCGGGATCTCGGGTGCCACGGCGCGCAGGGGGATGACAAGCAAGGCCCCCGCCGCTGCCTCTGCGGCTGCAGCCTCCGCCTGAGCCTTGGCCGCCGCGTCAGCTTGTGCCTTCGCCGACTCCTCCGCCATCTCCTGTGCCGCCTTGGCAGCGGCCGCCCTCAGCTCCTCCGCCTCCCGCTCCTCCCGCGCCTCCCGCGCGTTCCTCTCCGTCGCCGCTTGAAGCTCGGCGCGGGGGTCCATGCAGCGGGTGCTTGTGGATCCTCCCGCCGATCCAACCACGGAGGAGGCAGCGGTCTGCTCAAGAGAAAGCGGATCCCTGATTGATGAATCAAGATAAGCACTTAGAAGAAGATAACAACGAAAAGGAAGAAGGAATACGCGAGAAGAATTGGCACTTACGCCGAAACCATTTGTGGCTGCTTCACCACCTTGCGGAAGCGGGCAGCCTTCGCGGCCGCCTCGTGCCGCTTGGTCGCCGCCGCCGTGCCCTTGGGCTTCTTCGGCCGACTGCCGAATAGGCCCGACGCGGCCCGGCGCTTCTGCGCGCCGCCTCGGGCAGCCGTCGCGGCAGAAGAGCCCGTGCCATGGTCGGACGCCGGCTGACAGCGCGGGACGATTTCCTCCTCATAATCGTCCGGCCAGTCGTCGAAGCTGGCTCCAAGCCCGGAGCCGCCTGCTTTGCCGCCTCCTCCCTCGGTGTTGTCGTCCATAGCGGCCGCCCCCAAGTCGGGGTCGTCCAAGTCATGCGCCGCCCGATCGGGGAGAAATTGGCGCTCCGCCCCCACTACCCCGGCCGCCGGTCGAAGGAGGGGGCTCTGTCAAGAAAAACCGACTGGTCAGAGTCGGCCAAGAGAAACTTGGCGACAAAGGTAAAGAAGAGAAGATAAAGAAAGCTTACCATAGGTGGGGGATTGGCACGGGAGTACGGCTCCTTGCCAAACTACCACTCCTCGGTGAGTTTGCAGTTCGCAAGGTAGTTCACCATGAGAGCTACCTCGTCATGAGGCATCTCCTTGGTGCACATCCGACTCGGATCGAGTTGGCCGCTCATTTGACAGATCATATGAGGGCGGCCTTGGAGCGGGAGCACCCGGCGCACCACGAAGGCGGCCAGCAGGTCGGACCCGGTCAGGCCCTCCGACTGGATCATTACCCGGAGTCGGGCGACGGCTGCGGCTCCAGCGGGCGACAGCGTTCTGGCCCGATAGGACCACTGGGGCCGCCTCCCAGCCGGCGGGCCGGCTACATAAGCCGGCAAGTTGACGAAGTCACCTTGCGGGGCGACGTTCTTCATGTAGAAGTAGGATTTCTGCCAGAGCTTCACCGACTGGATTAGCGTGATGGCAGGGAAGGGGTTGTCGGCTACCGGCCTCCGCACTGCGATGAAGGCGCCGCTCTGAGCCGGCACGCCCTGCATGCGGGTGCCGAGCTTGGACTGGAAGAATTCCCCCCAGAGCTCGAGGGTGGGAAGGACGCCAAGGAAGCCTTCGCACAGGGTGACGAAGGCAGACAGCAGCACCACCGTGTTTGGAGTGAGGTGGTGCGGTTGGAGCTGGTAGAATTCGAGGAAGGAGCGGAAGAAGGTGCTCGCAGGCAGGCCAAGGCCGCCCAGGAAGTGCGAGCGGAAGATTACCCGCTGGCCTTCCTCCGGCGCCGGCGAGATCTCCTTCTTCGGCGCAAGACGGACCCGCACCTGGTCCTCGCCGGGCAACCGCCGCGTCTTGCAGAGGAAGTCGATGTGGTCCGCGTGGACGTTGGAGCCGTCCCAGTCCCCGCCGTGCAACATGACGGCAAGAAGCTGATGAGAAAGTGCGCGGCGACGGTGAAACCACGGCTCCGCGGCGGCGAAGCTGCGGGGTAGTGCGAAGACTAGAGGGACGACGCGGCGGCGAGGGGCTGCAGCGACGGAGAGGAAGAAGAAGAAGATGGCGGAGCGAGGGTGAGCGTGCGAGCGTCTGCCGCTCCCCCTCCTCCCCCTATTTATAGCCTCGTGCGGCAAAGCCGAGGAGGCGAGGCGTGGGGGGGGGACGTGGGATTAACTGCGCCCACTCCCCCACGTCCCGCGATTATTGCACCCTAACGGTGTGCGGAAACTGCCGTTGGAAGGTGAACGGCCCATTTTGGGCCACAGAAGATCCACACCTAGGCCTAGGCATGGAAGTGGTGGGCCCCGGCCTGCGGCGGCGACCCGTCGCGCGTGTGGGCTGGCAGGCCTTTTCCAGCTGGAGGGTGCAGCATGGCGCGCGGGCGGCAAGCGGCCGGCCCGCAACCCGGCGTGCACACCAGCTGGCTCCCGCCTTCAGACTTCAAAACCTCGCCAAGATGGCGCGCCTGATCAAAGCCGGCTCCTAGCTGCTGGCTCTTCAAGATAGGAAGCTGATTGAGCTTCTCGTCCTCCTTTCAGCCTCGAAGCCCAACCAGCTTCGGGGACTACTATCAGAGTAAATGGCCACGGGTAGCCTAACCGACTCCCCCTGGCTCTTCAAAAAATTATCAAGCCGATCGAGACTTCAAGCATCCAAAGCACAGGGCCGCCTTCCCCTGGCCGGCTGTCCCACAAGCCGGCTACTGGAAGGCGACCCGGCCCTGAAAACCTTCCCGAAGAGAACCACAAGACGGTCGACTCCAAGAAGCCGGCCACGAGAGGACCGAATCCAAGAAGCCGGCTACAAGAGGACCGACTCCCAGAAGCCGGTTTAGACTACACCCTCATAACGGTGACGGGACGGGGCGTGGCTACAGTACGGCCTGCCACCCCCTAATCCCGGAGCACGCATGGCCACAGTGCGCCGTACGGGTCAGCCATCCCCCGTCCGGCGCGGCACTATTGCCATGTTGACCATGACGCCACCCACAACTGGCTGACAGTACGGCCGGCGGGCGGCGGGTCCCTTCAGCCAGAGAGACGCTCGAAGGTGGTCAAGCCTCCCCCAGTCGGCCTGGGGCGTAGCCGGCTCCCAATGGCCGGCTACCTCCCTCCCTCGAAGTATGCGCATCATTAAGGAGACAAGACGAGGTATGTCTACAGTGAGAGCCCGCCAGGCGGCAGCACTGTAGCCATGCTTACCTCGACAAAGCCCACGTCATCAAGGGCGAGGCTACAGTAACGAGCCACCGACAAGACCCCCAGGCAGCGGGGCCGGCCTGTCGGCCAAGAGGCCGGCAGCCGGCAGGACCCACCAGTCGGCGGGCCCTAGCGGTCGGCGGAGAAGCCGGCGAATACAGACACTGACGGCTAGGACCCGCGTCCAGCCGGATTACCATTGTACCCCTAGGGGTAGGCCTATATAAACCCCCTAGGGCACCGATGCAAAGTGTGGATCTCTTAGAGTTTTAGACACCACATAGAGAGAAGAGGAGAGCTAGCCTAGCCCTTCTTCTTCCTCTAGCCAAATAGCTCAAGGAGCCACTTGTAGCTACTTGTGTTGATCTAGTGATCATGCGGAGACCCCGCAGAGCAGGACTAGGGGTGTTATCTCCACGGAGAGCCCCGAACCTGGGTAAGATTCGCCGGCGTGCATGTCTTCCCGTTTCCAGGCACCGGCGATGTCTTACTGGCTCCCACAATGATAAGCCACCTGTTGGCATATGTCGCACCTACCACCCGACACTGAGCTTGGTCAAGTGGCTATTACCGGACCCAACTCCGCAGATCCTTAGTCACCTTTCCAGCTTGCGCTCCTAAATGGGGCGTTGGACCTAATGCGATCTCTCGCCATCACGGAAGGATCACTTCCAAACTATGCCCTATCTGAACTGAGGGCTGAGAGCAGGGAATTTTACGCCCCACCCACCACCCACTTAATAGCCACTGTCGAGGATCTAACCGACATGCTATAATACGCCTCCGAAGACATCGAAGGTATGGACGATGATGCCGGAGACGAACCAGGCTAGGGCCAGCCCATCACTGGGTGTTGGACGGCCACTTCAACTTATGACGTGTACATGGTGGATACGCCCGAAAAGAAGAACGACGATGGCACTCAAAATCCAACTGAGGACAAGCCCATCGAGGCACCACCTAAGCACCGACGTCAGCGGCGCCGCTCATGATCACGTCAGGAAAAGGAAAGCAACACCGGCACCGGAGATAATGACACTCTGGACAACGCCGAAGACTCCGACCACCCCATAGAACCTGCATTAGAGCAAGACGAGTGGGAAGAGGGACAAGTTAACCCCGATGACCTTGTCGATCATGAGAATTCGGAAGATAGTAACTATCTACCGGCCTCCAAGGAGGATATCAGTCTCGGTAATGAAGATTTCATCGTACCGGAAGAGCCCCTCGAACAAGAACACTTCAAGCGATGGCTCATCGCCACTACGAGGAGCCTGAAAAAGAAGCAGCAACAGCTTCAGGCCGAACATGATACGCTCAACGACAGATGGACCAAGGTCCTGGCTGCCGAAGAATATGACATCGAGCGTCTGACAAAGAGCTATCCAAAGCGCAGGCTACTACCACAATTCGACGACGAGGTCCTTGAGCCAATACCGCCAAGATACAATCATGCTGATCAACCGGACCGACCACCACGTTTTTTTTGAGGAAAATTGGACAGTGAGGGCACCCCCTCACTGACTTTGTATTAATTCATCACACCAGATTTTACAAGGGGGAGAGGTTACATGTCTGGAGAGAGAGAGGAATTCCTATACACCAAGGGTATAAGAGAGGTACAAGTGTTGCCAAAAAACAAACACTACTCAGCCGGTTTCAGATCGAACTGACCACGTGCTCAATAAACGGCCAGAGGGCCTCTTTCACTCGGTACTTCATCATTCCAAAATCATCTTGGAATCTCATCCTCCACCCCTCCTCGTAGGGACAATCCCTCTGAAGTTTTTATTATTACGCTCTTTCCAGATGCTCCAGGACGCCACGATGAAAGTTTCCATGAACATAGGCCGGGACCAGGCGCCCCTGACCGCATGCATCTTTTGTAACCTATTCCCACTCGCTCGCCACGTGATCTCCCCCCAGCACATTTTGCTGAACTCACATTCGAAGAAAAGGTGCTCAATGATTTTCCTCTAGCTGGTTGGAGCATAGCAAACACGTGTAATCATCGTCTCGGAGCTTCATACCTTTCCTTCTCAGGAGATTGCGCGTGTTCAGCCTGTCTGCCAACAATAACCATGAGAAAACCTTCCATTTATTGGTGCACTTTGATTTCCATATCCACTCGAAGGCTTTGTCCGCGACTTCATCACGAAAGCAGTGGGCGTAGTACTTACTAGACTGGAAACCCTCGGAGCCCCAAGCACATCTCCAGATATCCCTGGCATCTGTCAACCCCACATCGGCTAAACTGTTTTGAAGATCCTGAAGTTCACCCCTGGCTTGGATGGATAGAGGGAGATTGAAGTTTTGGCCAAGGGTAGACGCAATTAGCAGATCATGGACAGACATGTCCTCATTTTTGGAAAACGAGTAAATCCTGGGGTGGCTGTCGGAAAGAATATTACTGCACCACATATCTTTCCAAAAAAGGACCGTAGCACCATCACCCACCTCCACCGTAGTGATCCCTCGATAGATCGATGTTAGCTGCATGATGTCGCGCCACCAGAAGGAGCCACAAGGGTCGTTTGCATGCGGTAGCGATCCCGCGTAGTACGCCGACTAGATCAACTTGACCCAAGGCATGTCCATCCGATTGTAGAATTTGTGCAACATTTTTAGGAGCAAGCCTTGATTTTGGATCTTGAGGTCAATCACTCCCAGACCTCCCTTGTTCTTCGGGCGGCAAACCAGCTCCCATGCCGCCAGTGAGACGGCTTTTGTACCATCGTCCGAGCTCTTGGCCCATAGCCAGTATCTCCGGAGTTTGTCAAGATGATCAAGAACTTTAGGTGGGATTTTGATAGAGCACATGGCGTATATCGTAAGAGAAGTTATCACTAAATTCACCAATGTGAGCTTTGAGCCGAGGTACAACAGGTTGGCTGCCGAGGAGAGCTTACGTTCTACCGACGTAACGAGGGGCATGAGGTCAGTGACGGTTGGCCGGATCACCTTGTCCACCCCTCGCAGGCAGAAAAACTGCCTCCCCGGGGTCCCATTGAGAAGGATCGATGATTTGGCTGTGGAAAATAGGCATTTAATCCAACCGAGCCAACGATCATCAAACCCCATACACTTCATAATCTCTAACATGGGTGTGTGCTCAATTGTTTCGAACGCCTTAGCGAAGTCAAGCTTCAGAACAGCTATCTCTCGCCCTGAGGATTGGCATTGATGTATGAACTCGAATGCCCATGCTACACAATCCTGTATAGATCGGCCCCGCAGAAAGCCATATTGATTACGGTGTATGATTATGAGGATCACACGTTGCAGACGATTCGCTAGCAGTTTGGTCAGTATCTTGAGACAGCAATTCAAGAGTGTTATCGGGCAATAGTCGTTGGCTGTCTCAGGAGATTGAGTTTTCGGGATGAGAGTGATAAAGCCAGTGTTCAAACACTCAAGGTTAAGGTTACCTGCATGGAAATCGGAACAGAGCCGATAGAAATCCTCCTTGATTATATGCCAGCAGGATTTCATGAAACCGCCACTAAACCCATCGGGTCCGGGGGCACGGTCTGAAGGCAGTTCCCTGACAACCTGGTCGATCTCCGCATGAGTGAAAGGAGCTGACAAAGACTGGAGTCCCTTTACTTTTTTGATGATTCTCTTCAGATCAAAGCGTATGTCAGTCTGGCTGGAGTGGCCCAGTCTTTCTTTATACGTTTGAAAGAGTACAGGCTCTTTCCCCACATGATCATGGATGACCGAGTCATCAGGCAAGCGCAGCGAGGCGATGTTGTTCCGTCCAAATCTCTCAGTGGCCACTCTGTGGAAGAACTTTGTGTTGCCATCACCGAACTTGAAGTATCGGATGGTACATCGTTTTTTCCAGTAGAGCTTTTTGTAGTCTAGGAGGTGGAGCGGATGCCGTTTGAGAATCCTCCTAAAGTTGGCTTTGTTGGAAATATGCCCTAGAGGCAATAATAAAATGGTTATTATTATATTTCCTTGTTCATGATAATTGTCTATTGTTCATGCTATAATTGTGTTATACGGAAATCGTAATACATGTGTGAATACATAGACCACAACATGTCCCTAGTGAGCCTCTAGTTGACTAGATCATTGATCAACAGATAGTCATGGTTTCCTGACTATGGACATTGGATGTCATTGATAACGGGATCACATCATTAGGAGAATGATGTGATGGACAAGACCCAATCCTAAGCATAGCACAA
Source organism: Triticum aestivum (assembly GCF_018294505.1). NCBI lineage: Eukaryota > Viridiplantae > Streptophyta > Magnoliopsida > Poales > Poaceae > Triticum > Triticum aestivum. The sequence continues at coordinate 271,181,913 of NC_057805.1, read as the reverse complement.
GATCGTGTAGTTCGTTTGCTAGAGCTTTTCCAAATGTCAAGTATCATTTCCTTAGACCATGAGATTGTGCAACTCCCGGATACCATAGGAGTGCTTTGGGTGTGCCAAACGTCACAACGTAACTGGGTGGCTATAAAGGTGCACTACGGGTATCTCTGAAAGTGTCTGTTGGGTTGGCACGAATCGAGAATGGGATTTGTCACTCCGTATGACGGAGAGGTATCTCTGGGCCCACTCGGTAATGCATCATCATAATGAGGTCAATGTGACCAAGTGTTTGGTCACGGGCTCATGCATTACGCTATGAGTAAAGTGACTTGCCGGTAACGAGATTGAACAAGGTATTGGGATACCGACGGTCGAATCTCGGGCAAGTAATGTACCGATTGACAAAGGGAATTGTATACGGGATTGATTGAATCCTCGACATCGTGGTTCATCCGATGAGATCATCGTGGAACATGTGGGAGCCAACATGGGTATCCAGATCCCGCTGTTGGTTATTGACCGGAGAGTCGTCTCGGTCATTTCTGCATGTCTCCCGAACCCGTAGGGTCTACACACTTAAGGTTCGGTGACGCTAGGGTTGTAGAGATATTAGTATGCGGTAACCTGAAAGTTGTTCGGAGTCCCGGATGAGATCCCAGACGTCACGAGGAGTTCCGGAATGGTCCGGAGGTGAAGAATTGTATATAGGAAGTCCAGTTTCGGCCGCCGGGAAAGTTTCGGGGGTCACCGGTATTGTACCGGGACCACCGGAAGGGTCCCGGGGGTCCACCGGGTGGGGCCACCTATCCCGGAGGGCCCCATGGGCTGAAGTGGGGAAGGGAACCAGCCCCTGGTGGGCTGGTGCGCCCCCCTTGGGCCTCCCCTGCGCCTAGGGTTGGAAACCCTAGGGGTGGGGGCGCCCCACTTGACTTGGGGGGCAAGTTCCCCCCTTGGCCGCCGCCCCCCTTGGAGATGGGATCTCCTAGGGCCGGTGCCCCCCCCAGGGGCCCTATATATAGAGGGGGGAGGGAGGGCAGCAGCAACCCAAGCCCTGGCGCCTCCCTCTCCCTCCCGTGACACATCTCCCTCCTCCCGCAGCGCTTGGCGAAGCCCTGTTGGAATCCCGCTACTTCCACCACCACGCCGTCGTGCTGCTAGATCTCCATCAACCTCTCCTTCCCCCTTGCTGGATCAAGAAGGAGGAGACGTCTTCCCAACCGTACGTGTGTTGAACGCGGAGGTGCCCTCCGTTCGGCGCTCGGTCATCGGTGATTTGGATCACGACGAGTACGACTCCATCAACCCCGTTCACTTGAATGCTTCCGCTCGCGATCTACAAGGGTATGTAGATGCACTCTTTTCCCTCTCGTTGCTAGAAGACTCCATAGATTGTTCTTGGTGATGCGTAGAAATTTTTTATTTCTGCAACGATCCCCAACAGTGGCATCATGAGCTAGGTCTATGCGTAGTTTCTATGCACGAGTAGAACACAAACTTGTTGTGGGCGTAGATGTTGTCAATTTTCTTGCCACTACTACTCTTATCTTGTTTCGGCGGCATCGTGGGATGAAGCGGCCCGGACCGACCTTACACGTACGCTTACGTGAGACAGGTTCCACCGACTGACATGCACTAGTTGCATAAGGTGGCTAGCGGGTGTCTGTCTCTCCCACTTTAGTCGGAACGGATTCGATGAAAAGGGTCCTTATGAAGGGTAAATAGAAATTGGCATATCACGTTGTGGTTTTGGCGTATGTAAGAAACGTTCTTGCTAAGAAACCTATAGCAGCCACGTAAAAACTTGCAACAACAATTAGAGGACGTCTAACTTGTTTTTGCAGCATATGCCTTGTGATGTGATATGGCCAAAAGGATGTGATGAATGAAATATATGTGATGTATGAGATTGATCATGTTCTTGTAATAGCAATCACGACTTGCATGTCGATGAGTATGACAACCGGCAGGAGCCATAGGAGTTGTCTTTAGTTTTGTATGACCTGCGTGTCATTGAACAATGCCATGTAAATTACTTTACTTTATTGCTAAACATGTTAGCCATAGAAGTAGAAGTAATCGTTGGCGTGACAACTTCATGAAGACACGATGATGGAGATCATGGTGTCATGCCGGTGACGAAGATGATCATGGCGCCCCGAAGATGGAGATCAAAAGGAGCAAAATGATATTGGCCATATCATGTCACTATTTGATTGCATGTGATGTTTCTCATGTTTTACATCTTATTTGCTTAGAACGACGGTAGCTTAAATAAGATGATCCCTCGCAATAATTTCAAGAAAGTGTTCCCCCTAACTGTGCACCGTTGCGAAGGTTCGTTGTTTCGAAGCACCACGTGATGATCGGGTGTGATAGATTCTAACGTTTGAATACAACGGGTGTAAGCCAGATTTTCACACGCAATACACTTAGGTTGACTTGACGAGACTAGCATGTACAGACATGGCCTCGGAACACGGAAGACCGAAAGGTCGAGTATGAGTCGTATAGAAGATACGTTCAACATGAAGATGTTCACCGATGTTGACTAGTCCGTCTCACGTGATGATCGGACACGGCCTAGTTGACTCACTTAGATGACTAGAGGGATGTCTATCTGAGTGGGAGTTCATTGAATAATTTGATTAGATGAACTTAATTATCATGAACTTAGTTTAAATCTTTACAATATGTCTTGTAGATCGAATGGCCCACGCTAATGTTGCCCTCAACTTCAACGCGTTCCTAGAGAAAACCAAGCTGAAAGATGATGGCAGCAACTATACGGACTGGGTCCGAAACCTGAGGATCATCCTCATAGCTGCCAAGAAAGATTATGTCCTAGAAGCACCGCTAGGTGACGCACCCATCCCAGAGAACCAAGACGTTATGAACGCTTGGCAGCAGCGTGCTGATGATTACTCCCTCGTTCAGTGCGGCATGCTTTATAGCTTAGAACCGGGGCTCCAAAAGCGTTTTGAGCAACACGCAGCATATGAGATGTTCGAAGAGCTAAAAATGGTTTTCCAAGCTCATGCCCGGGTCGAGAGATATGGAGTCTCCGACAAGTTCTTCAGTTGTAAGATGGAGGAAAATAGTTCTGTTAGTGAGCACATACTCAAAATGTCTGGGTTACACAACCGCTTGTCTCAGCTAGGAGTTAATCTCCCGGATGACGCGGTCATTGACAGAATCCTTCAGTCGCTTCCACCGAGCTAAAAGAGCTTCGTGATGAACTTCAATATGCAGGGGATGGAAAAGACCATTCCTGAGGTATATTCAATGCTAAAATCAGCGGAGGTGGAGATAAAAAAGGAACATCAAGTGTTGATGGTGAATAAAACCACTAAGTTCAGGAAAGGCAAGGGTAAGAAGAACTTCAAGAAGGACGGCAAGGGAGTTGCCGCGCCCGGTAAGCCAGTTGCCGGGAAGAAGCCAAAGAATGGACCCAAGCCTGAGACTGAGTGCTTTTATTGCAAGGGAAGTGGTCACTGGAAGTGGAACTACCCCAAGTACTTAGCGGACAAGAAGGCTGGCAACACCAAAGGTATATGTGATATACATGTTATTGATGTGTACCTTACCAGCACTCGTAGTAGCTCCTGGGTATTTGATACCGGTGCGGTTGCTCATATTTGTAACTCAAAGCAGGAGCTGCGGAATAAACGGAGACTGGCAAAGGACGAGGTGACGATGCGCGTCGGGAATGGTTCCAAGGTCGATGTGATCGCCGTCGGCACGCTACCTCTACATTTACTTACGGGATTAGTTTTAAACCTCAATAATTGTTATTTAGTGCCAGCTTTGAGCATGAACATTGTATCTGGATCCCGTTTAATGCGAGATGGCTACTCATTTAAATCCGAGAATAATGGTTGTTCTATTTATATGAGAGATATGTTTTATGGTCATGCCCCGCTGGTCAATGGTTTATTCTTAATGAATCTCGAACGTGATGTTACACATATTCATAGTGTGAATACCAAAAGATGTAAAGTTGATAACGATAGTCCCACATACTTGTGGCACTGCCCCCTTGGTCACATTGGTGTCAAGCGCATGAAGAAGCTCCATGTTGATGGACTTTTAGAGTCTCTCGATTATGAATCATTTGACACGTGCGAACCATGCCTCATGGGTAAGATGACCAAGACTCCGTTCTCCGGAACAATGGAGCGAGCAACCAACTTATTGGAAATCATACATACTGATGTGTGCGGTCCAATGAGTGTTGAGGCTCGCGGTGGCTATCGTTATGTTCTCACTCTCACTGATGACTTGAGTAGATATGGGTATGTCTACCTAATGAAACACAAGTCTGAGACATTTGAAAAGTTCAAGGAATTTCAGAGTGAGGTTGAGAATCAACGTGACAGGAAAATAAAATTCTTACGATCAAATCGTGGAGGGGAATATTTGAGTCACGAATTTGGCACACACTTAAGGAAATGTGGAATAGTTTCACAACTCACGCCGCCTGGAACACCTCAGCGAAATGGTGTGTCCGAACGTCGTAATCGCACTCTATTAGATATGGTGCGATCTATGATGTCTCTTACTGATCTACCGCTCTCATTTTGGGGTTATGCTTTGGAGACTGCCGCATTCACTTTAAATAGGGCTCCGTCGAAATCCGTTGAGACGACACCGTATGAATTATGGTTTGGGAAGAAACCTAAGCTGTCGTTTCTAAAAGTTTGGTGATGCGATGCTTATGTCAAAAAACTTCAACCTGAAAAGCTCGAACCCAAGTAGGAAAAATGCGTCTTCATAGGATACCCTAAGGAAACCATTGGGTATACCTTCTACCTTAGATCCGAAGGCAAGATCTTCGTTGCCAAGAACGGGTCCTTTCTGGAGAAAGAGTTTCTCTCGAAAGAAGTAAGTGGGAGGAAAGTGGAACTTGATGAAGTACTACCTCTTGAACCGGAAAGTAGCGCAGCTCAGAAAGATGTTCCTGTGGTGCATGCACCGACTAGAGAGGAAGTTAATGATGATGATGATCAAGGTACTTCGGATCAAGCTCCTAATGAACTTCGTAGGTCCACAAGGACACGTTCCGCGCCAGAGTGGTACGGAAACCCTGTCTTGGAAATCATGTTGTTAGACAACGGTGAACCTTCGAACTATGAAGAAGCAATGGCGGGCCCAGATTCCGACAAATGGCTAGAAGCCATGAAATCCGAGATAGGATCCATGCATGAAAACGAAGTATGGACTTTGACTGACTTGCCCGATGATCGGCGAGCCATAGAAAATAAATGGATCTTTAAGAAGAAGACAGACGCGGATGGTAATGTGACCATCTATAAGGCTCGACTTGTCGCTAAGGGTTATCGACAAGTTTAAGGGGTTGACTACGATGAGACTTTCTCACCCGTAGCGAAGCTGAAGTCCGTCCGAATCATGTTAGCAATTGCCCCATTCTATGATTATGAGATATGGCAAATGGACGTCAAAACGGCATTCCTTAACGGCTTTCTTAAGGAAGAATTGTATATGATGCAGCCGGAAGGTTTTATCCATCCTAAGAATGCTAAGAAGGTATGCAAGCTCCAGCGCTCCATCTATGGGCTGGTGCAAGCATCTCGGAGTTGGAACATTCGATTTGATGAGATGATCAAAGCGTTTGGGTTTACACAGACTTATGGAGAAGCCTGTGTTTACAAGAAAGTGAGTGGGAGCTCTGTAGCATTTCTCATATTATATGTGGATGACATATTGTTGATGGGAAATGATATAGAGTTCTTGGGAAGCATAAAGGCCTACTTGAACAAGTGTTTTTCAATGAAGGACCGTGGAGAAGCTGCTTATATATTAGGCATCAAGATCTATAGAGATAGATCAAGACGCCTCATTGGTCTTTCACAAAGTACGTACCTTGACAAGATATTGAAGAAGTTCAATATGGATCAGTCCAAGAAGGGGTTCTTGCCTGTATTGCAAGGTGTGCAATTGAGCACGGCTCAATGCCCGACCACGGCAGAAGATAGAGAAAAGATGAGTGTCATCCCCTATGCCTCGGCCATAGGGTCTATTATGTATGCCATGCTGTGTACAAGACCTGATGTAAACCTTGCCGTAAGTTTGGTAGGAAGGTACCAAAGTAATCCCGGCATGGAACACTGGACAGCGGTCAAGAATATCCTGAAGTACCTAAAGAGGACTAAGGATATGTTTCACGTTTATGGAGGTGACGAAGAGCTCGTCGTAAAGGGTTACGTCGATGCTAGCTTCGACACAGATCTGGATGACTCTAAGTCACAAACCGGATACGTGTATATTTTGAATGGTGGGGCAGTAAGCTGGTGCAGTTGCAAGCAAAGCGTTGTGGCGGGATCTACATGTGAAGCGGAATACATGGCGGCCTCAGAGGCAGCACAAGAAGCAATCTGGGTGAAGGAGTTCATTACCGACCTAGGAGTTATTCCCAATGTGTTGGGCCCGATGACTCTCTTCTATGACAACACTGGAGCTATTGCCCTTGCCAAGGAGCCCAGGTTTCACAGGAAGACCAGGCATATCAAGCGTCGCTTCAACTCCATTCGTGAAAGTGTTCAAAATGGAGACATAGATATTTGTAAAGTACATACGGACATGATAGCAGATCCGTTGACTAAACCTCTCCCTAGAGCAAAACATGATCAACACCAGAACTCTATGGGTGTTCGATTCATCACAATGTAACTGGATTATTGACTCTAGTGCAAGTGGGAGACTGTTGGAAATATGCCCTAGAGGCAATAATAAAATGGTTATTATTATATTTCCTTGTTCATGATAATTGTCTAATGTTCATGCTATAATTGTGTTATCCGGAAATCGTAATACATTTGTGAATACATAGACCACAACATGTCCCTAGTGAGCCTCTAGTTGACTAGCTCGTTGATCAACAGATAGTCATGGTTTCCTGACTATGGACATTGGATGTCATTGATAACAGGATCACATCATTAGGAGAATGATGTGATCGACAAGACCCAATCCTAAGCATAGCACAAGATCGTGTAGTTCATTTGCTAGAGCTTTCCCAAATGTCAAGTATCATTTCCTTAGACCATGAGATTGTGCAACTCCCGGATACCATAGGAGTGCTTTGGGTGTGCCAAACGTCACAACGTAACTGGGTGGCTATAAAGGTGCACTACGGGTATCTCTGAAAGTGTCTGTTGGGTTGGCACGAATCGAGACTGGGATTTGTCACTCCGTATGACGGAGAGGTATCTCTGGGCCCACTCAGTAATGCATCATCGTAATGAGCTCAATGTGACCAAGTGTTTGGTCACGGGATCATGCATTACGGTGTGAGTAAAGTGACTTGCCGGTAACGAGATTGAACAAGGTATTGGGATACCGACAGTCGAATCTCGGGCAAGTAATGTACCGATTGACAAAGGGAATTGTATACGGGATTGATTGAATCCTCGACATCATGGTTCATCCGATGAGATCATCGTGGAACATGTGGGAGCCAACATGGGTATCCAGATCCCGCTGTTGGTTATTGACCGGAGAGTCGTCTCGGTCATGTCTGCATGTCTCCCGAACCCGTAGGGTCTACACACTTAAGGTTCGGTGACGCTAGGGTTGTAGAGATATTAGTATGCGGTAACCCGAAAGTTGTTCGGAGTCCCGGATGAGATCCCGGACGTCACGAGGAGTTCTGGAATGGTCCGGAGGTGAATAATCGTATATAGGAAGTCCAGTTTCGGCCACCGGGAAAGTTTCGGGGGTCACCGGTATTGTACCGGGACCACCGGAATGGTCCCCGGGGTCCACCGGGTGGGGCCACCTATCCCGGAGGGCCCCATGGGCTGAAGTGGGGAAGGGAACCAGCCCCTGGTGGGCTGGTGCGCCCCCCTTGGGCCTCCCCTGCGCCTAGGGTTGGAAACCCTAGGGGTGGGGGGCGCCCCACTTGACTTGGGGGGCAAGTTCCCCCCCCCCCTTGGCCGCCGCCCCCTTGGAGATGGGATCTCCTAGGGCCGGCGCCCCCCCAGGGGCCCTATATATAGAGGGGGGAGGGAGGGAAGCAGCAACCCAAGCCCTGGCGCCTCCCTCTCCCTCCCGTGACACATCTCCCTCCTCCCGCAGCGCTTGGCGAAGCCCTGTTGGAATCCCACTACTTCCACCACCACGCCGTCGTGCTGCTGGATCTCCATCAACCTCTCCTTCCCCCTTGCTGGATCAAGAAGGAGGAGACGTCTTCCCAACCGTACGTGTGTTGAACGTGGAGGTGCCGTCTGTTCGGCGCTCGGTCATCGGTGATTTGGATCACGACGAGTACGACTCCATCAACCCCGTTCACTTGAACGCTTTCGTTCGCGATCTACAAGGGTATGTAGATGCACAATTTTCCCTCTCGTTGCTAGAAGACTCCATAGATTGTTCTTGGTGATGCGTAGAAAATTTTAATTTCTGCAACGATCCCCAATAGGCTTCTGGGACAGATAGCCTTCTTCTTTCCTCTAGCCCATCGATCTCAAGCAATGCTTTGTTACAGTTATCAATCAGGCCCGACAGCTTGGATATTTTCCTACTCCATTGCTTTAGATCATAACGTAGGGTTTTAAATTTCTTACACAAAGTTGCGGCAGCGTTGGGGGCATAGCATCTTTTTTTCCAAGATCGTTCAACAGTCTCAAAGAATCCGGGCTGTCCGATCCAAAAGTCCTCAAAATGGAAGATCTTGGTTTTTGGAATTTGGGACTGAATGCTAACATAGCAAGGGGCGTGATCAGACGTGGTTTTACCCAGGGGCAGGACTACTGTGTTGGGGTATTTTACAGCCCATTCGACAGATGTGAAATGCCAATCCAATTGTTCAAGCACTGGATTGTTTTGCATATTACTCCAGGTGTACAAACGCCCTTTGATTGGTAGCTCTACTAAGGATTGCCGTCTGATGAGTTCATTAAATAGAAGCATATCATTAATGTCCCCTCCTCCCCTGTTACGATTGTATGGCGCTCTGATGAAATTAAAGTCTCCGATTAAGAGCCAGTCATCACCGCGAGGTATGTCAATATCAAATAACCAGGAAGTAAACAGCGTCCTATTCGGATCAGTACAAGGACCATACACGTTGACGAGCGTCCAGGAATCAGCGGACTGCGTAGAAGTAAGTCTCACGCCAAGAGCAAAAGATTTAGAAAACACAGGAACACCGGTGAAGACCGAGCTCATCCACAACGTGATTAGGCCCCCCGAGGCCCCCACAGAGGGCACAAAAGCAAACATATCGAATTTTTTAGGGCAGAATAGTTTAAGGAACGAAGCATCAAAAGAAGTATGTTTAGTTTCTTGCAAACAAATGACGGAGCAACCACTAATATCAATAGCATTATGGATTGCCAGATGTTTCTTCTCAGAGTTGATCCCGCGCACGTTCCAGCACAGGATATTCACTGTTTATTGGGCGGCATACGGCTTAGTGCTTCTCAGGCTCCCCCCTTGGTCAGCAGCCAAGAGCTTCTGAGCGGTGAGGTCATCAGATGGTACGCCCCACATAACATTGCCCACGTACTGCAGCTGGTGGATAGGAGTAGGAGGCGGCAGTTCTTCAGAGTTGTCAGCCACAGGGTTCAGTATGAGCTTGCTGCAAGGAGCAGTCGCCTTAGAAGAGCAGGCAATCGAGGGCGCCCCCTAGGCTTACCCTTGGATTGCACCTTCCTCACATCAGTCATTTGAGCCACTTTGAAACCATCATACCTTGTTGATCTAGTACTGCGCCTCAGTCCAACCGTGTCAATGGGAGCTGACTCTCTCAAAATCTGGTTCTGGAACCGACCACCACGTGGACGGGACAAAGCGGCTAATTACGCCGAACACCAGCCCGCGCCCCTCGTCGTAGAGGCAGGGAGACCGTAGCCCCGGGCTACACATATGACTTACGTCAGGACCTGTACAATAGAGCCGGCCAGACCAGATCAATCTATGGATCAAGGGGGGTGCTCCCACACGAGACGACGGCCATCCAGGCTGGCGCGACAAGCACAACCAAACTTAGGCCGAGAACCGGACACGGATGTCATCCGCACTACGTCGTGATGTTGCCCGATATAGAGGCGCTGCACACCCCATGTGCTTTACCGATGAGGTAATGCAGCACCCCTTTTCGGAAGGGTTTAAACCCGTAAACATCGAGGCAGACGATGGAATGACGGATCTCGCGGTTTGGATTGAAGATTTTCTTCTCCACATTCACATGGCTCGCAGTGATGATCTCCATGCCATCAAATACCTCCCTCTAAAGCTAAAAGGGCTAGCACGACACTGATTGAATAAACTCCCAGAGAACACCATTGGCAGTTGGGAGGATTTAGAGGATGCTTTTCGGGACAACTTTCAGGGCACTTATGTCCGGCCACCGGACGCTGATGACCTATGCCACATAGTCCAGCAACCTGGAGAGTCAGCCCGCAAACTCTAGACTCGGTTCTTAATCAAAAAGAACCAACTGTCCGGACGCCAAAGCCTTAGCGGCATTTAAACACAGTGTTCGCGACGAATGGCTTGCCCGACACCTCGGTCAGGAAAAGCCAAAGACAATGGCAGCTTTGACTACACTCATGACCCGCTTCTGCGCGGGCGAAGATAGTTGGTTGGCTCGTAGAAGCAACAATACCAGCGACCCCGGCACCTTTGAGGCCAGGGATGGCAATGGAAGGCCTCGACGCAGCAAAAATAAGCGTCAGAACAACAATGAAGAAACCGAGGATACAGCGGTCAACGCCGGATTCAGCGACTCCAAAACCGGTCAGCGGAAGAGCCGTTCAAAGGAAATAGGGACGGCCCGTCCAACATGGATAAAATACTGGATATGCCTTTTCAAATCCATGGCACCCCTGACCAGCCTGCTAACCACACCAATAGAAACTGCTGGGTTTTTAAACAGGCCGGTAAATTAAATACCGAACACAAGGGGAAAGGGCCTCAAAGAGAGGACGATGATGAGCCCCGCCCTCCGAACACAGGGGGACAGAAGAAGTTTCCCCTGAGGTGAAAACTGTGAACATGATATAGTTCACCCACATACCCAAAAGGGAGCGCAAGCGCGCACTAAGGGACGTCTACGCCGTCTAGCCGGTCGCCCCGAAATTCAACCCATGGTCGGCTTGTCCGATCACCTTCGATCGCAGGGACCACCCAACCAGTATCCGTCACAGAGGTTCGGCGGCCCTGGTACTTGATCCCATCATCGACGGATACCATCTCACTAGAGTCCTTATGGACGGAGGCAGCAGCCTAAACTTGATTTACCAAGACACTGTCCGAAAAATGGGTATTGACCCGTCAAGAATCAAGCCTAGTAACGCTACCTTCAAAGGAGTAATATCGGGCATCGAGACCCACTTCATGGGCTCCTTAACACTGGAAGTGGTATTCGGCTCTCCAGATAACTTTCGAAGTGAGGATTTGATCTTCGAGATCGTCCCTTTTCGCAGCGGCTATCATGCACCGCTCGGACGAACTGCTTTCACCCGCTTCAATGCAGTCCCACATTATGCTTACTTAAAGCTCAAAATGCCCGGACCGCGCGGCGTCATCACAGTCAATGGAAATATGGAGCGGTCCCTCCGTACTGAGGAGCACACCGCGGCCCTAGCAGCCGAGGTACAAAGCGGCATCATCAAGCCAAACAACTCATTGGTCATCAAGACCCACGACACCGCCAAGCGATTCCGATCTACACTGCAGCATGACAGCTTGGTGGATCTGGAGCTTCAATAGCAGATCAGCCTCCGCCGATCGCCCAATAAGGTTGCGGTATATGTACCATGCATGCATAATTATGCACTCAAAACACCTTGGGCAGCGTTGGAGGCACACTGCGGATCAGGTTCATAATATGGCTCGACCCTATTCGGACCTCAACCTTTTTTTCTCTTGTTCCTTTTTCTTTCTTCTTTTGCTACAGGTTCATTAAAAACCTGCTTACTCTACGGTTGTACAGGGGCTCCTTCAGGGTCTCCCCTCTGTTATAGATGACCATCTACCCCTCCTAACAAAGGATTTCTCACCAAGGAGCAATGACGCAGACATGCGGCAGGGCACCACTGGGATCTTCAAACCACTGCCTTTAGGCCCTGTGTAAAACTTTCCCTTGTGTAAATTCTCGGCATGTAAAATAGCCTTGATATTAATGGCACTATCTGTAATAGCACGCCTCGACGTATTACTCAGGATATAAAGGAAACAGTTGACCACCACTTTTGTTTAGTACTAATTTATTTTGTCATATGTATTCCCTCCTTACTTCAGATTGCCACACGTGCTTTAATCCGGATTTAACACTGGGGGTTGTATACGGGCCCGCGCGTTTTCAAGTCCGAACACCTATAGGGTACTCTTCGGTGTCCCGAATATCGCACTATATGCATCGGCTCCGAATCATGTCTTTGGTCTATAGTTGGGTTACCTGGCTCCTGTGGTTACCACCTTACTTTCCACTCGTTCGGCTAAGGTAGTAAAGGGAGAACTGCTGCGATTGAATTTCTGGTTCGTCCGATCAAATACCTCAGTAGAGAAAGCCGAAAACTAACTGTCATGATAAAGCGAGAGCTGGTCGGCAATTCGGTGACTTACTACAAATCGATAGCGGTTCACTCCGTTATACGAGGGGCTGGTCTTCGTCCAGCCGCGTGGAAAAAGGCACCTTAGATCAGATCGCCGCACATGCACAAGGGGCTCGTACTTAGCTCAACTGTCAAACTCCTATGGCTAAGTGAAAGTAATAAAGCTGCATAGTCTGATTGCCTAGTTCGCCCCGTAGATGCCTCCTTTACAGACCAAGACGTCGGATAAAGTGCGGACACGCATTACGCCGAACACCCCCATAGCATCTATGTGGGGGCTGAAACCGAAGACTGGCAACTCTCAGAATTAAACGGCCGCAAAGGAGGAAAATTACTTAAGATAAAAGGCGGAAATATATTACAACCATGGGTTCACAAACACAGTTTTTACAACCCAGATACATCTACTCGAATATAACATCCTTTGAGCATTCGCCCTCCACTATTCGGGCACCTGCCAGGACGTCTTCAAAGCACCTCTCCGGCTTGCGGTGGTCCTTGCCTTCGGGCGGACCTGCGGTTGCCACATCGGTGGCCTTCATCTTTGCCCAATGCATCTTGACGCGGGCGAAGGCCATTCGAGCACCCTCTATGCAGGCCGAGCGCTTCACAGCATCAACCCCAGGAAGCACGTCGACGAGTCGCCTCACCAAACCGAAGTAGCTACTGGGCATTGGTCGGTTGGCCAAAGCCGGACTATTAAATCCTTCATGGCCAAACCGGACACTCTATGCAGCTGCTTCAGCTGGTCGTTCAGGGGCATCAGGTGCTCCGGCGCGAGATGCTGCGACCAGAACAACTTCTCGGTCAATTTCCCCTCCTGGGCTCGAAAGAACTGTGCGGCATCGGCAGCACTCCTTGGAAGATCCGCAAATGCGTCTGGAGAACTCCATACTCGAGTAAGCAAAGCATATCTTTGACCCCCAAAAGCACTTTGCAAAAGAAAGGCCTTACCAGCCGCTATCTGCTTCGCCTGACGGATCTCCTCGAGAGCACTTCTGGACTCGACCCGTGCCTCCTTTGCTTCTTGTTGGGCTTTGTCGAGTTCGGTCGATCGAGCCGAAGACTTCTCTTCCAATTCCTCAAATTTGAGGATGGCGCCCTCAGCTCCTGCTCGACTTCGGCTACCCGAGCTTCGTGTTGGCGGCGGGCGGTCTGCTCGGTCTTCAGCTCTGCAGCCGCTTTGTCCGCGGCTGCCTTGTTTGCCTCTGCCTCTTGTTGGGCTGTGGCAAGGGCGCCTTTGAGGGTCTCGACCTCGGCTGCCCCAACTACGCTCATGATTAAAGCATTTCAGGAGTTAGTCTCTGAATACAGCTATCACTTACGATACAAAGCTACGCTTCTACAAACCGTACGCGTACCTTGCGTCTCGTCGAACCGCTTGTTAACGCGGTCGATCTCTTCATCGGCCAGCTGAAGCTTCCGATTGAGCTCGGAAACTTCCGTGGCCTGGGCGGTTGCCGCCAGCAAGGAAGCCTGATGCAATAATAGAACAGTATGTCAGTTATTAGAGTATTATATGGACCCTCTGTCTTGTTTTCTTTTAACCAGACAGAGTCTCAGGGGCTAGTGTCTATACACAGGAGTATTCCTCTATATAAAAAGCGTTTAGAGCATTACGTCGCATACCTCGAAGCCTGTCAGTAGGCTAGGCTTCGTTTAGTGCGCTCTTAGCAGACTGAAACTTCTCTACTACCACACCCATCAGGGTGCGGTGTTCCTCCATGATGGAAGCACGTTGTAGTGCTTCCGTTAGAGTGTTCGGCGCCTCCGGATTAGTGGAGGTCGCCGGTGGAGCTGACACTCCTCCCCGTCTTTCAAAGGGGGTTGCCCACCTGATCTCGGAGCCACATTGGTCTCTGGAATGGTGTCCGGCTGGGGCCCGGATTATTGGGGGTCCCCACTGTCGGTCGTCATGGGGGTCGCCTCCCCCATGTCTTCGGCGGCCGAGGTATTAACCTTGGGCGCCTTCTCGACAGCCTCGCCCGCCCCTCCTCGGCCAGGAGAGGCCCTTTGGGACAACACCTCGGTGTCATCCATGGTGATAGGCGAGGAGGCATGTGGCGGCGTCTCGCTCTCTGCCATTTCGGGTGACAGGGAGCTCCCCTCTGGTAATGGAGTGTTCGAAAGCTCGCATGGAGGGCTGAAGAGTGTATAGCAAAATAACTTATATAATAGAAAGGGAGGACTAAAAATAAATGATGAGTATCCGAACACTTACAATGCGGCTAGGGACTTCGCCCTTGGTGGCTTCTTGCGGATTTGTTCAGACTCTGAGTCCGAACTGTCCTGGAGGACGATTTCCCCCCTCTTGGACGCCTCTCCCTCCGGGTCTTTGGAGGCGGTCCTTTTCTTCTTCCTCCCCTTATGGGGGGAGTCACTTTCCGCTTCCTCCTCTTCTTCTTCCTCGTCTCCCTCGTGGGAGGAGAGGGCTTCGGTTTCTCCGGACATGCCTCCGAAGGACCCTTGTGGCGAGGGCCGCCCTTGGCCTCTTTGCCCTTCTTCTTGGCCTTCTTCTCCGACGCCTTATACGACACCGAAACCAGCATCTCCGTCAGGTGGGGAGTGGTCGGATCCTCTGACAGTGGCGTCAGGCAGTCGATCTGCTCCGCTTTCTTTGTCGAGCCCTGTGTAAAAAGGGGAAATATAAATTTTTATCACATCTGAACTGTTAATCAAATAATTCTTCGGAAGGGTTACACTTACCGCTGAGGACGGGTTCTCGATGTCGAGCCCGATGTCCTTGGTCTCCATGGGCCAACACTTCTGGGCCTTGAAAAGCTGCTTCCATATATGTAACGCCCCGAGACCGATGCGCCACATGTCTTCTAATTATTCACCGTCATTGTCATATTTTGCTTCTTGCATCTAGTTCATCTTTCGTCATCTCACTTTGTTATAAGCTTTATGATTGGTTATGCCTCGTGTAATTTTATTGCATTTTATCATGACCATCATGTGGGTTGCATTCTTCATATTGGTGTATTATTGGTGTGATATACATCTTCATCTTTCCCATCAACTTTTCCACACAAGTGCACAACCTATCCACTTCTTCCTTTATTTCAAATTTTGGCTTTCATGCCAAGTGACATTATTCCTGCCTCCATTAATGTTCCTTTATTTCCTGATAACCTTAATCCAAGTCTTTTACCTCTCTGCCAAATTTCACCCCTTTTGAAGTTGTTTTGGTTTTAAAAAATGCATCAAGTTTGAAATAAATTCAAACTTGATTTATTTTTCTACCTCTAAAAATGCCCAAACCAATTTTATCAAATAGGGAATAATTCCAGGAGCTCGCGGATATGTTTATATCCGCAAAACTCCTCTTCTAATCCCCTGGCCTTTTCCTTTTCTTCAGCTATTTATTTAATTAAACTGAACTGAAAGGAAAGGAGAAGAGCCTTACCTGGGCCCACCTCCGAGCGCTCCAGCTACCGCAGCCCAGCAACGCGGCCCAGCCAGGCGCCCCGCAGCCCACTTGGACCCGCGCGGCCTCCCTCTCCCTCATTTTCTCACCCGTTCGCCCGCACACCTCCTCTGGCTCCTCGACACATGGCCAAGGCAGGCCCACTTGTCAGCGACCCTGCCCTGCTTCTCACCCACCTTTTCTTCCTCCTCGGTCCCCCTCTGTCAGCTCGCGCACAAGGCCACGGCCACGACGACGGCGTGCTCCACCCGTCGACCTGGCCCTCTATTTAACCTCCCTCCACATCTAGCCACTTCCTAGGGTTCTCCTCTTCCTCCCCCCGCAATCGCCGGGCGTCTAGACCACCAGATCCGCCGCTACAAATGTGACTTGAGCGCAGCAGGGAGCACGGCCTCGACTCGGACGTGCTCTCCGACCACCTCTGCCTCACCGATCTTGTCTGGCTGCTTCGACGACGTCGACTACGTGGAGCCGGAACCCGATGCTGCGACATCTTCTTCTTCTTCATCTCCGGCCGCCGAATGTGTTCGCTCGTCGTCGTCGTTGCCTCCATCCTTCCCTCGGCCATCCAAGCACACTGTCGTGCTTGTGGTATGTGCGCGCACCTCCCCGTGTCTTTCTCCCCTCTTTTGCATGCTCTAGTCATGCTAACCGCGCGCGCCCGAGGCCATCGCCGTCGGACCTCATCGTCGACGAGTGCTCCGGCCTCGTAGCTCTTCCGCTCATGTCCACCCTGTTCGTCGTGATGCGTAAGCTCGATCCGCGCCCTCATCTGCTCACCTAGGCCCAACATGCATTGCTTTCTCCCCGTCGTCTCCGCCTCTGTCCCCTCGTCACCGGCGTCGCTCCCGTCGTCTCCGTCTCTGTCCCCTCGTCACCGGCGTCGATCCTGTTGCGCCCATCCTCCGCTGCTTGGGCTCACCGGAGTAGTTCCAGCAGCCTCCACCCCGCGTCGTGCTCGCCGCCGGCCTCCCCTGTCCCTCTCCTGCTCTGCTCTGTCTGAGCCCAGCCGCACCCACTCGTCAGCAACACAGGGGGACCAGGACCCACCTGTCATCCCCCTGAAGCCCCACTTTTCTTTTCCATTTATTGTAACCCAGCTAATTTCCATTTCTGACAAGGGCCCAGATTCCAAATCGGGCAAGTCCATTTCTGGACGTTTCCAATTATGGAAAATGCCAATTGTATCACAGCCATTTTAGGCAGCATTGCATTTTTGTGCAGTTGTGGTGATTTCTCTAAAGTGACCCCAACATATGATATATGTTTTGGGGCTAAAAAAATCCAATGAATCCAGTGGTGGCATTAGTTTTTGCATTTGAGCAAGTTCATGAACATGTTATTTTTGCAGCATGTGTCATTTTGTCTTTTTTATATGTTTTTGTGTGATTTTCTTTTGAGCTTCATGCCAACATGTTTTAGGAGCATAATCATGCCATATTTGCAGTGATTCAATCCATTTATTTTGATATGCCCTGTGGTGACTAGCACAAGCTTGCCAAGTAGGGTACTTGTTGTTACTGTTCTGCTAAGTCTGGACTGTTATATTGTGATGCCATGTTGTTTGATGCTACCATCAAGTCTATGCATAATCTGGAGATGTTCAGTGATCATGATTTGATGTCCATGTCATGCTCTATCCATCCATGCCCTCGTTTGCAATGATAGCCTACTATAGCTTGTTCTGTTGGTGCCCCCAAATCGCTTAAAAATATAACTGTCAGCCTGCCCAGTTTTCACGGTCTGTTATATCATCTTGCCATGTTCACTTGAAGCTATCATAAAATCTGTTGCTCCAATGATCATCTCAGTAATGATGTTTTGTTAAGGGTGTTTAGTACATGCTTGCCAGGCCCTTTGATTCCATGAAATGTTCCTGTAGCATACACTTTTGTTGTCTCAAAGTATGCATCATGAATCTGTTTTTAGCCTTACTCTGTTTTTCACCGTCTGAGAATCTGTTATGACTTCCTTACTTGTCTTGATGAATGCCACTGATCTAGAGGTTATATGGAGATGCTTAGTAATCATGTTTTTCCATGTTTAACATGTACTTTAATGCCATGATTTTTCTTGCTATGAGCTTGCGGTGTAGCTTGTTTGTTTCATGCCTCCAACATGTCAACATGTTATTCCTGCTCACATGTATCCATGTTTTTCATTGTCATAATATGTGTTATAAAGTTGCCTTTTGCTTTGATCATGTTGGAATATTCTTGATGCCTATGAACCTGAACCTTCATGATAATTGAAGCATGTAATATGTACTTTAAGTGCATATCATGTTTATGCCTATCTTGTTCTTGTAGCATGTTGTTATGGTGTTTGTAAGATGCCTAATTGTTGTTTGGGACAGATTGTGTTTGAAACTTGTTTCGTGTTTATGCGTTGAATCGTGGCTCCGTTTGGAGCATGCTTTATATGAAACTTGCTTAGTTTTACATGTAGTTTCATGTTACCTTGTTGCATCCTTGTTTGGAGTGTTTATGGTTATGTTTTTCTTGCTCTTGCATCAATGCCATGTTTAACTTGTGTTGCTCATATCTTCTAGGCCGTAGCTCCCAATTAAATGAACTTTATATGTAACTTGAATAAAAAATCATGTAGATTGTCATGGTGCACTTTAACTTGTTGTTTAACAACTTTAACATGATGTTTTGTTCAGAACAGTACCAATTTCGAAATTTGCATCTGGGGAGTTTCCGGAATTATTATACGTTGTTTCCAGCCTCATTTAAACTTGCTTTGATGTGTTGTTCTTGTATGCATCATCTCTTGCCATGAGTAGCATCATGTAGCCTTGTCATGCACCATACTTGGTTGAGCATCATGTCATGTTTATGTGTTGCGTGTTTACCATTTTGTTTGCTTCTTTCCGGTTGTGCTCCTTCTCGATAGTTCCTGTTTCGCTGCGATCGTGAGGACTCGTTCAACTATGCCCGTTCGTCTTCTTCATGGACTTGTTCTTCTTCCTAGCGGGATTTCAGGCAAGATGACCGTCACCTTGGATCTCACTACTATCTTTGCTATGCTAGTTGTCTCGAAGCTATCGCTATGTCACGCTACCGACCACTTGTTTATCAAGCCTCCCAATATGCCATGAAACAACCTCTAACCTTTTCCAGCATCCTAGCAAACCGTTGTTTGGCTATGTTACCGCTTTGCTCAGCCCCTCTCATAGCGTTGGTAGTTGCAGGTGCACTTGCAGGTTGTTCCATGCTGGGACATGGATATCATGGGATATCACAATATCTCTTATTTAATTAATGCGTCTATATACTTGGTAAAGGGTGGAACGCTCGGACTTTTGCCTGGCATTTTGTTCCACTCTTGCCGCCCTAGTTTCCGTCATACCGGTGTTATGTTGATTGATTTTGTGTCCCTAACACGATGAGGGTTTATGGGCCCCTCTTGACAGTTCGCTTTGAATAAAACTCTTCCAGCAAGGCCCAACATTGGTTTTACCACTTGCCTAATAACAACTAGAACTTGCATAGGGACTTTCCGGACCCCGAGGACTTGATCAACACCCGGGCCAGTGCTCCTTGCTACCTCTTGAGCACTGCGTTGGTTTTCCCTTGAAGAGGAAAGGGTGATGCAGTAAAGTAGCGTAAGTATTTCCCTCAGTTTTTGAGAACCAAGGTATCAATCCAGTAGAAGGCCACGTTCAAGTCCCTCGCACCTACACAAACAAATAAAAACCTTGCAACCAACGCAATAAAGGGGTTGTCAATCCCTTCACGGTCACTTACGAAAGTGAGATCTGATAGATATGACAAGATAATATTTTTGGTATTTTTATAATAAAGATGCAAAGTAAAAAAGGCAATAAAAACAGCTAAGTGTTGGAAGATTAATATGATGGAAAGTAGACCCGGGGGCCACAGGTTTCACTAGTGGCTTCTCTCAAGAGCATAAGTATTATGATGGAAAATATGACAATGATGGAGCGTGTCATAGTAAACGGAACGGTGGTAAGTTGCATGGCAATATATCTCGGAATGGCTATGGAAATGCCATGATAGGTAGGTATGGTGGCTGTTTTGAGGAAGGTATATGGTGGGTGTACGATACCGGCGAAAAGCGCGCGGTATTAGAGAGGCTAGCGATGGTGGAAGGAAGAGAGTGCGTATAATCCATGGACTCAACATTAGTCATAAAGAACTCATATACTGATTGCAAAAATCTACAAGTTATCAAAGACCATCGCTCGTCCCCGACCGCCACTCATAAGGAAGACAATCAATAAATAAATCATGCTCCGACTTCATCAAATAACGGTTCACCATACGTGCATGCTACGGGAATCACAAACTTTAACACAAGTATTTCTCAAATCCACAACTACTCAACTAGCATGACTCTAATATCACCATCTTCATATCTCAAAACAATTATCAAGCATCAAACTTCTCGTAGTATTCAAAACACTCATAAGATTTTTTTTACTAATCCTGAATGCCTATCATAATTAAAGCAAATTACCACGATGTTTTGTAGGACTCTCAAAATAATATAAGTGAAGCATGAGAGAACAATAGTTTCTATAAAACAAATCCACCACCGTGCTCTAAAAGATATAAGTGAAGCACTAGAGCAAAAACTATATAGCTCAAAAGATACAAGTGAAGCACATAGAGTATTCTAACAAATTCCGAATCAAGTGTGTCTCTCTCAAAAGGCGTGTACAGCAAGGATGATTGTGGTAAACTAAAAAATAAAGACTCAAATAATACAAGACGCTCCAAGCAAAACACATATCATGTGGTGAATAAAAATATAGCTCCAAGTAAAGTTACCGATGGAAGTAGACGAAAGAGGGGATGCCTTCCGGGGCATCCCCAAGCTTTGGCTTTTGGTGTCCTTAGATTATCTTGGGGTGCCATGGGCATCCCCAAGTTAGGCTCTTGCCACTCCTTATTCCATAATCCATCAAATCTTTTACCCAAAACTTGAAAACTTCACAACACAAAACTTAACAGAAAATCTCGTGAGCTCCGTTAGCGAAAGAAAACAAAACACCACTTCAAGGTACTGTAATGAACTCATTCTTTATTTATATTGGTGTTAAAACTACTGTATTCCAACTTCTCTATGGTTTGTAAACTATTTTACTAGCAATAGATTCATCAAAATAAGCAAACAACACACGAAAAACAGAATTTGTCAAAAACAGAACAGTCTGTAGTAATCTGTAACTAAGGCAAACTTCTGGAACTCCAAAATATCTATCAAAATAGGACGACCTAGACAATTTGTTTATTGGTCAGAAGCAATTGGAATCAATATTTTATCACGTTCTGGTGATTTTTAACAATTATTTTTGTGAACAGAAAGTTTCTGGAATTTTCAGCAAGATCAAATAACTATCATCCAAGAAGATCCTATAGGTTTAACTTGGCACAAACACTAATTAAAACATAAAAACACATCTAACCAGAGGCTAGATCAAATATTTATTCCTAAACAGAAGCAAAAAAGCAAAAAACTAAAAATAAAATTGGGTTGCCTCCCAACAAGCGTTATCGTTTAACGCCCCTAGCTAGGCATAAAAGCAAGGATAGATCTAGGTGTTGCCATCTTTTGTAGGCAATCCATAGGTGGCTCTCATCATAAGGTAATTTTATTTTCTTTCTAGAGAAGTGTTCCATGCCTTTCCTTAATGGAAATTGGAATCTAATATTCCCTTCCTTCATATCAATAATTGCACCAATCGTTCTAAGGAAAGGTCTACCAAGAATAATAGGACATGAAGGATTGCAATCTATGTCAAGAACAATAAAATCTACGCGCACATAGTTCCTATTTTCAATAATAAGAACATCATTAATTCTTCCCATAGGTTTCTTAATAGTGGAATCCGCAAGGTGCAAGTTTAAAGAACAATCATCAAAATCACGGAAACCTAGCAAATCACATAAAGTTTTTGGGATCGTGGAAACACTAGCACCCAAAACACACAAAGCATAGCATTCATGATCTTTAATTTTTAATTTTAATAGTAGGTTCCCACTCATCATAAAGTTTTCTAGGGATAGAAACTTCCAACTCAAGTTTTTCTTCATAAGATTGCATCAAAGCATCAACGATATGTTTAGTAAAAGCTTTATTTTGACTATAAGCATGTGGAGAATTTAGCACGGATTGCAACAAGGAAATACAATCTATCAAAGATCAATTTTCATAATTAAATTCCTTGAAATCCAAAATAGTGGGTTCATTAATATCTAGAGTTTTGATCTCTTCAATCCACTTTTACCAATTTTTGCATCAAGGCCTAAAAACTCCGAATTTTTGGAACGCCTTCTAGGTAAAGGTGGCTCATATTCAGTCCCATCATTATCAAGATTCATATTGGAAAACAAAGATTTAATAGGGGACACATCAATAAATTTTAGATCTTCATCTTTATTTTCATAGAAACTAGAAGAACACGCTTTCACAAAGCAATCTTTCTTAGCACGCATCCTAGCGGTTCTTTCTTTGCACTCATCAATGGAAATTATCATGGCTTTGAGAGACACATTAATACCATGCTTAGGTGGAATATATCTAAGTTTCAAAGAACCAACATCAAGAGAAATTCTATCAACGTTCCTAGCCAATTCATCAACTTTAAGCAATTTTTCTTCAAGCAAAGCATTGAAATTCTTTGCGAATTCATAAATTCTTTAACACTAGTCTCAAATTCAGAAGGCATCTTATTAAAATTTCCATAAGAATTGTTGTAGGAATTACCATAATTATTAGAGGAATTACTAGGGTACGGCCTAGGATTAAAGTTTCCTCTATACGCGTTGTTACCAAAATTATTCCTACCAACAAAATTCACAACCATAGATTCATTATTATTCTCAATCAAACTAGACAAAGGCATATCATTAGGATCAGAAGAAACACTTTTAGTAGCAAATAATTTAATAAGTTCATCCATCTTTCCACTCAAAACATTAATTTCTTCTATCGCGTGCACTTTTTTATTAGTGGATCTTTCGGTGTGCCATTGAGAATAATTAACGATAATATTATCTAGGAGTTTAGTAGCTTCTCCTAAAGTGATTTCCATAAAAGTGCCCCCCGCGGCCGAATCTAAAAGATTCCTAGAAGCAAAATTTAATCCGGCATAAAGTTTTTGTATAATCATCCACAAATTCAAACCATGTGTAGGGCAATTATGTATCATTAAATTCATCCTGTCCCAAGCTTGTGCAACATGTTCATGATCAAGTTGCTTAAAATTCATAATATCATTTCTAAGAGAAATGATCTTAGCGGGAGGAAAATACTTAGAGATAAAAGCATCTTTGCACTTATTCCATGAGTCAATACTATTTTTAGGCAAAGACAAAAACCAAGCTTTGGCACGATCTCTAAGCGAAAAAGGAAATAGCTTCAATTTAACAATATCATTGTCCACATCTTTCTTCTTTTTCATATCACACAAATCAACGAAGCTATTTAGATGGGTAGCGGCATCTTCACTAGGAAGGCCGGCGAATTGATCTTTCATGACAAGATTCAACACAGCAGCATTAATTTCACAAGATTCAGTATCGGTAATAGGAGCAATCGGAGTGCTAAGAAAATCATTGTTGTTGGTATTGGTAAAGTCACACAATTTAGTATTATCTTGAGCCCTCATGACAAACAAGCAATCCAACACACGAGCAAACAAGAAGCAAGAAAAAAAGAGGCGAACGGAAAAGAGAGGGTGAATAAAACGGCAAGGGTGAAGTGGGGGAGAGGAAAACGAGAGGCAAATGGCAAATAATGTAATGCGGGAGATAAGAGTTTGTGATGGGTACTTGGTATGTTGACTTTTGCGTAGACTCGCCGGCAACGGCGCCAGAAATGGCTCGTTGTCGGGAAATCAAATCTTGACTTGACTTGGCGCGAATCTCCCCAGCAACGACGCCAGAAATCCTTCTTGCCACCTCTTGAGCACTGCGTTGGTTTTCCCTTGAAGAGGAAAGGGTGATGCAGTAAAGTAGCGTAAGTATTTCCCTCAGTTTTTGAGAACCAAGGTATCAATCTAGTAGGAGACCACGTTCAAGTCCCTCACACCTACACAAACAAATAAGAACCTCGCAACCAACGCAATAAAGGGGTTGTCAATCCCTTCACGGTCACTTGCGAAAGTGAGATCTGATAGATATGATAAGATAATATTTTTGGTATTTTTATAATAAAGATGCAAAGTAAAAAAGGCAATAAAAATAGCTAAGTGTTGGAAGATTAATATGATGGAAAATAGACCCGGGGGCCATAGGTTTCACTAGTGGCTTCTCTCAAGAGCATAAGTATTACGGTGGGTGAACAAATTACTGTTGAGCAATTGATAGAATTGAGCATAGTTATGAGAATATCTAGGTATGATCATGTATATAGGCATCACGTCCCTGACAAGTAGACCGACTCCTGCCTGCATCTACTACTATTACTCCACACATCGACCGCTATCCAGCATGCATCTAGAGTATTAAGTTCAAAAGAACAGAGTAATGCTTTAAGTAAGATGACATGATGTAGAGGGATAAACTCATGCAATATGATATAAACCCAATCTTGTTATCCTCGATGGCAACAATACAATACGTGCCTTGCTGCCCCTGCTGTCACTGGGAAAGGACACCGTAAGATTGAACCCAAAGCTAAGCACTTCTCCGATTGCAATAAAAATCAATCTAGTAGGCCAAACCAAACTGATAATTCGAAGAGACTTACAAAGATAACCAATCATACATAAAAGAATTCAGAGAAGATTCAAATATTGTTCATAGATAAACTTTATCATAAACCCACAATTCATGGGCCTCAACAAACACACCGCAAAAGAAGATTACATCGAATAGATCTCCACGAGAATCGTGGATAACTTTGTATTGAGATCCAAAGAGAGAGAAGAAGCCATCTATCCAATAACTATGGACCCGAAGGTTTGAGGGAAACTACTCACACATCATCGGAGAGGCTATGGTGTTGATGTAGAAGCCCTCCGTGATCAATGCCCCCTCCGGCAGGACGCCGAAAAAGGCCCCAAGATGGGATCTCATGGGTACAGAAGGTTGCGGCAGTGGAATTAGGTTTTCGTGGATGCTTCTGTTGGTTTGGGGGTACGTGGGTATATATAGGAGGAAGAAGTACGTCGGTGGAGCAACGTGGGCCCCATGAGGGTGGAGGGCGCGCCCAGGGGGGTAGGCGCGCCCCTCTGCCTCGTGCTCTCCTGGTTGCTTTCTTGGCGTAGTGTCCAAGTCCTCTGGATCACGTTCGTTCCGAAAATCACGTTCCCGAAGGTTTCATTCCGTTTGGACTCCGTTTGATATTCTTTTTCTACGAAACACTGAAATAGGCAAAAAAAAACAGCAATTTGGGCTGGGCCTCCGGTTATAGGTTAGTCCCAAAAATAATATAAAAGTGTATAATAAAGCCCATTAAACATCCAAAATAGAATATAATATAGCATGAAGCAATCAAAAATTACAAATATGTTGGAGACGTATCACTCCTCATGAGTGCTGGTCCAAACTAGAGCACGTTGCGGTGCCCCCTTGGCAACTTGGGTCTCAGCCAACCGTAAGCTTCGCTCATCTGGTCATGGCCTGAGATGAGATACGCGTGGCTACTATCAGGGTGTCGGCACGTCGGGGGGTCTTGCTGGACTTGTTTTACCTTTGTCGAAATGTCTTGTGCACCAGGATCCTGAGTCTGATCGGATGTCCCGCGATGGAGGATTGTCTCCGCGGATCGTGAGCTTCTCATGGGCTAAGTTGGGACATCCCTGCAGGGTTTAAACTTTCGAGAGCCATGCCCGCGGTTATGTGGCGGATGGGAGTTTTTAATATCCGGTTGTAGTGGACTTGAATAAACTCAATTAAAATACACCAGCCGTGTGTGTAACCATGACCGTCTCTTTTCGAGTGATTTCAAGAAGAGAACACGGTGGGGTTATGTTTGAACGTAAGTAGTTCATGATCACTTCTTGATCATTACTAGTTCGCGACCGTTTGCATAGTTTTTTCATCCTACTCTTGTACTCGTAAGATAGCCACCATACAATGCTTAATCGCTTGCTACAACCTCACCACTTATCCATTCCATACCCTTTAAGCTTTCTAGTCTTGATACCCATGGTAATGGGATTGCTGAGTCCTTGTGGCTCACAGATTACTACAACAATAGTTGCAGGTACATGTAATGTGATGATCATGACGTGAGAGCGATGTTTACTTGTTTTGGAGTTCTTCTTCTTTGTCGATCTTGGGATAGGTTCCTGGTCAGCAGCCTGGGCTAGCATGGTGGATGTTGTTTGAGTTTCTGTTTGTGTTTCATCTGTAGTTGGATGTTGTTCTCATGTATGATGTTTGATGTATTCTTGTGGCATTGGTATGCCCTTTGTATGTATCCCCAACTATTATGTAATGGTATGATGTAATGATATCCACCTTGCAAAAGCGTTTCAATATGTGGCTCTATCCTTGGTGGAACCTTCGAGTTCCTCTCGGATAGGGTCGCATATTGGGCGTGAAAAGTTGGTACCAGAGCCTCGACCAACCATAGGAGCCCCCTTGATTTATCGTAGTTTGGCCATTGTCGATTCTAGAAGAAAACTTTTTCGGAGTCTAGTGATATCGGAGAGTAGGAATTCTTTTTACTCCTCAGACCCTTCATTGTTCTAGTGAGAAATCTTGACTTAGGTGTTTTGACATACTCCTCTTCCCCTTCAAACTTTATTTACGATCACACAGTTAGTTCTTCGATAGTTGTGATGTCAGCTCTTTTCATCCGGTGCAAGATCAATCATCAGTTCTTTCTCAACAATGTTTTTCCCCCGTATGAAGTTGTATTTCTTTTTCCCACCTACCCACCCTTTTTCTTCTCGGAGCCGGAGTCCGCAATCAAGTATTCATCCTACTCGCGCGAAGCCTCTGCATTCTTTCCTCAATTATTTCAACCGATGCTTTTCTCTTCAAGTTATTTGTCGGTTCCCCATTCCAAGTTGCCTTTGTTTTTCCCGCCCTCCCACCCCTTTTCTTGCCGATGTCTGAGCCTCTATTCGAGCATCAATTTCATTCGTGCGGACCCTCTTCAGTCTTTCCTCAATTATCTCAACCGCTGAATTCTCGTCAGCTTCATCATTGTTTGTCTTGTTTTCTTTTCCGGGGTATCCATTTCAATTTTTCGGTGTTGATCGTATTCTTTGCCTTGGCTCAAATGTATTCCCTTGCTCGTTCGCCTCTCGCCATTTAATCATTTCGGAATGATGAAGACATCTCAGAAGATTCGTGTTTGCATTCAATTATTTTGAGGTTGTCACCTCATTCAAGTCTTTCAGTTGTTCCGGTGCGTCATCTCTTCTTCAATCCCTCTCAATGGTATTTCTTTTGAGTGGGCCCTAACCCACAGGTCTTTTCCCAGGATCTTACCTGGCTCTTCTAATTTTCCAGAGTTACTCCCAATTCTTTTCAAGTTTGACGTAAGAATGAATTTTCATCAATCAATTGTCGTCTCCAAGATCGCTTTCAAATTCTTTTCAACTTTGGCTCAACATTTCTAGTAATCATTGTTCCGGAGTATCTCTTTAATTATTCACGGTATTTCTCATTGTCATACTCAGCTTTGAAGACCGAAGAAGAGTTTCTCTTAAATCTTGCTCCGTTCTCTTGAACATTTGCGGTGCTAGCTCGATGTTATCCTCTGAAATTGTTTCCAATCGTGCGATTCTTTTCTTACCCATCCGGAGTATTT
Organism: Triticum aestivum; assembly: GCF_018294505.1. NCBI lineage: Eukaryota > Viridiplantae > Streptophyta > Magnoliopsida > Poales > Poaceae > Triticum > Triticum aestivum. Next base: position 271,154,172 of record NC_057805.1, on the reverse strand, counting down.
CAGGAGTTGTTTTCCTTTCTGATTATCCGGAGGCCTTCATTTTGGAATATTTCTTCGTTCCAAGTTTTCAGCTTCGTTCTCCAATTATTCTAAACTAATGCCACTTCGTTCATCTCCATATTCGTACCGGTGCATTGTTCAAGAATTCTTTAGTCAGCTTCTGATCTCTTCATTCTTTTGCATCTAAATCCCCTCGAACATATTTGTTCTTCTAATTCTTCCTGGTGATTCATTCTCTTTTCTTCGTTCGTTTCATTACTTACGGTGGTTCGTGAAGACCTTCCAAAAAATTTGCCCTATATCTCCCTTTAATTTTTTCCAATGCGAATAAGTAGTATGCAAATCCATTGCTTCTCATCAATTTAATTGGTGAAGGATAAGCATAAATAATTCTTATTCTTCTTTCATCAAGTTGATTAATCTCTTCTTTTCGGAGTGTGTTCATCATATCACACTCTCAGTTCGAAGTGTTTTCACCTTTTCTTTCCTGGAGTTCAAAGTTTCCTCGGTCGTCTCGTCGGAACCTCCATCTAAATCACTACAAGGCTTTAATCTTATTCTTTTCATCCTTCAATTCTATCTCATCATCCTTTTGTTACCAGAGTTCTTCACGGTGGTTCGTAAGGATTTAATTCATCCTTCAAGTGTTCATCAAGGTTCTTGTTGGAGGAGCTCAAGTATCTTTTCCTCTTTGCGTCTTGAAGTGCAACTAATTCTCCGTATTCTTTTGAAGTGGAGTTTTGCATTTCTTTGTTCTTCACAGCTATTCAATCATTTGGTAATGGAAGAAATTCACCTCAAGTTTTGAGATGTTTACATAAGCCCACACAAATCAATTCTTTTGTTGTTGATTTTCTCAACAACTCCGTTAAATCTTTCCTTCTAAGGATGCTTTCAATTTCATTCATGGTAGAAGTTGTCATCTTCTTCTCCGTTCTTTTCATTCCACTTTTTCAATTCTTCCGAAGGCATTGTGTCGTTCCTCTCATCAAGCATCGTCCCATATTGTCAAGTTCATGTTCTATTCCATTCCATGTTCAACCGGGATGCTGTCCAATTCCTTCGTTATTATTCCTTTTCTATCTTCTTCTAACCGGAGTAGTTTCAGAGTCTATCTTGTTCCTTGAGCTTTTGATTCTCGTCATGATTGTCGTTCCTCTTTTCTATCTGAGTGCTCTTGACTTTGTTCGTCTTCTCTCTTGCCCTCTTGTTTTACCTTATCCTCTTTCTCTACCATCTTGTTCCTAAGATCTCAGGACGAGATCTTCTGTTAGTGGGTAGAGTTATAATGCCCCGAGACCGATGCGCCAGATGTCTTCTAATTATTCGCCATCATTGTCATATTTTGCTTCTTGCATCTAGTTCATCTTTGGTCATCTCACTTTGTTATATGCTACTCCCTCTAGTCCAATATGTAGTGCGCATGGTTTGAGGCTCCAAGACCAAGGCATGACGTGGAGATGTACTTCTAGACCATAGTAACCCTGCATGCACACTCTCCGTACATAGGCATGTGGATGTGCTGCATCTCCAGTGAAAAGCTAGGGGTAATTCTTGTCCAAAGTGCTTCATACGCACTACATTGTGGAATTCTTGCAAGAAACTAATACACACTATATATAGGAATGGAGGGAGTATATGATTGGTTATGCCTTGTGTCATTTTATTGCATTTTATCATGACCATCATGTGGGTTGCATTCTTCATATTGGTGTATTGTTGGTGTGCTATCCATCTTCATCTTTCCCATCAACTTTTCCACACAAGTGCACAACCTATCCACTTCTTCCTTTATTTCAAATTTTGGCTTTCATATCAAGTGACATTATTCCTACCTCCATTAATGCTCCTTTATTTCCTGATAACCTTAATCCATGTCTTTTACCTCTTTGCCAAATTTCACCCCTTTTGAAGTTGTTTTGGTTTTAAAAAATACATCAAGTTTGAAATAAATTCAAACTTGATTTATTTTTCTACCTCTAAAAATGCCCAAACCAATTTTATTCAATAGGGAATAATTCCAGGAGCTCGCGGATATGTTTATATCTACAAAACTTCTCTTCTAATCCCCTGGCCTTTTTCCTTTTCTTCAGTTGTTTAATTAATTAAACAGAATTGAAAGGAAAGGAGAAGAGCCTTAACTGGGCTGGCCTCCGAGCACTCCAGCCACCGCAGCCCAGTAGCACGGCCCAGCCAGGCGCCCCGCAACCCACCTGGACCCGCGCGGCCTCCCTCTCCCTCCTTTTCTCACCCGTTCGCCCGCACACCTCCTCTGGCTCCTCGACATGTGGCCAAGGCAAGCCCACTGGTCAGCGACCCTGCCCAGCTTCTCACCCACCTTTTCTTCCTCCTCGGTCCCCCACTCTCAGCCCGCGCACAAGGCCACGACCGCGACGATGGCGTGCTCCACCCGTCGACCTGGCCCCCTATTTAACCTCCCTACACGTCCAGCCACTTCCTAGGGTTCCCTCTTCCTCCCCCCGCCGCCACCGGACATCTAGACTACAAGATCCGCCGCTACGAACGTGACCCGGGCGCAGCAGGGAGCACGGCCTCGACTCCGACGTGCTCTCAGACCACCTCCGCCTCACCGATCTTGTCCGGCTGCTTCCACGACGTTGACTACATGGAGCTGGAACCCGACGCTTAGACATCTTCTTCTTCATCATCATCTCCGCAAGCCGAACGTGTTCGCTCGTCGCCGTTGTCACCTCCGTCCTCCCCTCGGCCATCCAAGCACAATGTCGTGCTTGTGATATGTGTGCGCACCTCCCCGTGTATTTCTCCCCCTCTTTTGCATGCTCTAGTCACGCTAGCCGCGCGCGCCCGAGCCCATCGCCGTCGGACCTCGTCGCCGACGAGTGCTCCGGCCTTGTAGCTCTTCCGCTCATGTCCACCCTGTTCGCCGTGATGCGTAGGGTCGATCCGCGCCCTCATCCGCTTGCCTAGGCCCGTCACGCGTCGCGTTCGCCCCGTCGTCTCCGTCTCTGACCCCTCGTCGCCGGCGTCACTCCCGTCGTCGTCCGGCGCCGTACTTGTCATGCGTGTGTGCGGGATTCCCTGGCGATCCCGTTGCGCCCATCCGCCATTGCTTGGGCACACCGGAGCAACTCCGGCAGCCTCCTCCGCCGCGCCGTGCTCGCCGCCGGCCTCCCCTATCAATCCTCTGTTCTACTCTGTTTGAGCCCAGCCGCACCCACTCGTTAGCCACACAGGGAGACCGGGACCCACCTCTCATCCCCCTGAAGCCCCTCTTTTCTTTTCCATTTATTTTAACCCAGCTTATTTCCATTTCTGGCAAGGGCCCAGATTCCAAATCGGGCAAGTCCATTTCTGGACGTTTCCAAATATGGAAATGCCAATTGTGTCATAGCCATTTTAGGCAGTATTGTATTTTTGTGCATTTGTGGTGTTTTCTCTAAAGTGACCCCAACATATGATATATGTTTTGGGGCTAGAAAAATCCAATGAATCCAGTGGTGGCATTAGTTTTTGCATTTGAGCAAGTTCATGAACATGTTATTTTTGCAGCATGTGTCATTGTCTTTTTTATATGTTTTTGTGTGATTTTCTTTTGAGCATCATGCCAACATGTTTTAGGAGCATAATCATGCCATCTTTGAAGTGGTTCGATCCATTTATTTTGATATGCCCTGTGGTGACTAGCACAAGCTTGCCAGGTAGGGTACTTGTTGTTACTGTTTTGCTACGTCTGAACTGTTATATTGTGATGCCATGTTGTTTGATGCTACATCAAGTCTATGCATAATCTGGAGATGTTCAGTGATCATGTTTTGATGTCCATGTCATGCTATATACATCCATGCTCTTGTTTGAAATTATAGCCTAGTGTAGCTTGTTCTTTTGGTGCCCTCAAATTGCTTAAAAATATAACTGTCAGCATGCCTAGTTTTCACCAAGTCTGTTATATCATCTTGCCATGTTCACTTGAAGCTATCATAAAATTTGTCGATCCAATAATCATGCTCGGTAATGATGTTTTGTTAGACCCTTTGATGCCATGAAATCTTCCTGTAGCATACACCTTTGTTGTCTCGAAGTATGCTTATTGAATCTGTTTTCAGCCTTACTCTGTTTTTCACCAAGTCTGAGAATCTGTTATGACTTGCTTACTTGTCTTGATGAATGCCATTGATCTAGAGGTTATATGGAGATTCTTAGTAATTGTGTTTTTCCATGTTTAACCTGTACTTTAATGCCATGATTTTGCTTGCTATGATCTTGCAGTGTAGCATGTTTGTTTCATGCCTCCCACATGTCAACATGTTATTCCTGCTCACATGTATGCCTGATTTTCACTAAGTCATAATTCGTGTTACAAAGTTGCCTTTTGCTTTGATCATGTTGGAATAATATTGATGTCTATGTACCTGAACCTTGATGATAATTGAAGCATGTAATCTGTACTTTAAGTGCATATCATGTTTATGCCTATCTTGTTCTTCTAGCATGTTGTTATGGTGTTTGTAAGATGCCTAGTTGCTGTTTGGGATAGATTGTGTTCGAAACTTTTTTCGTGTATATGTGTTGAACCGTGGCTCCGTTTGGAGCATGCTCTATGTGAAACTTGCTCAGTTTTATATGTAGTTTCATGTTACCTTGTTGCATGCTTGTTTGGTGTGTTTATGGTTGTGTTTTGCTTGCTCTTGCATCAATGCCATGTTTAACTTGTGTTGCTCATATCGTCTAGGCCGTAGCTCCGAATTCAATGAAATTTATATGTAACTTGAATAAAAATTGTGTACATTGTCATGGTGCAATTTAACTAGTTGTTTAACATTAACATGATGTTTTGTTCAGAACAGTACAAATTTCAAAATTTGCATATGGGGAGTTTCCGGAATTGTTATATGTTGTTTCCGGTCTCATTTAAACTTGCTTTGATGTGTTGTTGTTGTATGCATCATCTCTTGCCATCAGTAGCATCATGTAGCCTTGTCATGCATCATACTTGGTTGAGCATCATGTCATGTTTATGTGTTGCGTGTTTACTATGTTGTTTGCTTCTTTCCGGTTGTGCTCCTTCTCGATAGTTCCCGTTTCGTTGCGATCATGAGGATTCGTTCGACTACGCCCGTTTCGTCTTCTTCATGGACTTGTTCTTCTTCCTAGCGGGATTTCAGGCAAGATGACCGTCACCTTGGATCTCACTACTATATTTTCTATGCTAGTTGTCTCGATGCTATCGCTATGTCGCGCTACCGACCACTTGTTTATCAACCCTCCCAATATGCCATGAAACAGCCTCTAACATGATATATCTAGCATGAAAAGTGTTGGAAATTACTCAGTGGAACCGCCTATGATATATCTAGCATGAAAAGTGTTGGAAATTACTCGGTGGTTTTCGTTGATGGGAAAAGTATGCCTTGATACGTCTCCAACGTATCTATAATTTTTTATTGTTCCATGCTATTATATTATCTGTTTTGGATGTTTTATATGCATTATTATGCTATTTTATATTATTTCTGGGACTAACTTATTAATTCAGAGCCTGGTGCCAGTTTATGTTTTTTTCCTTGTTTTTGACTTTTGCAGAAAAGGAATATATAACGGAGTCCAAACGGAATAAAACTTTACGATGAATTTTCCTGGACCAGAAGACACACGTAGGACTTGGAGATGAAGTCAGAGGAGTCTCGAGGAGGCCACAAGCCATAGGGGCACGCCCTGAGGGCTTGTGGGCCCCTCGGAGCTCCTCCAACCCTAATTCTTGGCCTATAAATTCCCAAATATTCCCAAACCAACAGAGGCGTCCATGCTACCTCTTGAGCTTGCATTGGTTTTTCCTTGAAGAGGAAAGGGTGATGCAGCAAAGTAGAGTAAGCATTTCCCTCAGCTTTTGAGAACCAAGGTATCAATCCAGTAGGAGACAACGCGCAAGCCACCGAATACCTGCACAAACAAACACCAACTTGCATCCAATGCGATAAAGGGGTTGTCAATCCCATCACGGTTATTTGCAACGTGAGATCTGATAGAGACAGATAAACGGTAAAGTAATATTTTTGGTATTTTTGGTTTATGGAACGGAAAGTAAAATATTGAAAGAAAGTAAATATGAAACTAAAATTGTAGATCGGAAACTTATGTGATGGAAATAGACCCTGGGGCCATAGGTTTCGCTAGAGGCATCTCTCAAGATAGAAATTATTACGGTGGGTGAACAAATTACTGCCGAGAAATTGATAGAAAAGCGCAAAGTTATGACGATATCTAAGGCAATGATCATGAATATAGGCATCACGTCCGTGTCAAATAGACCAAAACAATTCTGCATCTACATCTAGTACTCCACACATCGACCGCTATCCAGCATGCATCCAGAGTATTAAGTTCATACAGAACGGAGTAACGCCTTAAGCAAGATGACATGATGTAGAGGAATTAACTCAAGCAATATGATGAAAACCCCATCATTTTATCCTCGATGGCAATAATACAATACGTGTCGTTTCCCCTTCTGTCACTAGGATCGAGCACCAAAAGTTGAACCCAAAGCTAAGCACTTCTCCCATTGGGAGAAAAACCAATCTAGTTGGCCAAACCAAATCGATAGTTTGAAGAGACTTGGAAAGATATCAAATCATGCATATAAGAATTCAGAGAAGATTTAAATAATATTCATAGATAAGCTGGTCATAAATCCGCAATTCAATGGATCTCGGCAAACAGACCACAAAAGAGTATTACATCGAATAGATCTCCAAGAACATCGAGGAGAACTTTGTATTGAGAATCAAAGAGAGAGAAAAAGCCATCTAGCTACTAGCTATGGACATGTAGGTCTATGGTAAACTACTCATGCTTCATCGGGGAGGCAATGGTGTTGATGTAGAAGCCCTCCGTGATCGAATCCCCCTCCGGCAGGACGCCGGAAAAGGCCGCTAGATGGGATCTCACGGGTACAGAAGGTTGCAGTGGTGGAAAAGTGGTTTCATGGCTCCCCCCGAAGTTTTTGGGATATTTTAGAATATATAGGAGGAAGATCTAGGTCAGGGGGTCACCGAGGGGCCCACAAGGTTGGGGGGCGCCCTCCACCATTGTGGCTGCCTCGTGGCTCTTCTGACTTGCACTCCAAGTCTCCTGGGTGTCTTCTGGTCCAAGAAAAATCATCGCGAAAGTTTTATCCCGTTTGGACTTCGTTTGGTATTCCTTTTCTGCGAAACTCTAAAACAAGGGAAAACAGGAACTGGCACTAGGCTCTAGGTTAATAGGTTAGTCCGAAAAATTATATAAAATAACATATTAATGCATATAAAACATCCAAAACAGATAATATAATAGCATGGAACAATAAAAAATTATGGATACATTGGAGACGTATCAAGCATCCCCAAGCTTAATTCATGCTCGTCCTCAAGTAGGTAAATGATAAAAACAGAATTTTTGATGTGGAATGCTACCTAACATATTTATCCATGTAACTATCTTTATTGTGGCATGAATGTCCAGATCCGTATGATTCAAAACAAAAGTTTAATATTGACACAAAAACAATAATACTTCAAGCATACTAACAAAATAACCATGTCTTCTCAAAATAACATGGCCAAAGAAAGCTTATCCCTACAAAATCATATAGTCCGGCTATGCTCCATCTTCATCAGACAAAATATTTAAATCATGCACAACCCCAATGACAAGCCAAGTAATTGTTTCATACTTTTGACGTTCTCAAACTTTTTCAACTTTAACACAATACATGAGCGTGCGCCATGGATATAGCACTATAAGTGGAATGATGGTGGTTGTGGAGAAGACAAAAAGAAGGAGATAGTGTCACATCAACTAGGCGTATCAACGGGCTATGGAGATGCCCATCAATAGATATCAATGTGAGTGAGTAGGGATTGCCATGCAACGGATGCACTAGAGCTATAAGTTTAAGAAATCTCAAAAAGAAAACTAAGTGGGTGTGCATCCAACTCGCTTGCTCACGAAGACCTAGGGCAAATTGAGGAAGCCCATCATTGGAATATACAAGCCAAGTTCTATAATGAAAAATTCCCACTAGTATATGAAAGTGATATCATAGGAGACTCTCTATCATGAAGATCATGGTGCTACTTTTCAGCACAAGTGTGGTAAAAGGATAGTAACATTGCCCCTTCTCTCTTTTCTCTCATTTTTTTATTGGGCCTTCTTTCATTTTTTGCCTCTTTTTATTACTATTATTATTTTCATCCGGAGTCTCATCCCGAGTTGTGGGGGAATCATAGTATCCATCATCCTTTCCTCACATGGGACAATGCTCTAATAATGAAGATCATCACATTTTTATTTACTTACAACTCGATACTTAGAACAAAATATGACTCTATGTGAATGCCTCCGGCGGTGTATCGGGATGTGCAATGAATCAAGAGTGACATGTATGAAAGAATTATGAACGGTGGCCTTGCCATAAATACAATGTCAACTACATGATCATGCAAAGCAATATGACAATGATGGAGCGTGTCATAATAAACGGAACGGTGGAAAGTTGCATGGCAATATATCTCGGAATGGCTATGGAAATGCCATAATATGTAGGTATGGTGGCTGTTTTGAGGAAGGTATGTGGTGGGTTTATGGTACCGGCAAAATTTGCACGGTACAAGAGAGGCTAGCAATGGTGGAAAGGTGAGAGTGCGTATAATCCATGGACTCAACATTAGTCATAAAGAACTCATATACTTATTGCAAAAATCTATTAGTCATCAAAAAAAAGTACTACGCGCATGCTCCTAGGGGGATAGATTGGTAGGAAAAGACCATTGCTCGTCCCCGACCGCCACTCATAAGGAAGACAATCAATAAATAAATCATGCTCCGACTTCATAACATAACGGTTCACCATACGTGCATGCTACGGGAATCACAAACTTTAACACAAGTATTTCTCAAATTCACAATTACTTACTAGCATGACTCTAATATCACCATCTTCATATCTCAAAACAATCATAAGGAATCAAACTTCTCATAGTATTCAATGCACTTTATATGAAAGTTTTTATTATATCCCTCTTGGATGCCTATCATATTAGGACTAATTTTATAACCAAAGCAAATTACCATGATGTTTAGAGACTCTCAAAATAATATAAGTGAAGTACGAGAGTTCATCAATTTCTATAAAATAAAACCACCGTCGTGCTCTAAAAAGATATAAGTGAAGTACTAGAGTAAATTTGCCTGGCTTAAAAGATATACGTGAAGCACATAGAGTATTCTAATAAATCACGATTCATGCGTGTCTCTCTCAAAAGGTGTGTACAGCAAGGATGATTGTGGCAAACTAAAAAGCAAAGACTCAAATCATACAAGACGCTCCAAGCAAAACACATATCATGTGGTGAATAAAAATATAGCCTCAAGTAAAGTTACCGATAGACGAAGACGAAAGAGGGGATGCCTTCCGGGGCATCCCCAAGCTTAGGCTCTTTGTTGTCCTTGAATATTACCTTCGGGTGCCTTGGGCATCCCCAAGCTTAGGCTCTTGCCACTCCTTATTCCATAGTCCATCAAATCCTTACCCAAAACTTGAAAACTTCACAACACAAAACTCAACAAAAAATCTCGTAAGCTCTGTTAGTATAAGAAAATAAATCACCACTTTTGGTACTGTTGTGAACTCATTCTTAATTTATATGGTGTAATATCTACTGTATTCCAATTTTTCTCATGGTTCATACCCCCCGATACTAGCCATAGATGCATCAAAATAAGCAAACAACACGCGAAAAACAGAATCTGTCAAAAACAGAACAGTCTGTAGTAATCTGGATGTTTCGAATACTTCTATAACTCTAAAAATTCTGAAAAATTTAGGATGACCTGAGATTTTTTTTTATTAATCTTCTGAATAAAAATCAATATTTTATCACGCTCCTGTGATTTTTAACAATTCTAGGACTAAGCGCAAAAGTTTCTGTTTTTCAGCAAGATCAAATCAACTATTACTGTAAGCTATCCCAAAGGTCTTAATTGGCACAAACACTAATTAAAACACAAAACCAAATATAACCAGAGGCTATATGAATTATTCAAAGCAAAAAAGCACCTAAAAAGCAAAACCAAAAATAAATTTGGGTTGCCTCCGAACAAGCGCTATTGTTTAACGCCCTTAGCTAGGCATAGAACACGAATAGATCTAGGTACTATCATCTTTAGTATGCAATCCATAAGTGGCTCTCATAATAGATTCATAAGGCAATTTAATTTCCTTTCTTGGAAAGTGTTTCATGCCTTTCTTAACGGAAATTGAAATATAATGTTTACTTCTTTCATATCAATAATTGCACCAATCGTTCTAAGGAAAGTTCTACCAAGAATAATAGGACATGTAGGATTGCAATCTATATCAAGAATAATGAAATCTACGGGCACATAATTCCTATTTGCAACAATAAGAACATCATTAATCCTTCCCATAGGTTTCTTAATAGTGGAATCCGCAAGATGCAAATTTAAGGAACAATCATCAAATTCACGGAAACCTAACACATCACATAAAGTTTTTGGAATCGTGGAAACACTAGCACCCAAATCACACAAAGCATGGCATTCATTATCTTTAATCTTAATCTTAATAGTAGGTTCCCACTCATCATCAAGTTTTCTAGGAATAGAAACTTCCAATTCAAGCTTTTCTTCAAAGGATTGCATCACAGCATCAACAATATGTTTAGTAAAAGCTTTGTTTTGATTATAAGCATGAGGAGAATTCAACATGGATTGCAACAAGGAAATACAATCTATTAAAGAACAATTATCATAATTAAATTCCTTGAAATCCGAAATAGTGGGTTCATTGCTACTTAAAGTTTTGACCTCTCCAATCCCACTTTTATCAATTTTTGCATCAAGATCTAAAAACTCCGAATCATTGGGACGCCTTCTAACTAAAGTTGACTCATCTCCAGTCCCATCTTTATCAAGATTTACATTGGAAAACAAAGATTCAATAGGAGTCACATCAATCACTTTAAGATCTTCATCATTGTTCTCACGGAAACTAGAAGAACATGCTTTTATAAACCAATCTTTTTTAGCACGCATCTTAGTGGTTCTTTTTTTACACTCATCAATGGAAATTCTGATAGCTTTGAGAGACTCATTGATATCATGCTTAGGTGGAATATATCTAAGTTTCAAAGAATCAACATCAAAAGAAATTCAATCCACGTTCCTAGCCAAATCATCAATCTTAAGCATTTTTTCTTCAATCAAAGCATTGAAATTCTTTTGCGAACTTATAAATTCTTTAACACTATTCTCAAAATCAGAGGGCATCTTATTATAATTTCCATAATAATTGTTGTAGTAATTACCATAATTATTAGAGGAATTACTAGGAAACGGCCTAGGATTAAGATTGCCTCTATACGCGTTATTACCAAAATTGTTCCTACCAACAAAATTCACATCCATAGATTCATTATTGTTTTAAATCAAAGTAGAAAAAGGCATATCATTAGGATAAATAGGAGCACTTTTATTAGCAAATAATTTCATAAGCTCATTCATCTTTCCACTCAAAACATTAATCTCTTCAATTGCATGCACTTTTTTACTAGTGGAAGATCTTTCGGTATGCCATTGAGAATAATTAACCATAATATTATCTAGGAGTTTAGTAGCTTCTCCTAAGGTAATTTCCATAAAAGTGCCTCCCACGGCCAAATCTAAAAGATTTCTAGAAGCAAAATTCAATCCAGCATAAAAGTTTGTATTATCATCCACAAATTCAAACCATGAGCAGGGCAATTTCGTATCATCAATTTCATCCTCTCCCAAGATTGTGCAACATGTTCATGATCAAGTTGCTAAAATTCATAATATCGTTCCTAAGGGAGATGATCTTAGCGGGAGGAAAATACTTGGAAATAAAAGCATCTTTACACTTGTTCCATGAATAAATACTATTTTTAGGCAAAGATGAAAACCAAGTTTTAGCATGATCTAGAAGTGAGAACGGAAATAGCTTCAATTTAACAATATCATTTTCCACATATTTTTTCTTTTGCATATCACACAAATCAAAGAAATTATTAAGATGGGATGTGGCATCTTCATTGGGAAGGCCGAAAAATTGATCTTTCATAACAAGATTCAGCAAAGCGGTATTAATTTCACAAGATTCCGCATAAGCATCGGGAGCAATCGGAGTACTAATAAAATCATTATTATTGGTGTTGGAAAAGTCACACAATTTTGTATTATCTTGAGCCATCGTGATAAAGCAAGCAATCCAACACACAAGCACACAAGAATCAAACGAAGAAGACGAGCGGAAGAGGGGCGAAGAAAAGGCGAATCTTTTCAAAAATCATTTTAGAAGTGGGGGAGAGGAAAACGAGAGGCGAATAGAGAATAATGTAATGCGAGGGGTGAGAGTTTATGATGGGTACTTGGTATGTCTCGGCTTGGCGTAGATCTCCCCGGCAACGGCGCCAGAAATTGGCAAGTTGACGGGAGATCATGTCTTGCCTTGACTTGGCGTAAATCTCCCCGGCAACGGCGCCAGAAATTCTTCCTGCTACCTCTTGAGCTTGAGTTGGTTTTTCCCTTGAAGAGGAAATGGTGATGCAGCAAAATAGAGTAAGTATTTTCCCTCAGCTTTTGAGAACCAAGGTATCAATCCAGTAGGAGACAACGCGCAAGCCACCAAATACCTGCACAAACAAACACCAACTTACACCCAACGCGATAAAGGGGTTGTCAATCCCTTCACGGTTATTTGCAACGTGATATCTCATAGAAATGGATAAACGGTAAAGTAATATTATTGGTATTTTTGGTTTATGGAACGGAAAGTAAAAGATTGCAAAGAAAGTAAATAGGAAACTAAAATTGTAGATCGGAAACTTATATGATGGAAAATAGAACCTGGGGCCATAGGTTTCACTAGAGGCTTCTCTCAAGATAGAAATTATTACAGTGGGTGAACAAATTACTGCCGAGCAATTGATAGAAAAGTGCAAAGTTATGACAATATCTAAGGCAATGATCATGAATATAGGCATCACGTTCGTGTCAGATAGACCAAAATGATTCTGCATCTACTACTATTACTCCACACATCGACCGCTATCTAGCATGCATCTAGAGTATTAAGTTCATAAAGAACGGAGTAACGCCTTAAGCAAGATGACAAGATGTAGAGGAATTAACTCAAGCAATATGATGAAAACCCCATATTTTTATCCTCGATGGCAACAATACAATATGTGTCGTTTCCCCTTCTGTCACTAGGATCGAGCACCGCAAGATTGAATCCAAAGCTAAGCACTTCTCCCATTGGAAGAACAACGAATCTAGTTGGCCAAACCAAATCGATAGTTCGAAGAGACTTGCAAAGATATCAAATCATGCCTATAAGAATTCAGAGAAGATTCAAATAATATTCATAGATAAGCTGGTCATAAATCCGCAATTCATTGGATCTCGGCAAATAGACCGCAAAAGAGTATTACATCGAATAGATCTCAAAGAACATCGAGGAGAACTTTGTATTGAGAATCAAAGAGAGAGAAAAGGCCATCTAGCTACTAGCTATGGACACGTAGGTCTGTGGTAAACTACTCACGCTTCATCGGGGAGGCAATGATGTTGATGTAGAAGCCCTCCATGATCGAATCCCCCTCCGGCAGGACGCCGGAAAAGGACGCTAGATGGGATCTCACGGGTACAGAAGGTTGCGGCGGTGGAAAAGTGGTTTCCTGGCTCCCTCCCGAAGTTTTTGGGATATTTGAGAATATATAGGAGGAAGATCTAGGTCAGGGGGTCATCGAGGGGCCCACAAGGTTGGGGGTGCACCCTACCCCCTGGGCGCGCCCTCCACCATTGTGGCTGCCTCGTGGCTATTCTAACTTGCACTCCAAGTCTCCTGGGTGTCTTCTGGTCCAAGAAAAATCATCACGAAAGTTCTATTCCGTTTGGACTCCGTTTGGTATTGCTTTTCTGCGAAACTCTAAAACAAGGAAAAAACAGGAACTGGCAGTGGGCTCTAGGTTAATAGGTTAGTCCCAAAAATAATATAAAATAGCATATTAATGCAAATAAAACATCCAAAACAGATAATATAATAGCATGCAACAATCAAAAATTATAGATACATTGGAGACGTATCAGTCCACCAAAATACTTTTCCGCCGCCGCAAGCCTCTGTTTCCGCAAGATCCCATCTTGGGGCCTTTTCCGGCATCCTACCAGAGGGGGATTCAATCACGGAGGGCTTCTACATCAACTCTATTGCCCCACCGATGAAGCGTGAGTAGTTTACCACACACATACTGTCGATGTGTGGAATAATAGTAGTAGATGCATAATCATTTTGGTCTACTTGAGACGGACGTGATGCCTATATTCATAATCATTGCCTTGGATATCGTCATAACTTTGCGCTTTTCTATCAATTGCTCGACAGTAATTTGTTCACCCACCGTATTATTTTCCTTCAAGACAGAAGCCTCTAGTGAAACCTATGGCCCTCGGGTCTATTTTCCATCGTATATTTTCAGATCTATAAACCAAAAATACCTTGCTGCAATTTATTTACTTTTATTTTGTTTTATGTTTTAGTCATCTTTTATATCTATCTATATCATATCTCACCTTTGCAAGTGACCGTGAAGGGATTGACAACCCCTTTATCGCGTTGGGTGCAAGTGTTTGTTGTTTGTGCGGGTGCATAGATTGGAGACTTGCGTGTATCTCCTACTGGAGTGATACCTTGGTTCTCAACTCAGGGAAATACTTATCTCTACTTTGCTACATCACCCTTTCCTCTTCAAGGGTAAAACCAATGCAAGCTCAAGAAGTAGCAGGAAGAATTTCTGGCGCCATTGTCGGGGAGATCTACATCCAGCCTACCAAGTACCCACCATACACTCTCATCTCTTGTGATACGTCTCCAATGTATCTATATTTTTTGTTTGTTCCATGCTGTTATATTATCATTCTTTGATGTTTTATAATCTCTTTATAGTCATTTTATACCATTTTTTGGTACTAACCTATTGACATAGTGCCAAGTGCCAGTTGCTGTTTTCTGCATGTTTTTTTATATCGCAGGAAATCAATACCAAACGGAGTCCAAATGCAGCGAAACTTTTTGAGGATTTTTATTGGACCATAAGACATCCAGTGGGGCGGAGAAGCACCTGGGGAGTGCTCCAAGGGGAGCACAACCCACCAGGGCCAGGCGCGCCCTGGTGGGTTGGGCCCACCTCGGGTGCCCCCTCGACTGCCTCTTTGCTCTATAAATACCCCAATATTCTAGAAACCCTAGGGGAGTCGACGAAAATCAATTCCAGCCGCCGTAGAGTCCAGAACCACCAGATCCAATCTAGACACCATCACGGAGGGGTTCACCACTTCCATCGGTGCCTCTCCGATGATGCGTGAGTCGTTCTTTGTAGACCTACGGGTCCGTATTTAGTAGCTAGATGTCTTCCTCTCTCTCGTTTGATTCTCAATACAATGGTCTCTTGGAGATCCATATGATGTAACTCTGTTTGCGGTGTGTTTGTTGGTATCCGATGAACTTTGAGTTTATGATCAGATCTATCTTTTTATCCATGAAAGTTATTTGAGTCTTCTTTGATCTCTTATATGCATGATTGCTTATAGCCTCGTATTTCTTCTCCGGTATTTGGGTTTTGTTTGGCCAACTTGATCTATTTATCTTGCAATGGGAAGAGGTGCTTTGTAGTGGGTTCGATCTTATGGTGCTTGATCCCAGTGACAGAAGGGGAACCGACACGTATGTATCGTTGCTACAAAGGATAAAACGATGGGGTCTATTTCTACATAAATAGATCTTGTCTACATCATGTCATCATTCTTATTGCATTACTCCCTTTCTCCATGAACTTAATACACTAGATGCATGCTGGATAGCGGTCGATGTGTGGAGTAATAGTAGTAGATGCAGGGAGGAGTCGGTCTATTAATATTGGACGTGATGCCTATATAATGATCATTGCCTGGATATCATCATGATTATTTGAAGTTCTATCAATTGCCCAACGGTAATTTGTTCACCCACTGTTTGCTATTTTTTCAAGAGAAGCCACTAGTGAAAGCTACGGCCCCGGGTCTCTTCTTTAATATATTTGCCTTTGCGATCTATTTTCCTTTGCTTTTATTTTCAGATCTATTAAACCAAAAATACAAAAATACCTTGCTGCAATTTATTTTATTTGGAGTTCGATCTATCAATATTTACAACTCTCTCACGTCCTTTTGCCTATCTCTGGCGTCGTTGCCCGAAAGGGATTGACAACCCCTTTTGCACGTCGGGTTGCGAGTATTTGTTATTTGTGTAAAGGTGTTGTTTACGTAGTGTTTCTTGGTTCTCCTACTGGTTTGATAAACTTGGTCTCATCACTGAGGAAATACCTACCGTTGTTGTGCTACATCATCCCTTCCTCTTTGGGGAAATACCGACGTAGCTTCAAGCCGCATCAAAAGGAATTTCTGGTGCTGTTGCCGGGGAGGATCTTCAACACATACCAGGTTCCTAATCACAAATCGCATCTCCTCGCGATTTACATAATTTGCCATTTGCCTCTCGTTTTCCTCTCCCCCACTTCACAAAAATTTGCCATTTTACTCGTCGTCCTTTTCATTCGCTGTTTTCTCGTCAGATCTCTTCTTTGCTTGTGTGCCATGTGTCTTCTATTTGCTTGCATCTTCGCTTCCTAAAAATCTCTTGATATGGATCCTCATCCACTTGCTAATCTTTTCAAAAGATCCAATTATGATGAACCAATCAATAGTGGATTTAGTTCACTAGATTATCTTTATGAAGTTTTGCTTGAGATTTTTGAATATGAAAATTGTGATGAAGTGTTAAACGAAGAAATTTACAAAGTGATCCATGATAGCTCCGTGAATGAAAAGCATGATTGCAATAATGTTATTATAAATTATATTAATGTCAATTTTGCTAATAATATGCAAAACCCCAAGCTTGTAGATGCTAATTTTGCTATGTCCACTACTTATTGTAATGATCATGATTGGGGTGATTCTTCTTATGATCTTGAAAATTTATTTAAGCCTCATGATGAATATGTTATTTGCGATAATACTGAAAGTGGGTTTGGAAGAGCGTCAACTTTATGTAAAAATAGTCCCACATATTTGGAGAGTGTTCAATCTCGTGAAATTTTTGATGAAAGTGGGCTTAGAGAGGTCATGACTTTATTTGATGGTAATCCCACTATTTTGGAAGAGTGTCAACTTTGCATGTATGTGGATCATGTAAAGAAAATTTTATATGGTAGCTATATTGTTGAATTTGACTATGATCCCACATGTGATTATTATCAGAGAGGAAAATATGTTTGTGGAAATTTTCATGTTACTAAATTACCTCTCGTTATGTTGGGATTGCTTTTGTTTCTTTCTTCTCCTTTGCATATGCTACATATTTCTTGTCTTGATAATTTGTTTGATTATAAAATGCCTATGCATAGGAAATATGTTAGACTTAAATGTGATATTCACATGCTATATGATCTTCTCTTTGTGCTTCAATTCTTTTCTTTCATGCGAGCATCATTAAAATTATTTATGCCTAGCTAGGGGCGTAAAACAATAGCGCTTGTTGGGAGTCGACACAATGAATAAAATTTCTTTTTGCTTTTTGCTTTATGTTATTGAGTGTTTGCACAATTATGCTACTGTCTTGATTGTGTTTTTTGTGTTTTAATTAGTGTTTGTGCCAAGCAAAGCCTTTAGGATTATCTTGGGTGATAGTTGTTTGATCTTGCTAAAAAAACAGAAACTTTCACGCCCAGAAAAACAATTGTTAATAATCACAGGAGCGTGATAAAATAACAATTCTTTTTGTATAAGATTAATATATAAATTTCTCACGTGTTACTAAATTTTTCAGAATTTTTGGAGTTACAGAAGTATTAGAAATATCCAGATTACTACAGATTGTTCTGTTTTTGACAGATTCTGTTTTCTTTGCGTTGTGTGCTTGTTTTGATGATTCTATGGTTTTCTTTGATGAGTTTTTGCCATAGAAACGTTGGAATACAGTAGATATAAATGAAAAAATAAAATATGAATTGGTTTGATACAGTACTTATAGCAGTGATTTGATTTCTTATACTAACGGATCTCACGAAGGTTTTGTTGGAGTTTTGTGTGATTGAAGTTTTCAAGTTTTGGGTTATCTTATGATGGATGAAGGAATAAGGAGTAAGAAGAGCCTAAGCTTGCGGATTCCCATGGCATCCCAAGCTATTATCTAAAGAGAAGCAAGCAACTAAGCTTGGGGATGCCCCGAGTGGCGTCCCCTCTTTCTTC
Organism: Triticum aestivum; assembly: GCF_018294505.1. Classification (NCBI taxonomy): domain Eukaryota; kingdom Viridiplantae; phylum Streptophyta; class Magnoliopsida; order Poales; family Poaceae; genus Triticum; species Triticum aestivum. The sequence goes on along the minus strand of NC_057805.1, from coordinate 271,135,827 downwards.
AAACGACCATCGGTATTTCACTCGAAGCTATATTTTTATTCGTCACATACTATGAGTTTTGCTTGGAAAGTCTTGTATAATATGAGTCTTTGCTTGTTTTCTTTTTCTTTTTAAGTCTTGAATCCTTGCTGGACACACCTATTTGAGAGAGCCAAAATTATGCCATGACTTGTTAGAATTGCTCTCTATGCTTCACTTAAATTTTTATGAGCTATGGATTTGCTCTAGTGCTTCACTTATATCTTTTTGAGCACGGTGTGCTTAGTTACTTTTGAAGAAATGCTCTCTTGCTTCACTTAGATTTATTTGAGAGTTAGTAATTTTTTTAAGAAATTTTCTCTTGCATCACTTAAATTAATTTGAGAGAAAGAAATATTATGCTCACGATCTTCACTTATATTTGTTTGAGCTTATCAAAATCAACACATGAAAATTAGTCCCAAAGTGATAGATATCTAAGAAGGATATAATAAAAACTTTCATGAAGATCATTGGACAAAATAAACTTGATTCCTTGTAATAGTTTTGAGGTATGATGATGTGATATGTGAGTCATGTTGATGAGTAATTGTGCTTTAGTACGAATATTGGTGTTAAGGTTTGTGATTCCCTATGCAAGCACGAAAGTCAATAGTCATGCAATGAAATTACATCCTACTTATGGTGCATTATTTGATGTTAATTATGCTTAATGCTCGCTTATGAGATTATTTGTTTCTTGGTTGGTCGCTTCTCAATCTTTTGCTAGCCTTCATTTTGCACTAAGTATGATCACTACTTGTGCATCCAAAAACCTTTAAAACAGTTTTGCCACATGGTCCACCATATCTACCTATATGCGGTATTCTTTTGCCGTTCTAAGAAAATTTGTGTGTCCATATCTAATTTTCAAAATAAACTTCTCTTTTGTGTGTTCGTACCGCTTGCGAGGCGGTGAGGGGTGGCTAATATTTTCCATGCTAGATGTGTTATTCTCACGATGAGTGTTTATTCACTTGTCATTGCACGAGAGTAAGGCAAAGGTATTAGGGATGCCCAGTCCCGAAATGAAAAATGAAATTACTTTATGTTGTCAAATAATAAATTCCTTGGAAAGTGTTGGTATGGAGGGCACCCGTGGATACGGTTAGCCATGGAAAGTGAAAGTATGGTGGAAAAAGGAATAAACTTTATTTTCTGTTTGGGAACCGCCTATGATATATCTAGCATGGAAAGTGTTGGGAACTCTAAGTCGTTTTCATTGGTGGGAAAAGCACACCTCCCAAAATGTTTTTATCTCTAAGTTTTTCACTTTGAGCTCTGGCACCTCTACAAATCCCTACTTCCCTCTGTGAAGGGCCTTTCTTTTACTTTATGCAATTTTTATTTTTAATTTGAGTCTCCATCTTCTCTTATAAAAGCACCAACTAGGAAGCACTATGATCGTACTTGAGTATTGGGTGTAGCTAATATGCGAGTGTGTTTCCTGAATGGATCAATGATTGAGCATGATGGGCGAGGGATAACTTATTTTAGCATTGATATTTTGAAAGACATGGTTGCTTGTTGATATGCTTGAGTATTTAAGTCATCATGCCAAAACTAGACTATTGCTTTGAACCATGTAAAAGTCCAAATGTCCATGCTATAAATAAAAGAATATGAGATGACATGTTAGGCAGCATTCCACATCAAAAATTCTTCTTTTATCATTTACCTACTCGAGGACGAGCAGGAATTAAGCTTGGGGATGCTGATACGTCTCCAACGTATCTATAATTTTTGATTGTTCCATGCTGTTATATTATCATTCTTTGATGTTTTATAATCTTTTTATAGTCATTTTATATCAATTTTTGGTACTAACCTATTGACATAGTGCCAAGTGCCAGTTGATGTTTTTTGCATGTTTTCTACATCGTAGGAAAATCAATACCAAACGGTGTCCAAATGCAGCGAAACTTTTTGAGGATTTTTTTGAACCAGAAGACATCCAGTGGGACGGAGAAGCACCTGGGGGTGCCCCGAGGGGAGCACAACCCACCAGGGCACGCCTGGAGGCCCAAGCGTGCACTGGTGGGTTGTGCCCACCTCGGGTGCCCCCAGACCGCCTCTTTGCTCTATAAATACCCCAATATTCCAGAAACCCTAGGGGAGTCGACGAAAATCAATTCCAGCCGCCGTAGAGTCCAGAACCACCAGATCCAATCTAGACACCATCACGGAGGGGTTCACCACTTCCTTTGGTGCCTCTTTGATGATGCGTGAGTAGTTCTTTGTAGACCTAAGTGTTAGTAGTTAGTAGCTAGATGGCTTCCTCTCTCTCGTTCGATTCTCAATACAATGGTCTCTTGGAGAACCATATGATGTAACTCTTTTTGCGGTGCGTTTGTGGGGATCCGATGAACTTTGAGTTTATGATCAGATCTATCTTTGTATCCATGAAAGTTATTTGAGTCTTCCTTGATCTCTTATATGCATGATTGCTTATAGCCTCGTATTTCTTCTCCAGTATTCGGGTTTTGTTTGGCCAACTTGATCTATTTATCTTGCAATGGGAAGAGGTGCTTTGTAGTGGGTTCGATCTTACGGTGCTTGATCGCAGTGACAGAAGGGGAACGACACGTATGTATCGTTGCTACTAAGGATAAACGATGGGGTCTATTTCTACATAAGTAGATCTTGTCTACATCATGTCATCGTTCTTATTGCATTACTCCGTTTCTCCATGAACTTAATACACTAGATGCATGCTGGATAGCGGTCGATGTGTGGAGTAATAGTAGTAGATGCGGGCAGGCGTCGGTCTACTAATCTTGGACATGATGCCTATATATTGATCGTTGCTTGGATATCATCATGATTATTTGAAGTTCTATCAATTTCCCAACAGTAATTCGTTTACCACCGTGTGCTATTTCCTGAGAGAAGCGACTAGTGAAATCTACGGCCCTCGGGTCTATTCTTTATCATATTTGCTTTCCGATCTATTATTTGCCACTTTTATTTTCAGATTTATATTTCCAAAAACCCAAAAATACCTTGCTGCGATTTCTTGTTATTTATTTTATTTTGCATTTTATCGAGATCTATTTATCCAATCTATCACAATTTTATCCCATCAACTTGACAATTTCCTACGTTGTTACCCAAAGAAGGGATTCACAACCCCTTATACGCGTTGGGTTGCAAGTATTTGTTCTTTGTGTGAAGGTACCATTTACATAGTGTTGCTTGGTTCTCCTACTGGATAGATACCTTGGTTTCATAACTAAGGGAAATACCTACCGTAGTTGTGCTGCATCATCCCTTCCTCTTTGGGGAAATACCGACGTAGTTCAAGCGACATCATTGGGTCACCGAATGATCGATGGGTTGCCCGATCATCGGAGATGGTGTTAGCTCCGGTGACCTCTTTGTCCCCGGCCAGCTCTTCGCGTTTGGCAGCATCGTGGTGCACGCCAACCCAACTGGTCATTTAGACCAAATCAACAATTTTCCCCCGAGCACCAGATTAGATTCGGCAACTTGGAGTACATCACGGACACTCAAGGTGATCTGGTCTTTGCCAGATTCGCGGCCTCACCCGGTACCCCTATGGGCCCCCCAGTGCCTGCTCCGAAGCTTTCTCCTGATCCGATCTACGGATCGGCCTCGGGCCCCCTACCGGCCTCGAGCTCCGAAAGCTCCACCCTGTCCGGAGACGAGGAATCTCGTTCAGCCATGCTAACGATGCCCGCTGGAGACCCAGCTTCAGGCCTCAACGCAGAAGCGGTGTTCGGACGCCAAGAGTCACTCTCGGCCAAACCCTTTCCTCAAGTCACGGATAGGGCCTGGAGCCCTAGTTATGGGTCCACGTTTGGAAATCAGGAATCATCCCCCACCGAACTCCCCCTCACCAACTCGGCTTCGAGCCCCAATACGGAAGTAACGTCCGAAGACCAGGTTTTGTCCTCAGTCTCTCCTGCCTATTCGGCGACGAAGCCGACCCTAGGCCTCGAGTTCAACTCGGCCCTTGAAGATCGGGATTCAGCCCGGACCCAGACCATTCCTTGCCTACTTCCGCCCCCGCCTCAAGAACATGAAGCCGGAGGAGGTGAACTCGGTCGCCACCCAACACAAGCCGTCTGGCGCAGCCACGAGCCCAGTGGCGTGTGCACTTCCATCTCCTCGCGAAGACGTCAGGGAGCTGGAGCCAGGTGCAGGGATCGTGGTGCATGCTCACTATGAACTCGCGGGCCATTTCATCAGAGTAGCTCCATGCCCGGGGCGGCCGAGTGGCACCTTGCCCTCCGCGCCCGCGCCCACGGGGGGAGTGGTTCCCGTGGTTGCTAGGGTCAGCATAGAGAGTGAGTGGAGGTCGCCCACGTCCCCGGGGAGGCGCCCTTGGTGTGGCAGCGGTTGAGCGAGGACGGCCCCTTCACCTTGGCGGCTCCATTTCTTCCAGGGGCACCTTCCCCTTCTCGGCGGTGGAGAACCTCCTCAAGGGCGGCATGGCTGCAATAGCGATGGGAGAAGATGGAGAAGCTAGCAGAAGATGAGCCAAGTGGGCTAGTCCCCTTGCACTTATATAGTGCTAGGCAGGGAGTCGGCCGCGCCCCCTCGCCTTTCGAGAGCAATGATGGCACCGTGCAGTGCCCGCCAGGCTTTATGTCAGCCTGGGCAGTTGTGTCGTGGGAGAAGTGGGGGAACCCCACACCCCATCGTGTGCCATGCGTCGAGCCTGGCCCACAGGCGGTCGAAGCGTGCGCCATTTCGCCCCCTTCCTTCTTCGCGGGCGGAGTCATGCGCACCGCGGGCCCGGGGGCTACTGTCGGGCCCATGGGACTGGGGTTACCCAGGCCCGTCTGCCTGCGGCCCAAGGCACGACGCCTGGCGTGGGCCCAGCACAGCCCATCTTCAAGACTCCACGAGCAGGATCCTCGCGAGGGCCCCGCCTCGCGAGGTGGGCGTCAGCAAGCATCGTCAAGAGCTTCCCGAGGGCCTCGTGATGGGCGGTCTCCTGAAGCTGCATCTCGAGGTCCCTCGTGGGGCGGATATGTCTAGGCTCGCCAAGCCCCGCCTCACGCTGCACGTGGGTGACGTGAGCCATGACGAGCGAAGCCAGAGGGGCACCAGTGGGCGCGGATAAAGATGTTTTCCTCTTTCGTGTTAAAGGGGGCATGGACGGTGCACCAGTGCCCGAAGTAATCCCCAAAGGTTGCCGTTTTGGTGCAAGGAGATCAAGGCAGCGGGCTCGCCGGGACAGAGGTCATCGCCGAGCCCACCAGCGCGTCATGGACAGAAGCTTTTGCAGGCGAAGACCATCTTTAGTCAGGATAAGTTGTACTCATGTTCCCCTTCGAATTTGGCCATTCTAGCAACCCTTCCCGCCTAATTTTTTCGGAGGAAGAGGACTAGTGCGAGTATAAGTATAGGCTAGGCACCACCGTAGAGAGGATCGGATCCAAAGCCTCCCGAGGCAGTTCATCTTCCTTGTACTCACATACTCATCCTCCCCAGCGAGGCAATCCACATAAAGCAGGAGTAGGGTCTTACACCACAAGGTGGCCCGAACCTGGGTAAATTGTTGTGTTGTGTCCTTCTTTCCCCTCGCTTGAGCACGCTGGAGCATCGCCGTGAGGCAGTGGGCAGTGAACTAAAGCTTAGTGGAGTTCAGTGCGCACAGACCATAGTTCAAACCTTTTCTTGGGTCCCCAGAGCCCCGATTCCGACATGATCCGACGTACGGTGCCTCACCGGGCGATTGGACGGGATCCGTTAGGCTGCACAATCGGGCGGTGCCATCCCACGAACATCCCAAGTCGATTCAACTTCTATCACTAATTGATACATTAATCATCATCAATAGCGATGGATGGGGCCACAGCCAAATATTATTGCAGGTCAGTTACAATTTTACATTCATGTTTTTCCTTCAATTTATGAGCACGTCTTCAATTCATGAACACCTATATAATCGCAATCTTACATCGGTTCTTCCCAACTATCCCCACTTCTAGAAACCATTCTCCAAGAGCGACGGCTGATATTTTAGGTATGCAATTCTTTCCAATCCTCCCTCCTTCATGCATCCCTTCTTCCCCCAATTCTTCATTGCTTTTCTCTCACTAGTACATCGAGCTCAAGTGAGTGTGGGCGATACGGGGGTCCTTCCCACACGACCCAGAAACCGTCGGGGATATGCCCTCCTGGCACACACGTTCGGAAAAATGAGGTCGTGTGCGACCGGCAAGCGCTCAAATACGGAAATACGTATAGTAGAGCTAAAAAATACAATTATAAGGCGAAATTGTTTCCGGCCGCAAGTACATCCTACACAGTCAGTCCCCGCTAAACGTTTTTGTTCATATCTACATCCTGTTGGGGAACATAGTAATTTCAAAAAAATCCTACGCACACGCAAGATCATGGTGATGCATAGCAACGAGAGGGGAGAGTGTTGTCTACGTACCCTCGTAGACCATAAGCAGAAGCGTTTATCAACGCGATTGATGTAGTCGAACACCTTGAAGATCCGTCCCGATCAAGTGCCGAACGTACGGCACCTCCTCGTTCAGCACACGTTCAGCTCGATGACGTCCTCGCCTTCTCGATCCAGCAAGAGGGGCGAAGTAGTAGATGTGTTCCGGCAGCACGACGGCGTGGTGACAGTGTTGGTGAAGAACAATCTCCGCAGGGCTTCGCCTAAGCACTACAAAAACTATGACAGAGGATAAACACGAGGGGACGGGGTTGCCGGCACACGGCTTGGTGTTTCTTGATGTGTCTTTGGTGCTAGCCATGCCCCTCTATTTATATGTTGAGCCCTGGGGTCGAAACTTGGAGCAAAAGCCTCCTCAAAGTCGGTTTTGCCCGAAAGGCAAGACTCCCACTCGGACTCCAGGACCAAATGCCACAATCCTTGGCGTCTGGCCCAGACGCCATGGGCCTCGGCGTCTGGCCCAGGGCCAGACGCCAGGGTCTCCGGCGTTTGGCCCCCTGGCCTCCGCAAAACTCCATTTGCACCGACTTATAGCCCCGTGGGCCTGACCCCTTGGCCTAACCATATCATCCAATATATGAATCTTTACCTCCGGACCATTCCGGAGCTCCTCATCATGTCCTTGATCTCATTTGGGACTCCGAACAACATTCGGTCACCAACATACATAACTCATATAATACTATATCGTCAACGAACGTTAAGCGTGCGGACCCTACGAGTTCGAGAACTATGTAGACATGGCCGAGACATCTCTCTGGTCAATAACCAATAGCGGAGCCTGGATGCCCATATTGGCTCCTACATATTCTACGAAGATCTTTATCGGTCGAACCGCATAACAACATACGTTGTTCCCTTTGTCATCGGTATGTTACTTGCCCGAGATTCGATCGTCGGTATCTCAATACCTAGTTCAATCTCGTTACCGGCAAGTCTCTTTACTCGTTCCATAATACATCATCCCGCAACTAACTCATTAGTTACAATGCTTGCAAGGCTTATAGTGATGTGCATTACCGAGAGGGCCCAGAGATACCTCTCCGACAATCGGAGTGACAAATCCTAATCTCGAAATACGCCAACCCAACAAGTACCTTCGGAGACACCTGTAGAGCACCTTTATAATCACCCAGTTACTATGTGATGTTTGGTAGCACACAAAGTGTTCCTCCGGTAAACGGGAGTTGCATAATCTCATAGTCATAGGAACATGTATAAGTCATGAAGAAAGCAATAGCAACATACTAAACGTTCAAGTGCTAAGCTAACGGAATGGGTCAAGTTAATCACATCATTCTCCTAATGATGTGATCCCGTTAATCAAATGACAACTCATGTCTATGGCTAGGAAACATAACCATCTTTGATCAACGAGCTAGTCAAGTAGAGGCATACTAGTGACACTCTGTTTGTCTATGTATTCAAACATGTATCATGTTTCCGATTAATACAATTATAGCATGAATAATAAACATTTATCATGATATATTTAAATAAATAATAACTTTATTATTGCCTCTAGGGCATATTTCCTTCAGTCTCCCACTTGCACTAGAGTCAATAATCTAGTTCACATCGCCATGTGGTTTAACACCAATAGTTCACATCACCATGTGATTAACACCCATAGTTCACATCGTCATGTGACCAACACCCAAAGGGTTTACTAGTCAATAATCTAGTTCACATCGCTATGTGATTAACATCCAAAGAGTACTAAGGTGTGATCATGTTTTGCTTGTGAGAGAAGTTTAGTCAACGGGTCTGCAATATTCAGATCCGTATGTATTTTGCAAATTTCTATGTCAATTATGCTCTGCACGGAGATACTCTAGCTAATTGCTCCCACTTTTAATATGTATCCAGATTGAGACTTAGAGTTATCTGGATCTATGTCAAAACTTGGTTCGACGTAACCCTTTACGACGAACCTTTTGTCACCTCCATAATCGAGAAACATATCCTTATTCCGCTAAGGATAATTTTGACCGCTGTCCAGCGATCTACTCCTAGATCACTATTATACTCCCTTGCCAAACTTATGGTGAGGTACACAATAGGTCCGGTACTCAGCATAGCATACTTAATAGAACCTATGACTGAGGCATAGGGAATGACTCTTCATTCTCTTTCTATTTTTCTGCTGTGGTCGGGTTTTGAGTCTTTACTCAACTTCACACCTTGTAACACAGGCAAGAACTCTTTCTTTGACTGTTCCTTTTTGAACTATTTCAAAATCTTTTCAAGGTATGTACTCATTGAAAAATCTTATCAAGTGTCTTGATCTATCTCTATAGATCTTGATGCTCAATATGTAAGCAGCTTCACCGAGGTCTTTCTTTGAAAAACTCCTTTCAAATACTCCTTATGCTTTGCAGAATAATTCTACATTATTTCCGATCAACAATATGCCATTCACATATACTTATCAGAAATGTTGTAGTGCTCCCACTCACTTTCTTGTAAAATACAGGCTTCACCGCAAGTCTGTATAAAACTATATGCTTTGATCAATTTATCAAAGCGTATATTCCAACTCCGAGATGCTTGCACCAGTCCATAGATGGATTGCTGGAGCTTGCATATTTTGTTAGCACCTTTAGGATTGACAAAACCTTCTGGTTGCATCATATACAACTCTTCTTTAATAAATCTATTAAGGAATGCAGTTTTGTTTATCCATTTGCCAGATTTCATAAAATGCGGCAATTGCTAACATGATTCGGACAGACTTAAGCATCTCTACGAGTGAGAAAATCTCATCGTAGTCAGCACCTTGAACTTGTCGAAAACCTTTTTGCGACAATTCTAGCTTTGTAGATAGTAACACTACTATCAGCGTCCGTCTTCCTCTTGAAGATCCATTTATTTTCTATGGCTTGCCGATCATCGGGTAAGTCAACCAAAGTCCACACTTTGTTCTCATACATGGATCCCATCTCAGATTTCATGGCCTCAAGCCATTTCGCGGAATTTGGGCTCATCATCGCTTACTCATAGTTCGTAGGTTCGTCATGGTCAAGTAACATGACCTCCAGAACAGGATTACCGTACCACTCTGGTGCGGATCTCACTCTGGTTGATCTACGAAGTTCTGTAGTAACTTGATCTGAAGTTACATGATCATCATCATTAGCTTCCTCACTAATTGGTGTAGGAGTCACAGGAACAGATTTCTGTGATGAACTACTTTCCAATAAGGGAGCAGGTACAGTTACCTCATCAAGTTCTACTTTCCTCCCACTCACTTCTTTCGAGAGAAACTCCTTCTCTAGAAAGGATCCATTCTTAGCAATGAATGTCTTGCCTTCAGATATGTGATAGAAGGTGTACCCAACTGTCTCCTTTGGGTATCCTATGAAGACACATTTCTCCGATTTGGGTTTGAGTTTATCAGGATGAAACTTTTTCACATAAGCATCGCAACCCCAAACTTTAAGAAATGACAACTTTGGTTCTTGCCAAACCACAGTTCATATGGTGTCGTTTCAACGGATTTAGATGGTGCCCTATTTAACGTGAATGTAGCTGTCTCTAATGCATAATCCCAAAATGATAGTGGTAAATCGGTAAGAGACATCATAGATTGCACCATATCTAATAAAGTACGTTATGACGTTCGGACACACCATTACATTGTGGTGTTCCAGGTGGCGTGAGTAGTGAAACTATTTCACATTGTTTTGACAGAAGGCCAAACTCGTAACTCAAATATTTTACCTCTGCAATCATATCGTAGAAACTTTTATTTTCTTGTTACGATGATTCTCCACTTCACTCTGAAATTAAATGAACTTTTCAAATGTTTCAGACTTATGTTTCATCAAGTAGATATACCCATATCTTCGCAAATCATCTGTGAAGGTCAGAAAATAACGATACCCGCCGCGAGCCTCAACACTCATCGGATCGCATACATCAGTATGTATTATTTCCAATAAGTCAGTTGCTTGCTCCATTGTTTCGGAGAACGAAGTCTTAGTCATCTTGCCCATAAGGCACGGTTCGCAAGCATCAAGTGATTCCAAAATCCCATCAGCATGGAGTTTCTTCATGCGCTTTACACCAATATGACCTAAACGGCAGTGCCACAAATAAGTTGCACTATAATTATTAACTTTGCATCTTTTGGCTTCAATATTATGAATATGTGTATCACTACGATCGAGATCCAACAAACCATTTTCATTGGGTGTATGACCATAGAAGGTTTTATTCATGTAAGCAGAACAACCATTATTCTCTAACTTTAAATGAATAACCGTATTACAATAAACATGATCAAATCATATTCATGCTTAACGCAAACACCAAATAACATTTATTTAGGTTCAACACTAATCCCGAAAGTATAGGGAGTGTGCGATGATGATCTTATCAATCTTTGGAACCACTTCCAACACACATCGTCACTTCACCCTTAACTAGTCTCTGTTCATTCTGCAACTCCCGTTTCGAGTTACTAATCTTAGCAACTGAACTAGTATCAAATACTGAGGGGTTGCTATAAACACTAGTAAAGTACACATCAATAACATGTATATCAAATATACCTTTGTTCACTTTGCCATCCTTCTTATCCGCCAAATACTTGGGGCAGTTCCGCTTCCAGTGGCCAGTCCCTTTGAAGTAGAAGCACTCAGTTTCAGGCTTAGGTCCAGACTTGGGCTTTTTCATTTGAGTAGCAACTTGCTTGTCGTTCTTCTTGAAGTTCCCCTTTCTTCCCTTTGCCCCTTTACTTGAAACCAGTGGTCTTGTTAACCATCAACACTTGATGCCCTTTCTTGATTTCTACCTTCGTCGATTTCAGCATCGCGAAGAGCTCGGGAATTATCCCTTGCATATTATAGTTCATCATGAAGTTCTAGTAACTTGGAGATAGTGACTAGAGAACTTTGTCAATTACTATCTTATCTGGAAGATTAACTCCCACTTGATTCAAGCAATTGTAGTACCCAGACAATCTGAGCACATGCTCACTGGTTGAGCTATTCTCCTCCATCTTGTAGGCAAAGTACTGTCAGAGGTCTCATACCTCTCGACACGGGCATGAGTATGAAATACCAATTTCAACTCTCGGAACATCTTATATGCTCCTTGGCGTTCAAAACATTTTTTGAAGTCTCGGTTCTAAGCCGTAAAGCATGGTGCACTAAACTATCAAGTAGTCATCATATCGAGCTTGCCAAACGTTCATAACATTTGCACCTGCTCCTGCAATTGGGCTATCACCCAGTGGTGCATCAAGGACATAATTCTTCTATGCAGCAATGAGGATAATCCTCAGATCATGGATCCCATCCGCATCATTGCTACTAACATATTTCAACTTAGTTTTCTCTAGGAACATATCAAAAATAAAACAGGGGAGCTAAACCCGAGCTATTGATCTACAACATAGATATGCTAATACTACCAGGACTAAGTTCATGATAAATTAAAGTTCAATTAATCATATTACTTAAGAACTCCCACTTAGATAGACATCCCTCTAATCATCTAAGTGATCACGTGATCCAAATCAACTAAACCATGTCCGATCATCACGTGAGATGGAGTAGTTTCAATGGTGAACATCACTATGTTGATCATATCTACTATATGATTCACGCTCGACCTTTCGGTCTCAGTATTCCGAGGCCATATCTGTATATGCTAGGCTCGTCAAGTTTAACCTGAGTATTCCGCGTGTGCAACTGTTTTGCACCCGTTGTATTTGAACGTAGAGCCTATCACACCCGATCATCACGTGGGGTCTCAGCACGAAGAACTTTCGCAATGGTGCATACTCAGGGAGAACACTTATACCTTGAAATTTAGTGAGAGATCATCTTATAATGCTACCGTCGATCTAAGCAAAATAAGATGCATAAAAGATAAACATCACATGCAATCAATATAAGTGATATGATATGGCCATCATCATCTTGAGCTTGTGATCTCCATCTCCGAAGCACCGTCATGATCACCATCGTCACCAGCGCGACACCTTGATCTCCATCGTAGCATCGTTGTCGTCTCGCCAACTTATGCTTCTATGACTATCGCTACCGCTTAGTGATAAACTAAAGCATTACAGGGCGATTGCATTGCATACAATAAAGCGACAACCATATGGCTCCTGCCAGTTGCCGATAACTCGGTTACAAAACATGATCATCTCATACAATAAAATATAGCATCATGTCTTGACCATATCACATCACAACATGCCCTGCAAAAACAAGTTAGACTTCCTCTACTTTGTTGTTGCAAGTTTTACGTGGCTGCTATGGGCTGAGCAAGAACCGTTCTTACCTACGCATCAAAACCACAACGATGGTTTGTCAAGTTAGTGTTGTTTTAACCTTCTCAAGGACCGGGCGTAGCCACACTCGGTTCAACTAAAGTTGGAGAAACTGACACCCGCCAGCCACCTATGTGCAAAGCACGTCGGTAGAACCAGTCTCGCGTAAGCGTACGTGTAATGTCGGTCTGGGCCACTTCATCCAACAATACCGCCGAACCAAAGTGTGACATGCTAGTAAGCAGTATGACTTGTATCGCCCACAACTCACTTGTGTTCTACTCGTGCATATAACATCTACGCATAAAACCAGGCTCAGATGCCACTGTTGGAGAACGTAGTAATTTCAAAAAAATTCCTACGCACACGCAAGATCATGGTGATGCATAGCAATGAGAGGGGAGAGTGTTGTCTACGTACTCTTGTAGACCATAAGCGGAAGCGTTTATCAACGCAATTGATGTAGTCGTACACCTTCATGATCCGTCCCGATCAAGTACCGAACGTACGGCATGTAACATCCCAAATTTTCAATTTGGAATGTTATACATAGATCATCATTTGCATATCATGATTTATTGCATTTTGACAAATCCTCGCTAAATCCTAAGCAACTCAAGGACCCTCGGAGAGAGTTGGGGATTTTCTCGAATTTTCTTATTTGATTTTTCAGACGAGGATTTTATTTTAATTATTTTTCTCTCCGGAAAAATATTTCATTTAAAAATAAACGAGAGGAGAAAATATGACTTCTCCAAAAATATTGAAATACTGGAGGACAAATGTTAAAAACATTATTTGGAATTTATTGGAATTTATTTGCAATTTTTATTGCATTTAAAAATATGCATGTTTTCAAAATATTTATTTTTGATTTTAGAAATGTTCACCCTATTCTAGATTTTCTAACTAGACGGGGAAAATTTATTTCGTATTTTTCCGATTTTTATTTATTTTTCTATGCAACATTTTCCGCGGAACAATTTAAAAAAAATATACGCGCTTGCCCGACTGGGCCGAGGCCCAGCCGAAGCCAGGCCGGCCCGTCGCGCTCTCCTTCTTCCCCACGCCGCCGGAGTCCGCCGGGAGCACGAAGCCGCCGCCGCCTCGGGCTTTGCCCCTCCCCCAAGCCCTCTAGCCCCCCTACCTATATATAGCACCCCCCTCCGTTTTCGCCGCCACCACCGCCGGAGAAGCCGCCGCCGCCGCCCCGCATCTAGTCGCCCGCCGCCGCCCGCCGTTCGCCCCGCCCCTCGCCCGCCGGAACCGCCGCCCGAGCCCCGCACCCCCCCCCCGCCGCCGGAGCCCTCGCCGGAGCGAGCCCCGCCGAGGTACTGCCGTTCGAGTTGACCGGTTTTTCTGAAAAAAACCCTTTTGTTTTAAAAAAAACCCTAGATCGGTTTTTTTTCGGTTTTCTTATTTTACGAGCGTTCACCGAACCGTTCGTTTTAACGAACGCGTTCGTCGGTTTTTCTCTGTTAACGAACGTCCGTTATTTAACCGTTCGTCCGATATTCTTTTTCGTCGGATTTTCTCGTTATTTTCTCAGATTCGATTTCTGATCGAAACTTCGAACCTGTTTAACATTTCGCTCGTTTATCGGAATCAGGTGATTCAAGCGCCTAGAGTTTCGTCTCGAAATTCTCTTTCCGTTTAACCTACTCAAACAAGTTTTTGCTACAGTAAAATTTAACCTAGATCCAGATTAGCAAACGAAGTTTCTTTCTTTCGCCGTTTGACTTTCGTTGTTTCTTTCGAGTTGATTCTTTTTGCAAACCGGAGTTCTTAAGTTGAACTTTCTGGTTGGATCTTTCTTTCGAGTTTTACCTGTGCATTAGATGAGTACTGATTGTATGCTTGTTTGTTTGCGATAGAGTACCCGGAGTGTGCCGCTTGTTACTTCGACTCGCTAGGCTTTGCGGATCATCAGCAAGGCAAGTAACACTTTGATCATACCCCGTTCATACCCAATTTTATTGCATTAGATCTATTTCCTCAAACACATTGCATGATTAGGATCTAATTAAACTGTGGGTATTGGGAAGTAGTTGAGGTAGTACCTATTACCTGTTCTTTATCAAACCTTGGGAGTTACTTCTACGTTGCTTATATTATTGCCATGCTATGCTCGTAGACGTGGATTGGGTTTGAGAGATATTCATGACAGATGTGAGTGTTTAATAATGGTTCAACTTAAGGTGGCAACTAAAACTCACATCTGGGTGGATTGAGACACCTGGAGAACCCAGTGTTGTCTGTATGTATAAGGTCCGCCACCCAGGCTCAAAGGGATCATAAGATTTTTCATGCTAGAAACTTCCGTGTGCAGCCACAAGCTATTATGGGCTCTAGCATAGCTGAGTAGGTTACAGGATCTCTTGAAGAGGTGGACTAGCAGATGTAGGGGAAAGTAGGTGCACCGGTCCATCCAGAGTAGAGAGTGACTGTTTCTGAAAGACTGTGTCTCGGTTATCCGTTTCTCAAACAACATGCAGTGCGAGAATCAAGCGGAGGCGATCGAGTCTTGTGGGGAAAAGTGCACAAACCTCTGCAGAGTGTACAAACTGATCATGATTAGCCGTGTCCCCGGTTATGGACAACTTGAGTATCTAGTACCTGGATTATCATTTGAATCTCATCACCGTGATACTTATAATTAATTTGTTGGGTTAATGATGTTACTTAATTGGGATTGAGTTGGAGGTACCTTCTCAATGTTTCAACCACCATGATAGTTAAATAAAATTTATTCCTTTGTAGGAGGATAAAATTGGCTTTTCGCAAAAGTTGTAACCATAGAGCTTTCCACCAGCCATATATGCATATAGTATAGCCTTATCATTGTTCATTGCTCCCTATGTGTTGCTTTGCCAGCATATTCTACGTGCTGACCCGTTTTCGGGCTGCAATGTTTCATGTTGCAGACTTTTCAGACGACGAGTAAGGTGCCTTAGGTCGTGGTCTTATACTCGGTGATGCCGCTGGAGTTGATGGACTCACTTATCTTCCAAGTCTTCCGCTGTTATCGTTTCTAGATGGCCTTAAGCCATGTTTATCATACTTAATCTCTTCGGAGATATTCAATGTAATAAGTGTGTGATTGCTACTCTGTTATAAATCCTCCATTTGTACTGTGCGTGTCAGCATTACTGATCCAGGGATGACACTGGTGCACAGCAGCACAGGCCATTTGAGGTCTGGTCGCTACACGGCACCTCCGCGTTCAGCACACGTTCAGCTCGATGACGTCCTCGCCGTCTCGATCCAGCAAGAGGGGCGAAGTAGTAGATGAGTTCCGACAGCACGACGGCGTGGTGACGGTGTTGGTGAAGAACAATCTCCGCAGGGCTTCGCCTAAGCACTACGAAAACTATGATGGAGGATAAACTAGAGGGGACGGGGTTGCCGGCACACGGCTTGGTGTTTCTTGATGTGTCTTTGGTGCTAGCCCTGCCCCTCTATTTATATGTTGAGCCCTGGGGTCAAAACTGGGAGCAAAAGCCTCCTCAAGGTCGGTTTTGCCCGAAAGGCAAGAGTCCCACTCAGACTCCAGGACGAAACGCCACAATCCTTGGCGTCTGGCCCAGACGCTATGGGCCTCAGCGTCTGGCCCAGGGCCAGACGCCAGGGTCTTCGGCGTTTGGCCCCCTGGCCTCCGCAAAACTCCATTTGCACCGACTTATAGCCCCGTGGGCCTGACCCCTTGGCCTAACCATATCATCCAATATATGAATCTTTACCTCCGGACCATTCCGGAGCTCCTCGTCATGTCCGTGACCTCATCCGGGACTCCGAACAACATTCGGTCACCAACATACATAACTCATATAATACTATATCATCAACGAACGTTAAGCGTGCGGACCCTACGGGTTCGAGAACTATGTAGACATGACCGAGACATCTCTCTGGTCAATAACCAATAGCGGAACCTGGATGCCCATATTGGCTCCTACATATTCTACAAAGATCTTTATCGGTCGAACCGCATAACAACATACGTTGTTCCCTTTGTCATCGGTATGTTACTTGCCCAAGATTTGACCGTCGGTATCTCAATACCTAGTTCAATCTCATTACCGGCAAGTCTCTTTACTCGTTCCGTAATACATCATCCCGCAACTAACTCATTAGTTACAATGCTTGCAAGGCTTATAGTGATGTGCATTACCGAGAGGGCCCAGAGATACCTCTCCGACAATCGGAGTGACAAATCCTAATCTCGAAATACGCCAACCCAACAAGTACCTTCGGAGACACCTGTAGAGCACCTTTATAATCACCTAGTTACATTGTGACGTTTGGTAGCACACAAAGTGTTCCTCCGGTAAACGGGAGTTGCATAATCTCATAGTCATAGGAACATGTATAAGTCATGAAGAAAGCAATAGCAACATACTAAACGATCAAGTGCTAAGCTAACGGAATGGGTCAAGTCAATCACATCATTCTCCTAATGATGTGATCCCGTTAATCAAATGACAACTCATGTCTATGGCTAGGAAACATAACCATCTTTGATCAACGAGCTAGTCAAGTAGAGGCATACTAGTGACACTCTGTTTGTCTATGTATTCACACATGTATCATGTTTCCGGTTAATACAATTATAGCATGAATAATAAACATTTATCATGATATAAGGAAATAAATAATAACTTCATTATTGCCTCTAGGGCATATTTCCTTCACATCCCACACAATCGCTCAAAGGAAAATGTTTCCGTTCACAGGTACATCACACACAATTTTTCCCGTTAAATCGCTTGCGTTATTGAATATATCACACACGGTCCATGGAAGAAACTGTGTGGCAAAGGCTGTCCATCACACACAGTTTTCATGTGGTAAACATTTGCGCAAGGTGGCCTAACGCAAACAGTTTCAAGAGAAAGTCATGTGTGATTGTTCATTGATCCAACACAGTTTATTCCTAGAAACTGTGTGCGTTTCCTGAGGTCATCGCCCACGGTATTTTTTTCAACAACTGTTTGCAATAGCAAAACCCAATTAGCAGGCCAATTCGCCACTAGCAGGCTGATTATCCAATTATTTCATGATCCATTTATTAATCTAATTGGTAGTTCATATTAAGCACACAATATATTTCATTTTCATAATTGAAATACATCAGAGTACAGCATCATATAGCTTCACCACTCAGCTACCCCATTACACAACTACACCAGGACCAAGTTTCACATGCAACATCTATAACCTTTCGAAATTAGCATCATACGCGGTACATAGAAAGATGTATCTCATCTGGAAAACTGCTGAAGCAGAAGGCGAATATTGAGCCTTCATTGATGTTGAAGGCCTTTGTAACTTTAGGCCAATGCCGGTGGATGACTGACCGTCCATCCTTCGTCCTCTTTAGGAACACTTCAATATTGAACCGTGGGTGTTGTATGAATACCTTCCTCGCCTCCTGACCATACAAGTGGTTTGAGAGGTAATCATCAGTGAACTGCTTTGGAAAGGCCTGAAAACAAGGATGTGCATAAATATCTTCTCTATATTGGAAATGGGGCAAAGGAATTAAAAAGGCAAGGTATAATAGTTAGTACCATCCTGTAGTGAACTGATGTCTTCTTCATTGTGCAGACAAAGATCTTGTTGTTTTTTGTCGCTAATTTCTTTATCCTAACAATCTTTCTGAGTTTCTTGACTTGACTGATATTCATGGACAACTCATTTCCCCATATGCAAAAAGGGTCGAACAGTGGGTCAAAACCTCTAACGGCAGGACCTGCATGTGCAAGACCAAATTGTTAAAAACCTAAATATTAGAATGGTTCCTGCAATTGCACAATAATGTGCTATTAGACAACGGACCATGCACGTGCTAACCTCGATTGTAAACCTCAGTGCTTCCCATTGTTTCCCTGCAACACATATAAGGTAGTTAGTCATCAGGTTAAGTAAGGGTTCGCATGCTATCAGTAAAATATGTTGATGAAAAATAATCACATTGCAGATTCATCAGATTAATTCAAGCCACAGGGAAAACCCATTTACCCAAACCAAGCATGATTAAGAACTAGGAAATATAGCACTTGTATATGTTTCTCATGTATTAAGTGCAGCCAAATTTGGGTTATTCTTCACATGCACAACAATACAAAATTCGACTTATTTCTCACATGGAAGACAATACAAAATTGTAGCCTGAAGAATTGAACATCATATTTGCAGAATTGAACCAAACAATTAATTGAGGATGACAACTAATTAACAAAATAGTTAGTAAGTGAGCACCACACTGCACGACATATAGAACATATACACTAGAGCAACAGATTGCATGGTAAAATTAGATAGCACAATTCACTAGAATTTGTGAAGGAAAGGCAGGAGCAGCACACGCAACGGGTAAACCGAGCATGCTTAACCGGCGTAGCTAGCAAATGGCAAGGTGCTCCTTCAAGATCTGGGGGTCGGCACGAATGGCAGCCATCGAGACCTCGTCCGCGCGTGCGGCCACGATTTGCTTCTCCGCTGCCAAATGCTCCTTGAGGTCCTGGCTATACTGCGTGCACCATGGCTTAGGCCGGCGCTTATTTGGTGGAAGGGTCGGTGATTTGGGTGGAAGGTGTCGCGCTCGCGCCGGTGGTAGGGGCATGTGGGATGTGGAAGGAGGAGGAGGATGGGGGTCGGGTGTGGATTACCTGCCTGGATAGGCGGGCCGAGGAGCGTGAAGGAGGGTCGCCGGCGAGGAGGCGGCGGCACTGCAAGCAAGGAGTGAAGGTTTCAACTTGGAAAGGAAGGCGGAAAGAGGGAAAATGTGGCTTTTGGTATGGGGGAGGGGCGGGGAGGTAGATATTTCCGCGGAAGCCGAAAATTTGGAATCGCTTCAGCCAAAAAACTGGCGCGCAAAGTGTCATCAGACACGCTCCCTTATTCAGAACTGTGTACGATATGTGAACATCACAAACGATTCAGTTAGCTTAACCCGTGTGTATTGAGTTTGAACGTCAAAAATTTTGGTTCGAATTCCCTGGTTACAGTGGTCATCCACGTCATTGCATAATTTGGGTACACAAAGGAGACTAACTTCTTAATCGAGCAAGTTCAGCAATTAAACAGAGCTAGCTGGCCTAAACATTACTCTAAGAAATTAAAGACCGACGCTCTTAATTAAACAAAACAAAGAGTACTACTACGGCTGGTGCTCGTCGATCTCCGCCGCCGCCTCCATGTGCAGCTCGCGCCCGACGGTCTCCTGGGGAAGGGGCTCCATGGCATCAATTGCACCATACTCGGCAAGCATCTCGCCATCCGCGTCCGCCATATCTTTCGAAAAGGCCGCCACGAGCTGGGCGTGGGCGGACACCATGTGGGCTCTGGCAGGCTCCGTCGTGGCAAGGTATGCCGTGCAGGAACGGGCAGCTTCTCAAACGCTCTCGGCGATTGCCAGCTCTTCGGACGTGGGTTGCCGACCGTTGTTGGAGAAGATTCGTTCGATTTGTGCGGTGACCGCTATGACCTGGGTGTGGACGGCCTCGACATGGTAGTGGGCGGCCTCCAGCAGGGCTAAGGCCACCGCTGCAGAATGGACAGCTGTTGTGCCTCTCTCGCCAGTTGCTATCCCCGAGGCAGATGCTGCTGCCGCCGCCTGAGAAGCAACAGCGGCGGTTTGGGCTGCCTTGGCCGCCCGGACGCAGACTGCGGTCGCCCTCACGAAGCTTGTTAGCATGCGCCTGGTGGCTGCGGCCGCACTCTCGCCGGAGTGGGCCGCCGAAGTTGCCCTCACGACGTGGGTCCACGTCCCCATCTTTCACCGGAGACGAATGAACAGTGAAATGATATTTGGGGGGTGAGCTAGCTAGTATGCTTGACACCCCGACTATAGATTGTAGCCGACGGACCTTCTCTCGTAAGGCATGGGCGTACTATACACCGACGGTGCTCCAAGATATTTTGTGCTGCATCTCACACGGTTGGTGATAAAAAAACTATGTGCGATCTACTTGATTTATCGTCTTGATCATTTGAATTACGTAATGGGGTCACGGCTACAAAAGATGGTGTTTGAATTGTTAGAACTTTTATCTGCAGTGAACATGCAACTATAGGTGTGTCGTCAAAAAAATTGGAATTATTCAGGGTTCGTTTGTACATTTTTATACATTAACTGGGTTTTCCAGGCATTTTATGCGCATAATTCAAATACGAACTACATGCACATGCTCCAGTGCATATAAACTTATTGAAAAATCAAATATGTGTCCTTGGTTGCATGCTTAGGTCCCATGCAAGAAACGGGAATGAATTTCAAACACCCTGCCACCGTCACTCGGCCGCAAACATTGAGATACCTGGTTTTTAAATTCTAGAAAATCCAAAAATCGTCTGAAATTCATGAAACTTGGCATGATATCATGTAGCAGCATCAACATGTCATGGTAAAAGTTTTGTCCCATTTGGGGCAGTTTGGGTATATGCTTCTCACAAACCGGAGCTTCTCACAACAAGCATGATGGTTCTCGGTAGGGAACGTCCCACCTTTGGGGACAAAACGATATCCATTGCCTCTTATTGCTTTCAATTTTTTTCCTCGTGTCAACATAGATACAGGAGTGTTGTGTGAATTTTTGTGATTTTTCGGGGTTCGTTTGGACATTTTTATGCATTAACTGAGTTTTCAATGCATTTATGTGCATAATTCAAATTTGAACTACATGCACATGCTCCAGTGCATATAAATTGGTTGAAAAATCAAATATGTGTCCTAGGATGCATGCTTAGGTCCCATGCAAGAAATGGGAATGAATTTCGAACACCAGGGCACCGTTGATTGTCGGCAAAACATTGAGATGCCTGGTTTTTAAATTCTAGTAAATCCAAAACTCGTCTGAAATTCATGAAACTTGGCATTCTATCATGGAGCGGCATCAACATGCCGTGGTAAAAATTTTGTCCCATTTGGGGCAGGTTTGGGTATATCCTACTCACAAACCAGAGCTTCTCACAACAAGCATGATGGTTTTCGGTAGGGAACGTCCCGCCTTTGGGGACGAAACGATATCCATTGCCTCTTATTGCTTTCAATATTTTTTCTCGTGTCAACATAGAACAACAGGAGTGTTGTGTGTGAATTTTTGTGATTTTTCGGGGTTCGTTTGGACCTTTTTATGCATTAACTGAGTTTTCAATGCATTTATGTGCATAATTCAAATTTAAACTACATGCACATGCTCCAGTGCATATAAATTGGTTGAAAAATCAAATATGTGTCCTAGGGTGCATGCTTAGGTCCCATGCAAGAAATGGGAATGAATTTCAAACACCAGGGCACCGTTGATTGCCGGCAAAACATTGAGATGCCTGGTTTTTTAATTCTAGTAAATCGAAAGCTCGTCTGAAATTCATGAAACTCGGCATGCTATCATGGAGCGGCATCAACATGCCGTGGTACAAATTTTGTCCGATTTGGGCAGGTTTGGGTATATGCTTCTCACAAACCGGAGCTTCTCACAAGCATGATGGTTTTCGGTAGGGAATGTCCCACCTTTGGGGACGGAACGATATCCATTGCCTCTTATTGCTTTCAAATTTTTTTCTTGTGTCAACATAGAACAACTGGAGTGTTGTGTGAATTTTTGTCATTTTTCAGGGTTCATTTGGACATTTTTATGCATTAACTGAGTTTTCATTGCATTTATGTCCATAATTCAAATTTGAACTATATGCACATGCTCCAGTGCATATAAATTGGTTGAAAAATCAAATCTGTGTCCTTGGGTGCATGCTTATGTCCCATGCAGGAAATGGGAATGAATTTCGAACATCAGGGCGCCGTTGATTGCCGGCAAAACCTTGAGATGCCTGGTTTTTAAATTCTAGTAAATCCAAAACTCATCTGAAATTCATGAAACTTGGCATGCTATCATGGAGCGGCATCAACATGCCGTGGTACAAATTTTGTCCCATTCGGGGCAAGTTTGGGTATATGCTTCTCACAAACTGGAGCTTCTCACAACAAGCATGATGGTTTTCGGTAGGGAACGTCCGACCTTTGGGGACGAAACGATATCCATTGCCTCTTATTGCTTTCTAATTTTTTTTCTCGTGTCAACATAGAACAACTGGAGTGTTGTGTGAATTTTTGTGATTTTTCGGGGTTCGTTTGGACATTTTTATGCATTAGCTGAGTTTTCAATGCATTTATGTGCATAATTCAAATTTGAACTACATGCACATGCTCCAGTGCATATAAATTGGTTGAAAAATCAAATCTGTGTCCTTGGGTGCATGCTTAGGTCCCATGCAAGAAATGGGAATGGATTTCAAACACCAGGGCACTGTTGATTGCCGGCAAAACATTGAGATGCCTGGTTTTTAAATTCTAGTAAATCCAAAACTCGTCTGAAATTCATGAAACTTGGCATGCTATCATGGAGCGGCATCAACATGCCGTGGTACAAATTTTGTCCCATTTGGGGCAGGTTTGGGTATATGCTTCTCACAAACCGGAGCTTCTCACAACAAGCATGATGGTTTTCGGTAGGGAACGTCCCACCTTTGGGGACGAAACGATATCCATTGCCTCTTATTGCTTTCAAATTTTTTTCTCGTGTCAACATAGAACAACAGGAGTGTTGTGTGAATTTTTGTGATTTTTCGGGGTTCGTTTGGACATTTTTATGCATTAACTGAGTTTTCAATGCATTTATGTGCATACTTAAAATTTGAACTACATGCACATGCTCCAGTGCATATAAATTGGTTGAAAAATCAAATCTGTGTCCTTGGGTGCATGCTTAGGTCCCATGCAAGAAATGGGCATGAATTTCAAACACCAGGGCACCGTTGATTGCCGGCAAAACATTGAGATGTCTGCTTTTTAAATTCTAGTAAATCTAAAATTCTGTTAACCATTCACGTGATGCCACATGTCTTGGTTTTAATGGCTGTAGGAGGTGCCGTGCGGACAGCTGCTTGACCCTGACTGAAATGTGCCGAGTAGGATTTCTACAGCTCTTGATCGCAAATGATTTAGATAGAACACCCGTATGCAAAGTGAGAGCAGCGCAGGATTTGTGCATCCCTTCAACACAAACGCTTGTTCTGGATGACCCGTGTGCAACCATGTACAAAGAATTTGGTAAGATTTGCATCTGTCATATTTGGTATGTTGCCATTTGTCAAACTAGAAAGATTTACATTTGTTGATCTAGTAACGTTGCCATTTGTCAATCCTTGTAACACTGCAATTTGTCAAAATATGCAGCTAGAAATCATTAGCACTATGTAATTTTTGCAACTAAAATTCAGTAATTAAGCATAGATTTCATTCATAGATTAAGCAGTCATTCTTAATTTATACAAACAGTTCAACTCGACAGCTGTACCGACCAAGCTTCTCCCCAATTGTTGCCAACCACATACTGAAATAGCTAGTTCAACTATATATACTAGCTAATTTTAAGTACGTTGTACAGTTCGACCACACATCTATAGTCATATGAACTGTACAAAATAGCCCCTAAATACTACTACTACTACCACGGAGGGGCTTTGTGCTACTTCCGGCAGCCTCTCCTCTACCGAGCGCGCTCAGTGAGAGGCAGAGGAGGAGGAGGAGCCTACCGACGAGCCAGAGAAATGCAATACGGTGTCTACCGCTTTTGCACGTTCAGCGAAGGTCTCCAGCTCGAACGCCCACTGCCGCTCCAGACGATCCCTCTCAAAGCGGCCGGACTGCTCGTAGATCTCCTGATTCCTCGCCTTTGCGTCGGCGTGTGCTGCGGCCACGGCCGCGGTAAGGCTCTTTGCATGCTCGACGAGGCGCTCCTCCTCCTCCCGCAGGAACTCGATGTAGCACGCAAGGTCGCTGACGCACGTGCGGTCGTCCACCTCCGCCTCCCTCCTTCGGGCGCCGGTGGCAGAGCGGGTGATGATCCCGGCGGTCGACGGTGGGCTGGCAGCCATGGTGGACGATGATGGGGTAGCATCCACGACCACCACCTCCCGCCTTCGGGCCGCGGTGGCGGAGCGGGTGATGGCCACGGTGGCTGACAGTGGGGTGGAGGCCACGACGGCCACCTCCCGCCTTGGGACCGCGGCGGCGGAGCGGGAGATGGCCCTGGCTGTTGACGGTGGTGTGGCGGCAACAGCGGCCGGCAACAGCTGCCGACGGGCAGCGGCGGTGGAGCATGTGGTGGGTGTTCCGCACACACCCAACAGGGACGCCACGCGCACTACACTACGCTGGGGACTGCGCCGCCGCCGCGGTGTAGCCTCCCAGCTGGAGCTGTCCTCTGATGACGGCGGAGTGGCTGAGCGACGATGACAGATCGGTGCCATTGGCGATTGTGGGAGAAGCAGACAAGATAAGCTACTGGGAGGGAGGGGAAAATGCGACCCGGGACTCGCCGGCCGTGAGGGTTTTTATAGCAGGCCGGTAAGCATTGGGATTTTGGGGGATTTCACCGAGTCAGGCGGGAAGCTTGCGCCGGAACGGGCTCACCGACAATTCATTGGCGCCACCGTTTGGCCAAAAGAACGCCCCCGCGCGCTGCGCAAGCTTGCGCTGTAAGCCGTCTGTGGCAGCGGGGTGACAAGACGTGCGAGAGGAGGATGAGAGAACACGTACACATACAGTTAATAAAAAAATGTTTGCGATTTAATTACCTACTATACCCCGTCCTGGTTTATAAGTAGGATTTAACTAATAAAATATGAATGCACGTCGCCATAGATTATATCGTTGGAGTCATATTTGAACATAGTTTCCAGCTATACAATTTTTGTAACATGCATTAACACTTTTTTGGTTAAATTTAAGGTTATACACCAGCAGGCATTTGCCCGCAACACACACGGCTTATTCCATCACAAACAGCTCTGATGGATCAACTGTCTGCCACGTATCGCACACGCAACTCTAATATGATTCGTGCTTGATGTCTCCAACATCGCTCGCACAGTTCGTCTTATTTGCCATGCATCACTGTGTCGTCCTCTGCTCACGTCCCTCGGCAAGCTCTCCTCGTCGTTAGGCGCCGCAGCGTGTTGTGCTCACCATTAGGCGCCGCGACACGCTCTGTCGCGTCCGTTGGTGCGCTCTGCTCGCGTCCGTCGGCGCACTCGGCTTGTGGACAGCTTTTCCTTGACGCGACCGCGCAGCGCTCTGCTCGCGTCCGTTCGCGCGTGCTCTGCCAGCGGTTGGGCGTGCGCACGATCACATCGGGGGGCCCATATGCATGTGATTGTGCCGCGCGCGTTGCCACGCGATGCAGTTACGTGCGGCACGTTGGAGTTACGCGCTGCAAATTAGAATTGCCATCGGGGCCTGCCAATATTCCTGGCCGTCCGGCTTCCCCTTTAATTCCCGCGGCCATTATAACCTTAGTCTTTTCAACCTTTCGATCGTGCCCCACAACACAACAAGCACACCCACGACGACACATAGAGAGGGGATGTCCGGCGGCGCTCCAATGGAGTTCGGCGAGCATAGAGTGGAGACCCACGCGAGGGAGACGGATCTCTCGGTGGTATACACCATCGACCCGGCCGTGATGGACGACTACATCCACATCGTTGAGCAGTTGCTTGCTAGAGACAAGTACAAGGTGGTCGGCATCGACCTCCAGTACACCACCGGTCGTCCCGGCATAGATCAGAAGGTTGCCGTCGCCCAGTTGTGCATGCGCCATCATGTCCTCATCTTCCACCACTGCATGGCCACAGAGCCTTGCGACTGTTTCAACAGGCTTGTCAACAGCACTGACTAAAAGTTCGCCACGGTGGATACCAAAGACGATGTAAAAGCACTCAGTGTTACGGGCTTGGCCTGCAAGAACCTTGTCGAAATCTATGACCACTACAGGGTCTGGGGCAGCACGAAGCAGGACTCCCTGGTCGAACTCGCCTCGGCCATCATTGACCCCTACGACGAAAAGATGAAGTGGGATGCCCAGAGAACGAGTCCCGTATCCTGGCACAAGGCCTGGATGCGGCAACAAGATGAACCTCACCTTAGCTTCACGGCCAAGAGCGTGTACACATGCTACGAGATGCACATGCAGATCTTTGACATGAGGAAGTGCCTCGTTACCCAAATCGACGAGCCCGGATCGAGCCACAAGAAGAGCAAGCGTCACAAGAAGTAGATGATGATCAGATGATCGTTTATGCTAGTTAATCATGCATGTAATATATAGTTTACTTTATTGGTGTGTGTGGAAATGTCATGTGTGTAGTAGCCACCTATGTAATTATGCATGTAATAGTTTACTTTGGTGTGTGCAAATGCCATGGTTGTAGTAGCCACCTATGCAAGTGGACGTTTAATTTGGTTATGCAAGCATGTCCTTATAAGTGTGTGTATATATATATATGTTGTTGTTCTGTATGCAATCCCATCGCACAACACACACGTCTTATTAGCAGCAATCGTCTGTGTTCTTATCGGTCTTCAGACACATTTCTGATTACAGACCTGTTTGCCGCGTATCACACACATCTTGTTAAGTTGAACCGTTTCTGTTCTCATGTCTCAACGCAAATAGTTCATTCGAGTGTACCGCATGCCGTATATCGCGCACACCTTTGATCTGGCTGACCGTTTCTTTTGTGTTTCCTAATCACAAATAGTTCATCCGAGTGAACCATATGTTGTGTATCGCACACGCCTCCATCTGGCTGCCCGTTTCTTTTGTTCCTCCTCATCGCAAGCAGTTCATTGAACTGAACCGTATGCCCTTCATCGCACACGCAACTAAAACCTAAACCGTGTTTGATGTACCCGTCATCGCAAACGTTTTACACATTTCTGACGGTTTTCATACAGCACCGTTTGCGATTATGGCATCGCACACATTTTCTCGAAGGGTCTCTGATCGTAGTGTCGCATTAGCAGCATCCTGCAGTAGTGTCTATTCATATTTTTTTTGCTCACAAAAATGTAGGTTCTCCATTTTTAAGGATGTGAAGTTGGTCCTGCTGGATTAGAAGGTTTAGGCATTATTGTATTCAATGTCTAATGGACAGGTTAGTACCAGTATTCTTATGCCTCGTCTTATCTGTGTAAATTTACTTCTAATTCCTCAAGATGTAGTATAATATACTATTAGTTTATCCCTTTGATAGGTAAAACGCTAGCAGTAACGACAAAGAAACCGAGGACAAGGACAACACTAATGAAAGTGATAAAAATGAAGGATAAATCTTTCCTACACTTGATGTAACATACAATCATTTATCATTTTGTTATATCCTTGACTTTTTTTTACTTCATTATCATCGTCATTTTTCTTTGAACAAAGGAACAGATAGCACCATCTTCTACCAAGGAACAAGAAGCACCATCTTTTGAAATTGCTACTGCAAGCAAAAATGATTCGCATAACACTAGCAAGAAGCTGTCAAAAAGGTCTAGACCAAAACTTGCAACCTAAACTTTAGTCCATGTCCACTTCTATTTATTTACAAACATTTCTATGGATTACAGGTCTGGAACTAAAGCCAACAAATCAACTTTGCAAAG
The DNA here is from genome assembly GCF_018294505.1 of Triticum aestivum. Lineage (NCBI taxonomy): Eukaryota > Viridiplantae > Streptophyta > Magnoliopsida > Poales > Poaceae > Triticum > Triticum aestivum. The sequence continues at coordinate 271,107,579 of NC_057805.1, read as the reverse complement.
AAGAAGACATACTTATCATAAAAGAGCTTTGATCAGCTAATTTCAGAAGCAAATAAAGGAACAGCGATCTTCTACATACGTTAACCTTTTGAAGCTATTTAGTTTTTTATTAATAGATATTTCGCTTGCGTAAGAATGCTACTCCATGATTAGATGATTAACAATTTTGTCTTCACCAGTTAACATGTCTTTGTACTATGTTTTGCAAAAACTATTCTTCGTTTGTGCACTGAATAATGAAACAACTTATCATTTCTATACTTATGGTTATCGTACCTCTAAATAATGTTTGCTTCCATAGCTCTTGTTTCTATTCCCACAGGAAAATGCAATTCTTCAATCTTCTACTATTCTGCCAAGAATGTTCAAAATGCACTTCTTTGATCTTCTGCTATTTTACCTAGAATGTTTAATTCCCAATGATACAATATCTCAAATTCTATTAGCATAACAAAATGCACGTTTTCAATGGAACTTTCCATATGCAAAATAAGGATTGCTACCCTGAATTAAGCAATCGAAGCAGACCTTTAGTGCCCACCCCTCAAAAAAATGCAGCGTGGAGCTACTAATTCCTCTCATGTATCGTTGTTCCTCCTCCTTTTTCTTCCCCCACAAAGCTAGCGTAGATGCAGCAGCAGTAAATGCAAATGACTTTATTCATCGACTACCAAAAAATAACCAGTTGTCAGTTACCGCCGTGTGGTGCCACATGATAACTGTCTGCTTATAAATGCATGAATATTACACACCCAATAAACCATATAATGATCATTAGTCTGACCTCTCACACATCATTCTTTTATAAATATAGAACATTTTCATAACATGTTAAAAGTATTAACCAATTAGTTTCAAAAGGTACCTACATTCTCAGTTCATACAAGAATATCCAATATACTTCCAAATTCTAGGAATATGTATCAAATGGTAAAATTTTGCACCAAATGAAATACACTATATGATGGTACCTATTCCCAGATATAAATTCATCCAAACGAATGCCAAGAAAATCCACTGAATCCACCAATATGAGATGAAAAGCAAACATGATGAGTATACTCGATCTTATCTATATAACAGTTATAATGTACTTTAGTTAAACCTCCAAAATCAAAGCAGGACACCCAGTTCTAATTTATTACATGAATATTAAATGATAAACATTGAAACAACGTGACACAAGGCCCAGTCCAAGACCATTCTTTCAGATTAAACATTGAAAAGCATGACAAAAGGCCCAATCCAAGACCATATTTTTAGATAAATTTGAAAAGGCAAGCCCAAGAACAAACTAATAGCTTATTTAATCCTCCTCACCCTGGGTGTTTGGGTCCCCTATCACGTTACCCGAACAGAACCGCATTACCAGAATTGTCGGGTAATATCGGGTTAGGGTTGGGTTCTCATTTCGTGGCTATTCGGTTTTCGGGTTAGGGTTCGGGTTTCAGTCTGGAAAACCCGAAATACCCATACTACCCAAATTATCCATACTACCCAAATTATTCATGTTATTATTACACTGTCATGATACCCATGCTAACTAAAATACCCGTACTACCCAAACTATTCATACCAAAAGTTGATGTGTGCTCTGAATATTTCGGGTATTTTGGGTACACGAATTACCCAAACCAAAATTTTGGGTAATTTGGGTTCGGGTATTTTTTTGGCAGAAACAATTCCAGTTCCCATTTTTTAGTACCCGAATTACCCATAAACTGAACTACCCGAACCGAAATATCCGAATGACCGGGGTGAAATCCTCCTGTCATTTCCTGTAATACCTTTGGCTTTCAATAGGATGGTTCAAAAAAATATTTCCAATAAAGGAAGGAGCTACTCAACTTAAAGCAAACTCTGAATCTAAAATTAAAATATAAAATTACTGAAAGGTGTGTTTTCCGTATATTAGTATTAATGCCTAACATTAAAGTGCATAAATCAATGGGCGCAGCAACGCGCGTCGGCATGGTCTAGTGGATAGGATGAACAAGCACTAAACATTGACATTACGAACAAGCACTAAACATGGACACTACGAACAAGCACTAAACATTGACAATAAGCATAGTACACACGGATCGTCGAGTTCAACACACCACACTATAGTTCTTCAATCTCAAATAGTACCATGGATTTCAACACACTACCACACCATTACATACTTGCAAACTAGCATACTACGCATCAACTAACATGCTAGCAATCCATCACCACTAGCCACCAATTCTAGCTGACATGGAAACAACACCTAGCATGCTACTAATCCATCACCTCTAGCTACCACAACATCACATTCTCATAGATCGACAATTTACAATGCTAAAACATGGTCATCGATATAATCCCATCACATGCTCACAGATCTAGCTAGAGCGAGTAGAGAGGAGAGAGTGATCAAACTTACAACAATCAGTGTAGCCGGAAGGGATGCAAAATAGGTCAGAGAAGAGAAGGACATGAATCGCTGCCGCCATGTATCGCCGGCCGAAGAAGAAACACCGCTTACCTGCTCGTCAGTTTCGATCTACGGTAGGGTGCGTCAACTACATATTAAAATTTTCCTACGCGCAGAACAACCAAGAACATGCTACGAGAGATGGATCACAGATTGTTACCACTAGATGTGCAGTGTCGTGTAGCGGAAGAAGAGTTGGGGTAGCACGTCCACGGATGTCTCCTCCTTGTCCGATCTCCCTCAAACAGTCGATCGTTGAATCCCACGTACAGGTTCGCCGGAGTGGCACAAGTGCACCACCTCTAACGGTATCCGTGCGAGCAAGAGGAACACCGTGCGGCAGACTGCTAGGTCCGATCACATAGTCAGCGGTGAGTGGCGGTGGCTAGTTGCAACACGTGCAAAACCTAGTGACGGCGCCGAACCGATCAACCGCATGAGTGTGCCACACCCGACTATATATAGGCATCCGTCTTAGGCTCAACACTTGGGACTCACACAGATACTTGATACATCTCAGACATATCTATAGTTTTTTATTGTTCCATGCTATTATATTATCTGTTTTGGATGTTTTATATGCATTATTATGCTATTTTATATTATTTTTGGGACTAACTTATTAACCTAGAGCCCATTGCTTCTTTCTGTTTTTCCTTGTTTTTGAGTTTTGTGGAAAAGGAATATCAAATGGAGTCCAAACGGAATAAAACTTTATGATGTTTTTTTCTTGGACCAAGCGACACCCAGAGGACTTGGAGTCCAAGCCAGAAGAGCCACGAGGCGGCGGCAAGGGTGGAGGACGCGCCCTAGGGGGCGCCCCTGCCTTGTGGACCCCTCGGGAGTCCCCAGACCTACCTCTTCGTCCTATATATTCACATATATTCCAAAACCCTCAAAGCAATCCACGAAAATACTTTTCCGCCGCCGCAACCTTCTGTTCCCATGAGATCCCATCTTGGGGCCTTTTCCGGCATCCTGCCGGAGGGGGATTCGATCAGGAGGGCATCTACATCAACTCTATTCCCTTCCGATGAAGCGTGAGTAGTTTACCTCAGACCTACAGGTCCATAGCTAGTACCTAGATGACTTCTTCTCTCGCTTTCTATGATCCTCTATACCATGTTCTCCTCGATGTTCTTGGAGATCTATCTGATGTAATCTTCTTTTGTGGTGTGTTTGCCGAGATCCAATTAATTGTGGATTTATGATCAGCTTATCTATGAATATTATTTGAATCTTCTCCGAATTCTTATATGCATGATTTGATATCTTTGTATTTCTCTTTGAATTATTGGTTTGGTTTGGCCAACTAGATTGGTTTTTCTTACAATGGGAGAGGTGCTTAGCTTTGGGTTCAATCTTGCATGATTTCACCTAGTGACAAAGTAGGGGTAGCGACACACGTATTGCATTGTTGCTATCAAGGATAAAAAGATGGGGTTTTCATCATATTGCTTGAGTTTATTCCTCTACATCATGTCATCTTACTTAAGGTGTTACTCTTCTTTATGAACTTAATACTCTAGATGCATGATAGATAGCGGTCCATGTGTGGAGTAATAGTAGTAGATGTAGGCAGGAGTCGATCTACTTGACACGGACGTGGCGCCTATATTCATAATCATTGCCTTGGATATCGTCATAACTTTGATCTTTTCTATCAATTGCTCGACAGTAATTTGTTCACCCACCGTACTATTTGACTTCAGGAGAGAAGGCTCTAGTGAAACCTATGGCCCTCGGGTCTATCTTCCATCATATTTGTTTCCGATCTACTATTTTGCAATCTTTTATTTTCAGACTACAAACCAAAAAAAATTAGTTATCTTTTATTTAGTTTTATCTATATTTATCAGATCTCACCTTTCCAAGTGACTGTGAAGGGATTGACAACCCATTTATCGTGTTGGGTGCAAGTGTTTGATTGTTTGTGTAGGTGCTTCTATTGGGAGCTTGCACATTTCTCCTACTGGATTGATACCTTGGTTCTTAACTGAGGGAAATACTTATCTCTACTGTGCTGCATCACCCTTTCCTCTCCAAGGGAAAAACCACGCAAGCTCAAGAAGTAGCAGGAAGAATTTCTGGCGTCGTTGCTGGGGAGATCTATGTCAAGCCTACCAAGTACCCATCATAAACTCTCATCTCTTGCATTACATTATTTGCCATTTGCCTCTTATTTTCCTCTCCCCCACTTCTAAAACATTTTCAAAAAAACACAAAAAGATTTGCCTTTTTATTCATTTTTTTGCCTTTTTTTGCTCGTGTGCTATATCATTTGATTTGCCCTCATGGCTAATCCCCCTACCATTGCTAGTACTCCCGAGAGTGAAGTTCTTAGTTTTAAGCAGAAGGAGGGAAAAATTAAAAGAAGCTTGGTATATGATACGTCTCCATCGTATCTATAATTTTTGATTGTTTCATGCCAATATCATACAACTTTCACATATTTTTGGCAACTTTTTATATGATTTATTGGACTAACCTATTGATCCAGTGCCCAATGTTAGTTCCTGTTTGTTGCATGTTTTTTGTTTTGCAGAAAATCCATATAAAACAAAGTCCAAACGCGATAAAAATTTATGGAGAATTATTTTGGAATATTTATGATTTTTGGGAGGTGGAATCAACGCAAACAGAGGGCCATAGTGACGACAACCCACCAGGGCGTGCCGGGCACCCCCTGGCGCGCCCAGCTATCTTGTGCCCTCCTCGAACGTCGGTTGGGGCCCTTCTTCTGGCGCAAGAAAAGATAATTTGTGGAAAAAATCATGTAAAAATTTCAGCGCAATCGGAGTTACGGATCTCCGGGAATTTAAGAAACCGTGAAGGGCCAGATCTGGGGAATGCGAAACAGAAGAGAACAGAGAGGGAGATCCAATCTCGGAGGGGCTCCCGCCCCTTCGCCGCCATGGAGGCCATGGACCAGAGGGGGAACTCTCCTCCCATCTAGGGGGAGGCCAAGGAAGAAGAAGAAGGAGGGGGCTCTCTCCCCCTCTCCCCCGGTGGCGCCGGAATGCCGCCGGGGCAAGGATCGTGACGGTGATCTACATCAACAATCTTGCTACTGTCATAACCAACTCTCTACCCCTCTATGCAGCGGTGTAACACCCCTTCTTCCTGCTGTAATCTCTACTTAAACATGGTGCTCAACTCCATATATTATTTCCCAATGATCTATGGTTATCCTATGATGTTTGAGTAGATCCGTTTTGTCCTATGGGTTAATCGTGATCCTGGTTGGTATTATTGTATATTTTATTTATAGTGTTGTCCTACGGTGCCCTCCGTGTCACGCAAACGGAGGAGCCCCCGCTGTAGGATGTTGCAATATGTTCACGGTTTGCTTATTGTCGGTGTTGCGGGGGTGACAGCAGCCTAAACGCGGATAAGTGGGTTATGGCGTATGGGAGTAAAGAGGACTTGATACTCAATGCTATGGTTGGGTTTCACGACCTTAATTATCTTTAGTAGTTGTGGATGCTTGCTAGGGGTCCAATCATAAGTGCATATGATCCAGGTAGAGAAAGTATGTTAGCTCATGCCTCTCCCTCATATAAAATTACAAGAATGATTACCGGTACTTGTTATCGATTGCCTAGGGACAAATGAATTTCTTGTTGACAAAGCTATCCACTTTTATTACCTTTCAATTTATTCGTATTTTTATTCTCGCAAAGTACTCATAGTTTATTCTCGCAAAATAGTTTCATACATGTTTTAGGTAAAGCAAACGTCAAGTGTGTGTAGAGTTGTATCGGTGGTTGATAGAACTTGAGGGAATATTTGTTCTAACTTTAGCTCCTCGTTGGGTTCAACACTCTTATTTATCGAAGAAGGCTACAAATGATCCCCTATACTTGTGGGTTATCAAGACCTTTTTCTGGCACCATTGCCGGCACCGCCCTCCTCCTCCGTCCTCCCTCGACTCGCCGCCGGCCGGCCCCTCCTCACTCCGCCCTTCCTCCTCTGTCCTACTCTCTCCTCCCTCCTCCAGTCACCCCTCCTTCTCCCTCCTCCCTCCTCCATCCACAACCCCTCCTCCCTGCTACATTTTGATTTAGTAGGCTAGTTCATATGCAACATTTTGATTTAGTTCATATGATTTAATTGATTTAGTAGGCTAGGTTATTTAGTTGATTTAGAACATTTTGATTTAGTTGATTTAGTAGGCAAGTTGATTTAGTTGATTTATAGAACATTTTGATTTAGTTGATTTAGTAGGCAAGTTGATTTAATAGGCTAGTTGATTTATATAACATTTTTATTTAGTTGATTTAGTAGGCAAGTTGATTTAATAGGCTAGTTGATTTAGTTGATTTATAGAACATTTTGATTTAACAATTATTTTTCTTTCCTGTGAAGTGGATCGTTAATCATTGCTCATATTGCTTTAGGAAAATGGCGCCACCACCACCACCACCATGTCGATTGTGCAAGTCAAGGTGCGCCAGCAGCCTTGCAACTGGCAAGCTGTTCAACATCTACTTCCATTCGAGTTTTCGTCATGCGGTGGTAAGAAATTATATGAAATGTAACAACTATTTTATGTTTAGTGTTGGCATTACTGCATTGTGTCATTTTGCTTTTTTACACAGATCATCCCATGCAATGTGAGGTTGAAATTCAACAAGCTGACAGGAGACACTGTGACATTTGAGGCTCCTGGGGGGCCGTACACTATGGAGGTCGAGAAAGGACGCAATATGTCATAGATTGGAGGAGATGGATGGGCCCGTTTCCTCGCCCGCATGCGTCTTACTGGTGGTGAGTTCATCAGCTTCTCCTTCAGAGCAGAAAGACCCAAGCTGGCTGTCATTTATATCAACCTTGTGGAAGATGATGAAGATGACGAAGATGATGAAGATGATGAAGATGATGAAGATAATGAGGACCCACTCGATGAAGATGATGAGAACCCACTTCATGAAGCCATTGTAGCTCAAAGAATGAGGCTGAGCGAGGAGGAGGTGTGCAACCAATGGGACATAATTCGGCCACATGATGACTTTGTCGGGGTGCCATTCGTGACCCGCCTGACAAGTACCATGGTCGATCGTCATGAAATGGTATGTTATACTGACTGTAGTAATTTGATGATATATAAATATATATGCTTTATTGTTATACTTACAAATGCAAATTATCTGATGATATGCTTAGTGAATCCGATGATATGCTTAGTGTAGAGTCCAATGATATGCTTTGTGGAATCTAGTCGATGATATGCTTTAGTGTAGAGTCTGATCACATGCTTATTAGTGTAGAATCCAAGGAACTATTAATAGTGTAGATGATCCATATATACTTATTAGTAGAATTCATGCTTAATTAGTACAAATGTGTAGTATTGTGTCTTTTGATAGTGTAGAAATCTATACTTAATAGAAATATATTTGCAAGAGTATGTGCGAGGCTATTTATTAATTGATATGTTTTTCTTATTCAGAAATTGCCAAAGAACCTATCTGTGAGTTGTGGTATCGAGCCTGATGAAGAAGGCTCAACTGGACTACGCCTTACCGCAAGGGGCTCCGTCACCACCTGTACTTACCGCATGGACACCGACGGTCGCACACACTTAAACTCGGTTGGGTGGAAGAGATTCCTCGTTGGCACGAATCTTCGTGTTGGACAGGCCATCCTAATTACTATCAGGAACACCCACCGTCCAGGCTTCGGGATGATGATCGTTGTCGATATCATCTAGAACTACATTTGTGTGTGTGGCTATATCATCTAGAACTACATATGATGATCGCCGTCGATATCATGTAGAACTACATATTATGATCATCGTTGATATCATCTAGAACTACATACGATGATCGTCGTCGATAACACCTTGTACTGCCTGAGTATGCATGTTGACTATATATGAAATTGTTATCTAGTCCTCCCTCCGTTCCAAATTAGTCATCGTGGTTTTAGTTCAAATTCGAACTAAAACCACGACGAGTAATTCGGAATGGAGGTAGTACTACCTAATACCTATAATGCTTTATGAAATTGATATCTAGTAGTACCTAGTATTTGGAAATTGCAGTTTATTGAAACTGAAACTGGGTAGAAATGATGAAACACATAGCAGTAGCGCGGGGCTAGGAAATCGCTACAGCTAACTAATAGTAGCGTGTTCTGGAAAAGCGTTGCTGATATATTCAATAGTAGTAGCGCGGGTACAGACCGCGCTACTACTAACAGTTAGCTATAGCGCCTTATTAGTAGCACGGCTGCGCACACTGCTGATAGCCTCAAAACCCACGCTACTACTAGGGTTTCCCTAGTAGTGTAAGAATACCCCGATGTGGAATTTTGCATGCATCACAAAAATCTTCTAAGTCCATGGTATAAGATTTATCATAGAGATCAAATAGGACAGTGTGAGTGTTGCGCTTAGATGAAAATTTGAACTCCGCACAAAGGAATCAGTGAGGTAGTAGTATTTTCAGCACTTATCTGGAACAAAGTCCTCAAGGACAACATTTTGTGCGTATGTAACAAACTCATCGTTGAAACCTGCACGAACCATGAATTCATCTGACGGCCCTTCACGAGGCCGCACTTGAGCTTCCCTTGGTGGTTCAAAGTCCGGCTCATGTATCGCGAGCCTAGGTGCTTGCTTCCTCGAAGAACCACATTGGTACATTTTCCAAGACATTTTTCTTCCTGTGAATTTTTTTTGAAATTTTTAGTGACTCAAAACAAAAGTGAACTGAACTCAACAAAATTGATAGCAACTACTCCTACAGGTGCCTAAAGGCTATATCATGCATCAAAACTAATGTGGACCATATAAATTTGATATGCAAGCTCAAGAACAAGGTCACCACAGCAGCAAAAATTTGCAATAAATAAAGCACTAGAACAAAAACTAATTGGATTATTGGGGGAGTCACATACCGAAGAACAATCCACCAAAGCAGTTTTGCGAATAGAGCTTTGAGCAAGGAGATCGAAAATGGCAGCAAAATGAGCAAGAACACGAGTTTGAGCTATGGGATGATTTTTTTCTAGAGGAAGACGAAGTGGATGGGTGCTGGAATAAGTGGAGGGGACCCACGTGGGGCCCACAAGACAGGGGCGCGCCCAGGGGGTAGAGCGCGCCCTTCACCCTTGTGGCCAGTGGTTAGGCCCCCTGGTGTGTTCTCAGTGTCAGAAATTCTCAAATATCCTATAAAAAATCATACTAAATTTTCGGGGCATTTGGAGAACTTTTATTTTCGGGACATTTTTTTATTGCACGGATAATTCAAAAAACAGACAGAAAATACTACTTTTTCTTTATTTATTCTAAATAACAAAAAATAAAACATGGGTACATAAACTTGTGTTTCTAAATTCATCCATCTCATGCTCATCAAAAGGAATCCATTAACAAGGTTGATCAAGTCTTATCAACAACTTCTTCCGAATGACATGAAACCGGAGAATTTTCGAATAACAATATTACCTCAACGGGGATATGCATGTCCCCAACAATAAGAATATCAAAACCTCCAATAGTAATAGTTGATATTTTTCCAATAGAATTGGTACTATGAACTTGAGGTTATTTTTTCGGAAAGTGTACGGTATGCTCATTACCATTAACATGAAAAGTGGCATTGCCTTTGTTGCAATCAATAATAGCCCCTGCAGTATTCAAAAAGGGTCTACCAAGGATAATCGACATATTGTCGTCCTCGAGAATATCAAGAATAACAAAGTCCATTAAGATAGTAACGTTTGCAACCACAACAGGCACATCCTCACAAATACCGATTGGTATAGCAGTTGATTTATCAGCCATTTGCAAAGAAATTTCAGTAAGTATCAGCTTATTCAATTCAAGTCTACGATACAAAGAGAAAGGCATAACACTAACACCGACTCCAAGATCACATAAAGCAGTTTTAACATAGTTTCTTTTAATGGAGGACGGTATAGTTGGTACTCCTGCATCTCCAAGTTTATTTGGTATTCCACCCTTAAAAGTATAATTAGCAAGCCTGGTGGAAATTTCAGCCTCCCGTATCTTTCTTTATTAGTAACAATATCTTTCATATACTTAGCATAAGGAGGCATTTTAAGCATATAAGTCAAACGCATATGCAAAACGATAGGTCTAATCATTTCAGCAAAGCGCTCATAATCCTCATAATCTTTTTTCTTGGATGGCTTAGGAGGAAAGGGCATGGGTTTCTGAACCCATGGTTCTCTTTCTTTACCATGTTTCCTAGAAACAAAGTCTCTCTTGTCATAACGTTGATTCTTTGATTGTGAGTTATCAAGATCGAGAGCAGGTTCAATCTCTACCTTATTATCATTACTAGGTTGAGCATCAACATGAACATCATTATTAACATTATCATTAGGTTCATGTTCATCACCAGATTGTGTCTCAACAGTAGAAATAGAAATATCATTGGGATTCTCAGGTGTATCTTTAACAGGTTCACTAGAAGCATGCAAAGTCCTATCAGTTTTCTTCTTCTTTTTATTAGAAGGACTGGGTGCGTCAGTATTAACTCTGCGAGAATCTTGCTCAACTCTCTTAGGATGGCCTTCAGGATACAAATATTCCTGGGTCATTTTACCACCTCTAGTTATAACCCTAACAGCATTATCATTGTTCTTACTATTCAACTCATTGAGCAAATCATCATGTGCCTTAAGTACTTCTTCTACTTGAGTTGTAACCATGGAAGCATGTTTACTAATAAGCTTAAGGTCATTAATAGTTCTACTCATATAATTGATGTGTCTCCATCGTATCTATAATTTCTGATCATTTCATGCCAATGTTATACAACTTTCACACATTTTTGGCAACTTTTTATATGATATATTGGACTAACCTATTGATCCAGTGCCTAGTGACAGTTCCTTTTTTCGCAAGTTTTCTGTTTTGCAGAAAATCCATATCAAACAAAGTCCAAATGCGATAAAAATTTACGGAGAATTATTTTGGAATATTTGTGATTTTTGGGACATGGAATCAACGCAAACGAAGGCCCACAGTGCCATGGAGACACCAGGGCACGCCCCAGGCTCCAGGCGCGTGGTGGTGGGTTGTGCTCACCTCGTACATCGGTTGGGGCTCAACTTCGGGCGCAAGGAGGCTTAGATCCGGAAAATCATCATGTTAAAATCTCAGCGCAATTGGAGTTACGGATCTCCGGGAATATAAGAAACAATTTTCGGCCAGATCTGGCGAACGCGAAACAGAAGAGAACGGAGAGGGAGATCCAATCTCGGAGGGGCTCCCGCCCCTCCGCCGCCATGGAGGCCATGGACCATAGGGGGAACTCTCCTCCCATCTAGGGGGGAGGCCAAGGAAGAAGAAGGAGGGGGCTCTCTCCCCCTCTCTCCCGGTGGCGCCGGAGTGCCGCCGAGGCAAGGATCATGACGGTGATCTACATCAACAATCTTGCTACCGTCAACACCAACTCTCTCCCCCTCTATGCAGCGGTGTAACACCCCTTCTCCCCGCTGTAATTTCTACTTAAAGATGGTTCTCAACTCCATATATTATTTCCCAATGATAATTGGCTATCCTATGATATTTTAGTAGATCCATTTTGTACTGTGGGTTAATCATGATCTTGGTTGGTATCATTGTATATTTTATTTATGGTGCTGTCCTACGATGCCCTCCATCTCGCGCAAACATGAGGGGACCCCGCTGTAGGGTGTTGCAATATGTTCATGGTTTGCTTATTGTCAGTGTTGCGGGGGATGACAGGAGCCTAAACGCGTATAAGTGGGTTATGGCGTATGGGATAAAGAGGACTTGATACTTAATGCTATGGTTGGGTTTCACGACCCTAATGATCTTTAGTAGTTGCGGATGCTTGCTAGGGGTCCAATCATAAGTGCATATGATCCAAGTTGAGGAAGTATGTTAGCTCATGCCTCTCCCTCATGTAGAATTGCAAGAATGATTAGCGGTACTTGTTATAGATTGCCCAGGGCCAAATGACTTTCTTGTTGACAAAATCTATCCACTTTTATTACCTTGCAATTTATTCCTAGTTTTATTCTCGCAAAGTACTCGTAGTTTTATTCTTGAAAAATAGTTTCATACTTGTTCTAGGTGAAGCAAACGTCAACTTGCGTAGAGTTGTATCGGTGGTCGATAGAACTTGAGGGAATATTTGTTCTACATTTAGCTCCTTGTTGGGTTCGACACTCTTATTTATCGAAGAAGGCTACAAACGATCCCCTATACTTGTGGGTTATCAAGACCTTTTTCTGACGGCGTTGCCAGGGAGCAATAGTGTGGGGTGAATATTCTCGTGGGTGCTTGTTTGTTTTATCACTAAGTAGTTTTTATTTCCTGTTCTAAGTTGTTCTCTATCTTTAGTTATGGATATGTGACACGAAACACCAAAAAATAGTGGTACTTGCTACTCATGGAGATGGGGAACCTCCTAAAACCCTCGATGCTCGTTATGTGAAAAATATTATGCACGACATTGATAATCATGAGAAAACCCCGTTCAACTTGATAATGGGAGTAACGTTGGGTCAACATGAATACTTTAGGGATTATCGCTTGACACATAAAGGGAAACTTTTATTAGATCGAATTGATATATTGCGTTAGTATGCTTGGAATTTATGCCAGAGATATGATTATACTTGTTGCTCTAGGATGAACGCTACACACCTTCCCTTTACATGTAAATTTAATGATAATAAAACCTTGGCTTCTTATGCCAATGGTAGATATGATTATTATGATGTGGAAAGAATAGAACAATGTGTGTCTTTTAAGGGTGCTTATGAAATTGAATCTTTCTTTTTAAAGTATGAAGCTTTTGATGATGATGTTTATAGACCTGAAATTTTTGCCATCCATAAATATTGCTATGAAAATTATAAATGCAATTGCGATATTGATGTATTTATTGAGAATGTCTCCGCTGTCCAAGAAGAGACTAATATTGCAGGAGTCTATGGAAGAAGAAATTGATGAAACTGTGAGCTCATTGGATGAAAAAGATGATGAGGATAGCGAAGAACAAAAGGAGGAAGAGCGGATTAGCGACCCGTGCCCACCTTCTAATGAGAGCAAATCTTCAACTCATACATTGTTTAATGTCCTTTCGTTCTTACCGAAGGATGAATGCTACTATAATTGCTATGATCATGTTGATTCTTTTGAAAAATAACCCTTTTTGATGAACTTGATGCTTGCTATGCTTGCGGCCAAGATGCCAATATGAATTATGTTTATGGAGATGAACTTGCTATAGTTCCTTATGTTGAGAATGAAATTGTTACTATTGCACCCACACATGATAGTCCTATTATCTTTTTGAATTCATCCAACTACGCTATATCCGAGAAGTTTGCACTTATTAAGGATTACATTGATGGGTTGCCATTTACCATTGCACATGATAATTTTGATGAATGTAATATGAATGTGCTTGCTTCTCCTACTTGCAATTATTATGAGAGAGTAACTACATCTCCGCCTCTCTATGTTTCCCACACGAAAGAATTCCAAGAAATTTCTTATGTTATGTATGGGCCTTTACTTGATGTGCATGAATTGTTCTTGTATGACATGCCAATGCATAGGAAGAGATTTAGATTTCGTCATTGCATGATATATGTTGCTTTGTTCTCACTACTAAATGCTAAATCATTGTTAATTAAAATTGGCTTTGATATACCTTGGGATCTGGGTGGATCCATTACTTGAGCACTTTATACCTAGCCTAATATCTTTAAAGAAAGCGCTGCCAGGGAGAAAACCCGGATGTTTTAGAGAGTCATTTCTTTCTTTTGGGTGCTTTTATAAAGTTTAAAAACAAAAAAATATAGAGGGGAACTTAAAAACCTTTTCAGAAAAGAGAAGCGATTGGAAGTTATGCATTGGAGAAGTGAGGGTCGACCTTGAACACTTGTGTTCATGCTCATGGAAACAATGTAGAATTTTTTATGAATATTCTCACAAAAATAATTATCCCCTTGTACAATTCCATTGTATTATAAAAATAATGTGCCAAGATTTGCCTTTAGGACGAGTAAATTGCTTGTTGGTATGTGCGGTGCAAAAACAGAAACTTTGGCTATAGTGCGGGATTTTACATTTTTTACTAGAACGTAGAAAGTTTCTGAAATTTTTTGCACAGTCTCGCTATACAATTTTTTTCTTTTTTCCTAATTTTTTAGAATTTTTGGAGTACCAGAAGTATGGTGAATGTTCAGATTACTACAGACTGTCCTGTTTAAGATATATTCTGTTTTTGATGCATTGTTTTGCTTATTTTGATGAAACTATCGATTCTACCAGTGGAATAAGCCATGAAAAAGTTCTATTACAGTAGCTACAATGAAAAAACAAAATATGAATTGGTTTGCAATAGTACCTAGAGTAGTGATTTTCTTTATTATACTAACAGATCTTACCGAGCTTTCTATTGAGTTTTGTGTGGATGAAGTGATCAAAGATCGAGGAAGTCTCGATATGAGGAGAAGGAGGAGAGGCTAGAGCTCAAGCTTGGGGATGCCCAAGGCACCCCAAGTAAATATTCAAGGAGACTCGAGCGTCTAAGCTAGGGGATGCCACAGAAGGCATACCATCTTTCTTCAACAAGTATCAGTATGTTTTCGTCTTCGTTTTGTTCACGTGATATGCATAAATCTTGGAGCGTCTTTTGCGCTTAGTTTTTACTTTTCTTTTATGCACCATGCTAGTATGAGATAGTCCATGGTTGATTTATAGAATACTCATTGCACTTCACTTATATCTTTTGAGTGTGGCTTTATAGAATGCTTCATGTGCTTCACTTATATCATTTGAAGTTTGGATTGCTTGTTTCTCTTCACATAGAAAACCGTTGTTCGTAGAATACTCTTTTGCTTCACTTATATTTGTTAGAGCATAGTCTTTGTAGAAAGAATTAAACTCTCTTGCTTCACTTATATCAATTTAGAGAGTCAAAGGGAATTGGTCATTTGCATGGTTAGTCCTAAAATCCTACAGAAAACTTGTGGATCACTGAATATGATATGTCTGATTCCTTGCAATAGTTTTGCGATACAGAGATGGAATATGTGGGAGGTACTAGTAAACAGTTGTGGTTAGTAAGAATATTGGTGTGGCACCCTGGCTCAGAGCAACCAGTTTACCCTGCATTGCTAGCCCAGAGATCGAGTCTTCTGGCAATACACAACAACATGGTACAGAAATAACCGCTTTATTGATACTAGCGTGGTACAAAGGTCTGATATTACATCAAGATTCGAGGCCAAGCGGCACACATGGTGCTGTTGGACAGTATGTACATTATTTAATGAACATGGCTGGGGCCTTGATCACACGAGACTACGCTGCAGCGGAAGAACGACGTAGCGGAACTCCATGGCATAGGAACACCGACGTGGACACGGCCTAGACACGAGATGCGCTCCGATGCGAATCAACTTGCCTGAAAGCTGGCATGACACGCCAGGTCAGTACATTGAATGTACTTGCAAGCTCACAACAAACATAAGCACGATGATAGACAATATCATGATAATTAATCAAGTTAAATTAATGCAAGAAATTACTACAAATGCAAAGCTATGCAAAGCAACCAAACAGCGCATCGAGTCACACGGACTCGCTTACCACACGGTTACCTCGTAACCAAACGGTGACCACACCGGGGTCACACCTGAAACCAATCACTCATGAACACCTCGAGTGTTCAAGGTTCACCATGAAACAATGCATCACAACAATTACTAGTTTGCAAGATTAATTATAAAAGTTGATCCATGGTGTGACTTACTCCCGAGTCTTGCCCATAACCGAGGGCGCGGCTATCGATAGATTAAATACACTCTGCAGAGGTAGCGCACTTTACCCACACTACGGAATACCTGGCCTCGTACTCCCATTCGGGTGGACCAAAGTATTCCGACGAAACCCTCCCTTTGCCATGCACTCTCCCCGGCCACTCCGACCATCTCCCTCTCAGGGCTAGGTCTTGGGTGGCCCCGTGTCTACCAAAGACACCAACGGCCACCGTCGTGGCAAAACGGTCCCAAACGGGGACAAGGTACCATAAAAACAAAACGAGCACACAAGGTTATGTCTGCCTACCGGGCCAGGGTATGCACGCCCATAACCTTCCCTCGCGGGAGGCACCGGTGAGAGCCACGACAAAGGACCGAATCAAGACCTTCCCATTAGGTAAATGTGGTCGCACTGAATTAAAAACCCGATTCAGTGGCACCATGATGTGATCAACATCATATTCAGGTTGAACTTAATCAAGTATTAACTTTCAGAAAAACTTTTTATTACTAACATGGCATCATACCGGAAATCATGCAACTACTCGTCACACAGAGCAAGCAACTCTTAAGCATGGATCAAAACAAGCAACATAACTATCTTGCAATACTAAGATCAGAAACTTCTCTGGTTATAACTCATTTTTATCTACAAACAACATTTTTATTAGTTCATCATTTAGTTGAAAACTATTACTAGCAAAAATAGCTACCATAACTTTCCATAACAAAATATCTAGTGCAAAATCTTACTCTACTTAGCCAAACAATTCTATGAACTCAACCAGAAGCTAAAACAAGCTTATCAAGCATCATAAAACAACTAGCAATTAACCATATTAATTTATCAAATTTTAGATGCAAATAAAGACTCATATTCAAGTAGAAAATCATAGATATTGAAATAACACCATCCAAATGATGTTGTGGCTTGCCTTAGTGCAGAGGAGGGTCACACTCCTCCTTGTTAGCTTCAAGGCAAGATCCTCCTTCTGAAAATATTTTAAAACCACAAAAATAAATGTCAAAACACATTCTGAAAATAACCAGAAATTCTAGACAACAAGGAGAAATCCACCTTTTGGTGTGCTGGTAGAGCTTTCTGTAACAAAGACAATGCAAAAAGAATCAATTCATTTGGACTTATGGTTTAGAAATGGTGGTTGGCCAAAGTTTAGTCAAATTTCTGAATTAAATTTGAATAAATAGAAAATCTGGGGGGGTGTCGTCGAAGGCGTAAAGTGGGAGTGCGCCTCCACTCGTACCGCTTCGGGCGCGAGTGGTGAGGCTGATACTGGGCCCCACCAGTCAGGAGAGAGGGAAGGGGATCGAGATAAGAGGGGAGGTGGTGCTTCGCCGGAGCTCATGCCGGCAACAAGGGGGTTTGGGGCTAGGCTAGAGGGATAGATCGGAAGCGGGGCTCGCCACGCACCTGCCCGTACCCGTGGCTTGGCGAAAGGTGGACGGAGCTGGTCGCAGTCGAGCTCGCAAGCTTTGGTGGCGGACGGGGTTCGCCGGAGAGGTGGAAGACGGTGGTTAGAGGCAGCTCCGAGGGCTTGGCGGGGTCCAGGCAGCTCCAGCAGACCACCAAGGCCCTGCCCAAGCAGCTGCTTGAGCTCGAGAGGCTCTGGAGAGCGGTAGCTGGCCTGCGGGGATCGCCGGAGTCCTCGGGTCGGGGCAACGGCTAGAGGCCTGCCCGACCGGGCTTCTGCTCGTCTACGTGTTCGGGGAGGTGGTGTGGAGTGGTGCATGGCTAGCAAGGGAGGCAGGGTGGCTTTATATACCGGAGCAGAGGGGGGGACGTGTCGCCGCCGGAGCACTCTGGACACGCGGTGAACGTCCACAAGAGGCTCCAACGCGAGGGGACAGGGTGCAGCGTCAACGCCGGCGCTTGCCCACGCTCGCGGACGAGCACAGGAGGCGGTTTGATATGGGGACAAGCACACGCGCGCACTGTGCCGTTTTGGCCATGACTTGACCGGGCTTGCTGCGGCGGCTCCGGCGTCGGCGAGCGCCAGGGAGGGGTCATGGGTGATGGGTCGAGGGTTGTGGCACATTGCGGTAGTCAGAGGCGAGCGCTTGCATGCACACGCGTGAAACAGAACGCAAAGCGCCAGCCAGAGCGCGTCGAAACGCTGCCAGGCACCGTGTCCTCGCGCGGTCACCAAGCTGGCATGGCCAAAACGACGGCCAGGAGCGGCCAAACATTGTCTACGAGCTCGACCGTGCAGTGCTACGTCTAGGAGAGGTGATGGATCATACCCAGG
Source organism: Triticum aestivum (assembly GCF_018294505.1). Classification (NCBI taxonomy): domain Eukaryota; kingdom Viridiplantae; phylum Streptophyta; class Magnoliopsida; order Poales; family Poaceae; genus Triticum; species Triticum aestivum. The sequence continues at coordinate 271,089,063 of NC_057805.1, read as the reverse complement.
CTGACCAGACGCGACTCTACCAAGCTGGCAAGTTTCTGGTCAGAAACTTGGTCGCCAAATTTGGCCACGTTCTAGAAGGCCATTAGGGCTAATATCTTGGGGTTTAGGGTTTCTTAGGGAGGTCTTTAAGCTCACGAAAACCCAAGGCCAAAAGCTCAAGGAAAAATGTACTTGCTGTACAAAGTGCATTTCTGGTCCAGAAGTGAAAAGATTTTCTACAACAAAAATATTACAAAAAGTGATGCAATATTTTTGCATGGGAAGATGCGGCATGGTCCTAAGAATATTTAGGAATTATCTCAGATTTTTCTGAGCAAGAAAAATTGAGGTTGCTTTGGAGCACAAAGTTCTGAAAAGAGCTTAAGAGAGAAAAATGAATATTTTCCTTTTAGGAAAAATATTCATTTTATTATTTTGGGAATTTGTGGGAGGAATAAGGTAGATAGGTCACTTGGGTGAAAGCCAAGGATATGCCCAAGTGACAAGTCCATTTGAATTGATCCAAAAATCCAAATCAAATCAGGGAAAAAACCATGATGAAAACCATGTCCAGAAAGAGAGAGAAGGCAAGTCCGGTAAAAAGAGAGAAGGCAAAATCCAGGCTTTCACAAACCTCCCCCACTTAGGATGAATCTCGTCCTTGAGATTCGGTTGCTTGGGAAAACCATTATGGGTATGCAGTCCTTAAAAATTCCTCTCTTTCCCAGGTTGCTTCTTCTTCGGTGTGATGCTCTCACTGAACCTTGTAAAATCTTATCTCTTTGCTGCGAGTGACCCTTTCTGTCTGATCCAATATTCTGATTGGCTTTTCCTCATAAGTCAAATCCTTAGCCAATTCTATCTCTGACATATCAGTCCTTTTCTCCGGTGGCGAGATGCATCTTCTTAGCTGTGAGATGTGAAACACGTTGTGTACTTCTGACAATTCTGGTGGCAATTCCAACTGGTAGGCAACTGTTCCGACTCTGGCCATGACGGGGAATGGACCGATATATCTGGGTGCCAATTTTCCTCGGGTCTGAAACCTCTTGACTCCTTTCATAGGGGTGACTCGGAGATATACGTGTTCTCCGGGTTCGAAGCTGATCTGACGATGTTTGGCATCATAGTAGCTCTTCTGTCGGGATTTGGCCAGTTGCAGTCTGTCTCGGATTTCCTTGACTTGCTTCTCTGCTTCGAGCATTAAATCAGTCCCGAAAATACGGCTATCTCCGGTTTGAGACCAATTTAATGGGGTGCGGCATTTCCGGCCATACAGGGCTTCATAGGGTGACATCTTTAAGCTGGCCTGGAAACTGTTGTTGTAGGAAAACTCGGCGTAGGGCAGACAGTCTTCCCACTTGGTTCCTTGGGCCAATGTACATGCCCGGAGCATATCTTCGAGTATTTGATTTACTCGCTCAGTCTGTCCATCTGTCTGAGGATGGTAAGCCGTGCTGTACTTCAGAGCGGTCCCCAAGGCTTGATGAAGTCGGGACCAAAATGCGGATGTGAATAGAGATCCCCTGTCGGAGGTGATAGTCTTGGGTACTCCATGCAGACTGACGATTCTTGATACATACAGCTGTGCAAGTTGATTTGCACGGTATGTGGTCCGGATGGGTAGGAAGTGTGCCACCTTGGTTAGAGTGTCCACTATGACCCATATCGCGTCGTTTCCTCGATGAGACCTTGGTAATCCGGTGATGAAATCCATGCAAATATCGTCCCATTTCCATTGGGATACCGGCAGAGGCTGGAGGAGTCCGGCGGGTTTTTGGTGTTCCGCCTTTACCTTATTGCAGATATCGCAGCAGGCCACAAAATACGCGATGTCTTTCTTCATTCCATCCCACCAAAATATCTGACGAAGATCCTCATACATCTTGGTACCACCGGGATGAATTGAGTATGGTGCTTCATGTGCTTCCGCCAATATTTTCTTCTTCAGACTGTCTTGGTTGGGTACGCAAAGTCTTCCTCGGAACCTTAGCGAACCTTGCTGATCCATAGTGAAATCCGGTGCTTGCCCTTGGTGCAGCTTCTGAACATATATCCGTAACACCTTATCATCCGCTTGAGCTCTGCGGATTTCTTCTTCGAGAGTAGGAGCAACTTCCAATATATTGGTAAGACGGGCGTCGGTGATTACCAGATTTAGCTGCATGATTTCTTCATAGAGCTCTGGAGGCAAGGAATCCATTAGGGCATTGAGGTTGGCTGGTTTGCGGCTGAGGGCGTCAGCCACCACATTAGCTTTGCCCGGGTGATAATTTATTCCGAGGTCATAGTCCTTAACCAACTCGAGCCATCTTCGCTGTCGAAGGTTCAAGTCGGGCTGAGTGAATATATACTTGAGACTTTTATGGTCGGTGAATATCTGGCACTTCTTTCCAATCAGATAATGTCTCCAGATTTTCAAAGCGTGCACCACTGCGGCCAATTCCAAATCATGAGTAGGATAGTTTCCTTCATGTTGTCGCAGTTGGCGAGATGCATAGGCCACCACTTTGCCATCTTGCATGAGTACACACCCCAGTCCTTTTCTGGAGGCGTCGCAGTAAACATCGAAACTGCGGTAGATATCTGGAAGAGTTAATACGGGTGCCGATGTCAGTCTGGTTTTTAACTCATTGAAGCTCCGTTCGCAGTCTTCAGTCCATACGAACTTCTTGTCCTTCTTGAGGAGCTCAGTCATTGGCTTGGCGATCTTGGAAAATCCTTCGATAAAACGGCGATAATATCCGGCCAGTCCAAGGAAACTCCGGATTTCTGAGACGGTGGTGGGTGCGGACCAATCAAGTACATCTTTTACCTTGCTTGGGTCCACCGAGATTCCTTCTGCCGAGAGGATATGTCCGAGGAATCCCACTTGCTGGAGCCAAAACTCACATTTGCTGAATTTGGCATACAGTTGATGATCGCGAAGCCGTTGCAGAACTGCGCGAAGATGTTCCTTATGTTCGTCCTTGCTTTTGGAGTAAATGAGGATGTCATCAATGAACACCACCACAAACTTGTCCAAGAAGTCCATAAACACCTTGTTCATCATATGCATAAAGAATGCAGGAGCGTTGGTGAGGCCGAAGGACATAACAGTGTATTCGTAAAGACCGTACCGAGTGGTGAACGCGGTCTTAGGAATATCTTCCTTCTTAATCTTGAGTTGATGATATCCCGTCCTCAAATCAATCTTTGAGAATACTTTGGCCCCACTGAGTTGATCAAACAGATCGTCAATCCTCGGCAGTGGATACTTGTTTTTAATGGTGACGTCATTCAGCTGTCGGTAGTCTACACACATTCGTAGACTGCCATCCTTTTTGTCCACGAAGATTGCTGGTGATCCCCATGGGGAAGAGCTTGGACGAATGTATCCTTTTTGCAGCATCTCATCCAGTTGTTTCTTCAATTCCACCAATTCTGAGGAGGGCATCCGATAATATTTCTTATGTATCGGGGTGGTTCCAGGCACTAGGTCAATAGCGAACTCCAATTCCCGTCTGGTGGCATGCCGGGCAATTCTTCAGGAAATACATCTGGATACTCACTGACCACTGGGATTAATTCCACCTCTTCTGTCACGGCTGCGAAAACCATATCCTTCGTGGGGATGCGCTTGCGGGCATAAAAACTGGTAGTGCGACCTTCCATATTTTTCACGGTAACTTCTCTGGTCGCACAGCTGATGCAGACTTGGTATTGGGTTAACCAATTCATGCCCAGAATGACATCCAATTTGTTGGAATCGATGATTATCAACGATGTTGGAAACTTGACGCCCTTGATGTCAATCTCCAAATTTCGGCAGACGAGATTGCTTCTGAGGAGGGATCCCGGGGATTGTACCAGCATGTGTTTTCCCAAAATCGAGCAAGAAAAATTGTTTTGGGAAGCAAAACTCCGCGAAATAAAAGAGTGGGAAGCCCCAGAGTCAAATAAAATTACGGCGGGTATGTCGTTAACGAGAAACATACCAATGACGACTTCCGGGTCCTCTTGGGCTTCGTCTGCGGAGATGTGATGAACTTGCCCTTGGATTATATCGGGGGCGGAATACTGCTCCATGTAGTTGACTTGCGGCTGAAATGGAGCGACGTGCTTGGTGTTCTTGGGACACTGTCGGGCGTAGTGTCCGGTTTGACCACAGCTGAAGCACGAATTGTTGCGCTGGCAATCGTCGCGCACCGGGCTGGTCACGACATTCTTGACTTGTGTAGTAGTCTTGTTGACGTTCTGCTGCCAATTGGGTTTGTACTCCACCTGAGTCTGTTGCCATGTACGAGCCTTTTGCACTGGTTGCATATCCTTCTTGGGCTCGAATTTGCGCTTGTGGTCATTAGCAGCTGGCTTGTTGTCGTGCAGGAGCTTGTGTTCCCTCTCGGCGATGAGGGCCTTGTTCACCAGAGTCAGGAAGTCCGGGAAATCAAACATACTGAGAGTGCACCGGAGATGTTGATGTAGGCCTCCAAGGAATCGGTCGATCTTCCGCTCTTCTGTGGCCACATCGTGGAGAGAATAGCGGGCCAGATGGTTGAATTTATTCAGATACTCGGCGACGGTCATGCTGCCTTGAGTGAGAGCGAGAAATTCGCGTTGCTTGATCTTCATGACTCCGGTGGGAATATGATATTTGCGGAAATGATCCTTGAATTTTGTCCAAGTAATTTCCTCGTCGGCAGGCCATATTGCTTTGGCATTATCCCACCATATAGCGGCAGCTCCTTCGAGATAATGCGTTGCGAAGGGAACCTTGTCTCCGTCGTCTGTGCGAGCAATTTCCAGTTTTCTTTCAATAGTCCTTAGCCAGTCGTCGGCGTCCAAAGGATCAGTAGCATGGCTGAAACTGGGAGGCTTGGTTCGCTGAAAATCTGATAGCTTGGAATGATGGCCATTCTGGTTTCCATTCTGCCCAACCATAACTTGTACACTTTTCAGTATTTCCAGCAGATCGTTGCTCCTTCTTTCTTCAAACATTCGCAGGATTTGCTCGGTGGAAGGCGGTTGTGGCGGTGGAGGCGGAGGTGGCTGGTATGGTTCAGGGGAATGTCCTGCCTGTCTTGCGGAACGACGGACAGGGACATCCTCACCAGCTTGACTGCTGCTGCCTCCACGCGGCATCCTATTTTTCGTTTTCCCAATACATAGCAACCATGATGAGAAAATTCCAAAATGGGGGAAAAACCAATGACAAATCCCGGAAGAAAGCAGCGAATAAAACCAAGTCGAAAAAGAGTCCAACATAATTATACATAGTCCCAACATGAAAATAAACATCGCAATGGGTCTACTACCCTCGTACATGAAACTACGCATCATGACAAGTGCGATTACAGCCATACATCATGCTCATGACTACCACGATACTCTAACGATCTACTGCTCGGATGGTGCTGCTGCAGGCTCGTCTCCTGAGCCGGACCCAGATCCTGAACTGATAGTAGAGACCTCCGGGGGAAGAGAGGTGCGCTGGCGCTGCCTTGAGGGCTCTCCCTCAGGGGCAGGCGGGGGATGGGATCTAAGCATAGGAGCGGCAGGAGTAGCGACAAGAGAAGACCATGCAGCAGGAGCGCTGCGAGGGTTCACCGTCAAAGGGTTAACGGTACCCTGCGAGGTCGTCGTAGGAACGGAGGTGGGAGGAGCAGAAGTGTAGATGACAGCGGGAAGAGGGTTCCTTATACGAGCAGCAGCGAGAGCGGCGCGAGCGCGTGAGAGCTCCCGAGCTAACTCGTAGTTAAGGAGATAGCTAGCGGTGATGTAGCGTGCAAGGTGGCTAGTGGGACGATCGCACGCCGGATTAATCAAAGGAAAGCGGATACGCCCATTCTCGTGCAGAGATGGGTAGAAGAAAAGTCCAGGGTGGGTGTGCATGCGAACCTCATTGTAGCGCAAGTCTACAAGAGCCTCGATAGCAGCAAACTGAACCGCCTGAGATGGCGTAGAAGCAAGACCACCCTTAGACGAACGAGTGTAAGCGCCGGATGGGGAACTGTGGTGTAGAGTGACCTCAGCATAATACTCATACAATGCACCGGCCAGATGCTCGCGATACACCCGATACTCTGGATCAGCACCCTCTGGATAGAGTCGTCGCCACACGTTCTGAAGCAGGTGCGGCGATGTGCACGGAGCTGGCTCAGGATGGTACAAGATCGGTACTGGTGCCATCTACACTCACAAACCATACGGTTAGTAATAACAACAATAAGTCATGCATGCAATGCAACAACCAATTCCTATGTCTACCGGCACTCAAACGAAACTATCTACCGTTTTACTAACGCACTACCGGTCTAGCGTGTCCTACAATCAGCGCGGCTCTGATACCAAGCGTTGTGGCACCCCGGCTCAGAGCAACCGGTTTACCCTGCATTGCCAGCCCAGAGATCGAGTCTTCTGGCAATACACAACAACATGGTACAGAAATAACCGCTTTATTGATACTAGCGTGGTACAAAGGTCTGATATTACATCGAGATTCGAGGCCAAGCGGCACACACGGTGCTGCTGGACAGTATGTACATTATTTAATGAACATGGCTGGGGCCTCGATCACACGAAACTACGCGGCAGCGGAAGAACGACGTAGCGGAACTCCATGGCACAGGGACACCGACGTGGACACGGCCTAGACACGAGATGCGCTCCGATGCGAATCAACTTGCCTGAAAGCTGGCATGACACGCCAGGTCAGTACATTGAATGTACTTGCAAGCTCACAACAAACATAAGCACGATGACAGACAATATCATGATAATTAATCAAGTTAAATTAATGCAAGAAATTACTACAAATGCAAAGCTATGCAAAGCAACCAAACAGCGCACCGAGTCACACGGACTCGCTTACCAGACGGTTACCTCGTAACCAAACGGTGACCACACCGGGGTCACACCTGAAACCAATCACTCATGAACACCTCGAGTGTTCAAGGTTCACCACGAAACAATGCATCACAACAATTACTAGTTTGCAAGATTAATTATAAAAGTTGATCCATGGTGTGACTTACTCCCGAGTCTTGCCCATAACCGAGGGCGCGGCTATCGATAGATTAAATACACTCTGCAGAGGTAGCGCACTTTACCCACACTACGGAATACCTGGCCTCGTACTCCCATTCGGGTGGACCAAAGTATTCCGACGAAACCCTCCCTTTGCCATGCACTCTCCCCGGCCACTCCGACCATCTCCCTCTCAGGGCTAGGTCTTGGGTGGCCCCGTGTCTACCAAAGACACCAACGGCCACCGTCGTGGCAAAACGGTCCCAAACGGGGACAAGGTACCATAAAAACAAAACGAGCACACAAGGTTATGTCTGCCTACCGGGCCAGGGTATGCACGCCCATAACCTTCCCTCGCGGGAGGCACCGGTGAGAGCCACGACAAAGGACCGAATCAAGACCTTCCCATTAGGTAAATGTGGTCGCACTGAATTAAAAACCCGATTCAGTGGCACCATGATGTGATCAACATCATATTCAGGTTGAACTTAATCAAGTATTAACTTTCAGAAAAACTTTTTATTACTAACATGGCATCATACCGGAAATCATGCAACTACTCGTCACACAGAGCAAGCAACTCTTAAGCATGGATCAAAACAAGCAACATAACTATCTTGCAATACTAAGATCAGAAACTTCTCTGGTTATAACTCATTTTTATCTACAAACAACATTTTTATTAGTTCATCATTTAGTTGAAAACTATTACTAGCAAAAATAGCTACCATAACTTTCCATAACAAAATATCTAGTGCAAAATCTTACTCTACTTAGCCAAACAATTCTATGAACTCAACCAGAAGCTAAAACAAGCATATCAAGCATCATAAAACAACTAGCAATTAACCATATTAATTTATCAAATTTTAAATGCAAATAAAGACTCATATTCAAGTAGAAAATCATAGATATTGAAATAACACCATCCAAATGATGTTGTGGCTTGCCTTAGTGCAGAGGAGGGTCACACTCCTCCTGGTTAGCTTCAAGGCAAGATCCTCCTTCTGAAAATATTTTAAAACCACAAAAATAAATGTCAAAACACATTCTGAAAATCACCAGAAATTCTAGACAGCAAGGAAAAATCCACCTTTTGGTGTGCTGCTAGAGCTTTCTGTAACAAAGACAATGCAAAAAGAATCAATTCATTTGGACTTATGGTTTAGAAATGGTGGCTGGTCAAAGTTTAGTCAAATTTCTGAATTAAATTTGAATAAATAGAAAATCCTGGGGGGGGCGACGTCGAAGGCGTAAAGTGGGAGTGCGCCTCCACTCGTACCGCTTCGGGCGCGAGTGGTGAGGCTGACACTGGGCCCCACCAGTCAGGAGAGAGGGAAGGGGATCGAGATCAGAGGGGAGGCGGTGCTTCGCCGGAGCTCATGCCGGCGACGAGGGGGTTTGGGGCTAGGCTAGAGGGATAGATCGGAAGCGGGGCTCGCGGCGCACCTGCCCGTACCCGTGGCTTGGCGAAAGGTGGACGGAGCTGGTCGCAGTCGAGCTCGCAAGCTTCGGTGGCGGACGGGGTTCGCCGGAGAGGTGGAAGACGGTGGCTAGAGGCAGCTCCGAGGGCTTGGCGGGGTCCAGGCAGCTCCAGCAGACCACCAAGGCCCTGCCCAAGCAGCTGCTTGAGCTCGAGAGGCCCTGGAGAGCGGCAGCTGGCCTGCGGGGATCGCCGGAGTCCTCGGGTCGGGGCGACGGCCAGAGGCCTGCCCGACCGGGCTTCTGCTCGTCTACGTGTTCGTGGAGGTGGTGTGGAGTGGTGCGTGGCTAGCAAGGGAGGCGGGGTGGCTTTATATAGCCGGAGCAGGGGGGGACGTGTCGCCGCCGGAGCGCTCTGGACACGCGGCGAACGTCGACGAGAGGCTCCAACGCGAGGGGACAGGGTGCAGCGTCAACGCCGGCGCTTGCCCACGCTCGCGGACGAGCACAGGAGGCGGTTTGAGATGGGGACAAGCACACGCGCGCACTGTGCCGTTTTGGCCGCGACTTGACTGGGCTTGCTGCGGCGGCTCCGGCATCGGCGAGCGCCAGGGAGGGGTCATGGGTGATGGGTCGAGAGTTGTGGCACGTTGCGGCAGTCGGAGGCGAGCGCTTGCATGCACACGCGCGAAACAGAACGCAAAGCGCCAGCCAGAGCGCGTCGAGATGCTACCAGGCGGCGTGTCCTCACGCGGTCACCAAGCTGGCATGGCCAAAACGACGGCCAGGAACGGCCAAACCTTGTCTACGGGCTCGACCGTGCAGTGCTACGTCTAGGAGAGGTGATGGATCATACCCAGGCCGACTAGACGCGACTCTACCAAGCTGGCAAGTTTCTGGTCAGAAACATGGCCGCCAAGTTTGGCCACCTTCTAGAAGGCCATTAGGGATAATCTCCTGGGGTTTAGGGTTTCTTAGGAAGGTCTTTAAGCTCAAGAAATCTCAAGGCCAAAAGCTCAAGGAAAAATGCACTTGCTGTAAAAAGTGATGCAATATTTTTGCATGGGAAGATGTGCCATGGTCCTAAGAATATTTAGGAATCATCTCAGATTTTTCTGAGCAAGAAAAATTGAGGTTGCTTTGGAGCACAAAGTTCTGAAAAGTGCTTAAGAGAGAAAAATGAATATTTTCCTTTTAGGAAAAATATTCATTTTATTATTTTGGGAATTTGTGGGAGGAATAAGGTAGATAGGTCACTTGGGTGAAAGCCAAGGATATGCCCAAGTGACAAGTCCATTTGAATTGATCCAAAAATCCAAATCAAATCAGGGCAAAAAGCACGATGGAAACCAAGTCCGGAAAGAGGGAGAAGGAAAGTCCGGTAAAAAGAGAGAAGGCAAAATCCAGGCTGTCACAATTGGTGTTAAGGTTTGTGATTCCCGAAGCATGCACGTATAGTCTCTTGTTATGCTATGAAGTTGGAGCATGATTTATTATTGATTGTCTTCCTTACGAGTGGCGGTCGGGGACGAGAATGGTCTTTTCCTACCAATCTATGCCCCTAGGGGCATGCGTAGTAGTACTTTGCTTTGAGGGTTAATAAACTTTTGCAATAAGTTTATGAGTTCTTTATGACTAATGTGAGTCCATGGACTATACGCACTCTTATCTTTCCGCAATTTACTAGCCTCTACGGTACCGTGCATTGCCCTTTCTCACCTCGAGAGTCGGTGCAAACTTCGCAGGTGCATCCAAACCCCGTGATATGATACGCTCTATCACACATAAGCCTTATTATATCTTCCTCAAAACAGCCACCATACCTACCTATTATGGCCTTTCCATAGCCATTCCGAGATATATTGTCATGCAACTTCCACCGCCTCCATTTTGATGACTTGAGCATTCATTGTCATATTGCTTTGCATGATCATATAGTTGACATAGTGTTTGTGGCTCAGCTACCATTCATTATTTTCATAAATGTTATGCTAGATCATTGCACATCCTGGTACACTGCTAGAGGCATTCATATAGAGTCATATTTTGTTATAGGTATCGTCTTGTAATATTGACTTGTAAGTAAATAGAAGTGTGATGATCATCAATTTTCATTATTAGAGCATTATCCCAGTGAGGAAAGGATGATGGAGACTATGATTCCCCCACAAGTCGGGATGAGACTCCGGGCAATGAGAGAGAAAATATAAAAATATAAAAAAAGAAAAAAAGAAAAAAAAGAAAAGAAAGAAAGAAAGAAAGAAAAAGAAAAAGAAAAAAAGAAAGAAAAAAGGAGAGAAGGGGCATGCTAGTTCCACACTTGTGCTTCAAAGTAGGACCATGTTTTTCATATGGAGAGTCTCCTATGTTGTTAGTTTCATATACTAGTGGGAATTTTTCAATATAGGATTAGATGCACACCCACTTAGATTCCTATTGAGCTTTCATACACTTATAGCTCTTAGTGCATTCGTTGCATGGCAATCCCTACTCCTTGCGTTGATATTGATTGATGGGCATCTCCATAGCCCGTTTGTTAGCCACGTCGATGTGAGACTTCCTTCCCTTTTTGTCTTCTCTATATTTACCACTATCATCATACTCTATTCCACCCGTAGTGCTATATCCATGGCTTGCGCTCATGTATTGCATGAGGGTTGAAAAAGCTGAAGCGCGTTAAAAAGTATGAACCAATTGCTCGGCTTGTCATCGGGGTTGTGCATGATAAATACTTTGTGTTAAGAAGACAAAGCATGACAAGACTATATGATTTTGAAGGGATAGCTTTCTTTAGCGTTGATATTTTGAAAGACATGATTATTTGTTAGGATGCCTAAGTATTGATGTCTTTATGTCAAATTATAGACTATTGCTTTGAATCACTCGTGTCTTAATATTCATGCCATGGCTAGACATATAATCAAGTTTATGTTAGGTAGCATTTCTACATCAAAAATTATCTTTTTTATAATTTACCTGCTCAAGGACGAGCAGGAATTAAGCTTGGGGATTCTGATACGTCTCTATCGTATCTATAATTTTTTATTGTTTCATGCCAATGTTATACAACTTTCACATATTTTTGGCAACTTTTCATATGATTTATTGGACTAAACTATTGATCCAGTGCCCAGTGCCAGTTCCTTTTTTTGCATGTTATTTGTTTCGCAAAAAATCCATATCAAACGAAGTCCAAATGCGATAAAAATTTACGGAGAATTATTTTGGAATATGTGTGATTTTTGGGACTTGGAATCAATGCAAACGGAGGCCCACAGTGCCCAAGAGACACTAGGGCATGTCCCAGGCTCCAGGCGCGTGGTGGTGGGTTATGCTCACCTCATACCTTGGTTGGGGCTCTACTTCGGGTGCAAGGAAGCTTATATCCGGAAAAAATTGTGTTAAAATCACAGTGCAAGCGGAGTTACGGATCTCCGGGAATATAAGAAACGGTTTTCGGCCAGATCTGGGGAACGCGAAACAGAAGAGAATAGAGAGGGAGATCCAATCTCGGAGGGGCTCCCGCCCCTCCGCCACCATGGAGGCCATGGACTAGAGGGGGAACTCTCCTCCCATCTAGGGGGAGGCCAAGGAAGAAGAAGAAGGAGGGGGCTCTCTCCCCTTCTCTCCCGGCGGCGCCGAAGTGCCGCCGGGGCAAGGATCGTGACGGCGATCTACATCAACAATCTTGCTACCATCAACACCAACTCCCCCCCCTCTATGCAGTGGTGTAACACCCGTTCTCCCCGCTGTAATATCTACTTAAACATGGTGCTCAACTCCATATATTATTTCCCAATGATACTTGGCTATCCTATGATGTTTGAGTAGATCTATTTTGTCCTGTGGGTTAATCGTGAACTTGTTTGGTATGATTGTATATTATATTTATGGTACCGTCCTACGGTGCCCTCAGTCTCGCGCAAACGTGAGGGGGCCCCGCCGTAGGGTGTTGCAATATGTTCATGGTTTACTCATTGTCAGTGTTGTGGGGGATGACAGCAGCCTAAACGCGAATAAGTGGGTTATGGCGTATGGGATAAAGAGGACTTGATACTTAATGCTATGGTTGTGTTTCATGACCTTAATGATCTTTAGTAGTTGCGGATGCTTGCTAGGGGTCCAATCATAAGTGCATATGATCCAAGTAGAGAAAGTATGTTAGCTCATGCTTCTCCCTCATGTAGAATTGCAAGAATGATTACTGGTACTTGTTATCGATTGCCTAGGGACAAATGACTTTCTTGTTGACAAAAGCTATCCACTTTTATCACCTTGCAATTTATTCCTAGTTGTATTCTCGCAAAGTACTTGTAGTTTTATTCTTGCAAAATAGTTTCATACTTTTTCTAGGTGAAGCAAACGTCAAGTTGCGTAGAGTTTTATCGGTGGTGGATAGAACTTGAGGGAATATTTGTTCTACCTTTAGCTCCTCGTTGGGTTCGACACTCTTATTTATTGCTACCAACAATCCCCTATAATTGTGGGTTATCAATAATCACCCAAGGAGTCAAGCATGAGAGCATTACGTTTCAATTGTCTACTAACATAAGCATTGAAGTTCTCTTGTTTAACAATAAAAATATCAAACTCATCCAAGCATTGACTAGCTGAGTTATTATGAGGAATATCACCTTCATCAAATCTATAGAGAGAGTTTACCACTACTACATGTGTCGGGTTATCAAGACCATGTATTTCTTCAATAAGCGGTAAATTCTTAACATCTTCAGCTTTAATACCTTTTTCTTTCATATATTTCTTTGCCTCTTGCATTCAGGACTGAGAAATAGAATACCTCTTTTTTCGGAGTTGGCTTAGGAGTTGGTTCAGGAAGTGTCCAATCATTGTCATTACTCAATATATTATTCCATAGCGATTCAGCTTGCTTAATAGTTCCTTCTCTAAAAACACAACCAACACAACTATCCAGGTGGTCTCTGGAAGCATCGGTTAGTCCATTATAAAAGATATCAAGTATTTCATTTTTCTTGAGAGGATGATCAGGCTAAGCATTAACTAACTGGAGAAGCCTCCCCCAAGCTTGTGGTAGATTCTCTTCTTCAATTTGCACAAAGTTAAATATTTCCCTTACGGCAGCTTGTTTCTTATGAGCAGGGAAATATTTTTGAGAGAAATAGTAAATCATATCCTAGGGACTACGCTCACAACGAGGAGCAAGAGAATTAAACCATAACTGAGCATCACCCTTTAATGAGAAAGGAAACAACTTAAGAATATAGTAATAGCGAATTTTTTCCTCATGAGCAAAGAGGGTGGCTATATCATTCAATTTAGTAAGATGCGCCACAACAGTTTCAGATTCATAACCATAGAAAGGATCAAATTCAACCAAAGTAACTAACTCAGGATCGACAGAGAATTCATAATCCTTATCAGTAACAAAGATAGGTGAAGTAGCAAACATAGGGTCAATAATATAACCTTTAGCTTAGCTAACAGTTTCTTAAGATCATCTCTATCATTACAAGCAAGAAAGTCTCTAGTAGTTTCCTCATCCATAATATAACCTTCAGGTACAATAGGCAATTCATATCTAGGGGAGAATGGTAATCTTCAGTTTCAATAATATCATCAGTTTTAGTAATTTCATTCTCTCTAACCCTAGCAAGTTGTTGATCAAGAAATTCACCAAGTGGCACAGTATTATCAAGCAGAGAAGTAGTTTCATCATAAGCATCATGCATAGCAGAAGTGCATCATCAATAACACGTGACATATCAGAACCAATAGCAGGTGTAGGTGTTGCAAGTTTACTCAAAACAAAAGGAGAATCAAGTGCAGAGCTAGATGGCAGTTCCTTACCTCCCCTCGTAGTTGAGGGAAAAATCTTGGTTCTTTGATCTTTGAAATTCCTCACAGTGATCAATTGATATAAATCCCAAGTGACTCAGAGAATAGAGCTATGCTCCCCGGAAACAGCGCGAGAAAAAGGTCTTGATAACCCACAAGTATAGGGGATCACAACAGTTTTAGAGGGCAGAGTATTCAACCTAAATTTATTGATTCAACACAAGGGGAGACAAAGAATATTCTCAAGTATTAGCAGTTGAGTTGTCAATTTGAACACAATTGAAAGACTTAATATCTGCAGTAAAGTATTTAGTAGCAAAGTAGTATGGAAGAAGCGGTAACGGCGGCAAAAGTAACAGTAGCAGTTTTGTAGCAATTGTAACAATGGCAAAGGAAAAGTAACGTAGCAAAGATAAGTATGAAACAAGCTTGTAGGCAATGGATCAATGACGGATAATTATGTTAGATGGCATTCATCATGCAACAATTATAACATAGGGTGACACAGAACTAGCTCCAATTCATCAATATAATGTAGGCATGTATTGCGAATATAGTCATACATGCTTATGGAAAAGAACTTGCATGACATCTTTTTTCCTACCCTCCCGTGGCAGCGGGGTCCTATTCTAAACTAAGGGATATTAAGGCCTCCTTTTAATAGAGTACCGGACCAAAGCATTAGCACTTAGTGAATACACAAACTCCTCAAACTATGGTCATCGCCGCAAAGTGTCCCGACTATTGTCAATCCGGGGTTGCTGGATCATAACACGTAGTAGGTGACTATAACTTGCAAGATAGGATCAAGAACACAAATATATTCATGAAAACATAATAGGTTCAGATCTGAAATCATGGTACTCGGGCCCTAGTGACAAGCATTAAGCATAACAAAGTCATAGCAACATCAATCTTAGAACATAGTGGATACTAGGGATCAAACCCTAACAAAACTAACTCGATTACATGGTAAATCTCATCCAACCCATCACCGTCTAGCAAGCCTATGATGGGATTACTCACACACGGCGGTGAGCATCATTAAATTAGTGATGGAGGATGGTTGATGATGACGATGGCGATGATTTTCCCTCTCCGGAGCCCAAAATGGACTTCAGATCTGCCCTCCCGAGGAAGAACATGAGGTGGCGACGGCTCTGTATCGTAAAACGTGATGAATCCTTCTCTCTGATTTTTTCTCCCCGAACGTGAATATATGGAGTTGGAGTTGAGGTCGGTGGAGGTTTGTGGGACCCACAAGGACAGAGGACGCGCCCCCACCCTTGCGGATAGGGTGTGGGTCCCCTCCGGTTGATTATTTCGCCAATATTTTTTATTTATTACCAAAACAATCTCCGTGAAGTTTCACGTCATTCCGAGAACTTTTATTTTTGCACAAAAACAACATCATGGAAATTGTGCTGAAAACAGCGTCACTCCGGTTTTGTTCCATTCAAATCATACAAATTAGAGTCCAAAACAAGGGCAAAAGAGTTTGGAAAAGCAGATACGATGGAGACGTATCATGCACCAGGTGGGCACAACCCACCTGGGCGCGCCAGTAGCCCCAGGCGCCCCCTGGTGGGTTGTGGCCCCCACGTGGGCCCCCTCACTTATCTCTTTAGCCCATGTCATCACCTACCTCTAGAAAAATTCACCATTGCTCTCTCTCGTGTTCTTGTTCTCAAACCCGCGGATTTCGATCTCTTTGCTCGAAGCTCCATTTCAGAAACTGTTTTGGGGGATTTCTACATGGTATGTGACTCCTCCATTGGTCCAATTAGTTTTTGCTTTAGTGGATTATGTAAGTGCATCTAGTGCCCCTTAGTGATTTTGGTGTATTGAAGACTTATAGGTTAAGAGACTAATGAGTTTATGAGTGTACACAGGTCTATAAGTCTATGAGGAGTTTGATATTTACAGAGAAAGTCGACCCCTAAAAATGAAGTTCTTCGACTGAAGACTTTGGATTTCTGAAGACTTTGAAAGTGAAGAAATTGGTGTGACCTTGAAGACTTGGTATTCATTCGAGGAACATGAAGCGTGAAGACTTTCGTTTTCATAGTTTCATTTTCTCTTTCTTGAGTCATAGGAAACACCGTACTGTTAAAGGGGGTCGAGGAAATACTAAGGAAAAATTTCCATGTGATGCTCAACTCAAAACCCTACACCTACCAATCCCTTCGAGTGAAGCTATTGGAAATCTCATACAGTTTAGTCATATTCTTCAGTGACAGAGAAGAAGTTCTTCTGGTCTCTGAGGAATTTGTTCTGACTGAGGAGTTAGGAATTCGCCAGTGCGGATTGCCTACACAGTGAGGAACATGATGGCCCTGAGGAATTTGATACTCAAATTTCCGACCGTTGCTGTGCTACGTGCCAGCTGTCCCAAAATATCTTATCCACCTAACGGTCATATCATTGAAGGGAATTTATGTCTTATCATGTCAGGCTGCTCCCTAGGCTATAAATAGCCGCCCCCTACAACCACTAGCTGGTTGGCTGCTCCGAGAGAAACTGACATTTGTCATTTGAGAGCATCCCACCCTCCGAGGACTTTGAGCGAAAAGCATCGAGTGCGGAAAACCCAAACCCAAACACCTACAAACTCAAAGTGATTGAGCATCACTGAAGAGATTGATCCTGCGTGGATCCGACGCTTGTTACCTTTGAAGACTATGCTTCTTCCAGACGGTTAGGCGTCATGGTCTAGAGCATCCAAGAGGAATTGTGGATCGCCGAGTGACCGAGTTTGTGAAGGTTCGGAAGTCACCTGAAGACTTACCACGAGTGATTGGGAGAGGTCTATGTGACCTTAGCTCAAGGAGAACATGGTGAGGACTGTGTGTCCGGGACTGTGTGTCCTCAGGTTTAAATACCTAGCCACTCCAACCAAATGTACAACTCAGACAGCAGTTGGAACTGGTCTACCAAATCATTGTCTTCACCAAGCTTACTGGTTCTATTTCCTCAACTCCTTTCATTTCCTCATTACTGTGTTGTGTGCTTGTCATATTTGTGTTTGAAGACTTTGACTGAAGACTTTCTCAATTTCCTCAGTTCAATTTCTTCAGTCTGTTTGTCTTCATCCTGTGTTATCCTGTATTTACGCTTTCTGTACTCTGTGCTTGTCTTCATTTCATCATGATGACCATGCTTGTGTTCTGCTATGTTTACTTCTGAGTACTTATTCCGCTGCAAGTAGTTCTTCGCTAAGGAATTTCCTCACCTGCAAATTCCTCAGTGAAGAATTCATAAAAATCGCCTATTCACCCCCGCTCTAGTCAATATAACGCACTTCCAATTGGTATCAGAGCAATGTAATCCCTTGTTCTGTGTGATTTTGGTTTAACCGCCTGGAGTTTTAGTTATGTCGACCACAGGAATGAAGACTGTGTCATGCCCCATCTTTGACGGTCACGAGTATCCCAAGTGGAAGGCCATGATGAAGAAGCGCATCATGGCGATGAACAGCGAGCTGTGGACCGTCAGTGAGATTGGTCTGACCGATCTGTGCAAGATAGCGGAAGCTAATGACATTCGCAAGCACACTCTTCTCAACCTCACGGCGAAGGACGTCATCTGCTCCTGTCTGTCTCAAAATCAGTCCAGGAACATCATGCATCTCGATCATGCAAAGCTTATCTGGGGCCGTCTCTCTGAGGTCTATGAAGGTCATCGAACCGGTCATGATCCTTGGTTTGAGTACATCAAGGAATCTCTGAAAGCAATGACATTTGAAACAGAATTGTCATCCTCTTCATCATGCCTCATGGCAAAAAGTGCTGAGGTAACTCAATGCTACCTATCCGAGTCTAGTGATGATGAATCTGGTGATGAATTTGGACCCAGTTATGTCAAACTTGCTTCCCTTGCCACTAAACAACAAAGAGCCTTGGAAAAAGTTCAATACATGCTAAGTAAGAGCGATGATATGTTGGGTGAAGAAATGGATCAGTCGAAAGCCTTGGCTGAGAGTCTTCAGAGACTTCAGTCTATGTTTGACAACCTTCAAGGTCATCATAACACTCTCTTGTCTGATCATGAGAAGCTTTCTTATCAATTTCTTCAAAGAAAGCAAGATCTTGAATAGCTAAGAGTGAGTTATGAAGATCTTCAGAAGGAGCGCGTTTCATTACTTTCTCAACAAATCAGCGCTGCTCAGGATGAATTTGTTCCTCCATGTTTGAAATGCATTGAATGTGAACCTGCTAATTCTTCACCTGAATGTTCAAATGCTTCTAATGTTACAAATTCTTCACCTGCCTCTGCTATCACTAATTCCTCATCTGAGGACTTTGCTAGTATCACTGACGATGCAGGGCTGAAGGAATTGTACATGACAGGCATGTACAAAAGCCTCAAAGGGCATCAGACTCTTTGTGATGTGCTTAAAAAGCAGATCCTCAATAGGAACCCTAGGAAAGAGGGTATTGCCTTTGAGAGGAAACTCAATGCTGATGGTACATATTGGAAGCCTGAGCAGTACCCCAAAACCTCATGGGTTGCTGCAAAGGGACCTCCAGTTGATCCATCTAATCTATCTAGCTGTACATGTGAATCTTCTCATTCTTCTGATGAGTCATTTGACTCCAACTATAAACTGTTCAAAAATCAGAATGGTGAAGTATTTACCAGATATGTTGTCACTAACTGCAAGAACGTTTCCCCTATGAAGAAAATCTGGGTCCCCAAAAGGTGCCTCGAAAGTCTTCAGGTGAATGTCCTCATGACACCACCTGTGAAGAATAGGAACCCCAGATCAAATTCTTCATATGGATCCAAGTCCTCATACGGACCAAATTCCTCACATGGATCAAATTCCTCAAAAGGATCAAAGTCCTCATATGAATATCATCGTGCTAATAACTCTGTTTCGCAGGGAAGAGCTAAGGGCTGTGAATATGAGCATTATTCTTCTAATCATTATGTTCATAAGTCCTCGACGAATTTCTCTGCTTATTCATATGCTTACCCTAACTCCTCTTATGTGAAACGAAATGGATTGGCTTCTATGCCACCTTTCTCGTATGGAGCTCGCAGAGTGATGAACTCTTTGCCACCCCTTCAGATGTGGGTGGTGAAGAAAAAGAAATAATCTCTTCTGCATGGTCAGGTCTCCAGACGTGCGTGAACGTCTGAAGAATTTGCTGGAGACCTGAAATGTGCCTGAAAGGACGCAGGCTAACCATGAAGAAATGAACTTTCATTTCTCACGTCCCCCCTGCTTTATCTATTCTGTTGCTTGATGAAATTGATCTGATGAATTGTGATGTCATATTCTTCACTGATGAAGTATATGAAGTTCGTAAGCTGCACTAATTCATCTGCAGGATGATCAACCCAAAGCCACTGAGTGGGTCCTCGATAGTGGATGTACAAATCACATGACTGGTGACAAGAATCTATTGATGGATGCTCCCTTATCACCATCGCATCTGAAGCATATCATCTTCGCTGACAAAGGCAAAAGTCAGATAGGTCTAGGTAAGGTTGCGATCACAAAGGATCAACACATGGACAAAGTCATGCTTGTCGAGTCCTTAGGATACAACCTCATGTCTGTCTCAATGCTTTGTGATCTTGATATGGTTGTTGTCTTTGGCAAGTATCGTTGTGTTGTGGTTATGGAAGCTGACAATTCCAAAGTCTTCGAATGCTTTAGGAGAGGAGACTTGTATATTGTTGATTTCTCTACAGGACCACAACCAACCGTGTGCCTACTTGCAAAATCTTCAGAAGGCTGGCTATGGCATCGACGACTTGGTCATGCAGGCATGAGGAATTTGCACACGCTTGCGAAGAAGAAGCATGTCATTGGCATTGAGAATGTCAAATTCCTCAAGGATCACATATGCGGAGCCTGTGAAGCTGGAAAGATGACCAAGGCCAAGCATCCAGCGAAGACTATCATGACCACTACTCGACCATTCGAATTGCTTCACATGGACCTCTTTGGTCCTAATCATTACTCAGCAGTCACACATGATGCATCTCTCTATGACTTTGTTATTGTTGATGATTACTCTCGTTACACTTGGGTACACATTGTTACTTACAAACATGAAGTGCAGGAAGTCTTCAAACGATTTTCCTTGAGGGCTTCAACCAACTTTGGTGTGAAGATCAAGGACATCAGAAGTGACAATGGAACTGAGTTCAAGAATTCTGGTCTTGATGACTATCTTGATGAACTTGGTATTACTCATGAGTTATCTGCTCCTTATACTCCTTAGCAGAATGGCGTCGTGGAGTGCAAGAATAGAACTCTTGTTGAGATGGCTCGCACTATGCTTGATGAGTACAAGATGCCTCGTCACTTCTGGATTGAGGCAATTTATACTGCGTGCCACATCATCAACAGAGTAGATCTTCACAAATTCTTCAAGAAGACTGCCTATGAACTCCTCACTGACAAGAAACCCAATGTGAGTTATTTCAAAGTCTTCGGTGCTAAATGTTGGATTAGAGATCCTCATCACAACTCAAAATTTGCACCGAAAGCACATGAAGGTTTTATGCTTGGTTACGGAAAGGACTCGCACACCTACAAAGTCTTCAACAACGTTCTTCACATGGTTGTTGAAATTGTAGATGTGCGGTTCGATGAAACTAATGGCTCGCAAAGAGAGCACCTACCTTCTGTGATATATGAACCAGCACCTGAGGAATCTATCAAGTTCAAGGCTACTGAGGATGTCATTCCTACCGAAGAATCAGCTGAAGAATTCATTCCAGAGCATGAAGAACGTCGAGCTAATGCACCTGAAGAAAATACTGAAGAAAATGGTGCTGAAGAAAATGCTGATCAAATTCCTCGACGACAACCAGCTCATCCTCGCGTTGCAAAAGAAGTGCAAGTTGAAAAGATCATTGATGACATTGAAGCACCAGGTCCTCTCACATGCTCAAAAGCTTCATATTTATCTAACTTTTGTGGGCACTATGCTTTTGTCTCTATCACAGAGCCCACTAAGGTAGATGAAGCATTTCTGGAGCCTGAGTGGATTCAGGCCATGCAAGAAGAATTACATCAGTTCGAGCTCAACAACGTCTAGGAACTGGTCAAACGTCCAGATCCTCGCAAGCACAATATCATTGGCACAAAGTGGATCTACCGCAACAAGCAAGATGAAAATGGCCTTGTGGTGAGGAATAAGGCACGGCTTGTAGCTCAAGGCTACACAAAGGTTGAAGGAATTGATTTCGATGAAACTTTTGCACCTGTTGCTAGAATTGAGGCTATTCGCATATTACTTGCTTACGCTAACCATCATGATATCACTTTATATCAAATGGATGTGAAAATTGTATTCCTCAATGGTAAGCTTGAGGAAGAAGTATATGTTGCTCAACTCCCAGGTTTTGAAGATCCAAAGCATCCTGACAAAGTCTTCAGACTCAATAAGGCCCTATATGGCCTCAAGCAGGCCCCCCGGGCGTGGTATGATACTTTGAAGGAATTCCTCATGAAGAAAGGCTTCAAACCCGGTTCACTCGACCCTACTCTTTTCACTAAATCTTATGATGATGAATTGTTTGTGTGCCAAATATATGTTGATGACATTATCTTTGGCTGTACTGACCAACGTTATAGTGATGAATTTGCCTATATGATGAGTGAAGAATATCAAATGTCTATGATGGGAGAAGTGAAATTCTTCTTAGGTCTTCAAATTCGTCAACAACGCAATGGCATATTCATATCTCAGGCAAAATACCTCAAGGATGTACTGAGGAAATTCGGCATGCAAGATTGCAAAGGCGTCAAAATTCCTATGCCCACAAATGGCCATCTGTGCACTGATGAAAATGGTATTGACTTCGATCATAAGGTATACCGCTCCATGATTGGTTCTTTATTGTATTTATGTGCATCTAGGCCAGATATTATGCTTAGTGTTTGCATGTGTGCCCGACTTCAAGCTACACCGAAGGAATCACACCATAAGGCTGTGAAGCATATTCTTCAATATCTAGCTCACACACCAACACTTGGATTATGGTACCCCAAGGGCTTGGCTTTTGATCTCATTGGATATTCAAACTCTGACGATGCTGGTGATCCTGTGGACCGCAAGTCAACATCTGGTACATGTCATTTCCTTGGACGATTTTGGTCTGTTGGTCCTCGAAGAAACAGAACCGCGTATCACTGTCTACTGCTGAAGCTGAGTACATTGCTGCTGGTTCTTGCTGTGCTCAATTGCTGTGGATGAAGCAAACTCTTAAGGACTACGGCGTCAACGTGAAGAATGTGCCTCTCTTCTGTGACAATGAGAGTGCCATCAAGATTGCTCACAACCCAGTTCGGCACTCGAAGACAAAGCACATTCAGATTCGTCATCATTTTCTTCGTGATCATGTGTTGAAGGGCGACATTTCTATTAAGCATGTGAAGACTGAAGAATAGCTAGCTGATATCTTCACAAAGCCCTTGGATGAGAAGAGATTTAGCAAGTTGCGTTGTGAGCTAAATATCTTAGAATCTTTGAATGTTCTTTGAAAAGGACACTCATCCTAACACTTATGCAAAATTGATGACTTAGATGTGCAACACATGAAGAAACATTTTTCTTCAATCAATGAAGAATAACACTCTAAGTGTGAATAAATTAATGAAGAATTTGATTCTCAGAGCCCTACGACAATTGTACGTGGTGTCTGAAATTATCATTCTTATACGGTGGGTCACACCACCACAAAAGTTGAAAATCTTCAATTTGAGTTTTCCTCAGTTTTTGAAATTCCTCAGTTGTTCATGTTCTTCAACTTTGCATTGTCTTCACCATTTCCGTCGTTTTTCTTCATTGGCTATATATATATATATATATATATGAGTTTATGTCCTCAACAACATTCACTTATTGCTATTTCTTCAAGTTGATATTTCAGCTAAGTGAATGTGATCGAACCCTTCCCCCTCTATGCTAAACTCAACCCAATATATTCACAAATTCTTCATGTGCATTCTATTTGAAACTCGTTCAAAATCTTCACTGTGTCCTTGTCAGCTGAAGAATTTGCGAACAGAACGTTAAAACTTATCTTATCCAAATTTTCGGCTTTGCCGCTCAAACCGTTCCGCATCCCACGAAATACTTATCTATTGTAACACCCCGGATGTAACTTTCCGTATTTGTAACTCCAACTCTTGCCATTTTCGGCTATGTGTTATGATATTCCCTTCGTGGTTGGGTTTTTCCTATCGTTTGGCTTTTGTTCATGTCATGCATTGCATATCATATCATCATGTGCATCTCATTTCCATACGTGTTCGTCTCATGCGTCCGAGCATTTTCCCCGTTGTCCGTTTTGCAATCCGACACTCCCACATGCACCGGCGCACCCCTCTTGTCTCTTTTCGTGAGCGGGTGTTAAACGTTCTCGGAATGGACTGAGTTTTTCCAAGTGGCCTTGGTACACCACCGGTAGACCACCTGTAAAGTTTCGTTCTATTTGGAGGTCGTTTGATGCTCCAACGGTTAACCGGGTAACCGCAAAGGCCTTTTGTGTGTTGCAGCAAAACCCCCCTCCAAACAGCCCAATAACCCATCTAATTGCCCTCCATGCTGTCAGTCGTTCGATCACGATCGTGTGGGCGAAAACCGTGCCTCATTTGGACTCTCCTAGCTCCCTATGCCTATATAAACACCTCCCCCTCCGAAATTTGCGTCCAAAACCCTAGCCTCTTCCTCCTCCGCGCGCCGGACAAAACCTCCCCCGCCGCCGGACACGTCCGCCGCCGCCCTCGCCCAATCCGCTGCCGCCACGTGTCACTGCCGCCATCCACCGCCCGTGGCCCGGCGAGCCCGAGTCGGGCCCGCCCGAGCCTGTAAGCCGCTCGCGCCCGTGATCGCCCGCGCCCCGCCTCCACTCCGCCCGTACGCCGCATGGGCTCCCCCCGCCGCCGCCGTTCCCGCCGCCCGCCGCCTCGCTCGCCGCGCCTTGCCGGCCCAGCGCCGCCGCGGCCCCGCACCCCGCGGGTCCGTCCCTGTGCCACTCCGGCGACGCCGGCCTCCTGCGCCTCCTCCCCGAGATCCGGCGACGCCGTCCCCGCCATCTCCTCCCTCTCCGGCACCCGACCTCGCCCTCTCCGGCAAGTTCTCCGGCGAGCCGCCCGGCGCCTCGGTTCGCGTGCCTGCTCAAATCCAGATCCAGAGAGGTTGACCCCGTATTTCCTCCAAGTCCCCGAATTAGTGCAATATGTTGCTCTGTTCATTGCATCATATCTCATTGCATACTTCTCCGTTTTGCATGTATGATATATCGAAATGTTCGTCTCGAGATGCTCTTTATTTTGTTTCATTGTGCCATGCTCGTTTGAGTTCATATTGATGCCAAAATCTCTGGTGCAAGAGTGCTATATGATGTTTACTGCTGTTACTTATCAGAACTTGATGTTTTGTTATTTTTGTTGCATTTGATGTGTGCATCTTATGGGCATGAGCTCTACAGGTGTTTTGATCTATGCCATGCCGTCTTTACAGAGGTGTATGCTATGTATTTTTTTGATCTATATGGTGACTAGCACAAGCATGCAAATTAGGCTTCGTGATGTTTCTGTTTTCAGGGACTTGGGTTTTTGCTAAGTCCTTTACCCGCTGTTATTTTGATTCCATGTATCCATGTGGCTACAGAGAGATCCATGCTTCTTTTGGGTATGTTCGGTAAGAATGTTTTGTAGATATAGTTGTGCTCTATCCATCCATGCCCCTTTTTGCAATTATGGAGTGCTCTAGCATGTCCTAATATTGCTCTACGTTTTCTATAAAATGTTCCTGGCAGAATGTTAACATGATATTCAATTTTGCCAAGGTTGTTGTAGTTGATCCATTCATGCGATGTATTTGCTCTTGCCATGGTTAGCTTCACAAACATGCCCTCTTGCTGTAGGTATGCTTGTTTTGTCATGCATTGCTTTGTGATGAGTGCATCAAGCTCACAAAGATGCCCTCATAATTTCTGTTAATGCCATGCTCTGTTTTCTGCCAAGTCTGAATCTGTTAACGAAACTTGCTATGTTTACATGGGTGTCATCATATCTTCTTTGCCTTTTTGGCTCATGGTCAGTAAGAGACTTTTGTTCTATGCATTTAGTAGATTCATACCATACCTTGTTTTTCTATGTTAAGTTCTTGTAGCATGATTTTTGCTTGCTCTGAACATTGCTACCTGATGCTGTTTCTACCATGTCCAGTATTTTTACCAAGTCTGTGAACCTGATATCTTTTGCACTTTTGCCATGCTTGTTTCAACCTGTTATGGTGTGATCTAGACGGATCTCAGTGTTCATCTTTTGTCAAGCATCTACTGTAGATTACTGCCATATACTTTGTTGTTATGTTGGAGTGCTGTAACATAGTTTCTCGATGTATTCTAAATGCTATCATGCTGTTAATCGCAGAATTGTGTCATTCTTGTTTTGCTTGCCATTTACAAACCGTGCATCCGTATCCGGTGATCTTTATATTGATTTCGACCGAAATCATCTCATCTTTCCAGCGGCATACTTGGTTTGCCAAGTTGATGCATTGTTCATCCTTTTTCTTTCGGAGCACGCATACGCATTGCATATCACATCTCGCATATCATGCCATGTATTGCATCATGTTGCTTGTGCATTTCCCGTGATTAATTGTGGTTCCTTTGCTTGTGTTCTTGCTTTGGGTAGAGCTGGGAGACGAGTATGCTTACGAGGAACCTGTTGAGAACGCTTACGAGGATCAAGCTTTCGACAACTCTGAGAACCTTGCAGGCAAGATGACCATACCCTCGAAATCACTTCTATCTTTGCTTTGCTAGTCGTTCGTTCTATTGCCATGTTGCGCTACCTACCACTTTCTATATCATGCCTCCCATGTTGCCATGTCAAGCCTCTAACCATCCTTTCCCAGCAAACCGTTGTTTGGCTAAGTTACCGCTTTTGCTCAGCCCTTCTTATAGCGTTGCTAGTTGCAGGTGAAGTTGAAGTTGGTTCCATGTTGGAACATGGATATTTTGGAATATCACAATATCTCTTATTTAATTAATGCATCTATATATTTGGTAAAGGGTGGAAGGCTCGGCCTTATGCCTGGTGTTTTGTTCCACTCTTGCCGCCCTAGTTTCCGTCATACCGGTATTATGTTCCTTGAGTTTGCGTTCCTTACGCAGTTGGGTGATTTATGGGACCCCCTTGACAGTTCTCCTTGAATAAAACTCCTCCAGCAAGGCCCAACTTTGGTTTTACCATGTTTCGTTTCCTTATGATCAGTAGTGGAGCCCAGTTGGGACGATCGGGGATCTAGCATTTGGGGTTATCTTATTTACATTTGGATGATGTATGAATTAATTTATGTATTGTGTCAAGTGGCGATTGTAAGCCAACTCTCGTTATCCCATTCTTGTTCATTACAAGGGATTGTGTGAAGATGACCCTTCTTGCGACAATACCCACAATGCGGTTATGCCTCTAAGTCGTGCCTCGACACGTGGGAGATATAGCCGCATCGTGGGCGTTACAAGTTGGTAATCAGAGCCATTCCTGACTTAGGAGCCCCCTGCTTGATCGAATCGCTGGCGTTGTTGAGTCTAGAACAAAAATGGTTTGAGTCTTAGGATTATATATATCGGAGAGTAGGATTCTTTTTACTCCTCAGTCCCTTCGTCGCTCTGGTGAGGTCTCCTGACGTAGATGTTTTGACTTTCCTCTCCTCAAATTTCACTAAAAAAAATTTTAGGATCACGCGGGTATCTTGGAATCGTTCCGATGGTTTTGTGACGAGAACATAGTTCTTGGTGCCTCCTGACATTTAGGGGTTGTGGCAGTGTCCCGGGGAGTTGAGCTCCGAGGTGTTGTCGTCACAATTTTATCGTTGCAGTTCTGGAATACCTGAGTTTCGCCGACATCGAAAATCTCTTTTATGCAGTTGTTGGTGAGATCACCTCGACGCCGCCCAGTACTGGGGCGGGAGTTCAGGAGTATTGCCATAACTCGTATAACAGATGCTTTTCGAGGGTTGAGGTACACGATTTCCGAAGGTTTCTTGGTTATGCGTTGACGGATGGATACAGCTGGATCTAGGGATTGCTAGTTTGGGTGATATATATTGTGTCCCCTGTATCCCCAACACCTGATTGCATAACCAGAAATTTCGGGAGTTTATAAGTGGGAATTCAAGTAGCTCTTAGGATATCTTTCCGACAGATGCATGATATGAGATTGGGGTTCAACGTCTAGTGGTCCGCCTTTCCATGGTTGGTTTTACAGTGGTCTCGTAGTGTCTTAAAGAGTCCTTGGCTATGCTGACTCGGGGACGCTTCGTATGTCGTGTGCACTGCCTTGTACATGATGGTGCTGTACGACCGAGCCCGTGTGGGACCCACCATGAAAACTTCGGACGAAATCTCTATCATATGTCTGTTCCGGCTTATTCTGCAAGCCAATCCTTTGTTTTGTTTTGAGTTGTGGTATTTGAGTTGCTTCGAAGTCAAATGTTGATTCCCTACCTTTTCTAAGTGGTGTTCTCATATTTCTATGTGGATGCTAATCCTTCTTGATCCTCAAGGTTGTCATCCCAATTCTTTCCAACCGGCGTGCTTCTCTTCAAGTGCATCCAGTCATCCCAACATTCGCAAGATCAATTCTAAGTTTTCTCAACAGTATCCATTCCATCTGCCCAAGTTGCCTTTGTTTTCCCGCCCTCCCACCCTTTTTCTTCAAGGACTCAAATTTCTTAATCAAGTATCCATCTTATAGATGGGAAGTCTCTCCATTCTTTTCCGTCAATGTTCTTATCCAGTGATTTCCCATGAAGATACTAACGGAGCTTCAAGTTTATCATTCTTTGTTCTCTTATCTTCCTCGGTGGTTTCAATGCAAGCTTTCGGTGTCATATCCTTTCATCGTTTCAAATGTTTTCTCATGCCGGTGCACCTCTTAATCTTCCACCTCTTGCTATTCATGTTTATCTGGAGTGCTGAAGGTATCCCAGAGGATTCATGTTTCTATTCTTAATCCTTTCTAGCTATTTCGAGGTCTTACCTTATTCAAGCCATTTAATTGAACCGACGCAATCTCTCTTTTAAATCGTTCAACGGTGTAACTTTTGAGTGGGCCCTAACCCACAGGTCTTTTCCCAGGATCTTACCTGACTCCTCTAATTTTCCCGGAGCTATTCCCAAATTCATTTCAAAGTTTGACGTAAGAATGAGTTATCATCAGTCAGATGTCTTTTTCCAAGATCTTCCAAATTCTTTTCATTGTTGGTTCAACCTTTCTTATTTTCATCCCGGAGTATCTCAACAACTCATGGTGGTGTTTCTCGTCATCATTCTCAACATTTGAAGATCGAAGAAGAGTTCCTCTTCAATCGAATCCGTTCTCTCAAAGATGCGTGGTTCTAAGTTGTTGCCGTCCTCTCATAATTGTTTTGAGTGTGAGAATTCTTTTCACCCATCCGGAGCAATTCAGGAGTCTTTTCAGTTTGATTCTCTGGAACTCATCATCTCAGAATTATTCATTCTCAGCTTTCAGCTCTCGTTCTCGAATTCTTCCAGTGCATCATTCAAGTATTATCAAGTCAGCTCGGGATCTCTGCGTTCACTTGTATCTAAATTCTCTCAAGTATCTTCGTTCATTTTCTAATTCTTCCCGATGTTTCTTTATCTTTTCTTCGTTCATTTTCAATTATTATGGTGGTTCGTTCAAGATTTCTATTCCTTCATTATCATATCAATTCATTCGTTGTTTCCAAATCCTACCGGTGGTTCTATCAAGACCTTACCAAGTTTGCGCCATATCAATCTTAATCCTTTCTACGAGAATAAGTAGTATGACAAATCCATTGCTTGTCATCAATTAATTGGTGAAGGATGAGCATAATGTAATTCTTATTCTTGTTTCATCGAGTAAATTCAATTCCTTATTCCGGAGGTTCATCAAAATTCTTGATTTCATTTGTTCATCTTTCTTTCCGGAGTTCCAAGTTTTCTTGGTTATATCATTTCAAAGCTTCATCTTATCACTGCAAGTCTTCACCTGGTGTTTTCAACTTCTCTTTCTTTCTATCATCCTTTTATTATCGGAGTTCTTCGTGGAGGCTCTACATGATGGTTCATGAAGGATTTAATTCCTTCTCGAAGTGTTCATCGAGATTCTTTTCAGAGGAGCTCAAGTATTCTTCATCTTGCAGTCCGAAGTGCAATTTGTTCTACCTTATCATTTCAGGTGGTGTTATGTCATTCTTGACAATTTGAGTTCGCTTTTCATGATTCCCATGTTGCCAAGAATGAGATATTTTAATTCCACCAATCTCTTCGTTGGATTTATCTTGTGTCATGTTTCACCTAAAGCCTTCCCTAAGGAATGTTGCTATTATGGTGCTTATCAATGATCCAAGTTTTCTCCTATCCTCTTGGTGAAAGAAGTTTTTCATCGCCTTGGTGCTCTCACTCAAATCAATGGCTTCCTTTAGTGGCCGTTTGTCACCTCATAATGTTGAGATGTTTCCATAAGTCCACTCCAAGCTTATTCTTTTCGTTGTTGATTTTTCAAAAACTCCGTTCTTCTCCGTTCTTTTCATTTCTACCGGAGGCATTGTGATATCGCTCTCTTCGACCCATCTTCTCGTTTTGTCAAGATCATCTTCTTTCCTTGCTTATCCATTTAACCGGAGTGTGGTGTCATCTCTTCAATTTCTTTTCATCTTATCAAGTTTCCTTCTCTTTTTCAACCGGAGTGCTGTCAAAATTATGTCATTCTTGTTCCTTGGCTATCTCGTTATATCGGTGTGGTTTCATATTCTTTTGGTTCGTTAAGCCCTTGTTTCATGTCTTTCAACCCACAAGGTTCTCATAATGTTCCTTGTTCTCCTTTTCTAACGGAGTGTTTGTAATCTCATTCATCTCCGTTGTATTCTTTTTCTAAAACATGTTTAACCTCCCAAGGTTCTTTGGTTTCACTCGTTTGTCAAAGAAGCAACTTTGTTTTACCTTTTCCTCTTCCGTTTCTCTCCGGTGCCATCCTAGATCTCGGGACGAGATCCTCTCGTAGTGGTGGAGTGTTGTAACACCCCGGATGTAACTTTCCGTATTTGTAACTCCAACTCTTGCCATTTTTGGCTATGTGTTATGATATTCCCTTCGTGGTTGGGTTTTGCCTTACGTTTTGCTTTTGTTCATGTCATGCATTGCATATCATGTCATCATGTGCATCTCATTTGCATACGTGTTCGTCTCATGCGTCCGAGCATTTTCCCCGTTGTCCGTTTTGCAATCCGACACTCCCACATGCACCGGCGCACCCCTCTTGTCTCTTTTCGTGAGCGGGTGTTAAACGTTCTCGGAATGGACCGAGTCTTGCCAAGTGGCCTTGGTACACCACCAGTAGACCACCTGTCAAGTTTCGTTCCATTTGGAGGTCGTTTGATGCTCCAACGGTTAACCGGGTAACCGCAAAGGCCTTTTGTGTCTTCCAGCAAACCCCCCCTCCAAACAGCCCAATAACCCATCTAATTCCCCTCCATGCTCTCGGTCGTTCGATCACGATCGTGTGGGCGAAAACCATGCCTCATTTGGACTCTCCTAGCTCCCTATGCCTATATAAACACCTCCCCCTCCGAAATTTGCGTCCAAAACCTTAGCCTCTTCCTCCTCCGCGCGCCGGACAAAACCTCCCCCGCCGCCGCCCTCGCCCAATCCGCCGCCGCCACGTGTCACCGCCGCCATCCACCGCCCGCGGCCCGGCGAGCCCGAGTCGGGCCCGCCCGAGCCCGTACGCCGCCCGAGCCCGTACGCCGCCCGCGCCCGTGATCGCCCGCGCCCCGCCTCCACTCCGCCCGTGCGCTGCCTGGGCTCCCCGCCGCCGCCGCAGTTCCCGCCGCCCGCCGCCTCGCTCGCCGCGCCTCGCCGGCCCAGCGCCGCCGCGGCCCGCACCCCGCGGGTCCGTCCCTGTGCCACTCCGGCGACGCCACCCTCCCGCGCCTCCGACGCCTCCTCCTCGAGCTCCGGCGACGCCGTCCCCGTCTCCTCCCTCTCCGGTGCCCGACCTCGCCCTCTCCGGCAAGTTCTCCGGCGAGCCGCCCCGGCGCCTCGGTTCGCGTGCCTGCTCAGATCCAGATCCAGAGAGGTTGACCCCGTATTTCCTCTCAAGTCCCCGAATTAGTGCAATATGTTGCTTTGTTCATCGCATCATATCTCATTGCATACTGCTCCGTTTTGCGTGCATGATATATCGTATTGTTCGCCTCGAGATGTTCTATATTTTGTTCCATTGTGCCATGCTCGTTTGAGTTCATTTTGATACCCAGATCTCTGGTGCAAGAGTGCTATATGATGTTTACTGTTGTTACTTATCAGAATTTGATGTTTTGTTATTTTTGTTGCATTTGATGTGTGCATGTTATGGGCATGAGCTCTACAGGTGTTTTGATCTATGCCATGCCATGTTTACAGAGGTTTATGCCATGTATTTTTGTGATCTATATGCTGACTAGCACAAGCATGCAAAATAGGCTTCGTGATGTTTCTGTTTTCAGGGACTTAGGTTTTTCCTAAGTCCGTTACCTGCTATTATTTTGATGCCATGTATCCATGTGGCTACAGAGAGATTCATTCTTCGTTTGGGTATGTCCAGTAAGGATGTTTTGTAGATATAGTTGTGCTCTATCCATACATGCCCCTGTTTGCAATTATGGAGTGCTCTAGTATGTCCTAATCTTGTGCTACTTTTGCTATAAAATGTTCCTGGCAGAATGGTAACATGATATTCAATTTTGCCAAGGTTGTTGTAGTTGATCCATTCATGCTATGTATTTTCCCTTGCCATGGTTAGCTTCATAAACATGCCATCTTACTTTAGGTATGCTTGTTTTGTCATTCATTACTTTGTGATGAGTGCATCGATCTCACAAACATGCCCTCATAATTTCTGTTAATGCCATGCTCTGTTTTCTGCTGTCTGAATCTGTTAACGAAACTTGCTATGTTTACATGGGTGTCATCATATCTTCTTTGCCTTTTTGGCTCATGGTCAGTAAGGGACTTTTGTTCTATGCATTTAGTAGATTCATGCCATGCCTTGTTTTTCTATGTTAAGTTCTTGTAGCATGTTTTTTGCTTGCTCTAAACATTGCTACCTAATGCTGTTTTTGCCATGTCCAATATTTTTACCAAGTCTGTGAACCTGATATCTTTTGCACTTTTTCCATGCTTGTTTGAACCTGTTATGTTGTGATCTAGCCGGAGCTCAGTGTTCATCTTTTGTCAAGCATCTCCTGTAGATTACTGCCATATGCTTTGTTGCTATGTTGGAGTGCTGTAACATAGTCTCTTGATGTATTCTTAGTGCTATCATGCTGTTAATCGCAGAATTGTGTCATTCTTGTTTTGCTTGCCATTTACAAACCGTGCATCCGTTCCGGTGATCTTTATATCGATTTGGACCGAAATCATCTCATATTTCCAGCGGCATACTTGGTTTGCCAAGTTGATGCATTGTTCATCCTTTTTCTTTCGGAGCACGCATACGCATTGCATATCACATCTCGCATATCATGCCATGTATTGCATCATGTTGCTTGTGCATTTCCCGTGATTGATTGTGGTTCCTTTACTTGTGTTCTTGCTTTGGGTAGAGCCGGGAGACGAGTACGCTTACGAGGAACCTGTTGAGAACGCTTACGAGGATCAAGCTTTCGACAACTCTGAGAACCTTGCAGGCAAGATGACCATACCCTCGAAATCACTTCTATCTTTGCTTTGCTAGTTGTTCGTTCTATTGCCATGCTGCGCTACCTACCAGTTGGTATATCATGCCTCCCAAGTTTCCATGTCAAGCCTCTAACCATCCTTTCCTAGCAAACCGTTGTTTGGCTAAGTTACCGCTTTTGCTCAGCCCTTCTTATAGCGTTGCTAGTTGCAGGTGAAGTTGAAGTTGGTTCCATGTTGGAACATGGATATTTTGGAATATCACAATATCTCTTATTTAATTAATGCATCTATATATTTGGTAAAGGGTGGAAGGCTCGGCCTTATGCCTGGTGTTTTGTTCCACTCTTGCCGCCCTAGTTTCCGTCATACCGGTATTATGTTCCTTGAGTTTGCGTTCCTTACGCGGTTGGGTGATTTATGGGACCCCCTTGACAGTTCGCCTTGAATAAAACTCCTCCAGCAAGGACCAACTTTGGTTTTACCATTTGCCACCTAAGCCTTTTTCCCTCGGGTTTTCGCGAGCCCGAGGGTCATCTTTATTTAAACCCCCGGGCCAGTGCTCCTCTGAGTATTGGTCCAACCTGTCAGTCGCCGGTGGCCACCAAGGGCAACTCTGGGCTCGCCTATCGGAAGCTTGGACAATCCGGTGTGCCCTGAGAACGAGATATGTGCAGCTCCTATCGGGATTTGCGGCACATTCGGGCGGCTTTGCTGGTCTTGTTTTACCATTGTCGAAATGTCTTGTAAACCGGGATTCCGAGACTGATCGGGTCTTCCTGGGAGAAGGTTTATCCTTCGTTGACCGTGAGAGCTTATAATGGGCTAAGTTGGGACACCCGTGCAGGGTATTATCTTTCGAAAGCCGTGCCCGCGGTTATGAGGCAGATGGGAATTTGTTAATGTCCGGTTGTAGAGAACTTGACACTTGACTTATTAAAATACATCAACCGTGTGTGTAGCCGTGATGGTCTCTTTTCGGCAGAGTCCGGGAAGAGAACACGGCTTTTGGGTTATGTTTGACATAAGTAGGAGTTCAGGATCACTTCTTGATCATTACTAGTTGACGACTGTTCTGTTGCTCCTCTTCTCGCTCTTATTCGCGTATGTTAGCCACCATATATGCTTAGTTCTTGCTGCAGCTCCACATCATTACACCATCCTTTCCCTTAAGCTTAAATAGTCTTGATCTCGCGGGTGTGAGATTGCTGAGTCCTCGTGACTCACAGATTCTACCAAAACAGTTACAGGTGCCGACGATACCAGTGCAGATGACGCAACCGAGCTCAAGTGGGAGTTCAACGAGGAACGTGGTCGTTACTATGTTCCGTTTCCTGATGATCAGTAGTGGAGCCCAGTTGGGACGATCGGGGATCTAGCATTTGGGGTTATCTTATTTACATTTGGATGATGTATGAATTAATTTATGTATTGTGTCAAGTGGCGATTGTAAGCCAACTCTCGTTATCCCATTCTTGTTCATTACATGGGATTGTGTGAAGATGACCCTTCTTGCGATAATACCCACAATGCGGTTATGCCTCTAAGTCGTGCCTCGACACGTGGGAGATATAGCTGCATCATGGGCGTTACATCTATTCACCCACAATCTAACACGATCTCCACTTCTCAGTACGTGGGTGACACATGTCAAGCGAATGAGAAGGGTCAGGGGCACGTTCATCCAATTTCTTCGGGCGAACAGTTTTTCACCGTGGCTATAAATACCCCCTCCCCTTCCTCACTTCCTTAACTCCGCTCGACCTCTCTCTCCAGCTCAAGCTTCTTAAACCCTAGCGCCGCCACTACTTCATCGTCGCCGGTGAGGAAGAGCTTCACTGCCTCGACCTCGTCGCCGCCGTACTCGCGCCGGTCGCAGAAATCTTCCCTCTGCCGCCGTCGTAGCTGTCTTCCTCCGCCGAGTTAGGGCGTGGAAGATCTGCACAGACGAACTTCTCATCTCTACATCCCAGTTCATCGTGTTCTTCGTTCAGGGTAATTAAAAGTTACTTTTACTGCCCTTTTTGATTCAAGTGATTTCTACAAAATCTTCAAAGGTGTTTATTCTTCAAATTCTTCACACTCTAAACACCTCACATGTCATCTGTTCTTGATTCATTTCTCTAAGCTTTAATTTCTCTTCAAGATTCCTCAATTGTGTGGATTTCTGATCTGTACAACTCTGGAACCTAAGACTAAGAATGCTTAGTGAAATTCTTCAAGACTCGTCTGGTCAAATTCCTCAAACTTGTTCTTTTTGAAAAACCTTCTGAGAACGCATATGACCTCTCCAAATTCCTCGCAACTATACTTTGTTCACAGGTACTCCTGTCCGCTACTGAATCACTAGGTTCTCATCAACTTAACTCATTTGCAGCATTCCTCGAAGAAAAGTTGCATACTTCTTCAGAGAATTCAATTGTTCAAATTCCTCATCTGAAGAAAATGGCTGATGGAAAGAAGCCTCGGAAAGGAGGAAAGAGGCCTGAAATCAATACTGCCTTTGAGATCCCAGATGACATATACAAAGATTATTGCACTCCTGATGAGGCCAAGTTTGGTAAGGAGGACAAGAATCAGCGCAAGGTGCGCATCCAAAGGATAGAGAGGAGATGGGCAAGAGAATGGAGGGAGTACAGGTATGTAACTCCCAAATACATGAAGAAATTCACACTCAATCCTCCGTGCCCAAGACCTCCATTGGCACCTGGCCAAGAAGCAGATCCCACCAGCCTCAAGTGCGGTGAGGATTATCCTCATGAATGGGCCAAGCGCCAGGCCAAGATGGCTAGACAAGCCAGAGAAGCAATGAGCAAATTCAACAAGGACTCTGCTGCTGCTGCTGCCGATGAGGCCTCTGTCAAGCCGAAGAAATCCATGGCAAAGAAGCATGCACACAAGCCAAGTGCTGATGACTGCATTCCAGCCGCTGATGAATTTGCCAGGGCATCCACTAGTGGTGCGCCTAAAGAAAATGAAGAGGTCAGGGCAACTGCATCAGTTGTGCCTGAAGAAAATCAACCACATTCCTCTGCTCCTCCTGCGCCTACCCCAACTCCAATCCTTCCATCTGCTTCAGATGTGAAGAAGACCAAGGCTGCAGAGCGTGCAACAGTGAAGAAAAGGAAGGCATCAACTTCATCAGATTCTTCAGCTCCAAAGAAGATGAAGTCTATGACCAGCTCATTTGCAAACCCAATTGATGTCGTTCCTCTCGCTACCTTACCATCAAAGGAGCTAGTTCCTTTTGATGAAGAATATGCGATCCCTAGCGGATCTGATGAAGAAAATCCTTCTGCTGCTTCGTCAGAGCAGATGGATGAAGAAATTGAAGTGGATGAAATCCCTTCAACACCTGTTGTTTCCTCACCTATGCCTCAGTTTACTGCTGAAGAGGCCGGCGTTGAAGAAATGGAAGATGAAGATGTGGACATTGGCTGTACCACACCCGTGCTCAATGATGACTTCTGGGAAAGTCAGCACCCCAACTCTCCACTCTTCACACCATTGCAACAAATTCCTCAGTCCCCAGCAACTACAGTTCAAATGGGATCTGATGAACCTCATGCCACACCGTCTGTCCATGAAGAAACTCCAGCCACTAGTGCTGAAGAAAATGAAAATGAAGAATTGAAGACACAGGCTGTCACCGGAGTAGAAGCTGAAATTCCTCAGCATGAAGAACCCAAGATTGCGATTCCTGAGGTGATAATGCAATTGACTGACACTCCTCAACCCAAGCCAAAGGATCCATTCTCAAAGAAGCAGAAATTCAAGGCTGATGATTTCTTCGGCGAGCACGTGTTCTTAACTGACTACAATCCCTATGATTCTGCTCGTCTTAGAAGGAAGCGCTTCTGGACCGCCAGCAAGGCCAACTTCTATTCTTCACTACTTTTCAACAAGGACAAAGTCTTCGACCATGAGCATATTACTCATGTGGACATGGAATCACTGCCATGCTTCACGCCTGTCCTCAGTGTGCTTCATGACACAGGCCTCCTCAACTTTTGCATAGACATACTTGATTGGAATGAAGAACTCATTCTTCAATTCTAGCAACTTTGCACATCACAGGCGATGCTGACGATGTGAACTCCTGGGTTTTGGACTGGATGACCGAAAATACTCACTATAAGGCACCAGCCTCTGAATTGCTTCACGCCCTGCCCATCAGTCCACCACCTGAAGGAGCTCGTTGCATGTACCAAGAGCCTGAGCTTACTGCTCACTATATGCAAGTGTTGATGAAGCCATTGAAACCTGGTCAAGCCTCAAGGAAAAAGTTCCTCGTGAAGGAATTGCAGTATGTACCAAGGACAGTCTATCGCATTCTGACGAAGACTATGAGTCCAATCAAAGGCCACGACTCATCTGATGAGGAAATTGTCGGCATCATGAAGAATCTGATATTCAACATCATTCCTTGCATTCCTGTCAATTATCACGATTTCTTCATTAGGACTCTGTCAAATGTTGCACTTTCACCATCTGAGCTGAAGCCTTATGCACCCTGGATCATGAGATTCCTCGGGACAAGGTCTTCACTCAACTACAAAGCTGATTTTCCGAATCACCTCAGCTACTTGCCCCCAATTGAAGTCCTCAGGCGGACCTATTCCTTAGCTGATAAAAGGGCAAGGCACCAACTGTTATTGATGAAGGCATTCATCCATTGGATGGTGAGTTTTGCAAGGCTGCATCTTATTCCACCAATGATGACTATGCCACTCATGATTCTGCTGCCCATGCCTCCAAGCCAAATCCTCAAGCCACTGCTCCTCGTGTGATGACTGACCGTGAGCTTCTGCTAAGTCTTCACCAGAAGGTGGATCGAAACCATAAATGGGTTAAGCGTCAGTTTGGTTGAATTCTTCACAACATGACTGCTACACATAATGCAGTGAAGAAAAACCATTACTACCTC
This sequence comes from Triticum aestivum, assembly GCF_018294505.1. Classification (NCBI taxonomy): domain Eukaryota; kingdom Viridiplantae; phylum Streptophyta; class Magnoliopsida; order Poales; family Poaceae; genus Triticum; species Triticum aestivum. Next base: position 271,051,223 of record NC_057805.1, on the reverse strand, counting down.
CATGAAGTCTTCGATCGCACCCGAGCTATTCTGTCAAATGTATATGGTGAAGAAGATCTGAAGAACATGGGTCTCAAGGAGGACTTTAACTGGTCTGCACCTCCACCGAAGAAATACAAGAAGGTCAAGGTTCCTTCCTTGGTGGCCAGCTCCTATTCTTCATCGCGCGACACCGACGAGCATGAAGACTTGGACGACACTGCGGCAGGCCCTACTACGACAAACGACCCCAACAACGCTGGCGCTCCTTCATCAACTTGATATTCTTCAGGGGCGTTAGTCCTCATTTTCGATCCTTTTGGTCATTCGATGACAAAGGGGGAGAAATTTGAGTTAGTCTTCAAGCGGGTCTATCATATATGGGCGTTTTTTTTTTGCAAAGTTACAACTCTCGTTCTTCTGATGACTTTGCTGGATTGAGTTGTAAACTTAAACTCTATGGTGGCCTGATACTTTTGCTGTGTTTTTTCTGCATGCTTATTCCTCGCTAATGTTAATGCACGCATGCTGAATTACATCAGTCACCATATTTCATCATGCATTTCAAATTCTTCATATTATATGTCAAATGCGTGTATGAATTACAAGATATAGGGGGATATCTCCATGATTCAACTCTTCAAGTGTGCATTGCTTCAAAAGCAAATTCCTCACTATGCACATCTTCAGGGGGAGTTCTTCTATATCTTGCTATCAAATTCCTCAATATCAGTATTTACACTTTATACGTTTATCCCCGTTGAAAACTTAACCTATATTGTCATCAATCACCAAAAAGGGGGAGATTGTAAGTGCATCTAGTGCCCCTTAGTGATTTTGGTGTATTGAAGACTTATAGGTTAAGAGACTAATGAGTTTATGAGTACACAGGTCTATAAGTTTATGAGGAGTTTGATATTTACAGAGAAAGTCGACCCCTAAAAATGAAGTTCTTCGACTGAAGACTTTGGATTTCTGAAGACTTTGAAAGTGAAGAAATTGGTGTGACCTTGAAGACTTGGTATTCATTCGAGGAACATGAAGCGTGAAGAATTTTGTTTTCATAGTTTCATTTTCTCTTTCTTGAGTCATAGGAAACACCGTACTGTTAAAGGGGGTTGAGGAAATACTAAGGAAAAATTTCCATGCGATGCTCAACTCAAAATCCTACACCTACCAATCCCTTCGAGTGAAGCTATTGGAAATCTCATACAGTTCATTCATATTCTTCAGTGACAGAGACGAAGTTCTTCTGGTCTCTGAGGAATTTGTTCGGACTTAGGAGTTAGGAATTCGCCAGTGCGGATTGCCTACACAGTGAGGAACGTAATAGCCCTGAGGAATTTGATTCTCAAATTTCCGACCGTTGCTGTGCTACGCGCCAGCTGTCCCGAAATATCTTATCCACCTAACGGTCATATCATTGAAGGGCATTTATGTCTTATCATGTCGGGCTGCTCCCTAGGCTATAAATAGCCGCCCCCTACAACCACTAGCTAGTTGGCTGCTCTAAGAGAAACTGACACTTGTCATTTGAGAGCATCCCATCCTCCGAGGACTTTGAGCGAAAATCATCGAGTGAGGAAAACCCAAACCCAAACACCTACAAACCCAAAGTGATTGAGCATCACTGAAGAGATTAATCCTGCGTGGATCCGATGCTTGTTACCTTTGAAGACTGTGCTTCTTCCAGATGGTTAGGCGTCATGGTCTAGAGCATCGAAGAGGAATTGTGGATCGCCGAGTGACCGAGTTTGTGAAGGTTTGAAAGTCACCTGAAGACTTACCACGAGTGATTGGGCGAGGTCTGTGTGACCTTAGCTCAAGGAGAATACGGTGAGGATTGTGTGTCCGGGACTGTGTGTCCTCAGGTTTAAATACCTAGCCGCTCCAACAAGATGTACAACTGAGACAGCAGTTGGAACTGGTCTACCAAATCATTGTCTTCACCAAGCTTACTGGTTCTATTTCTTCAACTCCTTTCATTTCCTCAGTACTATGTTGTGTGCTTGTCATATCTGTGTTTGAAGAGTTTGCGTGAAGACTTTCTCAATTTCCTTAGTTCAATTTCTTCAGTCTGTTTGTCTTCATCATGTGTTATCCTATGTTTAAGCTTTCTGTACTCTGTGCTTGTCTTCATTTCATCATGATGACCATGCTTGTGTTCTGCTATGTTTACTTCTGAGTACTTATTCCGCTGCAAGTAGTTCTTCGCTAAGGAATTTCCTCACCTGCAAATTCCTCAGTGAAGAATTCATAAAAATCGCCTATTCACCCCCCTCTAGTCGATATAACGCACTTTCAGATTATATTTTGAATAATTAGCAACTCTTGGTGCTGCTGTAGATGAGCTTGCATGTTAAATTCTTGGAGTTATAAGTAGTTTGAATGCTCAATATAGCCTATATGCATGCTTATGTGTAGTTGGTATCAATCTTGTGAAGTTCTATTGACAAAAAAATTGTGGACTAAAATTTCAGAATTTTATCTATAGGATTAAGATGAGTTTGTTTAGGAAGTTTGCTTCCAAGAAGAACTCCAAGGGAGTCATTGGGGAATCATCGGACAGTGACCTCCGTACTCGAAGAATGGCGGAAGTGCGAATGGTCGCATAACCCCTTCATCGATGGAGCCGGAACCTATCAAGAGTTCACACAATTTGCTGCCAATGCTGGCCTCACCAAGTTCATCGTAGTTGAGTGTGAATAATATCACCTCCTTACAAAATTCCTTTGTGCAAAGTTTTCATTTCATAAGTAGGAATAACCCCACTGAAGTGCAGTTTAATTTATATGCTGAAACCCGTCAGATACCACTTACTGAATTTTGTGATATATGCTTCATCCCTTCTGACGGGGAAATAAGAGAGCCTAGGCCTGCAGAGTTTGGGGACTTTTATCATACTCTGTCAATGGGCGATGAGAGAGGTGTGTCGTGTGTTACTGCCGCTAGCGTGCAGTTTCCTTTTGTGCATTATTTTGCTTTATTTATCGCAAAGTGTTTGCTTGCTAGAGAGAAGGTTGGTGCACTTAGTGTCCCCAACTTCGATGTCCTACGCCGAGCACTATACGGTGACAACTCCTTTAGCCTAGGGGATATTGTTGCACGTCGTCTACATCTTAACAGGACCAAGGGTAAAATTCATGGCGGTATTTATGCTACTCACCTAGCGAGTCACTTTAACATTGAGATACGTCAACATGATCACCGCTTGCCCAAGGTTTACCTAGATTGTCAGGCGATGGCAGCTCATCAATTTATTGATGGCGAGAATAATACTATTATTGTTCCTTACAACCTGGTTTTCAGTGAAAATACCCATGATATTATGCCATTGCCTGCACCTGCTTTGTTTGATCCTATTGCCAGGGGCAGATACCGGATCATGCCAGATGACATCATTGCCTACCAAAACACCCAGGCAGCGGCCGAGGAGGAGCCTCGGGAGTGGGACGCGCAGGTGCCTGCTCCCCAGCCTTCAACGTGGGATCAGATGGCTACTACGAGTACTGATTACCAAGCTAGGCCAAAGAGCTTAAGCTTGGGGGAGTACGTATTTCCACTGGCATTACACTCATGTTCTCACATTCCTTTCCAGTTGTCGTTGTCCACAATTTTTCATTGTATCATCTGTGTTTGAAAAACTTTAAGTAAACACAAAAAAATATTTCCTGCTTCTTTTTGGTTTTTCTTTCAAGTTTAATTAGTTGTAGTATTAAAATAAAACCCAAAAAGATTTCTCAATTATTTTTATTGCTTGTTGGGAGCTTTCCCGTGTATATAGTTTTCTCATTTTTGTTTTTTCCTTCTTTAATCTGCATTTCTAGAAAAAATAAAAACTCCAAAAATATTTCAGTGTGTTTCTTTGAATTTATTTTCTGTTTATTGAGTCATACCAAGGAGACCACGATTAAAATGTTGAGTGGCTCTCATATGCATTATGATTGATCTAACAAAGAGCCCAAAATTAACTTGTCTTCTCCTTTTGAATAAAATGTTTGCCGATTCCAGCTTAGTCCACGACACTCTTGCACTATTATTATTTTCATATCATTCGGTCGTGCAAGTGAAAGGAAATAATGATGATATTTTGCGAATTGGCTGTGGCAGAGAGAAACGGATATGAACTCAACATGTTCTCTTTTTGTAAATATGTTTAACCTAGTATCCATGATTCAGCATATTATGATCAAACATGTTTGCAATGACAATTAGAAATTACAGTTTCTCATGCCATGCTTAATTAGCTAGGAGTGGATAATGATTTATATTGGATGTCAACATTACGTTAAAATGATTGTGATGTAGTATGATGATATGGTATCCTCCTCTGAATGTTTCCAGTGGCTTGACTTGGCACATGTTCATGCATGTAGTTGAATCAAATCAACATAACCTCTATGATATTTATGTTCGTGGTGTTCATATCCTACTCATGATAGTATGCAATGTTCATTATGCATAATGCATGTTCATGACCGTTTTCACAATCTAGCTGTGACGCCCATGATTCAATCGTACACTAATCATACACGCAAACGTGTACGATCAAGATCAGGGACTCACTGGAAAATATCACAACACAACTCTAAAATAAAATAAGTCATACAAGCATCATAATACAAGCCAGGGGCCTTGAGGGCTTGAATACAAGTTCTTGATCATAGACAAGTCAGCGAAAGCAACAATATCTGAGTACATACACAAGTTAACAAGTTGCCATAAGATGGCTAGCACAAACTAGGATACAGATCGAAAGAGGCGCAGGCTTCCTGCCTGGGATCCTCCTAAACTACTCTTGGTCGTCGTCGGCAGCCTGCATGTAGTAGTAGGCACCTCCGGTGTAGGAGTCGTCCTCGGTGGCGTCTGACTCCTGGGCTCCAGCATCTGGTTGCGACAACCGAGAAGAATGGAAAGGGGGGAAAGAGGGAGAAAAGCAACCGTGAGTACTCATCCAAAGTACTCACAAGCAAGGATCTACACTACATATGCATGGGGATCAGTGTAAAGGGGCAATATCGGTGGACTGAACTGCAGAATGCCAGAATAAGAGGGGGATAGCTAGTCCTATCGAAGACTACGCTTCTGGCAGCCTCCATCTTGCAGCATGTAGAAGAGAGTAGATGGTAAGTTCACCAAGTATCATTGCATAGCATAATCCTACCCAGCAATCCTCTCCTCATCGCCCTATGAGAGAGTGACCACCAGGTTGTATCTCGCACTTGAAAGGGTGTGTTTTATTAAGTATCCGGTTCTAGTTGTCATAAGGTCAAGGTACAACTCCGGGTCCTCCTTTTACCGAGGGACACGGCTATTCGAATAGATAAATTTCCCTGCAGGGGTGCACCACATTACCCAACACGCTCGCTTCGTCTGGCCGGACACACTTTCCTGGGTCATGCCCGGCCTCGGAAGATCAACACGTTGCAGACCCACCTAGGCACAACCGAGAGGTCAGCACGCCGGTCTAAATCCTATGCGCGCAGAGGTCTGGGACCATCGCCCATTGCACACCTGCACGTTGCGAACGCGACTAGTGAGCAGACTTAGCAATCTCCATTACAAAGGAAGTTGTGTTACGTCAGTCGCTGACGTCAAGAAGGCTTCGGCTGATACCACGATGTCGAGTGCCCATAACTGTTCCCACGTAGTTGGCTAGTGCGTATATGCCAGTGGCCAGACTCAGATCAAATACCAAGATCTCGTTAAGCGTGTTAATTGAAGTATCCGCGGACGCCGACCAGGGTGATACGTCCATTTTGCATCATGCTTTTATATTGATATTTATTGCATTATGGGCTGTTATTACACATTATGTCACACTACTTATGCCTATTCTCTCTTATTTTACAAGGGTTACATGAAGAGGGAGAATGCCGGCAGCTGGGATTCTGGGTTGGAAAAGGAGAAAATATTAGAGACCTATTCTGCACAACTCCAAAAGTCCTGAAACTTCACGAAAGTCAGTTTTGGAATATATTAAAAATATTGGGCGAAGAAAGCACCAGAGGGGGTCAAACCCTATCCACGAGGGTGGGGGGCGCGCCCCCTGCCTCGTGGCACCCCTGGCAGGCCTCTGGTGCCCATCTTTGGCTATATGCAGTCTTTTGCCTGGAAAATATTAGAAGGAAGCTTTCGGGACGAACCGCCATCGTCTCGAGGCGGAACCTGGCGAAACCAATCTAGGTCTCCGGCGGAGCTGTTCTACCGGGGAAACATCCCTCCGGGAGGGGGAAATCATCACCATCGAACCTCTCATCGGGAGGGGGTCAATCTCCATCAATATCTTCACCAGCACCATCTCATCTCAAACCCAAGTTCATCTCTTGTATCCGATCTTTATCTCAAAACCTCATATTGGTACCTGTAGGTTGCTAGTAGTGTTGATTACTCCTTGTAGTTGATGCTAGTTGGTTTATTTGGTGGAAGATCATATGTTCAGATCCTTTAGGCATATTAATACCCCTCTGATTATGAAAATGAATATGATTTGTGAGTAGTTATATTTGTTCCTGAGGACATGGGAGAAGTCTTGCTATAAGTAGTCATGTGAATTTGGTAATCGTTCGATATTTTGATGAGATGTATGTTGTCTTTCCTCTAGTGGTGTTATGTGAACGTCGACTACATGACACTTCACCATTATTTGGGCCTAGAGGAAGGTATTGGGAAGTAATAAGTAGATGATGGGTTGTTAGAGTGACAGAAGCTTAAACCCTAGTTTATGCGTTGCTTCGTAAGGGGCAGATTTGGATCCATACGTTTCATGCTATGGTTAGGTTTACCTTAATGCTTCTTTTGTAGTTGTAGATGCTTGCAAGAGGGGTTAATCATAAGTGGGATGCTTGTACAAGGAAGGGCATTACCCAAGCACCGGTCCACCCACATATCAAATTATCAAAGTAACGAACGCGAATCATATGAGCGTGATGAAAACTAGCTTGACGATAATTCCCATGTGTCCTCGGGAGCGCTTTCCTTTATATAAGAGTTTGTCCAGGCTTGTACTTTTCTACAAAAAGGATTGGGCCACCTTGCTGCACCTTGTTTACTTTTGTTACTTGTTACCCGTTACAAATTACCTTATCACAAAACTATGTGTTACCAATAATGTCAGTGCTTGCAGAGAATACCTTACTGAAAACCGCTTGTCATTTCCTTCCGCTCCTCGTTGGGTTTGACAGTCTTACTTATCAAAAGGACTACGATAGATCCCCTATACTTGTGGGTCATCAAGACTCTTTTCTAGCGCCATTGTCAGGGAGTGAAGCGCCTTTGGCAAGTGGAATTTGGTAAGGAAAAATTTATAATGTGCTGAAATTTACTGTTACTTGCTACAATGGAAAGTAATCCTTTGAGGGGCTTGTTTGGGGTATCTTCACCCCGACCAATAGAGCAAAGAGTTGCTCCTCAACCTGCTGAACCTACTGAAAATGTTTACTTTGAAATTCCTTCGGGTATGATATAGAAACTGCTAGCTAATCCCTTTACAGGAGATGGAACATTACATCCCGATTTGCACCTAATCTATGTGGATGAAGTTTGTGGTTTATTTAAGCTGCAGGTATGCCCGAGGATGTTATCAAGAATAAGGTCTTCCCTTTATCTTTGTAGGGAAAGGCATTGACATGGTTTAGGCTCTGTGATGATATTGGATCATGGAACTACAACAGATTGAAATTGGAATGTCATCAGAAGTTTTATCCTATGCATCTGGTTCATCGTGATCGTAATTATATATATAATTTTTGTCCTAGTGAGGAGAAAGTATTGCTCAAGCTTGGGGGAGGCTTAAGTCAATGTTATATTCATGCCCCAATCATGAGCTCTCAAGAGAAATTATTATTCAAAAAATTTATGCTCGGCTTTCTCTCAATAATCGCTCCATGCTTGATACTTCTTGTACTGGTTCTTTTATGATGAAGACTATTGAATTCAGATGGGATTTATTGGAATGAATTAAACGCAACTCTGAAGATTGGGAACTCGACGAAGGTAAGGAGTCAGGTATAACACCTAAGTTTGATTGTGTTAAATCTTTTATGGATACCGATGTTTTCCGTGAATTTAGCACTAAATATGGACTTGACTCTGAGATAGTAGCTTCTTGCTGTGAATCATTTGCTACTCATGTTGATCTTCCTAAGGAGAAGTGGTTTAAATATCATCCTCCCATTGAAGTAAAAGTAGTTGAACCTATTAAAGTTGAAGAAAAGACTATCACTTATAATGTTGATCCTATTGTTCCTACCGCTTATATTGAGAAACCACCTTTCCCTGCTAGAATAAAGGATCATGCTAAGCTTCAACTGTGGTTCGTAAGAGTAGTAACAGAACACCTACACCCCCTGAGCAAATTAAAGTTGAACCTAGTATTGCTATGGTTATCTCTTGGTCGATAATATTGATGGGCATGTTATTTACTTATGTGATGAAGCTGCTAGAATTGCTAGACCCGATACTAAAAATAAACATAGACCTATTGTAGGCATGCATGTTATTTCTGTTAAAATAGGAGATCATTGCTATCATGGCTTATGTGATATGGGTACTAGTGCGAGTGCAATACCTCATTCTTTATACGAAGAAATTATGCATGATATTGCACCTGCTGAGTTAGAAGGTATTGATGTTACAATTAAGCTTGCCAATAGAGATACTATTTCACCAGTTGGGATTGTTAGAGATGTTGAAGTCTTGTGTGGGAAATTTAAATATCCTACTGATTTTCTTGTTCTTGGTTCCCCACAAGATGACTTTTGCCCAATTTTATTTGGTAGACCCTTCTTGAATACTGTTAATGCTAAGATAGATTGCAAAAAGGATGTTGTTACTATTGGTTTAGGGGATATGTCTCATGATTTTAATTTTGCTAAATTTCGTAGACAACCCCATGATAAAGAATTGCCTAGTAAAGATGAAATTATTGGTCTTGCTTCTATTGCCGTGCCTCCTAATGATCCTTTAGAACAATATTTGTTAGACCATGAAAATGATATGTTTATGAAAGAAAGAAGGGAAATAGATGAAGTATTCTTTAAACAGGGACCTATTTTGAAACACAACTTGCCTGTTGAAATTCTAGGGGGTCCTCCTCCACCCAAGGGTGATCCCGTGTTTGAGCTTAAACTAGTACCTGATACTCTTAGATATGCTTATCTTGATGAAAAGAAGATATATCCTGTTATTATTAGTGCTAACCTTTCAGAGCAGGAAGAAGAGAAATTATTGAAAACTCTGTAGAAGCACCGTGCTGCTATTGGATATACTCTTGACGATCTTAAGGGCATTAGTCCCACTCTAAGCCAGCACAAAATAAAATTGGAGAAAGATGCTAAACCGGTTGTTGATCACCAACGAGGGTTAAATCCTAAGATGAAAGAAGTGGTAAGAAAAGAAATACTAAAGCTTCTGGAGGCATGTATAATTTATCCTGTTGCTGATAGTCAGTGGGTAAGTCCTGTCCATTGTGTCCCTAAGAAGGGAGGAATTACTATTGCTCCTAATGATAAAGATGAATTGATGCCGCAAAGAATTGTTACAGGTTATACAGTGGTAACTGATTTCTGCAAACTAAATAAAGCTACTAAAAAGGATCATCACCCTTTACCTTTTATTGATCAAATGCTAGAAAGATTATCCAAACATACACATTTTTGCTTTCTAGACGGTTATTCTGGTTTCTCTCAAATACCCGTGTCAGAAGAGGATCAAGAAAAGACCACTTTTACTTGACCTTTCGGTACCTTTGCTTATAGACATATGCCTTTTGGTTTATGCAATGCACCTGCTACCTTTCAAAGATGTATGACTGCTATATTCTCTGACTTTTGTGAAAAGATTGTTGAGGTTTTCATGGATGATTTATCCGTGTATGGAACTTCTTTTGATGATTCCTTAAGCAACCTTGATCGAGTTTTGCAGAGATGTGAAGAAACTAATATTGTCTTGAATTGGGAGAAGTGCCACTTTATGGTTAATGAAGGTATTGGCTTGGGACATAAAATTTCTGAAAGAGGTATTGAAGTTGATAAACCTAAAGTTGATTCTATTGAGAAGATGTTGTGTCCTAAGGACATTAAAGGTATAAGAAGTTTCCTTGGTCATGCCGGTTTTTATAGGAGGTTCATTAAAGACTTCTCAAAAATTTCTAGGCCTCTGACTAATCTCTTACAAAAAGATATTCCTTTTGTCTTTGATGATGATTGTGTAGAAGCATTTGAAATACTTAAGAAAGCTTTGATTTCTGCACCCATTGTTAAGCCACCTGATTGGAATTTACCCTTTGAAATTATGTGTGATGCTAGTGATTATGCCGTAGGTGCTGTTCTAGGACAAAGAGTTGATAAGAAATTAAATGTTATCCAATATGCTAGTAAAACTCTAGACAGTGCCCAGAGGAATTATGCCACTACTGAAAAGGAATTTTTAGCAGTTGTATTTGCTTGTGATAAGTTCAGACCTTACATTGCTGATTCTAAAGTAATTGTTCACACCGATCATGCTGCTATTAAATATCTTACGGAAAAGAAAGATGCTAAACCTAGACTTATTAGATGGGTTCTCCTACTACAAGAATTTGATTTGCATATTATAGATAGAAAGGGAGCTGAGAACCCCATTGCAGACAACTTATCTAGGTTAGAGAATTTTCTTGATGACCAACTACCTATTGATGATAGCTTTCCTGATGAACAATTAGCTGTCATAAATGCTTCTCGTACTGCTCCATGGTATGCTGATTATGCTAATTACATTGTTGCTAAATTTATACCACCTAGTTTCACATACCAGCAAAAGAAAAAGTTTTTCTATGATTTAAGACATTACTTCTGGGATGACCCACACCTTTATAAAGAAGGAGTAGATGGTGTTATTAGACGTTGTGTACCTGAGCATGAACAGGAACAGATCCTACGCAAGTGTCACTCCGAGGCTTATGGAGGACACCACGCTGGAGATAGAACTGCACATAAGGTATTGCAATCCGGTTTTTATTGGCCTACTCTTTTCAAGGACGCCCGTAAGTTTGTCTCGTCTTGTGATGAATGTCAAAGAATTGGTAATATTAGTAGACGTCAAGAAATGCCTATGAACTATTCACTTGTTATTGAACCATTTGATGTTTGGGGCTTTGATTATATGGGACCGTTTCCTTCCTCTAATGGGTATACACATATTTTAGTTGCTTGTTGATTACGTTACTAAGTGGGTAGAAGCTATTCCAACTAGTAGTGCTGATCATAACACCTCTATTAAGATGCTTAAAGAAGTTATTTTTCCGAGGTTTGGAGTCCCTAGATACTTAACGACTGATGGTGGCTAACATTTTATTCATGTTGCTTTTCGTAAAATGCTTGCTAAGTATGACGTTAATCATAGAATTGCATCTCCATACCACCCACAGTCTAGCGGTCAAGTAGAATTGAGTAATAGAGAGATTAAATTAATTTTGCAAAAGACTGTTAATAGATCTAGAAAGAATCGGTCCAAAAAACTTGATGATGCATTATGGGCCTATAGAACTGCATATAAAAATCCTATGGGTATGTCTCCGTATAAAATGGTTTATGGAAAAGCATGTCACTTACCTCTCGAACTAGAACACAAGGCATATTGGGCCATTAAAGAGCTCAATTATGATTTCAAACTTGTTGGTGAGAAGAGGCTATTTGACATTAGCTCACTTGATGAATGGAGAACCCAGGCCTATGAGAATGCCAAACTGTTTAAAGAAAAGTTAAAAGATGGCATGACAAAAGGATACAAAAGCGTGAGTTTAATGTAGGTGATTATGTTTTGCTATACAACTCTCGTTTAAGAATTTTTGTAGGAAAACTCGTCTCTAAATGAGAAGGTCCTTACGTTATCGAGGAGGTCTATCGTTCCGGTGCCATTAAAATCAACAACTTCGAAGGCACAAATCCGAAGGTGGTGAACGGTCAAAGAATCAAACATTATATCTCAGGTAATCCAATAAATGTTGATACGAATGTTATTGACACCGTAGCCCCGGAGGAGTATATAAGGGACACTTTCCAGAATGTTTCAGACTTCGAAAGGAATAGGTATGTGGTAAGGTAAGTAAACCGACTCCAAAACAGTTCTAATAGCACTTTTTCTCTGTTTTGGAATATTTAAGAAAATAGGAAAATAAGAAGTAGTCCGAAGAGGACACGAGGAATCCACGAGGGTGGAGGGCGCGCCCTACCCCCTGGGGGCTCCCCACTACCTCGTGGGCACCTCGTGTGCCCTCCGAACTCTGTTTTCTTGCATGATTATTCTTTTGGTCGGTAAAAAATCATTATATAATCTCCCGAAGGTTTTGACCACCATAGCACGCAAATATCCTCTGTTTTGGTTTCGAGCTGTTTTCTGCCAGAGTTGTCAAGGCCAGGCATCATGTTGTCCCCCTCCTCCAACAATGAGGGCGACGATGCTTAGCTAATGAAGATAGATCTGAAGAGAGAAGAACCTGGGGAAATCAACAAGGATGATAGGATCAAGAAGGCCACGGAGGATCAAGCTCCGACAGCAGAAGAAGAAGACATCCTTCAACCTCATTACAATCTTCTTACCCCTAGTGAAATTGAAGCTTTCAAGATGATTGAAATAGTTTGGGTGCAGAACAAGTATCTAACTCGTGAAAATATTCTGTTGCAAGAGCATATCACCGCACTAAGGGGCATTATTTGTAAGTTGGAGCACCTCCTACGCTCGATGTTGGACGACAAGCCTACATCATCAACAATCCCTTCATCACCACCTCCGAAGAAAGAGACATAAATACATGGGTATGGGCACTCCCCTTGGCATCTGCCAAGCTTGGGGGAGGTGCCCCGGTATCGTATCACCATCACACTTCTATCTTTACCGTTTTTCTCAGTTCGATCCTTTTGGTAATATCTTGATCTAGTAGAATAAAGTTTTAGTATGATCTAGTTTTGAGTTTTTCTTCATGATCCTTCTATGTAATCGAGTCCGTGAGCTATATATAATAAAGATTAGTTTTGAGTCGAGGGCTTGGTTATCTTGTTATGATCTTGAGGGAATAAAAATAAAAGAGAAGAGAAAGAATAAAAAGAATTAAAGAGATCATACTGATCTTGTGGAGAGTAACGACTTCACATATAAAGAGTATGATGAATAAAAGTTGTTGAGAGTTGACAAACATAGTTTTGGTCATCGTTGCAATTAATAGGAAGTAATAAAGAAAGAGAGGTTTTCACATATAAATATACTATGTTGGACATCTTTTATGATTGTGAGCACTCATTAAAATATGACATGCTAAAAAGTTGATGTTGGACAAGGAAGACAACGTAATGGGTTATGTTTTCTTATATCCGAAATAAAGTATATTGTCATGGATCATCCGACATGTTGAGCTTGCCTTTCCCCCTCATGCTAGCCAAATTCTCTGCACCAAGTAGAGATACTACTTGTGCTTCCGAATATCCTTAAACCCGGTTTTGCCATGAGAGTCCACCATATCTACCTATGAATTGTGTGAGATCCTTCAAGTAAGTTGTCATTGTTGCATGCAATAATAATTTCTCTCTAAATATCTATGATCTATTAGTGTGGAGAAAATAAGCTTTATACGATCTTGTAATATTTAAGCAATAAAAGCGGCGGACTGCATAATAAAGGTCCCTATCACAAGTGGCAATATAAAGTGACATTCTTTCGCATTAAGATTTTGTGCATCCAACCATAAAAGCACATGACAACCTCTGCTTCCCTCTGCGAAGGTCCTATCTTCTATTTTTGCTTTATGTCTTATGCAAGAGTCGCGGTGATCTTCACCTTTCCTTTTTACACTTTATCCTTTGGCAAATTGTAGGTGGAAACGACACCTATGGAATCACTGGGATCCCTTCTACGGTTGGCGGGCACGGGGTTGTGCAAAGAGCGGGTCTGGTAGTCAGCACAAGGATCTTTTACCTAGGTTCGGGCCGCGAAGATGCGTAATAACCTAGTCCTGCTTTGATGTATATTTGAGTGTTCTTGAGCTCTCGAACTAGCTACGGGGCGTGCGTAGTCCAAAAGATCCGAATCTTCCTCCAGTACGCCTCGGGCCTCCTTTTATAGACGAAAGGGGTCACCACAGTGGCACACAGGAGGTGGAAAGGTATACAGTGTACAAGCTTATCGCCTGTCATTACGGGACAAGGCGCATTAAATGCGCCCCTTAGGTGTCCCGTTGCTTTATTGGGGACGGCAACGAGGCCCGTCTCGTCCGTCACCGCCCCACCTTGCTCCGACACGCGTCCAGGCCAATGATGCATGCAGTGCCACGTAGGCTGGCAGGCAGCTGAGATGGCGTGGTGATAGGGTCTTCACGAAGATTTGCATGCCACCACGCAGGTGCTTGCTGAGTTGGCCTGGAAGCCGCACGTCGCCACGTAGGTGCCTGCCCAGCTGGTTGGGCTTGCAACTGTATGGGAATGGCGGTGGAGTCTTGGAAAACGTGGGCCTGATTGCGGCCCCGCAGGTGTCCTCGGCAAGGGTCTTGCCGTGACATCGTGGTCGTCCCTGACTAGGATCTTGCCGGAGGTCTCATGGATTGCCTCGGCGAGGATCTCGCGAGGATTGTTGTCTTCTGGTCCTCATCTGATCTCGTGTCTTTATGATCTTCACAAAGATCTGCATGCCACCATGGAGGTGCCTCCCGAGCCTTGGTTCCAATGTGGCTGATGGTGTTGGAACCCTTGGGCTCAAGGGTGGCGCGCTTTGCTGGCGTTGGGCAAGTTGCCCCGGCAAGGCTCTTGCCGGGACCGCGGAGGCCGCCCCGACAAGGGCCTTTCCGGGGGAGTCCACCTCACCCTCTTGCTCTTTGTGTCTCTGGTCTTAGCGTTGCTTTACCCGTCTTGTGCTTTTGGATGGAGTGCTGCTCTGCTATTCTCGTGCTTCTGCTCCCTCCCTTTGCCCTGCTAAGTGTGGCCGCTGGTGTGGCACTGACTGCCCGTGCACAAGTAGAGAGGTAAAAAGGAGAGCCCCTACTTTTGTACACCGACAGGAGCCCCCGGGCCTGGGCCACACATAAGCACAACGCGTTGTTGGGCCAGGCCCAGAACGGTGCGCGGGCAGGCGGGGCGGATTCTTACCGCAGTAATTCATTCGCTCGCTGTGCTTCCCCACAACCCGCGTTGAATGCGCGACGTGGAGGTGCCGCGCGTGACGTGGGGGTCGTGCGTGGGGCGGCTGCTACCTTCATGCGTCACATCGTGGTAAAGTGGCGGCTCGCGCCTTCCCCATAAAAAGAGGAAGACGCAGGGGCGCGACTCATTTACAGAGTGGACTCGGGTCGTGGCCTCCGAGGCGCCCGTGCCCTACGATCACGGGGTGGAAAACGGTCGCCTCACTCATCCCCTCGATTTCTTTTTGCTCGCCACGTGTCCCCCATGCTTTGAAGATGGTAGGCGGCGGGTGCGGGACTTGAATGATGAGGCGGGGAACCGGGCCGCTGCTGATTGGAGCAGCGGGTCGGTGTTGATTCCCTGCGCTCCTGATGGCCGGATTGGTTGAGCGGGGCGGCCGAGCCCCGACTCCGTCCCTCTATAAGAAGGGGAGGGGGATGGCACCCCTCAATCTTTCACCATCTGCCTCCTTCCACCTTGGCTTCTTTCATTTTTCTACTATGGCGAGAGGGCGCGCCGGTGCTTCGACGATGGCGACGTGGGTCTCCGCTCGACAGCGCGCCCCTCCTTCCCAAGAGCTCATGGCGGCGGAGCCGGCCATGAGGGGCAGGGGAGGGGCGAGGCCGAGGTCGCCGTGGCACTCGGGGAAGACGAGGACGGGGCGATGCACCAGCCCCGCCTCCGCCGGCGGTCCCTCCCCCAATGGAGGGCCACGTCGAGGACCAGCCCCGCGAGTTCTTCATCAGGCTGCACCGGCCAACACGCCGTCGCCTTCGTCTCCCTACTCCATTCGCTCGGGAGATGGAGCTCCACCCGCCATAGACTCTGAGATTGCATATGAGGGGCTGCGGGAATGGCGGCACGCGGGTTGATGTCGATTTTACCTCCCCTCACGTCATGTATCTTCGTCACGGATGGAAGACCTTCGCTCGTATCCACAGCCTGACGGCGGGGCTCGTTCTCTATCTCAAATTAATGGAGAACGGCCTGCTCTCTGTCAAGTTCTTTGGAGACTTTGGAACTCGCCTAAAGTGCCACGTGGAGAGCTCCTCCGATGACGAAGACTCTTCCTCAAGCGGGAGTGATGAAGAGGACATCGATAGCGATGACGAGGGCGTCGAGCGGGGAAACGCCGACTCCGACTCTGACTGACCGCGCCGCCCCTCCCTTGGCCACGTGCCCTGCCGAGGGCCTTCCTAGTCAAGCTCTCCATCGGCGCGTTCCCCATCGCCCCCCTTTTGCCTTCACCTACCGCACCTGGGAGGAAAAGGGCAAGAACGGGGATCATGGGGCACTTATCTTTTTTTAGTTTGTAAGCCTACGGGCCTTAGTAGAATTTAGACCTTGTAATCCCCTCGCTCGTGTACTCATTATGTATGAATTGTACTTGTTTACAATGTATGAATGAAAACAAGGGTGTTTGCCAGGTTTTGTTTGCGCGTGGGCGAGGGCCACACCGAGGAACGCCTCCTCGTTATCTTAAGATAACCATTGTATCCCGGCAATAGGCCTTGCCGTCCTCCTGCTCTATAGCTCGGCTACACTCACGCCCTTGGCGGAGGTAGGGGCCGAGTAGGATTAGGCCCTTCGCTCGCCCCCTTCCCATCGCACTACAACCAAGTTCCGGCCCAAAGTAAGGTTTTCAGACACGGGACAGAGGGAGCAAGATGGTACGAGAGCGAGCGAAGTCTTATATGTTCAAGGTTCATATGGAGGCACAGAGTGGGGGAGAAAGACTTATCTGATGTCGCAGCCCCCCGAGAACCTTGCCTTGCCGTGATTGGATTCCTAGACCTGCAGCCCCCGGCAACCTTGGCTTGTCGGGGTCCGGGCGTCGGCCTGTTCTCTTTTCTTCCAAAATAGCTCAGCAGAAATGTCCATGCATCCTGCGAACCAAAAAAGGACGGGAAGGAACAGAGATATGCATACTCGACCTCTATGCTAAGGGTTAATCGCCGCCAAGCACTATCAAACCTAACACACAGAGAGAGACTCAACCTAGCATGCATGCTAAAACTTAGGGCGTCAGCGCTTCATTTATTTATGCTCAGGGTCTGCGCCTGGCTTTGTACAAAGGGTTACATGCCTTGCCGGCAAGGCTTGTACAAAAGTTGGTTTGCCGGGGAGCCTAGCAACAGCGCCTTATGGGTAAAACTTGCGAAGATGTTCGATGTTCCAGGAGTTGCTCACTGGAATGCCATCTTCGGTCTCCAGGCGGACCGCGCCGGGCCTGGTGACTTGTATTACCCGATAAGGGCCTTCCCACCTTGGCGTCAACTTGTTGGAATTCTTGGCCGACTGAACGTGTCGAAGAACAAGGTCGCCTTCCTCAAAGCCTCGGGCATGAACGTTGCGGCTATGGTAGCGGCGCAAGGCTTGCTGGTAGCATGCTGCTCGCACAGCCACCCGAAGATGATCTTCCTCAAGGAGCGTTGCGTCGTTTTGCCTTAACTGTTGTTGCTCAAGCTCATCATAAGCGAGCACTCGAGGTGACCCGTACGTGAGTTCTGTGGGGAGAACTGCTTCTGCCCTGTAAACAAGGGAGAAAGGTGCCTGGCCGGTGGCTCGATTTGGTCTCGTTCTGATTGACCAAAGAACTGCCGGCTATTCATCAATCCAACGTCATCCGCACCTGTGTAGCCTGTCAAAAGTCCTTGTCCGGAGGCCTCGCAACACTTCAGCATTTTCTCTCTCAGCCTGGCCGTTGCTCCGTGGATGTGCAACAGAAGCAAAACAGACCTTGCTGCCGAGGTCCTGGATGTACTGCATGAAGGCGTGGCTCGTGAACTGTGTGTTGTTGTCGGTGATGACTCTATTTGGCACACCAAAATGGCAGACTAGCCCCTTGAAGAATTTGACGGCTGATTGTGCTGTCACCTTTCTCACTGCCTCCACCTCCGGCCACTTTGTGAACTTGTCGATTGCAACGTACAGGTACTCAAAGCCCCCGACAGCACGGGGAAAGGGGCCCAGTATGTCGAGCCCACAGACCGAGAATGGCCAGGAAAGAGGGATTGTTTGGAGAGCTTGAGCTGGTTGATGAAGCTTCTTTGAATGGAACTAGCACGCTTCACACTGGGTTACTAGTGTCGTTGCATCTTGGAGGGCTGTGGGCCGGAAGAAACCTTGCCGGAAATCCTTGCCGGCAAGGGCCCTCGACCCTATGTGGTAGCCACATATGCCTCCATGTATAACTGCCAACAGCTCCAGTCCTTCCTCCCGGGGAATGCACTTCAATTTCACAACGTTTGGTCTTTTTCTGTACAGAACATTGTCGACGAACTGATACATGGCAGGCCGAGATGTCGATTTGTTTTCCGCCCCAAATGAGATGGGGAATTAGACACCTCTATCCCTTCATCTTTTTGAAAGGAATCGAGGCCCGAATCGAATACAAGGTACCCACGGAAAAGGCAAAACCGGCTGGCCGCTCAAATAAGTAAAATGAAATGTAGTTAGTTGTCTTGTTGTTGTTCGCCGCCTTGACACATTCCCCGGCATCGTCCCACACAGAAAGAAAGAGCGTGGAGCCCCCACAGTCGAGGAGGGCAAAGATAGGTTTGCAAACCAGATTATTGGCTGTTACATTCAGACACATGAAATGCTAGATGTTATATGCAGCAAGGTCAAAACTGGGCTTTTATTTGTCCCTATAGAAAGATTATTCACCAAGCGCCAGGAAAGCTTTAGCTTTGCCATAGAGTGACAGTCGGGGGGAGCAGGAGAGAGGGAAAGAGGCAAATGAGAAAGAAGAAGGAGCAGGGTCGAGGCTACATTTATGTTAAGTCTGGTCGCTTGGGCCGTTGTACCTTTTGATTATGGTATGGTATTGTCAGATCCGAACATAGGGCTACAGTATGCCTGGAGTTCGTAGTGCCCACTAGATATCATTGGCAAGTTATAGAAGTCTTTCTCTCTTCTGAGATATCATTGGTCAGTGCAGCGAGGGGCAACCATCATTTCTACCCATTGATTGGAAACCCTCGGGGAAAATGATCCCATAAACAAAGGAAATATTCAGTACGACGACGGGCTACTTTCTCCGCTTCTTCCTGCTCCTCAGGGAGCTCCCCTGTTTGGGGGAATCAGACGGTATGCCGTGCCCATGCCGGAGCCTGGGGCTCGATGGCAAGGACCAAAGGCATTTCCTCTGCCATGGGAGCGGTTGTCTGTACGGCCAGGGCTTGACGCCCTGCCGGAGTCTGTTGCCCCATGGCAGGCTCGGTGTCCATGGCAACATCCTTGCCGGTGGCTCCTGGGAGCTCAGCAGGAAAGTACTTGCCGGGGCCTGATTTCCTACGCTTGTTCTGCTCTGTCGATGGTTCAACGGATGGTTGAGTTAACCAAAGCACAAAAGTACCTAGTTCCACAGGTAGTTTGAGGGCAGCGCGTTTTGACAGGTAGTCGGCGATGTCGTTCTCCACTCGGGAAATATGCTCCGCTTGTATACCTTCAAAACGCTCCTCCAGCTTCCTCATCTCACCTATGTAGGCCTCAATCAACGGGCTTTGGTAGTCTTTGTTAACTTGCTTGATGACAAGCTGTGAATCACCCCTGACAATGAGCTTCTTGACTCCGGGGTCTGCCGCGATCCTGAGACCGGCAAGCAACCCCTCGTATTCAGCAGTATTGTTCGTTGACATCTCTCTGGAAAAGTACATCTGGACTACATATTTGAGGTGCTCTCCGATGGGTGCAACGAGTAGCACACCAGCAACGGCGCCTTGCAGCGAGAAAGCCCCGTCAAAGTACATAATCCAGTTGCGACTTGTTTCCTTGCCGGGGAGAGTGGTCTCCTGGACCTCTTCGTCGGGTGTTGAGGTCCATTCGCAATGAACTCCGCCAAGACCCTACTCTAGATTGTCGAAGTACTTTCAAACTTCAAACCAAAGCTTGACAGTTCCAAGGCCCATTCCACAATCCTCCCGGTTGCGTCTGGGTTATGCAATATCCGTTGCAACGGGAGGCGGGTGACGACGGTGATTTCGTGGGTTTGGAAGTAATGACGCAGCTTCCTTGAGGCCATAAGGAGGCCGAAGAGCAATTTATGTACGCCGGAGTACCTTGATCTAGCCCCTTGCAAGAGGGAGCTGACAAAGTAAACCGGGTGCTGCATAATCTTCTTCTTCTGCACCACTCCATTTGGTTGCACAGGCCCTGTCCCGCCGGCGTCAGACTCCGCCGGGGGCCTTGCCTTGCCGGCATTAGGCCCTGCCAAGGGGAGCTCTGGCTCGTCATCCGCCAGTCCTACCATTGTCACTGCCTCTTTGTCGACCTCCCTCTGCGCCACTAGCGCGGCGCTGACCACTTGGTTCTTTGCCGCTAGATATAGCAGCAACGGCTCGTGTGGTTTAGGCGCAACTAGTATTGGTGTAGAGGAGAGGTATTTCTTCAAGTCCTGCAGTGCTGCTTCGGCCTTTGGGTTCCATTCCATTGGGCCCGCCTTCTTCAAGATTTTTAAAAAGGGAAGGGCACGCTCGGCAGACTTGGAAATGAACCTACTCATGGTGGCAACGCAGCCGGTGAGCCGGCGCACATCCTTGATCCGCCTAGGCGCCTCAATTTGCTCAATGGCCTTGATTTTATCTGGATTCGCCTCGATCCCGCGCTGTGACACAAAGAACCCGAGAAGTTTGCCAGATGGAACACTGAAGGCACACCTCTCAGGGTTCAGCTTGAGGTTGATCTTGCACAAATTCGCAAACGTCTATTCTAAATCTTGTACAAGTGTCGCCTTGTCCTTGGTTTTGACCACTATGTCATCCATATAAGTTTCCACATTTCTATGTAGCTGGGGCTCAAAACTAATTTGGACTGCTCTTGCAAACGTTGAGCCAGCACTGTTCAACCCGAAAGGCATTCGTAAAAAACAATATGTACCACATGGGGTGATGAATGCTGTCTTCTCTTCATCTTCTCTCGTCATGAAGATCTGGTGGTATCCTGAGTAGGCATCAAGGAACGATAACAAGTCGCACCTGGCCGTGGAGTCAACAATCTGGTCAATGCGCGGCAATGGGAAAGGGTCCTTTGGACAAGCCTTATTGATATCTGTGTAATCAATGCACAGCCTCCACTTCCCATTTTCCTTGCGCACCACCACCGGATTGGCCAACCACGTCGGATGGAGCACTCCCCTTACCAAGCCTACCGCTTCTAACTTCCTGATCTCCTCCGTGATGAACTCCTGCCGTTCCAAAGCTTGCTTCCTGACCTTCTGCTTGACGGGTCGCGCATGAGGACAAACAGCAAGATGGTGCTCAATCACCTCCCTGGGAACACCGAGGATGTCGGATGCTTGCCATGCAAACACATCGACATTCACCCGCAGGAAGGTGACGAGCGCGCCTTCCTATTTTCTGTCAAGGGAGGAGATTATGGTGAAAGCCCCTCCCGTGCCATCCTCCTTGACGGACACCTTCTTGGTCTCTGGTGGTGCAACTCTGGATTTCTTGCTCTTGCTGGTGGAGCTCTCTGGCACGTCCTCGACGGGAGCACAGCACTCTGAAGAGGTGCGCTTGCCGGAGTGGGTGCGAGAGGCCTTGACGGTCTTCTTCCCACCCTCCCCCGGGGGCTTCGGCAGCAGGAGCAAGTGCCTTGGCGGCAGTCGCCGCAACTGCCTCCCGGTAGAGTTGGTCAGCGCAAATCAGCGCATCCTTCTTGTCGGAGGGGACGGTGATGATGGTCATCGGCCCAGGCATCTTCAACGTGTTGTAGGCGTAATGCGACACCGCCATGAACTTGGCTAGTGCTGGGCGGCCAAGGATCCCATTGTTGGGCAAGGGGATCTCGGCTACATCGAAAACAATCCTCTCCATCCTGTAGTTCAACTCGCCTCCAAACGTCACCGGCAGCGTGACCTTTCCCTTCGGCTGGCTCCTTCCCAGGTTGACCCCTTGAAATGTGCCCATCTCCTCGAGGTCTCCATCAGGAATCTGCAGCCTTTTGATCAAACAGGCGAGATCAAGTTCAGATCGGCCCCGCCGTCAACTAGCATCTTTGTCACCTTGAGGTTGCGTATTGTTGGTGAAACCAACAACGGCAAGCACCCGACCGCAGTGGTGCGATCAGGGTGGTCCTCGGCGTCAAAAATGATAGGCGTGCTGGACCACTTCAGTGGCTTTTGAGCATCGAGTGATGGTTCCGCTGCTGTGATCTCACGCGCCCACTGCTTGAGCTGGCGGTGAGAAGTGTGCAGCGAGGCACCACCGTCGACGCACATGGCCTTCATAGCTTTCTGGGACTCATGCTCGCCGGACTCGTCGTCCTCGTCATGACCATCGTCTTCCTGCTTCTTGTCGCGGCCCCGAGCGGGCCTTCCTTGTGGTTATCCTTGCCGCGGCGACCCCATTGGCCGCCCCGCTTCTTGCCGGATCCTTCGGCACCATCCTGACCCTTCTCCTTGTCCAGCCTCTCATACTCAACTTTTTGCTTCTCGGCAAGCAACTCAACTTGTCGGCAGTTCTGGAGGGCGTGGCCCTTGGTGCGGTGGATCTTGTAGTATTGCTTGTCGGAGCCTCCTGGCTTGTCGGCAGCCGCCAAGGCCCGGCAAGCGGCACACCCCGCAATTTCCTTGCCGGGGTCGCCTGCCTTTGCCATCTTGGCAGCGCCGGTGTCCTCGGATCCCTCGATGGCAAGCACGGTCTTGCCCTTGCGCTTCCTGTTGCGGCACCGGCCCTTCTTCGTCGGGGTGGCTGTGTCTTCGTCTGTGGAGTCGGTTTCCGCACCGGCGTCCTCGCCAGGGTACTTCCTCCCCTCTTCAGATCGAGCGCACCTATCGGCCAGAACGTAAAGTTCGGCCACATCTTTGACCTTGTTCATCGCCAACTCTTCACGCATCTTGCGATTGCGCACATTCTGATGGAATGCGCTGATCACGGCGGCGGGATGAACATCTGGGATGTTGGACTGCACCCGACTGAACCTCTGTATGTACTTGCGCAAGTTTTCACCTTCCTTCTGGGGGATGATATGCAAATCGCTCGCCTGGCCATGAGCTTGGTGGCCTCCTGTGAAGGCGCCAACGAACTCATGACACAAATCCGACCAAGAAGAAATGGAATCCGCCGGCAAGTGCATCAACCATGACATTACATTGGCTTTATGTGCCAATGGGAAGTAATTGGCAAGCACCTTATCGTCGCGAGCTCTAGCAGCTTGCATGGCGATGGTGTAGATGCTGAGGAACTCCGACGGATGGGTCTTGCCATTGTACTTCTCGCCGACATCGGGCATGAACG
Organism: Triticum aestivum; assembly: GCF_018294505.1. Classification (NCBI taxonomy): domain Eukaryota; kingdom Viridiplantae; phylum Streptophyta; class Magnoliopsida; order Poales; family Poaceae; genus Triticum; species Triticum aestivum. The sequence continues at coordinate 271,027,861 of NC_057805.1, read as the reverse complement.
TGCGGTGGGAGGGTCACTGGAACTGCCGCAGCTCACGGGTAAAGGCTGGGCAACCCACCTCGTAGGGTAGGTCGCCAGAGCCTCCTGGTGCTGGGTGGTCCATAGTGGGCCCCGCCCGTGTATGTGACTGGTGGCGTGCATCGCCCCGACGCTCGATGGTGGTTCGAGCGTCTTCATGGACTCGCTCCCGAAGAACTTGGCGCTCATCGCGGTGGGTCCGTGGGTTGGACGATGCTATGGAAATGTTATCACAAGCGTCATCACGACGGATCGACACCCGCGGTGGCAGGCGTGGAGGAGCGGCACCTCCGATCCTTCCACCACTGGCATGCGGCGGCTCGACGGAGCGCCGGCCTGAGGGCCCCGCCGCTCGTGGCTCATCTTTGTTGGCAACACCGACGAGGCTTCGGATGGTGGCTCTCCACTCGTCGAGCTTTTCCGCAGCAAGAGGAAAGTCGAGGAGCAACTGTGCGCGCGCCAAAGCTTCTGCTGGCGTGGGTGGCAGCGAAAGCTGCGTGGACCGTGACGCGCTCCGACTTCTAACCATGTTAGAAGGATCTCTATCACGGCCTGGTGGCTGTGCGCCATTTTCGTCATCGTCTCGACGTGCATGCTGGCCTTCTACATCCCGCGAATGACGCACAAGACTTTTCCCACGGCGGCGCCCAGGGTCACCAGCTGGTGACGCTGCTCGTCGCGCACAACCTAGGAAGAGCATGTCGTGGGCACCGGTGTAGGTCCCTCGGAAGTCGCCGCGCCGCCCTAGGTGGCACGACGCCGCCCCTGGAGGGCCCCGCGCCGTCTGCGAGGGGGGGTCCGTCTTTGGATTTGGTGGCGTGCGGCCCGTCAACTCGCGCACGAACGATGCCGCCCCACCACTCGCCCGCGCTGGTATGGGCCGTTCGACCCCCGACGAACCGATCGATGTGATCGTCTTCTTCATGGGAGCCATGGCGATGAAGAACTACTAAAATAATTGCTAGACCGGATTTTCGCAACTGCACCCCCTACCTGGCGCGCCAAAGATGTCGGTGGAAACGACGCCTATGGAATCACTGGGATCCCTTCTAGAGTTGGCGGGCGTGCGGTTGTGCAAAGAGCGGGTCTGGTAGTCAGCACAAGGATCGTTTACCCAGGTTCGGGCCGCGAAGATGCGTAATACCCTAGTCCTGCTTTGATATATATATATATATATATATATATTTGAGTGTTCTTGAGCTCTCGAACTAGCTACGGGGCGTGCGTAGTCCAAAAGATCTGAATCTTCCTCCAGTACGCCTCGAGCCTCCTTTTATAGACGAAAGGGGTCGCCAAGTGGCACGCAGGAGGTGGAAAGGTATAAAGTGTACAAGCTTATCGCCTGTCATTACAGGACAAGGCGCATTAAATGCGCCCCTTAGGTGTGCCGTTGCTTTATTGGGGATGGCAACGAGGCCCGGCCCGTCCGTCGCCGCCCCGCCTCGCTCCGACACGGGTCCAGGCCAACAATGCATGCAGCGCCACGTAGGCTGGTAGGCTGCTGAGATGGCGTGGTGGTAGGGTCTTCACGAAGATCTGCATGCCACCACGCAGGTGCTTGCTGAGTTGGCCTGGAAGGCGCACGTCGCCATGCAGGTGCCTGCCCAGCTGGTTGGGCTGGCAGCTGTATGGGAACGACGGTGGAGTCTTGGCAGACGTGGGCCTGGTTGCGGCGCCGCAGGTGTCCTCGGTAAGGGTCTTGTCGTGACATCGTGGTCGTCCGAGGCAAGGATCTTGCTGGAGGTCTCGTGGATTGCCTCGGCGAGGATCTCACGAGGATCGTCGTCTTCTGGTCCTCATCTGATCTCGTGTCTTTATGATCTTCACAAAGATCAGCATGCCACCATGGAGGTGCCTCCCTAGCCTTGATTCCAATGTGGCTGATGGTGTTGGAACCCTTGGGCTCAAGGGTGGCGTGCTCTGCTGGCGTTGGGCAAGTTGCCCCGGCAAGGCTCTTGCCGGGACCGCGGAGGCCGCCCCGGCAAGGGCCTTGCCGGGGCAGTCCACCTCGCCCTCTTGCTCTTTGTGTCTTTGGTCTTGGCGTTGCTTTGCCCATCTTGTGCTTTTGGCTGGAGTGCTCCTCTGGTATTCTTGTGCTTCTGCTCCCTCCCTTTGCCCTGCTAAGTGTGGCCGCGGGTGCGGCTCTGACTGCACGTGCACAAGTAGGGGTGTAAAAGGAGAGCCCCTACTTTTGTACACCGACACAAGCACATTGTGTTGGAAAGATCCTGATATATATCCAATTGGATGTAGGTTAATTGTGAAAGACTAAATGATAGTTGAGTATGTGGACTTGCTGAAAAGCTCTTATATTGACTCTTTCCCATGTTATGTTAAATTGCAATTGCTTCAATGATCGAGATCATAATTTGTTTGTTTTCAATGAAGTTTTTGATTCATACTTGACATTGTGAATAGATTATTACTTTAGCATAAGAAATCATATCACAATATATATGTGCTGTTATAAGAATGATCATGATGCCCTCATGTCCGTATTTTATTTTATCGACACCTCTATCTCTAAACATGTGGACATATTTTTCGTTATCGCCTTCCGCTTGAGGACAAGCGAGTCTAAGCTTGGGGCAGTTGATACATCCATTTTGCATCATACTTTTATATCGATATTTATTGCATTGTAGGCTGTTATTACACATTATGTCACAATACTTATGCCTATTCTCTCTTATTTTACAAGGTTTACATGAAGAGGAGAATGCCGGCAGCTGGGATTTTGGGCTGGAAAAGGAGCAAATATTAGAGACCTATTCTGCACAACTCCAAAAGTCCTGAAACTTCACGAAAGTCAGTTTTGGAATATATTAAAAATATTGGGCGAAGAAAGCACCAGAGGGGGGCCACACCCTGTCCACGAGGGTGGGGGCACGCCCCCTGCCTCGTGGGCCCCCTGGCAGGCCTCCGGTGCCCATCTTTGGCTATATGAAGTCTTTTGCCCTGGAAAAAAATCAGAAGGAAGCTTTCGGGACGAAGCGCCGCCGTCTCGAGGCGGAATCTGGCGAAACCAATCTAGGGCTCCGGCGAAGCTGTTATGCCGGGAAGCATCCCTCCGGGAGGGGGAAATCATCACCATCGTCATCACCATCGATCCTCTTGTCGGGAGGGGGTCAATCTCCATCAACATCTTCACCAGCACCATCTCATCTCGAACCCTAGTTCATCTCTTGTATCCAGTCATTGTCTCGAAACCTCAGATTGGTACCTGTGGGTTGCCAGTAGTGTTGATTACTCCTTGTAGTTGATGCTAGTTGGTTTATTTGGTGGAAGATCATATGTTCAGATCCTTTATGCATATTAATACCCCTCTGATTATGAACATGAATATGATTTGTGAGTAGTTACGTTTGTTCCCGAGGACATGGGAGAAGTCTTGCTATAAGTAGTCATGTGAATTTGGTATTCGTTTGATATTTTGATGAGATGTATGTTGTCTTTCCTCTAGTGGTGTTATGTGAACGTTGACTACATGACACTTCACCATTATTTGGGCCTAGAGGAAGGCATTGGGAAGTAATAAGTAGATGATGGGTTGCTAGAGTGACAGAAGCTTAAACCCTAGTTTATGCGTTGCTTCATAAGGGGCTGATTTGAATCCATATGTTTAATGCTATGGTTAGGTTTACCTTAATACTTCTTTTGTAGTTGCGGATGCTGGCAAGAGGGGTTAATCATAAGTGGGATGCTTGTCCAAGGAAGGGCAGTACCCAAGCACTGGTCCACCCACATATCAAATTATCAAAGTAACGAACGCGAACCATATGAGCGTGATGAAAACTAGCTTGACGATAATACCCATGTGTCCTCGGGAGCGCTTTCCTTTATATAAGAGTTTGTCCAGGCTTGTCCTTTTCTACAGAAAGGATTGGGCCACCTTGCTGCAGCTTGTTTACTTTTGTTACTTGTTACCCATTACAAATTACATAATCACAAAACTATCTATTACCGATAATTTCAGTGCTTGCAGAGAATACCTTACTGAAAACCGCTTGTCATTTCCTTTTGCTCCTTGTTGGGTTCGACACTCTTACTTATCGAAAGGACTACGATAGATCCCCTATACTTGTGGGTCATCACAGGGCCAATCCCACCTCTCACCTAGGTGGTCTCAACCTGCCCTGTCGCTCCTCCACAAAGATCAACCTAGAGGGCCGTCGGGACAAATGTCCTTTCAGCCCCCAATCCATTAATCACCCGCGGGTACTCTACGAGCCGACCCGACTTTAGGCACCACATATATTATATATTATGTAGACAAGTATATACCCTTGATCACCTCCCGAGTGATCATGGCCCGGTAGTATAGCATGGCAGACGGATAAGAATATAGGGCCACTGATGGAATACTAGCATCCTATACTAAGCATTTAGGATTGCAGGTAAGGGTAACAAATGTAGCAACAATGACAGGATATGCAGCAGAATAGGATTAACCGAAAGCAGTAACATGCTACACTACTCTAATGCAAGCAGTAGAGAGAAGGAATAGGTGATATCTGGTGATCAAGGGGGGCTTGCCTGGTTGCTCTGGCAAAGAGGGGTCGTCAACACCGTAGTCGTGCTGGGTAGCGGCGGCATCAGTCTCGGAGTCTACCGGATAGAAGAGGGGGAAGAAACAATAAATATAATGCAAACATAAGCATGACATGACAATGAGCGGTGATAGGTGTGCCCTAACGCGGTAGTAGGTGATACCGGCGAAGGGGGAAGACATCTGGGAAAGTATTCCCGGTGTTTCACATTTTCAGACAGATGAACCAGAGGTTAAATGTTGCACTGTCGCTATGCTAGGGACGTGTGACTGACAAACGGACCTCGTATTCGGATTTGTTGGATTTTTCTAAGCAACTTCCATGTACAAAACATTTTCATCCGAGTTACGGTTTATTTTCTATTAATTTTCAAAGTTTTAAATGATTTTTGAATCTTCTAGATTATTTATTTCGAAAAAGATTAAATGGAAAAGGCTGCTGGCACACAGCAGGGTGTACCCAGCCATTGCACACAGGGGCTGACTGGTGGGGCCAGGTGGCTGAGTCAGCGGTTGACCGTTGACTGGTCAAAGCTTGAATAGTAAGGTGGGACACATATGTCATACTCTAGTTAAGTATTTGGTCTATATTTATCTATTTATTTAAACAGAGTTAATTAGGGAGGACGGGTGTCGGTGTCAAAAACGGCGGATCTCGGGTAGGGGGTCCCGAACTGTGCGTCTAAGGTCGATGGTAACAGGAGGCAGGGGACACAATGTTTACCCAGGTTCGGGCCCACTCTGTGGAGGTAATACCCTACTTCCTGCTTGATTGATCTTGATGGATATGAGTATTACAAGAGTTGATCTACCACGAGATCGTAATGGCTAAAACACTAGAAGTCTAGCCTGTATGACTGTATATCCTTCCGGACTAAGCTCTCCGGTTTATATAGACACCGGAGGGGACTAGGGTTGTACAAAGTCGGTTATAGAGAAAGGAATCTTCATATTTGGTCGCCAAGCTTGCCTTCCACGCCAAGGAGAGTCCTATCCGGACACGGGAGAGAGTCTTCGGTCTTGTATCTTCATAGCCCATTAGTCCGGCCCATGTCCAACAGGCCGGACGCCCGAGGACCCCTTAGTCCAGGACTCCCTCAGTAGCCCCTGAACCAGGCTTCAATGATGAGGTGTCCGGCGCGCAGATTGTCTTCGGCATTGCAAGGCGGATTCTCCTTTCCGAATACTCCAAAGTAGTCTTCGGACGAGTGTGTCCAGATCTGCCACACAAGCACCACAAGAGAATATAATATTTTATAAGTCCAATCTACCGACGACTTTTCGTAGCGTGACATCATGCTTGCCCGGTCATTATTTTGAACCGTTTCATGTCCCGCTGTTTCACGTTTCGAGGCGAGGTTTTTATTGGCACGTCTTGTCGAAGTAGAGATCGTGTCCCCTTATCACGGGATTCTTATTAATACGAGTGTGGGTAACCCAGCCGTTCCATTGGAAAGATTCCTTAGGAATAGGCAGGATTTCAGGCTTAGGAGGAGGCATTCGATGCCCGTTGCCTTTATAAAGGAGCCAAGGGCCGTCTTTATTTACGCCAAACCTCTCCTCAGCATTCCCACCCTCGAGTTCTAGCATCCACGGTTTGACTCCATTGTTTCAAGCTTCCCAGTCATGTCCGGACCCAGCTCTCAGGGCCGATGGGTGGCTTCCTCTGTTACAGAGGAGGATATTGCGAAGCTTCGGGCGGCCAGATACCTGACCGCGGAGATCCCCCACAGGCTTCCTGCTCAAGGACAGGTTATTCCAACTCCCAGATCCGGCGAGAGGGTCGTATTCATCTCTCACTTCCTCCGAGGGCTAGGGTTCGTTCTTCACCCCCTCGTGGGGGGCTCATGTTTTATTACGGACTAGATTTCCACGATCTAGCCCCAGACTCTTTCCTCCATGTCTCGGCGTTCATCATCACGTGTAAGACCGAAGGTGGTCGACGGGAAACAAGAAGAGTGCGGCGGCGCTGCAGTAAGCAAGCTTACCAATACTCTCTGGCCAAAAGGCTCTTTCGCCGAAGCGTCCAACCAATGGCAGCGGGAGTGGTTCTACATCACCGAACCTCGTGGTACCAAGTGGGTGGCTATACCTGCGTTCCGTTCTGGCCCTCCATTACAGCTTGCATCATGGATTAATAAGGGGCTGGACTGGGGATCAGTTGACGAAGTGCAGACTCTACAGAGCCGCGTCCGAACCCTCCTTGAGAAGGACATCGACCTTGTCAACGTGATTCAAGTAATGCTAGTCCGCCAAGTCCTGCCATGCCAGCGTAGGCCTCTTTGGATGTGGGAGTTTAATCCGGAAGGACCACGAACCCTCCAACACTTCTTCGGCACTATGCAGAGAGGGATGTGGAAGTTGTTTTTCGGGAAACGGAAACAGTGGCCGGACACCACCAAGGACATCGGCCTCGACTGCAACCATCCGGATACCTTGGTAAGCGCTCAATCCCCGAACACTTTGTAGATAAGCATGCCGTAATACGTTACTGAGCAAACTATCTTCTCCCAGGGCTGGGTAAAGAAAGCGGAGCGAATTTGGTGTTTGGCCCCCCTCCCCGAAGGCTCAGCAGATCCTGTACTAACAAGGATGCTGGCCCCGGCACCGTACCAGATGCCTATGGAGGAGGACAAGACAGAAAGCGGGAGGACCACAGGCGGCCTCCATCCTGAAGGTATACCGAACATTGTACCCGGGGGAACCAAAATTCCCTCGTCCGAAGACAAAAGTGAAGGAGGAGTTAACGTCTCTTCGGCCCATGGTAAGAAAAGGGCTGCCTCCGAAGATTGGGAGAAAGAGGCTCCTAAGCGAGGCAAGGTGCCCCAGTTGGGCGGCTCGGGCTTGGAGGATGGCGTCTTCGCACATTCCCGTGATGAGGGCAAGCCTCTAGCCGAATCGTGAGTGAACAAGGATGTTTTTTAAACATATCCCGTTCCTTTCCTGTTACTAGGGTAACATCTAAAATATACGTTTTCGCAGCTCGGAAAATAGTCTTATTCACCAATCCTCTTCCTCGGGAGATCTTCTTCCAGAGATGATGGAAAGCGAGACACCTCCACCGGTTTCCTCGCCTAATGAGGCGGACGACTTTGAGGTGTCGTCCCGGAGGACCTCTCTTGATCAACCAGTGGTGCCAGGGGTGATGAAGACACCGCCCAAAGGTGATACTTTGGTAGCCCAGCATCCAGGGGCCAACAATGAAGGCCCCGGACTGTCCGGTTTACAGCCGGAGACGACTCTGGGGAGAGATAAGTGGATCCCTTTGGAGGGAGGCAGTAATCCTACAGCAACTTCCGGAGGTCCAGAAGTGCCGGATATATTGAGGAATATGCTGCGACAGGCATCTGTCTCGGAGGAACATCGTACCTTGATGGGTATGGTGGTTGAAAGGGTTCTGTCCGCGAAAAGCGGATTGAGCGAAGCCTGCGCGAGCCTGTTAAGAGGCTTCAAGGTTTGTACTGAGAAAAATCATTGAGTGTGTCTTATTCACGAACTGCACCTGTGTATAGGTAGTAGCCCCTGAGACTCTGATTGGCCTCCCAAGGAGGGCGGTCAGAGGATCAAATAGATATGCCCAGGAAATAATCAGATGAATTGGAACACAGGCTGTTACCCCTCTGGCGACTGCCCGGACTACGGAGGTTGCAGAGCTGCAGCGGAAGCTTGATGTGGCGGATGATGACATTACGCTTATCAACAGGCGGCTTGACGAGGTGCAAGGTATGTCTCGGGGGTGCTCGTTACATGCACGTGCCTGTAATTGATCATGACGCTAAGAATTGTATACTGAAATATGCATCACTGTAGATGGTGCTGCCACGGTCGAGATCCTTCGGGCTGAGCTGGCCTGGGCCAAGGAGCAGGCCAGGGTTAATAATGCGGCTGCCGAGGAGGCATCTGCCGAGCTAAAGGCCGAACAGGCTGCTCGGCGCCAATGCGAGGAGAGAATATCCACGATGGCGCGTGAGCTAAGGGATGCCGCTAGCCGCTGTGAGATCCTCGAGAAGGATAATAAAGCAATAACGGTTGATATTGACAAGGCCTTGAGAGAGGCGAAAGAAGCGCGGTCCGAATCTAGAGCGGCCCGGGAGGAGATCCGACAAGCTGGGGAGATCGCGGCTGGGATGCCATTTTTATTACAACCTAAGTTCGGCGATCCGAATTATGCTCCACTTAATAAAGTGTGGAGTTCTCCAGACGCGTTGCTGGACTTGCCGAAGAGTGCTTCCTATGCAGCGCGGTTTTACCAAGCGCAAGAAGGGTATGCAATGGAGAAGCTTTTCTGGTCGCAGTTCGGTGCGTCAAAACGCCCACTGTTGCTGAACGAACAGATGACCCAATGGACTGAGCTCCATAGATTATCCAGTTCTGCCATGAAGGACGCCGTGATCGGGCTGTGGCCGAACGAGCCAATTCAGGATAGTTATTTTGATTTGGTGCGGCGACTTGCTGATGCGGTGTCGCGTATCAACGTCATTAAGCGGTCAGCGTGCATTGAAGGTGCACGGATGGCTTTTGTCCGCGTCAGGACATATTAGGCGAAGATGAAGGCCACCGATGTTGCAGTGAAGGTTCCATCCATGGGCAAGGACCATCACGCACCAGAGCATTATTTTGAGGATGCCCTGGAGGGTGCCCGCTTGATAGAGGGTCAATGCTCGAAAAACATGATATTCGAGTGAAATGTATGGGGATTTGTAAAAGACAATATTATGATAAGGCTATATATATTTTTTAGTTTCGCCTAAAACTTTTGTTCGTCCTGTGCGGCCGTTTTTGTATTAATCTGAAAGTTTTCCAGTCGTCGGCTTCAGCCCCCTCGCATAAAGTATGGGGGTGTTCGGGAAAAGCATTTGATCACTCTTAACCCAACATCTTGGTCCATTAAGGAGGTGTCAATGCGGTGAACTAGGCAATCAGACTATAGGGCGTTAACACTTTCACTTAGCCATAGGAGTTTTATGGGGGGACTACGATATAGCCCCTTGTATGTATACGGCTTATTCCAATATGGTGCGTTACATATATGACCTGAAGAAAAAAGGTCCTTCGTATAATACGGAGGGAATCGCGAAAGATTCCGATAAGTCATCGAGTGGTTGACCAGCTCTCGCCGCATCATGACAGTCAGTTTTCGGCTTTCTCTACTGAGGTGCTTGACCAGATAAACCTGAAGCACAATCGCTGTAGTTCTCCCTTTACTACCTTAGCCGATAGAGCGGAACGTAAGGTAGCAAGCACAGGAGCCGGGCAACCCAACTATTGACCCAAGACATGATTCGGAGCAGATGCATATAAGGCCAAACTCGCGACGCCGAAGTACGCTATAAAGCTGTTCGGACTTGTCGGCAACTCGTTTGTTCCCATACTGAGCCCCTGGCAAGTTATGCCGAGGTATATGTGTGAAACAACCACTGGAGCCAAATTCATTTTTTTTAAAGCGAATGCTGGATGCAGATTATGTTTACTGGGAGCTGAGTGATATGCCAATATTTATTTTATAGATAACAAAGCGGCAAAAAACGGCTATTTGACATGCCCGGGGTCGAAGGCGGAGGAAAAAGGCACATTACAGGCTCGAAATAACGAGTGCGGTCTACAAAAAGTTGTTTTGGACCTCCTGTCGCACGTCTGCGCCGCATGTCCTCGGTGAGGGGACTCCTTGACAGAAATAGCCCTTAGGTGAGTGTACGAATCCGAACTTCGATAGAGTCCATGAGATGATTAGCCTTTTGCGTCACCTGTGGTAAAGGATAATGGAAGGGAAAGAATAATTAGAAAGGAAACAAAGGTTATGGGGGTGCTTGCAGGCTTGTCCGTATTGTGCTTCCGCCGATGCCCAGGGTATCTTAAGTGCATAGTTATGTATGCGCGGTACAGAATTCGCAGGTATATGAGGTGGGCGGCGGAAGCCGAACTGCTGGTTCTGCTCCGGAAGTGGTCGATCCTGTTGAATGGAGACCGGTGGCTTAAGGGCCAACAAGGTATGCGGTTTAATAGGACCGCTTTGTAATTCGGTTGAGGTTGCCGTAGTATGATTTTCAGTCCAGAGGGAGTGCTTCTCCTGCTTCCCTGTAGAGTTGGGTGTCACATATACCATGTTCACTGTTTTTACTTCAGGGGGAAATTGCTTCTGACCCCCGGTGTTTGGTTGGAGAGTCTCTTCATCGTCACTATTACCAGGCGGCCTCCTCCCCTTGTGTTCAGTGTTGAGCTTGCCGGCCTGCTTGAAGACCCAACAACTTCTGTTGGTATGATTGGCTGGTTTGTCGGGGTGGCCATGAATCTGACAGGGCTGATCCAATATCCTGTCTAAATTGGATGGTCCGGCTCTATTTTCCTTGAATGGCTTTTTCCGTTGACCGGGTTTGAGACCGCTGAATCCGGTGTTGACCGCTGTGTCGCGCGTTCTTTCATTATCATTGCGATGTTTGTGCTTACTGCGTCGTGGCTTGTCGTTGCCGTCTCGGACTTCGGAAGTGCCCGGATCGCTGGCACTGTAGCTTCTACGAGCGAGCCAGCTGTCTTCTCCTGCGCAAAAGCGGGTCATCAGAGCGGTGAGGGCTGACATGGATTTTGGTTTTTCTTGACCGAGGTGGCGGGCAAGCCACTCGTCTCGGACGCTGTGTTTGAAGGCTACTAGGGCTTCCGCGTCCGGACAGTCGACGATTTGGTTCTTTTTGACTAAGAACCTAGTCCAGAGCTTCCTGGCTGACTCTCCCGGCTGCTGGACAATGTGACTTAAGTCATCGGCATCTGGTGGCCGGACATATGTACCTTGGAAGTTGTCGCGGAAGGCGTCTTCCAAGTCCTCCCAGCTGCCAATAGAGTTTTCCGGTAGACTGTTTAACCAGTACCGAGATGGTCGTTTGAGTTTTAACGGCAGGTATTTGATGGCATGAAGGTCATCTCCGCGGGCCATGTGGATATGGAGGAGAAAATCCTCGATCCATACCGCGGGATCAGTTGTTCCGTCGTACGATTCGATATCCATGGGTTTAAACCCATCTAAGAATTCATGCTCCATTACTTCGTCTGTGAAGCAAAGAGGATGTGCGGTGCCTCTGTATTGGGCCACTCTGCAACGGAGCTCCGATGGAGTCCGTCTGCGGTTTTTGGCCCGAGCGTGATTAGGCTTCTCGAGTCCGAGTAGATAGTCGTCATCGCACGTCGGGGCACGTCCTCGTGATCCATAGATCGATCTAGTTTGTCTTGCTCTGCTGTCCAGGCCCTACCGGAGGTCATATGTATGACCCTGAGCTGTTTTATCTCTGCCTTTATGGTGAGGTTGGGCGGGCTGGTGTTCGGCTTGAGTTGCCATTCTGTCCTGACCGCGTTGTGGTAGATTAGCCGTATTGTGTGATGATGGTATGGGCTCCGGCGCCTCATCACCGAACAGAGGTAGCAATTTGTGCTTCGGGTAATTTTTGGCTGGGCCGCTAAGGCCGTACTCCTCGGCGGCTAGGACTTCGGTCCATCTATCATTGAGCAGATCTTGGTCAGCTTGAAGTTGCTGCTGCTTCTTTTTCAGGCTCCTTGCAGTGGCTATTAGCCGGCGTTTAAAGCGCTCCTGCTCGAGAGGCTCCTCAGGCACGATGAAATCCTCGTTGCCGAGGCTCTCTTCATCTTCGAAGAGCGGAAGATGATTATTGTCCTCCCAGTCTTCGTTTATGGCCTGTTCATCAGGGCTAACGTGCGCGTCTTCCCATTCATCCTGTTCGGAGGTAGCCCCAACAGGGGCTTCGTTGTCTTGGGCCTCGCCTAGAGTATTGTTTTCTCCGGTGCCAGTGTTGCTGTCTTTTTCACGATGTGACTTAGAGCGGAGCCGCTGGCGCCGGTGTCTGGGTTGTGTCTCAGGAGGTTTATACTCACCTGGATCCTCTTTGTCATTGTTGTTAGTTTATTTAGGTGTATCCACCATGTATACGTCGTATGAGGAAGTGGCCACCCAGCTTCCGGTGAACGGCGGGTTTTGGCCCTGCTCCTCATCGGCATCGTCGTCCATGCCCTCGATGTCTTTAGAGCCGTAATCAAGCATGTTGGTTAAGTTCTCGACAGTGGCTATGTAGTGGGTGGCGAGTGGGAAACGAAATTCCCCGTCATCAGCCTCCAGTTCAAACCGGATATAGTTCGGCTGTGAGTCCCCCGCTAAGGACAGATTTTTTAATGAGTTTAACACGTCGCCTAAAGGCGAGTGCCGGAAGATGTCCGCGGTGCTGAATTCGACGATCGATGACTGATCCAGCTCGACATGCGCGGTCACACATGGTTCGGAACTTATGGCCGGAAACGAGTCTGAGGTTCCGGAGACACAGATATCACCCGAGGTTAGGTCTTTGTGCGGCTCCAATGCCACGGAGTCTGTGTTTTCCATGGCTGGGTTGAGCTTCCCGTCCTCAAATGTCGCGATCTTCTCCGGATCTAAGGCCGGAGTAGTTATAGGTGCAATTTCCTGAGTACGGACTGATGACAGATTTAAGTCATGTTCATCGTAGGGACAGGGAGCGGCTGCCGTGGTCTCAAAGCCGTCGAAGATCAAGTCTCCACGGATATTTGCGACATAGATCAAGCTCCCAAATTTGACCTGAAGGCCAGGGGCGTAGCAGTCGATCTGCTCTAGGTGGCCAAGTGAGTTGGCCCGCAATGCGAAGCCGCTGAACACGAAGATCTGTCCGGGGAGGAAGGTTTCCCCTTGAACAGCATCGTTGTTGATGATTGAAGGAGCCATCAAACCTTTTGGGGACGGCACAGTGGAACTCTCAATGAAAAGCACCAATGTCGGTGTCAAAACTGGCGGATCTTCGGTAGGGGGTCCCGAACTGTGCGTCTAAGGTTGATAGTAACAGGAGGCAGGGGACACAATGTTTACCCAGGTTCGGGCCCTCTCTATGGAGGTAATACCCTACTTCCTACTTGATTGATCTGGATGGATATGAGTATTACAAGAGTTGATCTACCACGAGATCGTAATGGCTAAAACCCTAGAACTCTAGCCTGTACGACTGTATATCCTTCCGGACTAAGCCCTCTGGTTTATATAGACACCGGAGGGGACTAGGGTTGTACAAAGTCGGTTACAGAGAAAGGAATCTTCATATTTGGTCGCCAAGCTTGCCTTCCATGCCAAGGAGAGTCCTATCCGGACACGGGAGAGAGTCTTCGGTCTTGTATCTTCACAGCCTATTAGTCCGGCCCATGTCCAATAGGCCGGACGCCCGAGGACCCCTTAGTCCAGGACTCCCTCAATGGGGCCCAGTGTCAGTGAGGGTTTAGTGGCTAGGTTAGTGGGTTAACCAAGTGGCTAATGATGCCACATCACCGGCGTCAATGACGGCGAGGTCGAGCGCCGGCGATGCCCGTCCGGTCTACTCCGGCCGCCGTTTGAGGTCCGGTTTGGCCCTGCGTGTTCAATGCGACAAGGCGCATTGAATGGTGGCTGTAGGGTTGCCGAAGATGGCCAGAGTCAACGGCGGGGTCGACGTCCGCGGTGGCGCGAGCAGGCAAAGGGGCAAGGGGGCGCGATAGGTCACGCGAGTTGCGGCAGGCGAGCGGAGCATGACAAGCGCGGGCGGTGCTAGCAGCTACAGCGGCAGGCAACAGTGCAGCGGCGGCAGAAGCAGGCGAGGGAGGAGGCGCGCAGGGGTTTTGCGGTCGCAGTAGCAGGCAGTAGCAAGCCGATAGGGCCACGGGCGCGCTGGCGAACGGACGGCCAGCAGCAAAGCATCAGCTGCAGCAGTAGTAGTGGGGTGGAGGGGCACGCGGGCTAGCGAGGCGCGGGTGGAGCGTGACGCCAGGCAGTGGAGGGAGGCGGGGACTGCGGCAAGATCCGGCCAAGGCGGCGACCGAGGCGCGGCGACGTCGCGACAGAGGAGCAGCTAGCTAGGGCGTAATGCGGGCAGCCAGAGGGAGGGAGGAGAGGCGGATGCTCACGGAGGGGGCACACGAAGGCCCGGCGAAAGGTTAGGAGCAGAAGTGGCAAATCAGGGCAGACGCACTCGTCGGAGCCGAGAGCGAAGGTGATGTCGTGGCGGCGTTCGGCGGCGCCCAGTGTCCTAAGGCTCGTCGGGGAAGGAGGATGAGGTCGGGTGGCCCTCCTGGATGCGTTAGAATGACGAAGCGAGCTAGATGGCCGCCTGGTCTGCGGTGGGCAGTGACGGCGACGTTCGGCCGTAGTGGAGAAGGAGGAGGGAGCTAGAGGAGAGGGCGAGATCTAGGGGGGAGCGCCAGAGGGGCGAGTGGGGTGAGTGGAGTGGGGAGGATCTAGGCGTCGAGGGAGTGGAGGCCTTATCCTTTCGCGCCGACATCGGTGAGGTGATCCGACGGGGTCTTGACCCTATAGCGATGCGGTCGTAGGAACAGGGGAGACGACAGGGGAGGGGAAGTTGGGCTGGCTTGGCCGTTCGGGTGGCTAAGGCCCAGGGGGCAGTGGGCCGCTCTCTTTTCTTTACAACTTTCTTTTTTTAACTTCTGTTTTGTTCTTTTCTTTTTACTTATTTTTCCTTTACTGTTTTTTATTATTTCCAATATACTTTAGTTTTAGTAAAATATAAAATTAGTTCCTAAAATAGTGTTACTACATATTATAATGCCACAAAAACTTGGGCAACTAGATAAAATAGTTTAATATTTTATTAATCTAAAAGGCATTTAATTAGTTGTTTTGCTACTGTTTTATTTACTTTGGGACAATCAAACACTTCCAAAGAGGTTGGTTTCTCCACCATAATTACATATGCATTATTTGGCTCACTCCAAACATTTTAGTTTTAACATTTGAAAATATTTGTTGTTTGCTTGATTTTTTAATTTGAATCCGAACCGGTTTCGAACTAACACGAGATTAGTGACAGTAATCGGGGTGATGCGGCATCATTAGCAGAGGTTCACTGTAGTTAAATATCCGGGCGTCACAAATCTCATCTACTACAAGAAATCTCGTCACGAGATTTAAGAGGCGTAAGGTGGGGAGGTTCTAGTTACGAAATTCTAGCGAGTGTTCTCGGTCTTAGTTGCTCTCCTCGAAGAGGTCGATCCATTACGTTGATGTCTTCATTTCTCTGCTTCAGGTCATCATGATGAAGTCGGCCTCCTTTCTTTGAGAACTCCATCGTACTTACGACAGAATAAAGGGTGGGTTTTCCGGGAGAATGAACCTCTGCAAGGTTGACTAACTAGTCGACAACATCGAGGAAGGTGGCGGAAAGTAACTCTCGAATTGAAACTTAAGAAAATATCGAGAGCAAAGTAAGGGGGTATCATGGGATGTTTCGAGTGGGCAGGCAATCGCCCGATGCCTGAAACAGGGCGTGAAAGGGGGTTCAGAGCAGCGGGAATAAGTATAGTGTCTGATACCAGAATAGGTCATCTCTAGGAAGGTGACTCGTGATTTCATATGAAGCCAAGCGTGAGGAATAACTTTAGAAACAGGGCTGTACAGGAGAGTCAGGTTTCGATCTTGTGGAACTGTGGGTTATGGGCCCACCATGTGGGTTAAAAGCAGGAAAGGCGTTGACATGTTGTACGGTCATGATCGCAAGGCATGTCAGAGAATAGCCTGTCAGTTATGTCGGCAACAACATTGGCACCAAGGGCAAGGGTCTTACTGACAGAGTGGTACAATGAGGTGCTTACCTAAGCAGGGAATTATTACTGCTTAGTTAAGTCAGATTACAAGAAAGGTTAAGCAAAACAATGAAAAGGAAAAGGGTGATCATCAGATTAAACAGAACGATGGAAAGGAAAATGTGTTTAAACACATATTTGAGGGGTATATCCTTCCCAAGGACAAGCAGAGCGTGATATGCATGACAGGATAGAAAGTAGAAAACCAAATAGGTAAAGGGAGAGGAATTTCCTCACATTACCCAAACAACGGTGTTTGAATAATTGATAAAGAAAATTTAGCATTGAGCTTCATATGTTCTTATTGAAGATCGGAGTACCACATACATGCCTCGAGATAGCATTGACATGGTCTTCAAGCAAAGGTCGGACTTTGGATACTCAAAGAATTCATCAGGAACAACTTATAGAATAAGTCTTACAATTTTCTCATGGAAGAATGGCTAACCTTACTAAAAAGGAAAGAGTAACAATAGGTCCTCCGACCAGGTGTGCTAGGCATGACATCACCTTTCCGGGTGATATAAGGACCAATGTTGTGACTCTTGGAAAATGTTCCAACCATCATATCTGACCGAGATTCAGATCTGATTGGTGCCAGGATACCTCAGACTCAGGATGCCTGAGAAGGAAGGGGTGCAGCACAATTTGACAAGATGGCGTTGCGAGATTCTCGGGAAATGAACTATGGAAGCAAGTTCCGAATCATGAGTTCATCATTAAACCAAGGAGAGGATGAGGAGATGTCTGATGAACTCAGCGACAATTCATCGAGAATCCCAAAAGATGGATTTCCACAATTATGTGAACAAGGAGATAACATTTGTCAGACCAAATGATATAATGAGGTATGCTCGAGGAAAACATACGCAATTAAACATTGGTTGAAAGGTGCACCCGTAATATGGGCTTAGGTAGCATGATCAACGTTAGAATGGTGATTCGATAACCATTAGTCTAAGAATGAACGGTCAACCGTTAACTTCATAGCAATAGGGTTGCTAGAAGGGCAGAATCCAAACAACACCGTTCACCTATTGGTATTCCGGTTGGAAGCAACATGGGGATCAAGAAGAATGGTGATGGCGAGATGCATCACTGTATCAAGAATTCTTAAGAGGTGGTGAAATTCTCACAACATCCTCAACATAAAACACAGTAATACTTCAAGGTAGAACATAATACAAGCTGGATTACAAGTTGGATCCATAACTAAGTTTGTGATGGAAGGAAGGTAAGGATGTTGTCGATAGTAACTCAAATTACCAAGGGACAAGGGTGGTACTTATCATCATGAATTCGATTGGAATCTAGGAAGGAGTCAAAACGTTGATGATGATCACGACAATTTTTGTCGAGAGGCTCCACGAAGAAGTAATCGAACATCGACTACATCGAGTAAAAGGACTGATGCAGCAAAAGATTGTTTGAACCATGGATACGACACCAACACGGAATCAAGCTTTTTGTTTGAGGTGGAATAGTAAGACGAGGAAACCAACATAAGCTTAGCTCATCATCGAAGGTTGTGCTCCGGGATTAGGGACCAGGTAGCACAGTTAAAATTAGCACGATAATGATCTAGCCGATCAGGCTAGGAATGACGTGATCGAGTATTAAACTTCTCAACAACAAAGTACTGGGAGTACAGAATCTCAGTGTTGATTCGGTTCACAAATCGGTGTTCTCGATTGACGACAACCCAGAACCGTGGAGTGATTATGACGGGGAAAGGTACTACTTCATCAAAAATTCATAAGATGAAGTGCAATGGGTTGATATCCTCGAGATACCAGGGGGTAATACTCGAAGGTAGAACAAAATAGAGGTTGGGCAGGCATACTGATCTGCAGAAGGCAAGTACTTTAACTTGTCCGAGAAATAGAATCAAAGGATAACAATCATGGTCAGATCCACGGTTCCAAAGGATCAATTCACAGATACCAGATGATATTTATCAAGGAAATAGTTATTATTACAAGAAGCTTCCATGATAGGATCTCCATCATGTCCATGGGCATGAACACAAAGTTCAAGGTCGACTCCCACTTCTTTAATGCATAACCTTTCATTCACTTCTCGCCTTCAACGAAGTTGTGTTGAAATTTTATTTGACATAACAACAGTAGAGTATGACCCGTATTAGTTTCCGGGTTCACACAAATTAGAAAAGGCATAGGTTGAACCCATCAGGGTCTCTTAGGAACATATACCACAAACTTCAGGAGTAAATAACACAAGCTCGAAAGCAGAGCATGGTTGGTCAATCAGAGGATAGATTTACCAATGGAGAAAGAACTTCCAAAGTGATTGAATATGAAGGATGATATCGGATAAAATCCAACAAAGGATTCGGTGGTCCTCAAGGATCTGATGTTAGCATCTATACTCAACCAGAGGAAGAAATAATGCAATGAGATCAGACTATAGAAACAACTGACTAATTCAAATCTTAAATGCAAAAGAATTATGATTTCCGATCAAGGGATCAGAAGCAAATGCTCTGATTAAGGATGGATAAGTTGCGTAGGTTTAGGGATACAATCGATGGCAATCCGATTGGTTGAGAACCGGCTCATGTTTAAAATGGTGTCTGAGCCCGAAGGATAAATCCTGAGGATTGCGAGCATCCGCAGCATATTGAATCGACGGACTCAAAATGATAGTGACAATGGATGCCAATAAGATTACTAGACTTATGGGATTAACCATAATGTAAGCAAGCAAGAATTTCAAGAGCCATAGGCTGCTGAGGATTTTCGGAAGATCGAATGGTATTTCAAAGACTGGTGACATACATGAATCAACTGGGGATGAGTGGATACTCGATAAGTGTGAGAAATTATTCGTAGGGGTATTCATGTGGCAAAGAACTGCAAGGCAGTAGGCACAAAGTATTCTCGGAACATTAGAGAGAATTTCGGGGTATCTTGTAATAACAAGATCAAGGGGGAATGATTGTATGAATGGCAAGTGTACTTGACTATCCATTGGGGTTTATCGATGGAATGGAATTGCAAAAGCGATGGCACAAAGTATCGAGGGAACATCGGAGAGTAACTTCGGAATGTTCTAGTGCATGAAGCGATCATCTGTATCGAGTGGCTCTCCGGGAGGAAGTAGTTACGAGAACCTAGAGTTAGAGTTAGTAAAACCATTTAACCCGAGTAGAAGAGAGATAAGAGTCCCAGAGTATAGACGAGGAATAAAAGATCCTAATACCACACAATGGCGACTTGGGCCTGTAAGACACACAGCCATGTTAGTAAAAGTTTAGTAATGACTTGACTCAACTTCGGCCAATGAGTTGGAAAGAGGGATTCCTATAGGCAGTCGGCTCTGATACCAACTTGTGACGCCCCCTATTCAATCATACAATAATCAGACACGCAAACATGTACGATCAAGATCAGGGACTCACGGGAAGATATCACAACACAACTCTAAAATAAATTAAGTCATACAAGCGTCATAATACAAGCCAGGGGCCTCGAGGGCTAGAATACGAGTGCTCGATCACAGACAAGTCAGCGGAAGCAACAATATCTGAGTACAGACATAAGTTAACAAGTTGCCATAAGACGGCTAGCACAAACTGGGATATAGATCGAAAGAGGCGCAGGCCTCCTGCCTGTGATCCTCCTAAACTACTCCTGGTCGTTGTCGGCAGCCTGCACATAGTAGTAGGCACCTCCGGTGTAGGAGTCGTCGTCGGTGGCGTGTGACTCCTGGGCTCTAGCATCTGGTTGCGACAACTGAGAAGAATAGAAAGGGGGAAAAGAGGGAGAAAGCAACCGTGAGTACTCATCCAAAGTACTCGCAAGCAAGGATCTACACTACATATGCATGGGTATCAGTGTAAAGGAGCAATATCGGTGAACTGAACTGCAGAATGTGTGAATAAGAGGGGGATAGCTAGTCATATCAAAGACTACGCTTCTGGCAGCCTCCATCTTGCAACATGTAAAGGAGAGTGACCACCGGGTTGTATCTGGCACTTGAAACAGTGTGTTTTATTAAGTATATGGTTCTAGTTGTCATAAGGTCAAGGTACAACTCCGGGTCGGCCTTTTACCGAGGGACACGGCTATTCAAATAGATAAACTTTCCTGCAGGGGTGCACCACATTACCCAACACGCTCGATCCCTCTGGCCGAACACACTTTCCTGGGTCATGCCCGGCCTCGGAAGATCAACACGTCGCAGCCCCACCTAGGCACAACAGAGAGGTCAGCACGCCGGCCTAAATCCTATGCGCGCAGGACTCTGGGCCCATCGCCCATTGCACACCTGCATGTTGCGAACGCGGCCGGTGAGCAGACCTAGCAACCTCCATTACAAAGGAAGTTGCGTTACGCAGTCTAACCTGGTGCGCGCCGCTCATTCGCTGACGTCAAGAAGGCTTCGGCTGATACCACGACGTCGAGTGCCCATAACTGTTCCCGCGTAGTTGGTTAGTGCGTATAGGCCAGTGGCCAGACTCGGATCAAATACCAAGATCTTGTTAAGTGTGTTAATTGAAGTATCCTCAGACGCCGACCAGGGCCAGGCCCACCTCTCACCTAGGTGGTCTCAACCTGCCCTGTCGCTCCGCCACAAAGATCCACCCAGAGGGCCGTCGGGACAAATGTCCTTTCAGCCCCCAATCCGTGAATCACTCGCGGGTACTCTACGAGCCGACCCAACTTTAGTCACCACATGTATCATATATTATGTATGCAAGTATATACCAGTGATCACCTCACGAGTGATCACGGCCCGGTAGTATCGCATGGCAGAAGGACAAGAATATAGGGCCACTGATGGAATACTAGCATCCTATACTAAGCATTTAGGATTGCAGGTAAGGGTAACAACTGTAGCAACAATGACAGGCTATGCAGCAGAATAGGATTAACCGAAAGTAGTAACATGCTACACTACTCTAATCCAAGCAGTAGAGAGAAGGAATAGGAGATATCTGGTGATCAAGGGGGGGGCTTGCCTGGTTGCTCTGGCAAAGAGGGGTCGTCAACACCGTAGTCGTGCTGGGTAGCGGCGGCATCAGTCTCGGAGTCTACCGGAGAGAAGAGGGGGAAGAAACAATAAATATAATGCAAACATAAGCATGATGATGCATGACTTGACAATGAGCGGTGATAGGTGTGCCCTAACGCGGTAGTAGGTGATACCGGCGAAGGGGGAAGACATCCGGGAAAGTATTCCCGGTGTTTCATGTTTTAAGACAGATGAACTAGAGGTGAAATGTTGCACGATCGCTATGTTAGGGACGTGTGGCTGACAAACGGACCGCAAATTCGGATTCGTTGGATTTTTCCAAGAAACTTTCATGTACAAAACATTTTCATTCGAGTTACGGTTTATTTTTCTATTAATTTTCAAAGTTTGAAATGATTTTTGAATCTTATGGATTATTTTATTTATAAAAAGATTAAATGGAAAAGGCTACGGGCATACAGCAGGGTGTACCCAGCCATTGCACACAGGGGCTGACTGGTGGGCCCAGGTGGCTGAGTCAGTGGTTGACCGTTCACTTGTCAAAGCTTGAATAGTAAGGTGGGACCCATATGGCATACTCTAGTTAAGTATTTGGTCTATATTTATCTGTTTATTTAAACAGAGTTAATTAGGGAGGACGGGGCACGATGTCAGTGAGGGTTTAGTGGCTGGGTTAGTGGGTTAACCAAATGGCTAATGGCGCCACATCACCGGTGTCAACGACGGCGAGGCCGAGCGCCAGCGATGCCCGTCCGGTCTACTCTGGCCGCCTTTTGAGGTCCGGTTTGGTCCTGCGTGGTCAGCACGACAAGGCGCATCGGATGGTGGCCGTAGGGTTGCTGGAGATGGCCGGAGTCGACGGCGGGGTCGACGTCCGCGGTGGCACGAGCAGGCGAAGGGGCCAGTGGGCGCGATAGGACGCGAGCTGCGGCAGGAGAGCGGAGCGTGATGAGCGCGGGCAGCGCTAGCAGCTACCGCGGCAGGCAGTAGTGCAGCGGCAGCAGAAGCAAGCAAGGAAGGAGGCGCACGGGGGCGGCGCGGTCACAGCAGCAGGCCGATAGGGCCGCGGGCGTGATGGCAGACGGACGGCCAGCAGCAAAGCAGCAGCTGCAGTAGTAGCAGCGGGGTGGAGGGGCACGCGTGCTAGCGGGGCGCGGGTGGAGCGCGACGCCAGGCAGCGGAGGGAGATGGGAAATGCGGCAAGATCCGGCCACAGCGGCGACCGAGGCGCGGCGACGTCGCGACAGAGGAGCAGCTAGCTAGGGCGATATGCAGGAATCCAGAGGGAGGGAGGAGAGGCGGATGCTCACGGAGGGGGCACACAAAGGCCCGGCGAATGGTTAGGAGCAGCAGTGGCGAATCGGGGCAGTGACGTTCGTCGGAGACAAGGGCGAAGGCGACATCGTGGCGGCGTTCAGCGGCGCCCGGTGTCCTAAGGCTCGTCGGGGAAGGAGGATGAGGTCGGGTGGCCCTCCTGGATTCGTCGGGATGACGAACCGAGCTCGATGGTTGCCTGGTCCATGGCGGGCGGGGAAGGCGACGTTCGGCCGTGGTGGAGGAGGAGGGAGCGAGAGGAGAGGGCGAGATCTGGGGGAGCGCCAGAGGGGCGAGTGGTGTGACTGGAGTGGGGAGGATCGACGCGTCGAGGGAGTGGAGGCCTTATCCTTTCGCGGCGACATCGGCGAGGTGATCCGGCGGGGTCTCGCCCCTGTAGCGATGCGGTCGTTGGAACAGGGGAGACGACCGGGGAGGGGAAGTTGGGCTGGCTGGGCCGCTCGGGTGGCTAAGGCCCAGGGGGCAGTGGGCCTCTCTCTTTTCTTTACAGCTTTCTTTTTTTAACTTTAGTTTTATTCTTTTCTTTTTACTTATTTTTCCTTTAGTGTTTTCTATTATTTCCAATATACTTTAGTTTTAGTAAAATATAAAATTAGTTCCTAAAATAGTGTTACTACATATTCTAATGCCACAAAAACTTGGGCAACTAGATAAAATAGTTTAATATTTTATTAATCGTAAAAGGCATTTAATTAGTTGTTTTGCTATTGTTTTATTTACTTTGGGACAATCAAACACTTCCAAAGAGGTTGGTTTCTCCACCATAATTACATATGCATTATTTGGCTCACTCCAAACATTTCAGCTTTAACATTTGAAAATATTTGTTGTTTGCTTGATTTTTTTAATTTGAATCCGAACCGGTTTCGAACTAACGCGAGATTAGTAATAGTAATCGGGGTGCAGTGGCATCTTTAGCAGAGGTTCACTATAGCTTAAATATCCGGGCGTCACACTAGCTGGCCGCTTCCCAACCTATTTGCTAGCCTTCGCTTGTACTAAGAGGAAGTACTGCTTGTGCCTCAATCATAAAACCCAAGTTATTCCAGATGAGTCCACCATATCTACCTATATGCGGTATTGCTACCTCTTGAGCTTGCGTTGGTTTTTCCCTTGTAGAGGAAAGGGTGATGAAGTAAAGTAGAGTAAGTATTTCCCTCAGCTTTTGAGAACCAAGGTAACAATCCAGTAGGAGACAACGCACAAGCCACCGAATACCTGCACAAACAAACACCAACTTGCACCCAACGCGATAAAGGGGTTGTCAATCCCTTCACGGTTATTTGCAACGTGGGATCTGATAGAGATGGATAAATGGTAAAGTAATATTTTGGTATTTTTGGTTTATGGAACGGAAAGTAAAAGATTGAAAAGAAAGTAAATAGGAAACTAAAATTGTAGTTCAGAAACTTATATGATGGAAAATAGACCTGGGGGGCATAGGTTTCACTAGAGGCTTATCTCGAGATAGAAATTATTATGGTGGGTGAACAAATTACTGCCGAGCAATTGATAGAAAAGCGTAAAGTTATGACGATATCTAAGGCAATGATCGTGAATATAGGCATCACGTTTGTGTCAAGTAGTCCGAGACGATTCTCCATCTACTACTATTTCTCCACACACCGACGGCTATCCAGCATGCATCTAGAGTATTAAGTTCATAAAGAATGGAGTAACGGCTTAAGCAAGATGACATGATGTAGAGGAATTAACTCAAGCAATATGATGAAAAGCCCATCTTTTTATCTTCGATGGCAACAATACAGTACGTGTCGTTTCCCCTTCTGTCACTAGGATTGAGCACCGCAGGATTGAACCCAAAGCTAAGCACTTCTCCCATTGCAAGAAAAACCAATCTAGTTGGCAAAACCAAATCAATAGTTCAAAGAGATTTTCAAAGGTATCAAATCATGCATATAGGAATTCAGAGAAGATTAAAATAATATTCATAGATAAGCTGATCATAAGTCCACAATTCATGGGATCTCTGCGAACACACTGCAAAAGAGTATTACATCGAATAGATCTCCAAGAACATAGAGGAGAACTTTGTATTGAGAATCAAAGAGAGAGAAAAATCCATCTAGCTACTAGCTATGACCCGTAGGTCTGTGGTAAACTACTCATGCTTCATCAGAGAGGCAATGGTGTTGATGTAGAAGCCCTCCGTGATCGAATCCCCCTCCGGCAGGACGTCGGAAAAGGCCCCTAGATGGGATCAACCGGGTATAGAAGGTTGCGGCGGTGGAGAAGTGGTTTCGTGGCTCCCCTGGAAGTTTTGGGGATATTTGAGAATATATAGGAGGAAGATCTAGGTCAAGGGATCAGCGAGGGGCCCACATGGTTGGGGGGCACACCCTCCATCCTTGTGGCCGCCTTGTGGCTCTTCTGACATGCACTCCAAGTCTCCTGGGTGTCTTCTGGTCCAAGAAAAATCATCGCGAAAGTTTTATTCTGTTTGGACTATGTTTGGTATTCCATTTCTGCGAAACTCTAAAACAAGGAAAAAACAGGAACTCGCACTAGGCTCTAGGTTAATACGTTAGTCCCAAAAAACAAATAAAATAGCATATTAATTCATATAAAACATCCAAAACAGATAATATAATAGCATGGAACAATAAAAAATTATAGATACGTTGGAGATGTATCAAGCATCCCCAAGCTTAATTCCTGCTCGTCCTCGAGTAGGTAAATGATAAAAACAGAATTTTTATGTGGAATCTTACCTAACATATTTATCCATGTAATTTTCTTCATTGTTGTCGGCGTTCTGGGAACGGGGGTCCCCAGACTTGCCCCCCTGTGGCCCACGGCGTGGCTCCACAAGCGGGCCCGTACAGCCCATCTTCACCAATAAGCACTCAAGACCCTTGCAAGGGGCCAAGCCTCGCGAGGCGGATGACACAAGACCTCCTCGGGAGTGCCTTCATCAGGCTAGCTCGCGAGGGGCGGAGAGATCAAGGCGAGGCAAACCTCGCGAGGTTCTCATGAGGTGAGCCATGACGATCGAGACCAGGCGGGCGCCAGGCGGGCGCCAGCGCGCACAGTGTCCTTGCTTCCTCTTTGGTGCTAAGGGGGCAAGCGCACGCGAGGAGTACCGAGGCATCAAGCAAAGGTTTCCATATCGGTGCAACGAGACCAAGACCAGCTGGACGGCAAGACGGAGGTCACCGTGGAGCCCAGGACGGCGTCACCACCAGACCCTTTGGCAGGCGAAGACTACTTTTGTCAGGATAAGCTGTACTAGATGTCCCCTTTCAAATTGGCCGTTGTTGGCTCCCTTCCCGCTCAATATTTGGGAAGAGGACTAGGGCCTCTATAAATAGGACTAGCCACCACAGTAGAGGGCATCGGATCCTCACCTACCAGAACTCATCTCGAGCGATCCTCACACCCACCAAGCACAAGAACACCTCACCTCAGGAGGCTGTTCTTCCCCTTGTACTGTTCATCCCCAGCCCAAGAGGCAATCCACCACCACCACACTGGAGTAGGGTATTACACCACAACGGTGGCCCGAACCAGTATAAATCTTGTGTCTCGTGTGTTGAGAGTTTGTCGCGCTTAGCCTAGAGATCGTGAAGCGTGTGAGGGCGTGATCAATAAGGGGGATATCTTCGCGCGCACCCCAGTGTTCGAACCTTAAGGGTTTTGCCGGAACCCGAAATCCGATATTTGGCGCGCCAGGTAGGGGTGCGCCGGAGCCTCCCTCCCGCCAGTTGATCCACCAACGCTCCGCGATTCAGATGTCTGGCAACCCAAGAACCAACGCCGACCGCTGGGCAGCTTGGCCAGCCCGGGCGGCGTCGTCCACCCAGGAAGATCTCGACCCCGTGCTCCAAGTGGCACGAGCACCACATAACGCTGCGGGGCGCTGGCGGCGCGGCCAGGCGCCGTCCACCCTCACCACACGACAGGCGTGAGCTGCTGCAAGGGCCGCAAGCCACGCCATGGCAACGACGCCGCACACCCGACGTGAGCAGGCGAACATGCGGGCTACGCTCACGGTGGCGCGGGAGTTGCTACGGTGCCGGCTGATGGAGAGCGGCCGGGATGCACTGCTGGAGCGCGTCGCCGAGCTACTGGACGCAGCGGCCATGGGAGCGCCGCCCTTCGGCTACCAACTCACGCCTCAGGCAGCGGCCGGATCCCACAGCGGGCCTCGCCGCGCCCGCGTGCTCCCGAGTGCGCCCAGGGGTCTCGTCGACATCAGCGCAATCCATGGTGGAGGGTGCCCCATCGCACCCGCACCACCCCAGATGGGTGTGGGAATGAGCGTTGCCGCACACGGCCCCAGCGGGGCACTACCCTACCATCCTCAGGACGGCGTGATGGGTCGGGCGACATGGAGCGTGGGGCACTTCGGCGAGCTCTTCGGGGCAACGGCCTCGGAGGCCTACATGCCCCGCATGATGAACCAGGAGTACACGCCAGAGGATGACCCCGGCTCGTTCCTCGGGTCAGGTTGGGAGGAGGAGGCGTTAGGAGCTGAGGCCTTCCAGGAGCCGCCTGAGAGCCCCACCAACCACGTTGTCGACAACAGCAACATGGTACCACTAATCTCCCAGGGGCAAGCTTACGCTAACCATGTATCGCAAGTTAATCAGGTCACAGCGCCAGGCGACGGTTCCGGCATGGCGATATCCGTCTCACCAGGAGACACTCACTGGGGGCTGCGCGAGAGGAGCCAGGAGCAAGGCCCCTCCCCGCGTCGCACGGAGCAAGGCGTTGCCCGGAGGTAGGCCCTCTGCTGGGGAGGCGCCGGCGAGCCTTCCCCCGGCAGAGGACCCGTGGTCGCCGAGGGCGCCGCTGGTGGCCCCTCTGCCCCCTTTGGTGCCGTCCTGGTTTCCGGTCGTCCCAACGGTGGTAGAGGGTGGCGCAAGGCGGGGCCCTCGTCTGGCGATATGAAGTAAGGCTCACGCCTGTGAAGGTCTCTGCTCGTGACACTCTCACGTAATAATGAGTGGGGCTGTACACGCCCCGGAGCCTCAGGAGTGCCGCCCTTGGGCCTCGGGGGCTCCCTCCCATGTCCTAGTGGCAGCACTTAGCTCCGCGCTGGTGAGAAGACTCGAAGACAAGAAGACTAGACTAGGCGCCGGACGCGGCCATTTGCTTTGGATCTCTTTTCTGTAGCCCTGCCTTCTGGATTTGGATTTAAGTTGAAGTTGAATTTTCATTGATGCGCGTGGGGGTGCCTTTTCTCGTTCGAGCGATTTCTTGCTATCTGGTTCTTGCCTAATTTCGGAGTTCACGCTTGTTGCTTCCCCCTCGCGGCCCCCTCGCGAGCGGGGCTAGGCACCGAGCACATGCGCCACCCACATGTCACCCCACGGCTAGCGCTCCCTTATCATGCGGCCCCCTCGGGCGGGTCGATAAGCTCCTCAGGAGCATCCCAGAAGCTCGCAACCGCACGAGCCGGTTCGGGGCTCGTCTAGGCTAAGGTAAGCCGCAACAGCAAACTTTCCCCAGGATACGTGAGTTCATGAAGGCACATATTCAACTCGACCTAAAAAGATAGAGGCAGTAGTATATTTACATGAGGGGCTTCGCCTCCAAAAATGCTCTTACAACCTCTAGGGCCACGCCCGAGCTTCTGCGTACAGGACAAACATCTGGGAAACACGGGATCAATCTGACATGTCGCTCGCCGCGTCCCCCAGGTCACCCTCGGACGCGTCGCTGGCATCGCTGCCACCATCGCTGGCCTCACCATCGCCTTCACCAGCGCTGCCATCACCGTCGTCGACCACGTCGCCTTCGTCCGCTGCGACCACCACCGCATCGTCATCAGAAGTGAAGGCCCTGACCAGCACGTCCACATTGTCCTCCACCCACCGTGCCAGGTCGCCCCGGATGGCCTCCGGAACTGGAGAAATGGCGGCGTGAAAGTCAAAGTCCTGATAGGTGTTCTGGAGATGGCTGAAGACACGGGAGAATGCGCGCCCCAGCAGGCCGCGGCTCCTCTCTACCACAAGCAGGCGAGCTCTCTCGGAGCGACTCTCCAGGCGCGTCACCACGTCGGTGAAGAAGCGGAGGTGTCTGGCGTAGTTGTTCGAGTGGGGATGAGGAGCATTCTCATCGTAGATGTGGGCCCAACGCCGCGTTGGCCCTGTTCCTAAGGCCCTCGAGCATGGTGGCGTGCACGCGCTCCAGTGTCCGCCGTTGAAGCACTTCCTCCCTTTTCTGCCGCGCGATGGACTCCGCGTCGGTGACCCGCTGCTGGAGAGGAAGCAGCTCGGCGCGGGCAGAGGCCAGCTCAGCCTGCGCCGAGGCCAGGGCGGCTGCAGTGGCCTCCTCACGCCGTTCCACCTCAGTCAGCCTAGACTTGAGGGCAGCAGTCCTGCCCGCGGCCTCGGCCACTACGAACTCCAACTTCAGGTCGTACCTGCCCTCAAGATTCGCACGAGCCTCGACCACCAGGCGATCGACCTCCTCCTGGGCCCTGGCCTCACGCGTGCCAACAGCGTCTTCCGCTTGAGCAACCTGACGCTCCCTCATCTCCAGTCGCTCGAGCTCAAGGCTACGCTCCACGGCTACCAGCGCCAACGCCTCCTCGCGCATCCGGATCTCTGCCTCTTCGGCGGGCGTCCCCCTCAACGACGTGAGGGCAGCTCTGTGCGCCTCCACTTGCTGCTCCAAGAAGGCACTCCAGGCTTGGAGCTCCCACGCACGCTTCTCCGCGGCCTCGCGACGGCGGTCAGCTTCCCGGGCCTCTTCCTGAGCTCAGGAGCAGGCCTCTCGTGAGGCTACGAGGGAAACCTCGGCCTTCGCGTTAGCAAGCTCACGCTGGTGGCGCCCGAGGTTGATAGCCACCTTCAGCTTATGCCGCTCCTCCGCCAACCGAAGACCCTCGGCCATGAGGCGCGCATCCACATCCACGAGCTCTTCACCAAGCCGGTTCATCGCGCCCATCGCCTCTTGGAAGAGCTCGTGGCGGACGACGCTCCTTTCTTGCGCTGACTTGAGCATGCTGATGACTCCGTCCTCTGCCGCAGGGGCCACAGAGGGGGCCCGAAGTGGCTCACCCCCTCTCAGCAGGGGGCTGGGGGCTGGCACCCACCCGGTTGCCGGCCAGGCTTCGCGAGGGGCCCGAGAAAATGGAGACCCGCCGCCTGAAGAGGACACCAGGATCGAAGCCAACCAGCCGCCGTCCACGATCAGGGGAGGGGCCCTTGGCACACTGGTCGCATCGCAAGCAAGGCCGCCCAGAGGAGACGGCGAAGGCATGAGCTCAAGGTACCCAGCAGGTGGGCTAGCTTCCCCGGTTGGTCCCGTCCCGGGGGCAGCGTGCAGGCTCGCAGCGCTTGAGCCTGGCGAAGGAAGCGAAGCGAGAGGAGGTTGCTTCTCGGGCGATTCCGCGGCCTTGGCGGAGGGGGTCCTGAAGAGCCATCGTCAGGAAGGGAAGCAGCACTCGAAGAACCACAAAGACAAGGTACTTACTCGTCGATGGCGATATAATTCCTCCGCTTCAACGGCCCGAAGGCGCCGCAGCCGCAGCTTGGGGATCCCTTCCTCTTGCGGAGCTCCTCAAAGTCCACGCGGAGCCGGCCGAAGCGTTGAACGTGGCGACCATCACGGGGCGCGACTGGAGAAGCGCCCAAGGAGGCCTCAGGAGCGCCAAGCTGGGGGAAGCTGACGGGCCCCGCCTCGCGATGACCTGCCGAGGCCTCAGGAGCTTCGGTCTCAGGAACAGCGGGCTGCGTCGCCCCTTCAGCTGCCTCCCCAACATGGGAATCACGGGTTCCCGAGAATGATGCCTCGGGAGCCTCCGGCAGCGTCGAAACATCGGCACCAGCGCCCCCGGCCTCCGACGATGCTTGCCCCCCAACATCCACTCTTGGGGGGCTGGTGGCAAGGAGAGGAACCACGATGATGGGGTTCTCACGGGGCCCCACAAGGCCGACTGGATGAAGCCCCCACTCATCGAAGGAGGGCATGTGCTCCACGAATTGCACCTTGTTCAAGCGGCGGTACAGAAGACAACTTTTCCCCGGCATGTCGTCGGGCAATGGGACGCCCATCGGGACCTCGACCACTGTTCACCGCGCCTCAATGGGGGAGCCCGGACTCCTGAAGCCTCATGTGGTCATTGCTGCTGAACAAGGCCCACATCGGTCGAGAGTGTCCTTGAAGCGGAGCGACTCGGCGCCGGACGAACTCCTTCACCACCATAGGCGCATTCACGCCGCGGTCTTTCAGCCTCTTCAGCCTGAGCCAGACGGGGACAAGGCGCGTATCGGCGAGCCTTTGGTGGCACCAACCAGAGTTGGGAATGGCGGGCGCCGACGGAGAAGAGAGCAAGGGGCTGAGCACTCCGACATCAACAAATACCCACCGCGTTCGAAACTCACTCGTGGATGGCGGAAGCTCAAAGTCAATCCCGGCGCTGGCCGTCACCGCCACGGCCTGGAAGCTCAGGCATCCTGAGCTCTGTCGGGGATCAATCAGGTGCAACGAGAAGAAGTGGCGGAGAAGTGCCACGGAAGGAGCAATGCCCACCATGGCCTCACAAACAAAGGCGAAGACGGCGAGAAGGGTCACGGATTGGGGATCAAGGTGCAGCATGTGGATCTGATAATGGGCAAGCATTGCGTTGAAGGAGGCGGAAAAAGGAGGAACTAGGCCAGCCCAGAGGGCGTCGATGATGAATGGGACCACGGTGGCCGTCCTGTCGACACGAGCTCGAGATGCAGGCTAGGCCACCATTCGTCCCCACTCATTGAAGCTGGAGGCGAGCATGGGGCGCACCTTGAACATGGCTTCTTGGTTGAGCACCAATGACCTGCCAACGGCCGGCTCAATGGCCGGACGTAGTTCGGCGGAGGACAGGGGCTCCTTCCCTTTCTCCATCTGATCCGGCGCCATGGCGATGGGAGAACTGAGCTCAGATTGGATTGGGAGAAGGGGTTGAGCTTCGAGGAAGCGGAAGAATTGGGGGAGCGCGCCGCAACGAGGGGAAGGAAACCATGTGAACTGTGGTGGCCGCCTAGCCAGGCGGGTATCAAGGAAGCGTGGGGAAGCGGAGGCGCCCACGTCCCATCAACCGCCACGCGTCGACCAAGGCCGCAGATTGTTGGGGCCCGCGGCGCTCCGCACTTGCCCTTTGGCTTCGCCTCAAAGCCAAGTCCGAGCGCGCCTCGGGCCCGGGGGCTACTGTCGGCGTTCTAGGAACGGGGGTCCCCAGACTTACCTGCCTGCGGCCCACGGCGTGGCTCCACAAGCAGGCCCGTACGACCCATCTTCACCAACAAGCACTCAAGACCCTCGTGAGGCGGACGACACAAGACCTCCTCGGGAGTGCCTTCACCAGGCTGGCTCGCGAGGGGCGGAGAGATCAAGGCGAGGCAAACCTCGCGAGGTTCTCATCACGTGAGCCATGACGATCGAGACCAGGTGGGCGCCAGGCGGGCGCCAGCGCGCACAGTGTCCTTGCTTCCTCTTTGGTGCTAAGGGGGCAAGCGCAGGAGAGGAGTACCGAGGCGTCAAGCAAAGGTTTCCATATCGGTGCAATGAGACCAAGACCAGAAGGACGGCAAGACGGAGGTCACCGTGGAGCCCAAGACGGCGTCACCACCAGAGCCTTTGGCAGGCGAAGACTACTTTTGTCAGGATAAGTTGTACTAGTTGTCCCCTTTCAAATTGGCCATTGTTGGCTCCCTTCCCGCTCAATATTTGGGAACAGGACCAGGGCCTCTATAAATAGGACTAGCCACCACAGTAGAGGGCATCGGATCCCCACCTACCAGAACTCATCTCGAGCGATCCTCACACCCACCAAGCACAAGAACACCTCACCTCAGGAGGCTATTCTTCCCCTTGTACTGTTCATCCCCAGCCCAAGAGGCAATCCACCACCACCACACTGGAGTAGGGTATTACACCACAACGGTGTCCCGAACCAGTATAAATCTTGTGTCTTGTGTGTTGAGAGTTCGTCGTGCTTAGCCTAGAGATCGTGAAGCGTGTGAGGGCGTGATCGGTAAGGAGGAGATCTTCGCGCACACCCGAGTGTTCGAACCTTAAGGGTTTTGCCGGAACCCGAAATCTGACAATTGTGGCATGATTGTTCAGATCCGTGTGATTCAAAACAAAAGCTTAATATTGGCATAAACACGGTAATACTTCGAACATACTAAAAAATAATCTTATCTTCTCAAAATAACATCGCCAAAGAAAGCTTATCCCTACAAAATCATATAGTCTGGCTATGCTGCATCTTCATCACACAAAATATTTAAATCATGCACAACCCCGATGACAAGCCAAGCAATTGTTTCATACTTTTGACGTTCTCAAACCTTTTCAACTTTCACGCAATACATGAACGTGAGCCATGGATATAGCACTGTAGGTGGAATAGATGATGGTTGTGGAGAAGACAAAAAGAAGGAGATAATCTCACATCAACTATGCGTATCAACGGGCTATGGAGATGACCATCAATAGATATCAATATGAGTGAGTAGGGATTTCCATGCAACAGATGCACTAGAGCTATAAGTTTATGAAAGCTCAAAAATAAAACTAAGTGGGTGTGCATCCAACTCGCTTGCTCACAAAGACCTAGGGCAATTCGAGGAAGCCCATCATTGGAATATACATGCCAAGTTCTATAATGAAAAATTCACACTAGTATATGAAAGTGATATCATAGGAGACTCTCTATTATGACGATCATGGTGCTACTTTCGAGCACAAGTGTGGTAAAAGGATAGTAACATTGCCCCTTCTCTCTTTTCTCTAATTTTTTTATTGGGCCCTCTTTCATTTTTTGGCCTCTTTTTATTATTATTTTCATCCGGAGTCTCATCCCGACTTGTGGGGGAATCATAGTCTCCATCATCCTTTCCTCACATGGGACAATGCTCTAATAATGAAGATCATCACACTTTTATTTACTTACAACTCAAAAAATTACAACTCGATACTTAGAACAAAATATGACTCTATGTGAATGCCTCCGGCGGTGTACCGGGATGTGCAATGAATCAAGACTGACATGTATGAAAGAATTATGAATGGTGGCCTTGCCACAAATACGATGTCAACTACATGATCATGCAAAGCAATATGACAATGACGGAGCGTGTCATATAAATGGAACGGTGGAAAGTTGCATGGCAATATATCTCGGAATGGCTATGGAAATGCCACAATAGGGAGGTATGGTGGCTGTTTTGAGGAAGGTATGTGGTGAGTTTATGGTACCGGCGAAAGTTGCGCGGTACAAGAGAGGCTAGCAATGGTAGAAAGGTGAGAGTGCATATAATCCATGGACTCAACATTAGTCATAAAGAACTCATATACTTATTGCAAAAATCTATTATTCATCAAATCAAAGTACTACGCGCATGCTCCTAGGGGGATAGATTGGTAGGAAAAGACCATCGCTCGTCCCCGATCGCCACTCATAAGGAAGACAATCAATAAATAAATCATGCTCCGACTTCATCACATAACGGTTCACCATACGTGCATGCTACGGGACTCACAAACTTTAACACATGTATTTCTCAAGTTCACAATTACTAGCTAGCATGACTCTAATATCACCATCTTAATATCTCAAAACAATCATAAGGAATCAGACTTCTCATAGTATTCAATGCACTTTATATGAAAGTTTTTATTATATCCCTCTTAGATGCCTATCATATTAGGACTAATTTTATAACCAAAAAAAATTACCGTGTTGTTTAAAGACTCTCAAATAATATAAGTGAAGTACAAGAGTTCATCAATTTCTATAAAATAAAACCACCGGCGTGCTCTAAAAAGATATACGCGAAGTACTAGAGCAAATTTGCCTAGCTCAGAAGATATAAGTGAAGCACATAGAGTATTCTAATAAATCACGATTCATGCATGTCTCTCTAAAAAGGTGTGTACAGAAAGGATGATTGTGGAAAACTAAAAAGCAAAGAGTCAAATCATACAAGACGCTCCAAGCAGAACACATATCATGAGGTGAATAAAAATATAGCCTCAAGTAAAGTTACCGATAGACGAAGACGAAAGAGGGGATGCCTTCCGGGGCATCCCCAAGCTTAGGCTCTTAGTTGTCCTTGAATATTACCTTGGGGTGCCATGGGCATCCCCAAGCTTAGGCTCTTGCCACTCCTTATTCCATGGTCCATCCAATCCTTACCCAAAACTTGAAAACTTCACAACACAAAACTCAACAAAAAATCTCGTAAGCTCCGTTAGTATAAGAAAATAAATCACCACTTTTGGTATTGTGAACTCATTCTTTATTTATATTGGTGTAATATCTACTGTATTCCAACTTTTCCATGGTTCATACCCCCCGATACTGACATAGATGCATCAAAATAAGCAAACAACACGCGAAAAACAGAACAGTCTGTACTAATCTGGATGTTTCGAATACTTCTATAACTCTAAAAATTCTGAAAAATTAGTATGACCTGAACAATTTGTTTATTAATCTTCTTAAAAAAGAATCAATATTTTATCACGCTACTGTGAATTTTAACAATTCTGAGACTGAGTGCAAAAGTTTTTGTTTTTCAGCAAGATCAAATCAACTATTACCATAAGCTATCCCAAAGGTCTTACTTGCACAAACACTAATTAAAAAACAAAACCACATCTAACCAGAGGCTAGATGAATTATTCAAAGCGAAACAGAACCTAAAAAGCAGAAAACAAAAATAAAATTGGGTTGCCTCCCAACAAGCACTATTGTTTAACGCCCTTAGCTAGGCATAAAACATGAATAGATCTAGGTATTATCATCTTTGGTTTGCAATCCACAAGTGGATCTCATAATAGATTCATAAGGCAAATTAATTTTCTTTCTTGGAAAGTGTTCCATGCCTTTCACCAATCGTTCTAAGGAAAGGTCTACCAAGAATAATAGGACTTGTAGGATTGCAATCTATATCAAGAACAATGAAATCTATGGGCACATAATTCCTATTTTCAACAATACGAACATCATTAATCCTTCCCATAGGTTTCTTAATAGTGGAATCCAGATCCCACTTTTATCAATTCTTGCATCAAGATCTAAAAACTCCGAATCATTGGGACGCCTTCTAACTAAAGTTGACTCATCTCCAGTCCCATATTTATCAATATTTACATTGGAAAACAAAGATTCAATATGAGTCACATCAATCACTTTAAGATCTTCATCATTGTTCTCACGGAAACTAGAAGAACACGCTTTTATAATCAACCTTTTTTAGCACGCATCTTAGCGGTTCTTTCTTTGCACTCATCAATGGAAATTCTCATGCCTTTGAGAGACTCATTGATATCATGCTTAGGTGGAATAGATCTAAGTTTCAAAGAATCAACATCAAGATAAATTCTATCCATGTTCCTAGCCAAATCATCAACCTTAAGCAGTTTTTCTTCAATCAAAGCATTGAAATTCTTTTGCGAACTTATAAATTCTTTAACACTATTCTCAAAATCAGAGGGCATCTTATTATAATTTCCATAAGAATTGTTGTAGGAATTACCATAATTATTAAAGGAATTACTAGGAAATGGTCTAGGATTAAAATTGCCTCTATACGCGTTATTGCCAAAATTGTTCCTACCAACAAAATTCACATCCATATATTCATTATTGTTTTCAATCAAAGTAGACAAAGGCATATCATTAGGATCAATAGGAGCACTCTTATTAGCAAATAATTTCATAAGCTCATCCATCTTTCCACTCAAAACATTAATCTCTTCAATTGCATGCACTTATTTACTAGTGGAAGATCTTTTGGTATGCCATTGAGAATAATTAACCATAATATTATCTAGGAGTTTAGTAGCTTCTAATAAAGTAATTTCCATAAAAGTGCCTCCCGCGGCCGCCTTGTGGCTCTTCTGACTTGCACTCCAAGCGCCCTCCACCCTTGTGGTCGCCTCGTGGCTCTTCTGACTTGCACTCCTAGTCTCCTGGGTGTCTTCTGGTCCAAGAAAAATCATCGCGAAAGTTTTATTCCGTTTGGTATTCCTTTTCTGCGAAACTCTAAAACAAGGAAAAAACAGGAACTGGCACTGGGCTCTAGGTTAATAGGTTAGTCCCAAAAATCATATAAAATCGGATATTAATACATATAAAACATCCAACACAGATAATATAATAGCATGGAACAATAAAAAATTATAGATACGTTGGAGATGTATGTCACATCCTAGTTAGTTCATGCATTAGAGTGTTGCATCATGTCTACATTTCACAGAAACCTGAAATGGGGATGCCAGAAACCCCCAGCACCCCCCTGGAACAACTAGGGTTTACTAAAATTCTTTTCAATGAACCTGAAATGCCCTCCATAAATGTTCACCACCTATGGTCTTGGCTAAAACCTCTGCCAAAAATGGTTTCATATTTTTGGAGGCCATCTTGGATTTTTGCACAAGCCATAAGTATTTGCATTTGGGCATTTTAAATGCTATAAATATTTTCAAATGCCCAAATAATCTTGAAGGTATTTTTAGGCTGTTGAGAATAATTTCAAAGGTGCCTCAGAATATTTTCAGGATTTTTCCAAATGAAATAGTATTTTTACTATCTCAAAACACAGAAGAGAAATAAATAAAAAGAGAAAAAAACAGAAGGCAGAGAAACTCACCTGGCAGCCCACCTGGCGGCCCAGCACTGTGCTGGCCCGCGCCAGTCAGCTGCCTGCTCTCGCCAGAGCAGGCAGAGAGGTGACGCCGGCGAGCGTGAGCTCGCCACGGCGCCAGCTGCTTGCCGCCCTCGCCGCGGATGCGCTGGCCGACCTCCCTCGACGCGCCCCGAGCCTCTGGACACCGTCATTCTCCCCCGTTGCCTCTCCCTCGCCTTCTCCCCACCATGGCCGACGCCGCCGCAGACACCTCACCGGAGTAACCGCGCCCACCGTCGACCTCGCGCCACTCCACCGTGTCCTACAGCACCGCCGTCGCCCACTCCTTCGAGCAAGCCGAGCCCCGAGCGCTCGGTTGCCCTGAAGCTCCGTCACCGACCTCGCCTTCGCCGCTCACCGTCGGAGATCCCCTCCGCCGTCGCCACTGCAACAGCTCGCCTCCGACCTCGCCGCCTGCTCCGTCGCAACCGCCGTGAGCATGGCCACCTTCCCATCCTCTCCTCTCTCTCTCTCTCGAGCTCTGTAGCTACCGCACGAAGCTCACCCGTACGCGCCGCCGCACGAGCTCGTCGCCGACGAGGCTCCGGCCATCCAACGGCCGCATCACCGTAGCCATTAGCTTCACCGCAACGCCAGGAACCCGTAGCACCCTCACACGTTCCTCGCCGTGCTCTCTAGCTACGGTTTCAACCACGCCCGTACCCCGGCAGCCGCCCGGCTCGTCGCCGGCGTCGATTCCGGCGACCCCGAGCTCCACTACCACCACCAGTCGACGCGGTTCGCCCCCAGCTACACGTAGGTACTCTCCGCCGTCCTTTTGGTCGCCGGAGGAGCAATCCCGCACACCACCGCCGCGTCTGGACGTCGCCGGCGGCTAAACGCCGGCGAGTCAACGTGGTTAGACCACGGTTTGACCCCCCAGGGTCACTGACAAGTGGGGCCCGCCTGCTGATTAACCTAAGTTAGAGATTAAAACTAATCCTAAATAACTAATTATCTAACAGTGACACTGACACAGGGGACCCACACGTCAGGTTTGACCTGGACGACCCCGTTGACCTGCTGACGTCACACTGACGTCAGGCTGACGCAGTAAAGCATTTACTGGAATTATTCTTATATTGGAAATTCCAGAAATTATCACAAACTTCAAAAAATCATAGAAAATAATCTATAGCTCAGAATGAAAAGATTTATATATGAAAAATGATCAGAAAAATCCATTCTATCCATCTGTACTGGTTTCATGCATGATTAAGCAAGTTAACCTACTGTTTTATACAGAACAAGATAAAGCATTAATATGGGCCATTTATGAACTTGGAATTTGAATCTTTGATTCAAATTAGTCCAAACCCATCTGGTCTTAGTTGCATTAGCCCAACACATCCATCTTGCCATGTCTCATGCATGCATCATATTGTTGCACTTGCTTGGTGTTGATTGTGCTTCGGTATGCTCATCGTGGTAGGTCCTGCCTCCGAGGATATTCACGAGTATCCAACTGAAGGGCAGTATCCCACCACCACTCCGTCAGGCAAGCAACCCATTGATCATTTCGATACAAACCCATCTTCTCGCTTCTGCTCTCGTTTACTGCATTAAGACAACGCGATTCAAACTGCTGTGTGTTGCGGTAGTTGAACCCACTTCCTTTGCATGACCTGTCATTGCCACAGTAACTAGATGAAACCCACTAGCATGTGTAGGAGTTGATTGAGCCATGTTGTGTTCCTACAATGCTATGCTTGCTATGCTTAGAGTTGTGTCAGGTCTGGCTCATCAGGGTGATGAACTAGAGTGAAAGTGTGTGTGTCGGTAAAGAGAGTGAAGTGTTGAACACGATTTGGTAAAGGTATCGATGGGAGGCCATGTAGGAGTACATGGTGGGTTGTTTCATTGAGACCGTCCCTAAGAACTGAGATCTGTATGCGTGATTTAAGATTCAGCTACTACCACACATTGGGCCCGAAACCAATGGACCCCCTCGGCTTCTTATTCACCCTTGTCCTCTGTCCAGGAGTTGCACGTAGTTTCTGGTGTTTGTAGTAAGCTGGAGGCCGTGGACAGCGCTGACCAAGGGGTGGGCTGTGATGCGGTAGGCTCGTGGCCCGGTGTACCGAGTCGCCCGTTTGGTGACCGGGAACCCTGCACACATCGTTCGGGGCCGTATGTGGAAACCTCGGCCGGACTCCCTGCGGATGGAACCTGAATAGGCGATAAACCTGGACTAGAGACTCGAGTGTTTAGGTAGGCTGTGGCCGACACCCACGTTGGGCTTCCGCTTGAAGGTT
Source organism: Triticum aestivum (assembly GCF_018294505.1). Lineage (NCBI taxonomy): Eukaryota > Viridiplantae > Streptophyta > Magnoliopsida > Poales > Poaceae > Triticum > Triticum aestivum. Next base: position 270,988,430 of record NC_057805.1, on the reverse strand, counting down.
GCCGAGTACACGTCGTGTAGCGACGATAAGTGGTGAGAGCGTGTGTGACGAAGTACACCCCTGCAGGGTATGAAACTATTCGAATAGCCGCGTCCGCGGTAAAGGACTACTTGGTCGCTTATGCAGTTCATAGACAAGTAAAAGGATACTACTAAAAGCCTCAAGATAAGTGTGAGTACCGCGGATGGCCCTCTCGTGGATGACGAGGGAGGATCCACGGTGGAGTATTGAATTGGTGATTAGTGGACTCGTGTGCGAAAACTATTTCACAAGTGGTGTATCGTAGGATAGCTTAGCCAAGAGTCAAAGCTGGCTTGCTGCAATAACCCCACTACCTTCTTGAGAATGAACATGTATAGTAGGATCTGTTGTAAGACTTGCTGAGTACCTTTGTACTCATGTTGCTTTAATTACTGTTTTCAGACGACAACACCGCCCCTTCTGACGGGTTCTACGTAGAACTCGACGACGACGAGTGACTTGCCACCCAGGTGGTGATCTAGGCTTGTGAAGGGCCTATGTAGATAGACAGGCTTCGTCAAGCCTTCTTTCTTTCTAGAGTCTGTACCCAGACAGTTTGCTTCCGCATGTGCTTGTATGATTGTATGACTTGAGTGTCGGGTCATGTGACCCCTATCTGTATGAACAAGTTATGTAAGGCTCTCCGGAGCCCTTTAAATAAAGTACTTGAGTTGTAGAGTTTTGTTGTGATGCCATGTTGTATTTGCACATATCGAGCATATTGTGTGTATGTTTGAAATGCTTGGTATGTGTGGGATCCGACAATCTAGTTGTTTATCTTTAGCAGCCTCTCTTATGGGGAAATGTAGTCTGGTGCCTCCTTGAGCCATAGTAGTCCGCTACAGCCCGGTTCACCGGAGTCCTGCTAGCCCAGCACTACTGCTCTGGACACTTGACTGGCCGGCATGTGAGTCATATCGTTCCTGTGTCTGTCCCTTCGGGGAAATGTCACGCGGTGACATCCGGAGTCCTGCCTAGCCTGCTACAGCCCGGGTTCCCGGAGTCCTGTTAGCCCAGTGCTACAGCCCGGATTCACACGCTGCTGACCGACACGTTCGATGTGGACTCATGTATGCCTGTCCCCATACGTTAGTGCCGCTTTGGGTTCACGACTAGCCATGTCGGCCCGGGTTCTCTGTCATATGGATGCTAGCGACATTGTCATATACGTGAGCCAAAAGGCGCAAACGGTCCCGGGCCATGGTAAGGCGACACCCGTGGGAGTACCGTGCGTGAGGCCGCAATGTGATATGAGGTGTTACAGGCTAGATCGGTGTGACTTGGAATCGGGGTCCTGACAGCGTTGGCATCAGAGCCGGACTGCCTGTAGGTGCGATAAGCCAAACTGGTCGATGTCGAGTCTAGAAATGCTTTAGTTATATGTAGGGGAATTGATTGTGGGAGGGAACGTAAGGTGCTTTTACTCCTTTACCTCATGCCCTCTGATCTGAGTCGTACTCTTCTCATTCTACGCGGGTTAAGGACTAGGCTCTCTCCTCTCTATCAGGTTCACGTGTTACTAATCCGTAGTAACTTATAGGATTGTTGGTTCCATGCTTCGGTTCAGTTTCTACTACCCTAGTATGTTGTCGGTTGAACCAGAACCCTGACATGATGTTGTTGAGTGGTACTGCAAACTGTTGCGAATGTCTCAAATCCTTTTTCGAGCATTTACAGCCGTTATGCTGTCCAAATTCTCCTAGAAATACTAATGCCTTGCATTATTTCGTGCTTTCAGATGGCCACCCGTTCCCAGAACCAAGTGGTTCGTCTGACCCGGTGCATCGGCGTACCTGGTCACACGGCCATGTTGGTCCGAGTGATGGTTGAGACAGGCTATCGTTGGTATCCCGAGTATACCGTCGAGGAGCAGTTCCGAGACTTTAATCAAAGTCAATATCTTTGCACCGTCAGGATTTACCCATCCTACCCTGGAGCCACTGAACCCCTCCATTGCTCTTATGGACTTGGGGTTACTATCGAGATGTCCGTGCAGGACGCAGCTTACTCAATGATGACTATCATGCGAGCCAGGACTGCCTTGCTTCAGAACACCGACTTCTGCTATATGCCAGCAGCACTCCCTGGGGCACAGGGGTACTATCAGGCCACTTACTGTGATTCTACCCATGAGGGCTCACTACTCCGTACCACCACCGAGATGCTTGAGGACAAGGACCGTGAGAATCGTGCCTTGCGAATGGAGCTCTTTAATGCTCGTGCTGATCACTGGGCCACCCTGACACGGTTTGCACCTGCCGTGCAAGCTGGGTTTATGGACATGAGGGACATATACCCCGTGCGATCTGGTCTGCCAGAATGTATGGAATGGCGTGATGTAGGAGGCATCACCCCTCCTCGTGGACCCCGTCTGCCACCGTTTGTTGGACCAAGGCCACACCCGAGTCCCTATGGACCGCAAGCTCCACAGGACCGACTGTTTCCGGATGATCATGTTCAGCTCCCAGGACATGGCGGTGACTTCTATGAGGATTACTACGGAGACGTCTGAGTTGGTAGTAGTTCTACTAGTATTGTAACAGTTGTAATCTCCACAGTCCTGCGTGTCTTGTGGGATACGACTTGGTGTGTATCACGTTCCGGAGGTGTAGAAAAATAATGTATAGGAGCTTGGAATGCCTCTGATGAGATGTATCGTCCTTCATCGTAGTTGTACCTTGGCCTGGGCTTGTACTAAACTATGTATGGCGTGTATGACCGTTGGTATATGTATGTTGCCATGTTACCATGTCATACTGATGGTCATCTCTGCATTCCGTGTTATCCATTACATTCCGCATTTCCCTATCAAGATTTAGCCATCCCCGTCTAAACCGTTGCTTTGTTTCTCCTAGGATGGTTAACACCCGCAACAACCCTGCTGTCCAGGCGCAGGGTGAAGCCAATGCAGCCAGGGCGGAGGATCTGCCCCAACCGCCTTCACTGGCCGAAGTTATGCTGGAGGCAGAAAGAAACAAGCGTGAGACTAACCGCTTGCTAGAGCGAATTGAGCAGAATACTGCACGTCACCAGAGGAACGACCTGGTGTCCATCAATGACTTTATCAAGCTGTACCCACCGAAGTTCAACCACTCCGTCGAGCCCCTTGATGCGGATGATTGGCTTCGCAGCATCACCCATAAGCTACGTTCTGCCAACGTAGCCGAAGCTGATAAGGTTACCTACGCTGCCTATCACCTCGAAGGCCCTGCTAGCCTTTGGTGGGAGAACTTTGAGGCTATGCGCCCAGCTGGCCAAATCACTACTTGGGCTGAATTCAGTGAGGCTTTCCGTGAGCATCACATTCCGGAGGGTCTCATGGATCGTAAGCGGGAAGAATTCTGCAACTTCACCCAAGGCAGACTGACCGTGGATGCTTACAGCCGTGAGTTTGGAAATCTAGCACGCTATGCTCCTGAAGAGGTATCCACCGACGCCAAGAAGCAGGCAAGGTTCCGCAAGGGACTTAGCCCCGAGCTTCGCCGTGATCTCCGTCTGCATGAGTGCACCTCTTTCCAGAAGTTGGTCAATAAGGCCATCAGTGCCGAGACAGGACAAACTGACTATGACGCTACACGCAAGCACTCTCGTGACTTTGGTTCCTCATCTGGCTCCGGATCCCAGAAGCGCCGGGTCTGGATTCCAAATACTGCTCTGCCACCCAGGTTCACTCCGAGGCCATCCTTCGAGGCGCCTCGCCCCAACCAGCAGCATGCACCGCCCAAGGTTTATGGTGGCCCCGCTGCTAATGCTGCTCCACGCCCCAATATTGTGACATGCTTCAAGTGTGGAGAAACGGGTCACTATTTGCGCGAGTGCCCCCGAAACAACCTCAATCAACCTGGACAGTCCGTTGGCCGTGGTAAGCCAGCAGGAAAGACCTACTACGCCAAGCCAGCCACCACAGCACGTGGCCATGTCAACTATGTCTCAGCTGAAGGAACTCATGAGGATCCCAACGTCGTCCTTGGTACGCTCCTTGTTAATTGCCATCCGGCAACTGTTCTTTTCGATACTGGAGCATCTCATTCATTTATCTCTGAGAGCTATGCTCGATTACACAACACCACATTTAGTGACATGCCTACTTCCATGGAAATTCAAACTCCTGGTTCTAGATGGCAAACCTCTAAGATAAGCCATGGAAATGAAATTCTTGTTGACAGACTGGTCTTCCTTGCATCACTAATAGCTCTCAAGTCCTCGGACATAAACATCATCTTGGGTATGGACTGGATGTCAGCCCATTATGCTAAGATTGATTGCTCTACTAGAACTGTTCAACTCACCCATCCGTCGGGCAAGACAGTCAATGTTTTGACCCGAGTGTCTAAACGTCAGCTTTACTCATTAAATGCCAACCCCCTTCCAGACCTCGAAGATGTGCCGGTAGTCCGTGACTTCCCGGATGTCTTCCCTGAAGAACTGCCAGGTATTCCACCTGACAGGGATGTTGAGTTCGTGATAGACCTTGTTCCAGGAACCGTCCCAATCTCTAGAAGACCCTATAAGATGGCACCCCTAGAGCTAGCCGAGCTTAAGAAACAACTCGATGAGTCCTTGAAAAAGGGTTTCATCCGTCCTAGTTCTTCTCCGTGGGCTTGCCCCGTCCTCTTCGTCAAGAAGAAGGATGGTACGGATCGGATGGTTGTAGATTACCGACCCGTCAACCTAGTCACAATCAAGAACAAGTATCCGCTTCCCAGGATCAACGATCTGTATGATCAGCTCGCTGGATCCTCAGTCTTCTCTAAAATGGATTTGAGGTTGGGCTACCATCAAATCAAAATCAAGAACGGGGACATTCCTAAAACGGCCTTTGTTACTCGTTATGGCCAATACGAGTATACAGTCATGTCCTTCGGGTTAACCAATGCTCCAGCCACCTTTTCTCGCTTGATGAACTCGATCTTCATGGAGTACTTAGACAAGTTCGTCGTGGTTTACCTCGATGATATCCTTATCTACTCGAAGAACGAGGAAGAGCATGCCGAACATCTTAGACTTGTGTTAGAAAAACTCAGAGAGCATCGCCTTTATGCCAAATTCTCCAAGTGCGAATTTTGGTTGCCAGAAGTGACCTACCTAGGCCACGTGATCTCTGGTAAGGGTATTGCTGTCAATCCCGAGCGAGTTCAAGCCATCCTTGACTGGACTCCCCCTGAAACGGTTAAGCAAGTCCGGAGTTTCCTTGGCTTAGCGAGCTACTGCCGCCGCTTCGTCGAGAATTTCTCCAAGGTTGCTAAACCTCTAACCGAACTCCTCAAGAAAGATAAAAGGTTCGAGTGGACCCCACAGTGCGAGTTCAGCTTTCAGGAACTGAAAAGACGCCTGACATCTGCTCCCGTACTCGTACCACCAGATTTTTCTAAGGACTTTGTTATCTATTGCGACGCCTCGCGACAAGGACTAGGTTGCATACTCATGCAAGACCGTCATGTGATTGCCTACGCTTCCCGGCAGTTGCGTCCACATGAGGATAATTATCCCACACATGATCTAGAGCTTGCAGCCGTAGTCCATGCACTCAAAACATGGCGACATTACCTTCTCGGTAATCGTTGCGAGATTTTCACCGACCACCAGAGTCTGAAATACATCTTCACCCAACCGGATTTGAATCTCAGGCAAAGACGTTGGGTCGAGTTGATCTCAGACTACGACTTAGGAATTACTTACACCCCGGGCAAAGCCAACGTCATGGCTGATGCGCTAAGCCGTAAATCCTATTGTAACAACTTGATGTTACAACAAAGTCAACCACTTCTCCACGAGGAATTCTGCAAGCTTAACCTTCACATTGTTCCTCAAGGATTTCTATCCACCCTGGTGGCGAAACCTACCCTTACGGATCAGATCATCAAAGCTCAGAAGGTAGATCCGGGAATCTCCCGTATTAAGAGAAACATCAAGAAAGGAGTTGCGGATTGTTTCTCCGTTGATGACCAAGGTGTCGTGTTCTTTGGAGACCGTCTAGTGGTTCCCAAGGTACGCAACCTGAGACGATTGATCCTTAAGGAAGCTCATGAATCTCCTCTCACCATTCATCCCGGTAGTACTAAAATGTATCAAGACCTACGCCAGAGGTTTTGGTGGACTAGGATGAAGAGAGAAATTGCTCAATACATTGCTAACTGCGACGTCTGCCGACGTGTTAAAGCAGAGCATCAACGACCTGCTGGCACCCTTCAGCCTCTGGCTATTCCTGAATGGAAATGGGATAAAATCGGTATGGATTTCATTACCGGGTTTCCCAGGACCAAGAGAGGGAATAATGCTATCTTCGTTGTTGTCGATCGTCTTTCCAAAGTAGCCCACTTCCTACCTGTTCGTGAGAGTATAACCGCTAGCCAGCTAGCAGACTTATACATCTCCCGAATAGTGTCTCTTCATGGTGTTCCATTGGAAATTAACTCAGACCGTGGAAGTCTCTTCACCTCTCGATTTTGGGAAAGTTTCCAAAATGCCATGGGAACTCGTCTCTCTTTTAGCACCGCCTTTCACCCTCAATCAAGTGGTCAGGTAGAACGAGTTAATCAAATTCTGGAGGATATGCTCCGAGCTTCTGTCATCTCTTTCGGCATGGATTGGGAGAAATGCCTCCCATTCGCCGAGTTCGCTTATAACAATAGTTACCAAGCTAGCTTGGGCAAAGCCCCTTTCGAGGTTCTCTATGGACGGAAATGTCGAACGCCTCTTAACTGGTCAGAAACCGGGGAAAGACAACTCTTTGGCCCGGATATGATTCAGGAAGCAGAAGAGCAGGTTCGCATTATTCGTGAGAAATTGAAAACAGCCCAATCTCGCCAAAAGAGCCATTATGATCGCAAACATAAGGCTATGACTTTTGAGGTTGACGAGAAGGCTTACCTTCGGGTGACTCCTTTAAAGGGAACCCATCGATTCGGTATCAAAGGCAAATTGGCCCCTCGCTACATTGGACCCTTTCGCATTCTTGCCAAGCGAGGAGAAGTTGCCTACCAATTGGAACTACCTCCGCATCTTTCCAAGGTTCATGATGTGTTCCACGTATCTCAACTCAGGCGTTGCTTCTCGGATCCTATCCGTGGAGTGGACCACGAAACGCTTGATCTCCAAGATAATCTCACATATCGGGAATATCCCGTTCGCATCCTTGATCAAGCCGAGCGTACCACTCGACGCCAAAACATCAAGTTTCTCAAAGTTCAATGGTCACACCATTCCGAGAAAGAAGCTACCTGGGAAAGGGAGGATCGTCTTCGACTTGAGTACCCCACCTTCTTTCCAACGGATCCTAAATCTCGGGACGAGATTCTTTTGAGTGGGGGTGAGTTGTCACATCCTAGTTAGTTCATGCATTAGAGTGTTGCATCATGTCTACATTTCACAGAAACCTGAAATGGGGATGCCAGAAACCCCCAGCACCCCCCTGGAACAACTAGGGTTTACTAAAATTCTTTTCAATGAACCTGAAATGCCCTCCATAAATGTTCACCACCTTTGGTCTTGGCTAAAACCTCTGCCAAAAATGGTTTCATATTTTTGGAGGCCATCTTGGATTTTTGCACAAGCCATAAGTATTTGCATTTGGGCATTTTAAATGCTATAAATATTTTCAAATGCCCAAATAATCTTGAAGGTATTTTTAGGCTGTTGAGAATAATTTCAAAGGTGCCTCAGAATATTTTCAGGATTTTTCTAAATGAAATAGTATTTTTACTATTTCAAAACACAGAACAGAAATAAATAAAAAGAGAAAAAAACAGAAGGCAGAGAAACTCACCTGGCAGCCCACCTGGCGGCCCAGCACTGTGCTGGCCCGCGCCAGTCAGCTGCCTGCTCTCGCCAGAGCAGGCAGAGAGGTGACGCCGGCGAGCGTGAGCTCGCCACGGCGCCAGCTGCTTGCCGCCCTCGCCGCGGATGCGCTGGCCGACCTCCCTCGACGCGCCCCGAGCCTCTGGACACCGTCATTCTCCCCCGTTGCCTCTCCCTCGCCTTCTCCCCACCATGGCCGACGCCGCCGCAGACACCTCACCGGAGTAACCGCGCCCACCGTCGACCTCGCGCCACTCCACCGTGTCCTACAGCACCGCCGTCGCCCACTCCTTCGAGCAAGCCGAGCCCCGAGCGCCCGGTTGCCCCGAAGCTCCGTCACCGACCTCGCCTTCGCCGCTCACCGTCGGAGATCCCCTCCGCCGTCGCCACTGCAACAGCTCGCCTCCGACCTCGCCGCCTGCTCCGTCGCAACCGCCGTGAGCATGGCCACCTTCCCATCCTCTCCTCTCTCTCTCTCGAGCTCTGTAGCTACCGCACGAAGCTCACCCGTACGCGCCGCCGCACGAGCTCGTCGCCGACGAGGCTCCGGCCATCCAACGGCCGCATCACCGTAGCCATTAGCTTCACCGCAACGCCAGGAACCCGTAGCACCCTCACACGTTCCTCGCCGTGCTCTCTAGCTACGGTTTCAACCACGCCCGTACCCCGGCAGCCGCCCGGCTCGTCGCCGGCGTCGATTCCGGCGACCCCGAGCTCCACTACCACCACCAGTCGACGCGGTTCGCCCCCAGCTACACGTAGGTACTCTCCGCCGTCCTTTTGGTCGCCGGAGGAGCAATCCCGCACACCACCGCCGCGTCTGGACGTCGCCGGCGGCTAAACGCCGGCGAGTCAACGTGGTTAGACCACGGTTTGACCCCCCAGGGTCACTGACAAGTGGGGCCCGCCTGCTGATTAACCTAAGTTAGAGATTAAAACTAATCCTAAATAACTAATTATCTAACAGTGACACTGACACAGGGGACCCACACGTCAGGTTTGACCTGGACGACCCCGTTGACCTGCTGACGTCACACTGACGTCAGGCTGACGCAGTAAAGCATTTACTGGAATTATTCTTATATTGGAAATTCCAGAAATTATCACAAACTTCAAAAAATCATAGAAAATAATCTATAGCTCAGAATGAAAAGATTTATATATGAAAAATGATCAGAAAAATCCATTCTATCCATCTGTACTGGTTTCATGCATGATTAAGCAAGTTAACCTACTGTTTTATACAGAACAAGATAAAGCATTAATATGGGCCATTTATGAACTTGGAATTTGAATCTTTGATTCAAATTAGTCCAAACCCATCTGGTCTTAGTTGCATTAGCCCAACACATCCATCTTGCCATGTCTCATGCATGCATCATATTGTTGCACTTGCTTGGTGTTGATTGTGCTTCGGTATGCTCATCGTGGTAGGTCCTGCCTCCGAGGATATTCACGAGTATCCAACTGAAGGGCAGTATCCCACCACCACTCCGTCAGGCAAGCAACCCATTGATCATTTCGATACAAACCCATCTTCTCGCTTCTGCTCTCGTTTACTGCATTAAGACAACGCGATTCAAACTGCTGTGTGTTGCGGTAGTTGAACCCACTTTCCTTTGCATGACCTGTCATTGCCACAGTAACTAGATGAAACCCACTAGCATGTGTAGGAGTTGATTGAGCCATGTTGTGTTCCTACAATGCTATGCTTGCTATGCTTAGAGTTGTGTCAGGTCTGGCTCATCAGGGTGATGAACTAGAGTGAAAGTGTGTGTGTCGGTAAAGAGAGTGAAGTGTTGAATACGATTTGGTAAAGGTATCGATGGGAGGCCATGTAGGAGTACATGGTGGGTTGTTTCATTGAGACCGTCCCTAAGAACTGAGATCTGTATGCGTGATTTAAGATTCAGCTACTACCACACATTGGGCCCGAAACCAATGGACCCCCTCGGCTTCTTATTCACCCTTGTCCTCTGTCCAGGAGTTGCACGTAGTTTCTGGTGTTTGTAGTAAGCTGGAGGCCGTGGACAGCGCTGACCAAGGGGTGGGCTGTGATGCGGTAGGCTCGTGGCCCGGTGTACCGAGTCGCCCGTTTGGTGACCGGGAACCCTGCACACATCGTTCGGGGCCGTATGTGGAAACCTCGGCCGGACTCCCTGCGGATGGAACCTGAATAGGCGATAAACCTGGACTAGAGACTCGAGTGTTTAGGTAGGCTGTGGCCGACACCCACGTTGGGCTTCCGCTTGAAGGTTGCCGAGTACACGTCGTGTAGCGACGATAAGTGGTGAGAGCGTGTGTGACGAAGTACACCCCTGCAGGGTATGAAACTATTCGAATAGCCGCGTCCGCGGTAAAGGACTACTTGGTCGCTTATGCAGTTCATAGACAAGTAAATGGATACTACTAAAAGCCTCAAGATAAGTGTGAGTACCGCGGATGGCCCTCTCGTGGATGACGAGGGAGGATCCACGGTGGAGTATTGAATTGGTGATTAGTGGACTCGTGTGCGAAAACTATTTCACAAGTGGTGTATCGTAGGATAGCTTAGCCAAGAGTCAAAGCTGGCTTGCTGCAATAACCCCACTACCTTCTTGAGAATGAACATGTATAGTAGGATCTGTTGTAAGACTTGCTGAGTACCTTTGTACTCATGTTGCTTTAATTACTGTTTTCAGACGACAACACCGCCCCTTCTGACGGGTTCTACGTAGAACTCGACGACGACGAGTGACTTGCCACCCAGGTGGTGATCTAGGCTTGTGAAGGGCCTATGTAGATAGACAGGCTTCGTCAAGCCTTCTTTCTTTCTAGAGTCTGTACCCAGACAGTTTGCTTCCGCATGTGCTTGTATGATTGTATGACTTGAGTGTCGGGTCATGTGACCCCTATCTGTATGAACAAGTTATGTAAGGCTCTCCGGAGCCCTTTAAATAAAGTACTTGAGTTGTAGAGTTTTGTTGTGATGCCATGTTGTATTTGCACATATCGAGCATATTGTGTGTATGTTTGAAATGCTTGGTATGTGTGGGATCCGACAATCTAGTTGTTTATCCTTTAGCAGCCTCTCTTATGGGGAAATGTAGTCTGGTGCCTCCTTGAGCCATAGTAGTCCGCTACAGCCCGGTTCACCGGAGTCCTGCTAGCCCAGCACTACTGCTCTGGACACTTGACTGGCCGGCATGTGAGTCATATCGTTCCTGTGTCTGTCCCTTCGGGGAAATGTCACGCGGTGACATCCGGAGTCCTGCCTAGCCTGCTACAGCCCGGGTTCCCGGAGTCCTGTTAGCCCAGTGCTACAGCCCGGATTCACACGCTGCTGACCGACACGTTCGAAGTGGACTCATGTATGCCTGTCCCCATACGTTAGTGCCGCTTTGGGTTCACGACTAGCCATGTCGGCCAGGGTTCTCTGTCATATGGATGCTAGCGACATTGTCATATACGTGAGCCAAAAGGCGCAAACGGTCCCGGGCCATGGTAAGGCGACACCCGTGGGAGTACCGTGCGTGAGGCCGCAATGTGATATGAGGTGTTACAGGCTAGATCGGTGTGACTTGGAATCGGGGTCCTGACAGCGTATCAGGTATTATCCTGCCGTAGTAAGTAAATTTGCATGTGCCACCTCTAAAACACCTCAAATAAACATCTGTTTTTGTGTGCCTGGATTGTTCATTGAGCGACAGGAGGTAGTCGGTATCTTCCATGCTAAGCGGGTTAATCTCATGATGAGTGTTTATTCACTCGTCCTTGCATGAGAGGGGCCGTAATAGGGATTCCCAGTCCCGAAATCAAATTGCAAATAATCAAACAAAACTCCCCCAGGATTGATGTTGGTATGGACGGTACCCGTGGATTAAGCTAGCCGTGGAGTGTGATTGCTGGTGGAGGGGGAGTAAACCTTTACTTTTATCACTTGGGAACCGCCACTAATGTGTTCAGCATGGATGATATTGATAACTAATGGTCGCGAAGTAAATAGGAAGGGTGCATTTCTCAAAATTTCATTTATCTCTGTTTTTTAAAAACTGAGCTCTGGCACCGCTGCAAATCCCTGCTTCCCTCTCCGAAGGGACTATCTATTTAATTTTTGTTGAGTCATCACCTTCTCAAATAAGCGCCACATTTTGATAGCACTATTGCCATCCTCTTGCATTGCGTATAGTTAGAAATTGCATGGATGTATACATCATGACTGGATCTTTTCTACCATGAATTACAATGTTTAGTCGTTGCTTGAACTTTGGAGGTGCTCTGCATTTATGTTTTGCAGTCTTAGAAAGGGCTAGCGAGATACCACTGTTGTCATATTAGATCATGATTGTTTTGACAAGGTGTTCTCATTTGAGATATTTTATTATTGCTCGCTAGTAGATTATGTCATTGATATGAGTTAAAATATTTTTTAAGAGTTATTGTTGACATGGTTAGTTATAATCGTTGCTGAAAACCTGGGTGCTACTTAAGCTTATCTATGTAAACAAGAGCAAAAGAGTTTGTAAATTTTTTCCTTTTTCACTTTTAGTTTATCAACAGAATTGCTTGAGGACAAGCAAAGGTTTAAGCTTGGGGGAGTTGATATGTCTCCGTCGTATGTACTTTTCCTAACGCTTTTCCTCTTCTTTTGGACTCTAATTTGCATGATTTGAATGAAACTAACCTGGACGTACGCTATTTTCAGCAGAGCTACCAGGGTGTTGTTTTTTGTGCAGAAATAAAAGTTCTCGGATTGGAACGAATCTTTTTGGAGATTTATTTCAGAATAAAAAAATACTAGAGCCAAGAACCACCGGAGGGGGCCCCCTGGGTGACCACAACCCACCAGGGCAACCCCCCCCCCAAGCGTGCCCAAGTGGGTTGTGCCCGCTCGGTGGCCTCACAGACCCTGGTTCTGACTCCATAAATACCTATTTTCCAAAAAAACTGGGAGGAAGAATTATCTCGTTTCATGATATGGAGCCGCCGCCACCTCTTGTTCTTCATCAGGAGGCCAGATTTGGAGTCCGTTTTGGCCTCCGGAGAGGGGGGTCTTCGATCTTCGTCATCACCAACCTTCCTTCATCGCGAATTCCATGATGCTCCCCACCGGGAGTGAGTAATTACTTTGTAGGCTCGCTGGTCGGTGAGGAGTTGGATGAGATTCATCATGTAATAGAGTTAGTTTTGTTAGGGCTTGATCCCTAGCATCCACTATGTTCTGAGATTGATGTTGATATGACTTTGCCATGTGTAATGCTTGTTACTTTGGGCCCGGGTGCCATGATTTCAGATCTGAACTTTTTATGTTTTCATCATTATATCTATGTTCTAGTTCCGATCTTGCAAGTTATATTCACCTATTACGTGTTATGATCCATAAACCCCAGAGTGAAAATTGTCGGGATACTTTCCAGTGATGACCGTAGTTTGAGGAGTTCATGTATTCACCATGTGTTAATGCTTTGTTCTGGTTCTCTATTAAAAGGAGGCCTTAATATTCCTTAGTTTCCTTATGGACCCCGCTGCCATGGGAGGGTAGGACAAAATATGTCATGCAAGTTCTTTCCATAAGCATGTATGACTATTTACGGAATACATGCCTACATTATATTTATGGACTGGAGCTAGTTTTGTATCGCCCTACATTATGACTGTTATATGATGAATATCATCCAACGAATTCACCGATCCAATGCCTACGAATTTCTCTTATATTGTTCTTGTTAAGTTACTACTACTACTGTTACTGTTACAATTGCTACAAAATCATTGTTGTCACTGTTATCACTACTGTTACTGTTACCATTACTATCAAAACTATCATACTACTTTGCTACTAATCACCTTGCTGCAGATATTTAATCTCCAGGTGTGGTTGAGTTGACAACTCAGCTGCTAATACTTGCAAATATTCTTTGGCTCCCCTTGTGTCGAATCTATAAGTTTGGGTTGAATACTCTACCCTCGAAAACTGTTGCGATCCCCTATACTTGTGGGTTATCATGGGGAACCAAGAACTAGAAAATCTGTAAAGTATTTTATTTTCCCACACAAGACTTCAACATCTCTAACAATCCCAAGTGGTGTGGTAGTATCTCTATTAGCAAGTTTAATAGTAACATCAATATCTTCTATTTCAGCGAGTGCAATATCATTCATAATTTCTTGATATAAAGTAAACGGGATAGCACTCACACTAGCACCCAAATCACATAAGCCCTGATAACAATGATCTCCTATTTTAACATAGACAACTGGCATGCCAACAACAGGTTTGTCTTTACATTTAATATCAGGTTTGGCAATTCTAGTGGCATCATCACAGAAATAAATAACATGCCCTTAAATATTATCAACCAAGAGATCTTTAACCATAGCAACACAAGGTTCAAATTTAATTTGTTCAGAGGGTGTAGGTGTTCTTATATAACTTTTGTTAAACACAGTTGAAGCTTTAGCATGTTATCCTAACGGGAAAAGGTGGTTTCTCAATGTAAGCAGTAGGAATAACTGGATCAACATTGTAAGTAATAGCCTCTTCTCTAGCTTCAATGGGTTCTACTATCTTTACTTCAATGGGAGGATGATATTTAAACCACTTCTCCTTAGGGAGATCAACATGAGTAGCAAATGATTCACAGAAAGAAGCTATTGTCTCCGAGTTAAGTCCATATTTAGTGCTAAATTATGAAAAGCATCGGTATCCATAAAGGTTTTAACACAACCAAACTCAAGCTTTATACCTAACTCCTTACCTTCGTTGAGCTTCCAATCTTCGGAGTTGCATTTAATTCTTTCCAAAAGATCCCATATGAATTCAATAGTCTTCTTTATAAAAGAACCAGTACAAGAGGTATCGAGCATGGATTGATCACTACGAGAAAGCCGAGCATAAAAATTCTGAATAATAATTTCTCTTGAGAGCTCATGATTGAGGCATGAGTATAACATTGACTTAAGCCTCCCACAAGCTTGAGCGATACTTTCTCCTTCACGAGGCCTATATATATATATATATATATATATATATACACACACACACACACACTACCATGTGGTACTATATATACTATTTTATTATTTTAAATATGTTCATATACTATATCTAAGATATTTCAAAACAAGTTACATGAAAAAATTGCATATGAACCCATAGTTTTTGTTATATTTGTGAAATAAGTAATATTTGTACGTAAAAAAGAGCATACTCAAAACATGGTACATACTACCTAAAAGTTAGTATATATATACTACCTAATCATTGTTATATACTACTCCCTTTGTTCCTAAATATAAGTCTTTGTAGAGATTCTACTAGGTGGACTACATACGGAGCAAAATGGATGAATCTACACTTAAAACGCATCTATATACATCCGTGTGTAGTTCATAGTAGAATCTCTACAAAGACTTATATTTAGGAACGGAGGAAGTACATACTACACGTACATACTCTCGATTTCGACAGATACTACATACAACATACAAAACGCAAGTGGTGGTAACTACCACTGCTTGTAGGAAACATTTGTCCTATATATATATATATAATTCCAATCACAATGAACCAGATGCATATGATAAAACTTTTGATGAAATTCCAATTTCAATCGGTTGTAATTCCAAGCTCCAATATCATCACATAGCCTATACCATGTCAATGCCCTTCCCTTCAAAGATAAAGGGAAGACCTTCTTCTTAACTTCATCTTCGGTTAAACCTGCAAGCTTAAATAATCCACAAACTTCATCCACATAGATTAGATGCATATCAGGATGTAGTGTTCCATCTCCTGCATAAGGATTAGCTAGCAGTTTCTCTATCATACATGAAAGGATTTCATAATAAATATTTTCAGTAGGAGCAGTAGGTTGAGGGACAACTCTTTGTGCTTCTGGTCGAGGTGAAGATACCCTGAAGAAGCCCCTCAAAGGATTATTTAACGTAGTGACAAGTAACAGTAAATTTCAGCATGTAATATAAATTTTTCCTTACCAAATTACACTCACCAAAGGCGCTTCACACCCCGGCAATGGCGCCAAAGAAGAGTCTTGATGACCAAAAGTATAGGGAATCAATCATTGTCCATTTGATAAGTAAGAGTGTCGAACCCAACGAGGAGCAGAAGGAAATGACAAGCGGTTTTCAGAAAGGTATTTTCTGCAGGCACTGAAATTATCGGTAACAGATAGTTTGGTAGTAAGATAATTCGTAAAGGGTAACAAGTAACAAGTGTAGCAAAGGTGCATCAAGGTGGCTCAGTACTTTTGATAGCAAAGGATAATCCTGAACAAGCTCTCATATAAAGCAAAGCGCTCCCGAGGACACGTGGGAATTATCGTCAAGTTAGTTTTCATCATGTGTCGGGTGGTAGGTGCGACATATGCCAACGGGTGGCTTATCATTGTGGGAGCCAGTAAGACATTGCCGGTGCCTGGAAACGGGATAAGGCGAATACATGCACGCCGGCGGATCTTACCCAGGTTCAGGGCTCTCCGTGGAGATAACACCCCTAATCCTGCTCTGCGGGGTTTCCGCATGATCACTAGATCAATACAAGTAGCTACAAGTGCTCCTTGAGCTGTTTGGCTAGAGGAAGAAGAAGGGCAAGGCCAGCTCTCCTTTTCTCTCTATGTGGTGTGTGAAACTCTATGAGATCAACCCTTTGCATGGGTGTCCCGGGGGGCTTATATAGGCCTACCCCCAGGGGTACAATGGTAATCCGGCTGGGCGCGTGTCCCAGCCGTCAGTGTCTGTGCTCGCCGGCTTCTCCGCCGGCCATTGGGGCCCGCCAACTGGTGGGTCCCGCCGGCTGCTGGCCTCTTGGTCGACAGGCCGGCCCCACCGCTTGGGGGATTTGTCGGCGGCTGGTTACTGTTGCCTCGCCTCTGATGACGAGGGCTTTGTCGAGGCAAGCGTGGCTACAGTGTCGCCGCCTTGCGGGCTCTCACTGTAGCCTCACCTTGTCTTGTCTCCTTAATGAGGCACATGTTTCGAGGGAGGGAGGTAGCCGGCTATTGGGAGCCGGCTACGCCCCTGGCCGACTAGGGGAGGCTGGGCCGCCTTCTATCGTCTCTCTGGCTAAAGGGGCCCGCCGCCCGCGGGCCGTACTGGCGTCTGTCGTGGGTGACATCGAGGTCGACATGGCTACAGTGCCGCGCCGGACGGGAGATGGCTGGCCCATACGACGCCCTATGGCCATGCCTGCTTCGGGATTCGGGGGTAGTGGGCTGTACTGCGGCCACGCCCCATCTTATCACTGTTATGTGGATGCAGTCTTGGTGGGTGCAGTCTCGGCCGGCTTCTGGGAGTCGGCTTTCCTCATGGCCGGCTTCTGGGAGTCGGTCCTCTTGGAGCCGGCTTCCTGGAGTCGGCTATCTCGTAGCTTTCTTTGTGAAGGTTTCTGAGGCCGGTTCGCCTTCTGGTAGTCGGCCCGGGGAAGGCGGACCTATGCTCTGTATGCTTGAAGGCTCGAATGGCCTGATAATTTTCAGAAGAGCCAGGGGAGTCGGTTAGGCTACCCGTGGCCATTTACTCCGACAGTAGTCCCCGAAGCTGGTTGGGCTTCGATGCTGAGAGGAGGTCGGGAAGCTCGGTCAGCTTCTTATCTTGATGAGCCAGCACCTGGGAGCCGGCTTCGGTTGGGCGCGCCATTCTTGGCGAAATTTCTAAAGTCGGAAGGCGGGAGTCTGTTGGCGTGTGCACCGGGCCACGGGCCGGCCACTCACCGCCTGCGAACCACGTGGCCTCCTCTGGCTGAAAAAAGCCTACCAATCCACACGCGCGATAGGACGTCGCCGCAGGCCGGGGGCCCACCACTCCTACACCTAGGCCTAGGCGCGGATCCTCTGTGGCCCAGAGCTATCCGCACGTCTTCCGGTGGCGGTTTCCGCACGCCGTTAGGGCGTAATAATCGCGGGACGTGGGGGAGTGGGCGCAGTTAATCCCACATTCCTCCCCATGCCTCGCCTCCTCGGCTTCGCCGCACGAGGCTATAAGTAGGGGGAGGAGGGGAAGCGGCAAATGCTCGCACGCTCCACTCGTCTACGCCATCTACTTCCTCCTGCTTTCCCTCGCAGCAGCGCCTCGCCGCCGCGCCGTCCCACCAATCTTCACTCCGCCCCGCAGCTTTGCCGCCGCAGGGCCATGCTTTCTCCGCCGCCGCACCCTTCCTCGTTAGCTTCTCGCCACCATGCAGTATGGCGGGGACTGGGACGGCTCCAACATCCATATGGACCACATCGACTTCCTCTGCAAGACGCGGTGGTTGCCCGACAAGGACCTAGTGCGGGTCCGTCTCGCGCCGGAGAAGGAGATCACGCCGGCGCCGGAGGAAGGCGAGTGGGTAATCTTCCGCTCGCATTTCCTGCGCGGCCTCGGCTTGCCGGCGAGCGCCTTCTTCCGCTCCTTTCTCGCCTTCTATCAACTCCAGCTGCACCACCTCACTCCGAACACGGTGGTGCTGCTATTCGCCTTCGTCACCCTGTGCGAAGGCTTTCTTGGCGTTCTCCCCACCCTCGAGCTCTGGGGGGAGTTCTTCCAAACCAAGCTCGGCACCCGCATGCAGGGCGTGCCGGCTCAGAGTGACGCCTTCATCACGATGCGGAGGCCGGCGGCCGACAACCCCTTCCCTGTCATCACGCTGATCCAGTTGGTGAAGCGCTGGCAGAAGTCGTATTTCTACGTGAAGAACGTCGCCCCGCAAGGCGATTATGTCAACTTGCCGGCTTACGTAGACGGCCCACCGGCTGGGAGGCGGCCCCAGTGGTCCTATCGGGCCGTGACGCTGTCGCAGGCTGGAGCCGCGGCCGTCGCCCGACTTCGAGTAATGATCCAGTCGGAGGGCCTGACTGGATCCGACTGGCTGGCCGCCTTCGTCGCGCGCCGGGTGCATCCGCTTCAAAGCCGCCCTCACCTGATCTGTCAGATGAGCGGCCAACTCGATCCGAGTCGGATGTGCACCAAGGATATGCCGCACGACGAGGTGGTTCATATGGTGAATTATCTTGCGAACTGCAAGCTCTCTGCAGAGTGGCAGTTTGGCAAGGAGCCATACTCCTGTGCACATCCCCCGCCTACGGTATGCTCTCTTTATCCTTTCTTCTCTTAGTTTTGTCGCCGAGTTTTTCTTGGCCGACTCTGACCAGTCGGCACGTCTTGGCAGAGCCCTCTCCTTCGACCTGCGGCCGAGTTGGGGCGGATCGCCGATTTCTTCCTGACCGGGCAGAGCATGACTTGGAGGACCACGACTTGGGGGAGGCCGCCATGGACGACAACACCGAGGCGGGAGGCGGCGAAGCCGGCGGCAAAGCAGGTGGCTCCGGGCTTGGAGTCAGCTTCGACGACCGGCCGGATGACGACGAGGCGGAAATCGTCCTACGCCGCCAGCCGGCGTCCGGCCATGGCGCAGGTTCCTCCGCCGCGCCGCCTTCTCGAGGCGGCGGGCAGAAGCGTCGGGCCGCATCGGGCTTGTTCGACAGTCGGCCGAAGAAGCCCAAGGGCGGGGCAGCGGCGACCAGGCGGGATGAGGCAGCCGCGAAGGTGGCCTGCTTACGCAAGGTGGTGAAGCAGCCGCAGACGGTGTCGGCGTAAGTGTATATTCTTTTGCATATTCTTTCTTCTTTTCTTGTTGATTTCTGAATCCTTGTCCTTTCTCAAAAATCAGGGCTCCGCTTTCTCTTGAGCGGGTTGCTGCCGCCTCCGTGGTTGGATCGCCGGGAGCATCCGCCGTGTGGACCCCCGCGCCGAGCTTCAGGCGGCGACGGAGCGAAATGCGCGGGAGGCGCGGGAGGAGCGGGAGGCGGAGGAGCTGAGGGCGGCTGCCGCCAAGGCGGCACAGGAGGAGGAGGAGGAGGCGAAGGCGCGTGCCGACGCGGCGGCCAAGGCCCAGGCGGAGGCTGCGGCCGCGGCAGCAGCGGAGGGGGCCTTGCTTGTCACCCCTCTACGTGTCGCGGCGCCCGAGGTCCCGGAGCCCCCGCCGGAGGAAGCCGGCGGCGACCTGCCAGGGTTGGAGAGGGAGGACGACGTTGTCGTCCCGGAGAGGGAGGCGGCACCGTCCTCGCCGACTGGGGCGGCCCAAGGCAGCCGGCCTAACGTGTTGCCTGCACAATCAGCTGGGGGCGAGCCGGCCGCGAGGACGGACCTGGTGGTCCAGTTGCCATCATGCCAGCGCGCGGGGAAGGCCACTTCGGACCCGCAGAAGGCCGCGGGCTTCGGCTCGTCGGCCTAGGACGTGGAGGCGGCCAGCGCCAGCTCGGGGTGGACGCTGGGTGGAGGGACGGCCGTGGTAAATGTGGCGGCGCAAGAAGTCCGGAACCGGCTTCAGTCCCAGGCCGCGGCGCTGAGGAAATACAATGACGAGTTCCTTGCGACGCGAGCGGCCATTCGGGTAAGCCTTCCCATTTTTGCTTTTTGACCTTGGTTTCTTCCGTGGGGGCGCGTCAGCGCACCCATTGGGTGTAGTCCCCGAGTTCCGAGTCGGCTGCTGAGTAGGCGGCTTCGAACTTCTTAGCTGGCTTTGTTTGCTATCTTGTTCTTATTCGCTTCTCTGCCTGACTTGCAGGACTACCACAACCTCCACGCGGCTGCCTTCAACTCCCAGGCTCGGGAGCTGACCCAGAAGAATGCTGATCTATCTGTGAGCCGGGGTAAGTGCTTCATCTTTTATCTCATGTGGGGGCGCGTCAGCGCACCCACTAGGTGTAGTCCCCGAGGTTCGGGCCGACTGCTGAGCAGTCGGGTCGGATCTTTCTCGACGACTTCTTCCTTATTGCTTCTTTCTTCTCTGCCATGACTGCAGCGGCCAACGCCAAACTGAGGGAGCAGCTGGGTGGGACTCAGGCCGCCCTTCGCGCTAAGGAAGCCGAGTTTGACACCTTGGCCCAGGAGCGTGACCGCCTGGCCAAGAGGCTGGCCGAACAGGAGGAGAGCCACAAGGCGGCCCTGAAGGCGGTGCAGGACAGCGAGGCCGCCCTTCATGCCGAATATGAGACAGAGGCGGCAAGCTGGGCCGAGGCGAGGCAGTCGTTGATCAACGGCTACGGCCAGATCAAAGACTTGGTTGACGGTAGGCCGCCCTCTTCTTCGTCCCTTGCATGCCGCTTGCCGTCTGGTTCATTTTCTGACTTGGTGTTTTTCTCTTCTTTCTCTTGCTTTCTTGCGCAGAGTACTTCCCTGGCTACTCTACTGCCGCCAACCAGGTCGTCGAGGCCCACCGCGAGGCACAAAGGCAGGCTGGCGCCGAGATCGCGTCGAACGCTCGCCGGTCGTTGGAGGAACAGCTCTTGGCAATTCAAGCCCGCCTCCAGCCGGCTCACTGCATGCTCCGCCGGCTTCAGCGTGTTGGGGCGTAGGTGCTGGCCGCTCCCTGGCCTCGTGAGGTGATTCCCCGCACCCCCAGTCGGACTGCCGACTGGCTGGAGGTGGTGGCCGGCCGCTTTGAGGCCTGGAAGGCTTCTGCGACTTGGTCCGGCGCCAGGCGGGCGCTGGAATTCGTCAAGGCCTGGTATCCTGAGCTAAGTTTGGACCAGCTGGCCACCTGGCGGCACGAGGCCGACACGGAGCTGGAGCCGGTGCGGCCGGCTATCATCCAGCGAGCCTCGGCGATCGCCGACTACACTGACACCAGCGCCTTTGCTCCTGAGGTAGACGACAACGGCGTTTCCCAGCCGGAGGAGTGGTTCGGGCTGAACCCGGCAGATGGCGAGGATTCGGCAGAGGAGATCGACTCCAGTGACGAGGGCGAGGAGGAGGAGGAGGAGGGTGAAGACGCCACGCCAGATGGTGGAGCGGCCGGTTAACCTCAGCTTGACCATGCCTCCAGCAACAAGGCACGCGCGGGCGCACCGCCTGCAGCCGGCGATGATCAAGCCGAGACTCGCCAGCCGGCCACTCCTCCAGCCGGCGCCACCATCTCCACCGACCAGCCCGGCTCCCCTGCTGTGCCCTTAGTCTAATCTGCTGCCTCTACTTTCCTGTTTTACTACTCTTGGAACAGTATTTTGTTAAGTTTGCACAGTTCCACCCACTGGGGGTGTATTCGAACTATATTGACTGCCGGCCTGTTGAAGGCCTTATGTGTAAATATAATTATGCATGCGTTTGGCTTTCCCTTGTTCTTTGCTTGTCGTCCCTCGGCTGTTTCCTTTGTCGTCCTCCCTTGGTTGCCGCCTTCCCAGCCGGACAGCTGCTCTGCAGTCTGTGGCTGGATAAGTGCTTGGCCAATTGGGAGGGCAAGTACTCTAGCTTTGTTGGATTGTAACGAAGTGACTGGTAGGCCGGCCAGCCGGCTGTTTTGACAGCCGGTAGGCGTGGTTGGAGGCCGGCTTGTGTTATATAAGTTCGTTAGTCCTTAGCCGTTTTTCGTGTGGGCATCCTTTCTGCCTTTGGCTCTTGCCAGTCGGACAGTCGGTTCTTCGAGCTGCGACTTTCAACAAGAGAGGGCTCAGGTGCTGGCACACTACTTTTCTGACTTCAGGTAGAACTTTTAATATAACTTAAGGCGGCCAGTCCCCGGGCCGACTAGTCGAACCCGGTGCCAGACAGAAAATCAAATGTAATAATACATTCATGGGTATGACACTTGTCATTCATAGATAAAGGAGGGCAGTCCCCGAGTGCGCCTCGGGGGGCCCGTTGTTTCGTACTTAATACAAAAAGGTAGCATGATACATGCTGCTTTTAACTGTAAAATCTTCTCAGGAGGTTGGCATTCCATGGTCGTTCCGACTCCTTGCCGGAATCATCCCTCTTGCGTGCTCTTGGTTTCTGTGCGTCGATCAGGTAGTAGGAGTCGTTGCCTAGGGCTTTGCTGACGACGAAAGGGCCTTCCCAAGGGACCGAGAGCTTGTGCTGGCCGGCTGTTCGCTGGATCAGCCGGAGCACAAGATCGCCCTCTTGGAAGGATCTTGGCTTGACCTTCCGGTTGTGGTAACGGCACAAACCCTGCTGGTAGATGGCGGATCGGCTGAGTGCTAACAGCCGGCCTTCTTCCAGCAGGTCGACGCCGTCTTCTCGCGCTTCCTTGGCCTCCGCCTCCGTGTACATGGTGACCCGAGGCGAGTCGAACTTGATGTCAGTGGGGATGACAGCCTCGGCACCATATACAAGGAAGAACGGAGTGAAGCCGGTTGACTTGTTTGGGGTAGTACGCAGACTCCAGAGGATAGCCGGCAGCTCATCGAGCCAGCAGCCGGCCGAACGCTCCAGTCGTACGACCAGTCGGGGCTTGATGCCAGAGAGGACGAGGCCGTTTGCTCGCTCGACCTGGTCGTTTGACTACGGGTGGGCAACGGACGCTAAGTCCAGTCGGATGCCCTGTGTCGCGCAGAAACGTGCCAGTGCTCCCTTGGCAAAATTTGTGCCGTTGTTGGTGATGATGCTGTGTGGCACACCATACCGAGTAGTGATGTCTGCGATGAATGTCACGGCAGTCGGCCCGTTCAGCTTCTTGATCGGCTTCGCTTCAATCCACTTGGTAAATTTGTCCACGGCAACAAGCAGATGTGTCATGCCGCCGCGGGCTGTCTTGAATGGGCCCACCATGTCCAGCCCCCAAACGGCAAAGGGCCTGGTGAGGGGGATGGTCTTGAGTGCAGAAGCCGGCAGGTGTTGCTTGGAACTGAAGACTTGGCATCCTTTGCAGCATTTGACTAATTCCTTGGCATCTTCCAAAGCAGTCGGCCAGAAGAAACCATGCCGGAAAGCTTTGGCGACAAGTGATCTTGAGGCTGCGTGGTGGCCACATTCGCCTTGGTGGATATCTTTGACGATTGCTATGCCCTTCTCTGGCTCGACGCAGCGCTGGAAGACTCCAGTGATGCTACGCTTGACAAGTTCTCTGTTTATTATTGCGTATGCTCCGGCTCGGCGTTGCACTAGTCTTGCCGAGATCTCATCAGTTGGCAGCTCTCTGTTGACTAGGAAGTTGAGGATGGGCTGGGCCCATGATGGAGCTGTGACTTCTTCTACTGTCAGTACGGCCATTGTGACCCGGGTGGGTGGGTTGGGTGGTGGAGAGTTGGAGTCAGCCACCGCTTCTTGTGCCGCTGCAGTCCCCGGGCCGACTGTTGCGGTCCCCGGGCCGGGTTCTAAAGTCCCCGAGCCGGGTGCGACTACGGCAGTCCCCGGGCCGCTTGTCGAAGTCCCCGAGCCGCCTGCTAGGTTCCTCCAGTCGGATCCGGCTGCATCAGGGGCGGGCGGTACGAAGATAGAGTCCGATTCTGGAGACGGCTTGATAGACGGTTTGAGGAGGCGCTGGAGAGAGACACCGGTTGGTATAGCCTGTCGGGTGGAGCCGATCCGTGCCAGGGCATCTGCTTGGTCGTTGTCGGCCCGTGGCACGTGAAGGAACTCGCACCCTTCAAAGTATCCACTGATCTGCTGGACGAGGAATCGATAGCTCGCCATGTTTGCATCCTTGGTGTCCCAGTCGCCAGGTGACTGCTGGACCACCAAGTCCGAGTCGCCATAACACAGGATCCGGCGTATGCCGAGCTCTTTGGCTAGTCGGAGCCCGTGTATGAGCGCCTCGTATTCAGCCACATTGTTGGAGGCGGCAAAATGGATTTGCAGCGTGTATCTGAGCTTGTCGCCTTTGGGAGAGGTGACGACGATGCCGGCTCCCAAGCCGGTGCGCATCTTGGACCCGTCGAAATGCATCCGCCAATGAGTGGAGTCGGGAGCCGGCGGTAGGTACTGGGTCTCGGCCAGTCGACAACGAAGTCGGCCAATGCTTGGGACTTGATGGTGGTGCAGGGCTGGTAGAAGATTGTGTAAGGAGCCAGCGCAATGTCCCACTTAGCCACCCGGCCGGATGCATCCCGGCTGCCTATGATCTCGGCAAGCGGGGCGGTGCATACGACCGTGATGGGATGCTCTTGAAAGTAGGGCTTCAGCTTTTTGGCGGCGAAGTACACTCCATAGCACATCTTCTGGTAGTGCGGGTAGTTTTGCTTTGAGGTGGACAGTACTTCGCTTAAATAATATACCGGCCTCTGGACTAACTGGGCTCGGCCTTCTTCTGGGCGCTGGACCACGATGACTGTACTGACCACTCGGCTAGTCATGGCAATGTAGAGGAGCATGGGCTCCTTCTCAGTCGGCGCCGCCAGGACAGGTGGAGTGGTCAGCATCTTCTTCAACTCATGGAAGGCTTGGTCTGCTTGGTCGTTCCACTCGAAGTGAGTAGATTTATGAAGGAAATATGCCCTAGAGGCAATAATAAAGTATTATATATTTCCTTATATCATGATAAATGTTTATTATTCATGCTAGAATTGTATTAACCGGAAACATAATACATGTGTGAATACATAGACAAACAGAGTGTCACTAGTATGCCTCTACTTGACTAGCTCGTTAATCAAACATGGTTATCTTTCCTAGCCATAGACATGAGTTGTCATTTGATTAACAGGATCACCTCATTAGGAGAATGACGTGATTGACTTGACCCATTCCGTTACCTTAGCACTCGATCGTTTAGTATGCTGCTATTGCTTTCTTCATGACTTATACATGTTCCTATGACTATGAGATTATGCAACTCCCGTTTACCGGAGGAACACTTTGTGTGCTACCAAACGTCACAACGTAAATGGGTGATTATAAAGGTGCTCTACAGGTGTCTCCAAAGGTACTTGTTGGGTTGGTGTATTTCGAGATTAGGATTTGTCACTCCGATTGTCGGAGAGGTATCTCTGGGCCCACTCGGTAATGCACATCACTATAAGCCTTGCAAGCATTGTGACTAATGAGTTAGTTGCGGGATGATGTATTACGAAACGAGTAAAGAGACTTGCCGGTAACGAGATTAAACTAGGTATCGAGATACCGACGATCGAATCTCGGGAAAGTAACATACCAATGACAAAGGGAACAACGTATGTTGTTATGCGGTCTGACCGATAAAGATCTTCGTAGAATATGTGGGAGCCAATATGGGCATCCAGGTCCCGCTATTGGTTATTGACCGGAGAGGTGTCTCGGTCATGTCTACATAGTTCTGAACCCGAAGGGTCCGCACGCTTAACGTTACGATGACAGTTTTATTGAGTTTTGATGTACAGAAGGAGTTCGGAGTCCCGGATGAGATCGGGGACATGACGAGGAGTCTCGAAATGGCCGAGACGTAAAAATTGATATATTGGACGACTATATTCGTACTTCGGAAAGGTTCCGAGTGATTCGGGTATTTTTCGGAGTACCGGAGAGTTACGGGAACTCGTATTGGGCCTTAATGGGCCATACGGTAAAGGAGAAAAAGGCCCCAAAGGGTGGCCACACCCCTCCCCATGGGCTAGTCCGAATTGGACTAGGGAGGGGGGCGCCCCCTTCCTTCTTTCTCCTTCCCCCTTCCCTTCTCCTACTCCCACAAGGAAAGCAGGAGTCCTACTCCCGGTGGGAGTAGGACTCCCCCCTTGGGCGCGCCACCTCCCCTTGGCCGGCCCTCTCCCCCTTGCTCCTTTATATACGGGGGCAGGGGGGCACCCCATGGACACACTTGATATACGATATTTTAGCCGTGTGCGGTGCCCCCTCCACCATATTACACCTCGATAATACCGTTGCGGAGCTTAGGCGAAGTCCTGCGTCGGTGGAACATCATCATCGTCACCACGCCGTCGTGCTGACGAAACTCTCCCTCAACACTCGGCTGGATCGGAGTTCGAGGGACGTCATCGAGCTGAACGTGTGTAGAACTCGGAGGTGCCGTACGTTCGGTACTTGATCGGTCGGATCGTGAAGACGTACGACTACATCAACCGCGTTGTGATAACGCTTCCGCTGTCGGTCTACGAGGGTACGTGGACAACACTCTCCCCTCTCGTTGCTATGCATCACCATGATCTTGCGTGTGCATAGGAATTTTTTTGAAATTACTACGTTCCCCAGCAGTGGCATCCGAGCCAGGTTTTATGCGTTGATGCTATGCACGAGTAGAACACAAGTGAGTTGTGGGCGATATAAGTCATACTTCTTACCAGCATGTCATACTTTGGTTCAGCGGTATTGTGAGATGAAGCGGCCCGGACCGACATTACACGTACACTTACGCGAGACTGGTTTCACCGTTCGGAGCACTCGTTGCTTAAAGGTGACTGGCGGGTGTCTGTCTCTCTCACTTTAGTTGAACCGAGTGTGGCTACGCCCGGTCCTTGCGAAGGTTAAAACAGCACCAACTTGACAAACTATCATTGTGGTTTTGATGCGTAGGTAAGAACGGTTCTTACTAAGCCCGTAGCAGCCACGTAAAACTTGCAACAACAAAGTAGAGGACGTCTAACTTGTTTTTGCAGGACATGATGTGATATAATTTGTTGTATGAGATGATCATGTTTTGTAACTGAGTTATCGGCAACTGGCAGGAGCCATATGGTTGTCGCTTTATTGTATGAGATGCAATCACCATGTAATAGTTTTACTTTATCACTAAGCGGTAGCGATAGTCATAAAAGCAATTAGTTGGTGAGACGACAACGATACTACGATGGAGATCAAGGTGTCGCGCCAGTGACGATGATGATCATGACGGTGCTTCGGAGATGGAGATCACAAGCACGGTGCTTCGGAGATGGATATCACAAGCACAAGATGATGATGGCCATATCATATCACTTATATTGATTGCATGTGATGTTAATCCTTTATGCATCTTATCTTGCTTTGATTGACGGTAGCATTATAAGATGATCTCTCACTAAAATTTCAAGATAAAAGTGTTCTCCCTGAGTATGCACCGTTGTGAAAGTTCTTCGTGCTGAGACACCACGTGTTAATCGGGTGTGATAGGCTCTACGTTCAAATACAACGGGTGCAAAACAGTTGCACATGCGGAATACTCAGGTTAAACTTGACGAGCCTATCATATACAGATATGGCCTCGGAACACAGAGACCGAAAGGTCGAGCGTGAATCATATAGTAGATATGATCAACATAGTGATGTTCACCATTGAAACTACTCCATCTCACGTGTTAATCGGACATGGTTTAGTTGATTTGGATCACGTAATCACTTAGATGATTAGAGGGATGTCTATCTAAGTGGGAGTTCTTAAGTAATATGATTAATTGAACTTGAATTTATCATGAACTTAGTCCCGATAGTATTTTGCAAATTATGTTGTAGATCAATAGCTCGCGTTGTTGCTTCCCTGTGTTTATTTTTGATATGTTCCTAGAGAAAAATTATGTTGAAAGATGTTAGTAGCAAAGATGCGGATTGGATCCGTGATTTGAGGATTATCCTCATTGCTGCACAGAAGAATTATGTCCTTGATGCACCGCTAGGTGACAGACCTATTGCAGGAGCAGATGCAGACGTTGTGAACGTTTGGCTAGCTCAATATGATGACTACTTGATATTTTAGTGCACCATGCTTAACGGCTTAGAATCGGGACTTCAAAGACGTTCTGAACGTCATGGACCATATGAGATGTTCCAGGAGTTGAAGTTAATATTTCAAGCAAATACCCGAGTTGAGAGATATGAAGTCTCCACCAAGTTCTATAGCTAAAAGACGGAGGAGAATCGCTCAACTAGTGAGCATGTGCTCAGATTGTCTGGGTACTACAATCGCTTGAATCAAGTGGGAGTTAATCTTCCAGATAAAATAGTGATTGACAGAATTCTCTAGTCACCATCACCAAGTTAGTAGAACTTCGTGATGAACTATAATATGCAAGGGATGACGAAAGTAACTCCCGAGCTCTTCGTGATGCTGAAATCGATGAAGGTAGAAATCAAGAAAAACATCAAGTGTTGATAGTTAACAAGACCACTAGTTTCAAGAAAAGGGCAAAGGGATAGAAGGGGAACTTCAAAAAGAACGGCAAGCAAGTTGCTACTCAAGTGAAGAAGCCCAAGTCTGTACCTAAGCCTGAGACTAAGTGCTTCTACTGCAAAGGGACTGGTCACTGGAAGCGGAACTACCCCAACTATTTGGTAGATAAGAAAGATGGCAAAGTGAACAAAGGTATATTGGATATACATGTTATTGATGTGTACTTTACTAGTGTTTATAGCAACCCCTCGGTATTTGGTACCGGTTCAGTTGCTAAAGTAGTAACTCGAAACGGGAGTTGCAGAATAAACAGAGACTAGTAAAAAGGCGAGGTGACGATGTGTGTTGGAAGTAGTTCCAAGATTGATCATCATCGCACACTCCCTGTACTTTCGGGATTACTGTTGAAACTAAATAAGTGTTATTTGGTGTTTGCGTTGAGCATGAATATGATTTGATCATGTTTATTGCAATACAGTTATTCATTTAAGTTAGAGAACAATTGTTGTTCTGTTTACATGAATAAAAACCTTCTATGGTCATACACTCCAACGAAAATGGTTTGTTGGATCTCGATCGTAGTGATACACATATTCATAATATTGAAACCAAAAGATGCAAAGTTAATAATGATAGTGCAACTTATTTGTGGCACTGCCGTTTAGGTCATATTGGTGTAAAGCGCATGAAGAAACTCCATACTGATGGGATTTTGGAATCACTTGATTATGAATCACTTGATGCTTGCGAACCGTGCCTCATTTGCAAGATGACTAAAACGCCGTTCTCCGGATCTATGGAGAGAGAAACAGATTTGTTGGAAATCATACATACAGATGTATGTGGTCCGATGAATATTGAGGCTCGTAGCAGGTATCATTATTGTCTGACCTTCATAGATGATTTGAGCAGATATGGGTATATCTACTTAATGAAACAGAAGTCTGAAACATTTGAAAAGTTCATATAATTTCAGAGTGAAGTGGAAAATCATCGTAACAAGAAAATAAAGTTTCTACGATCTGATCGTGGAGAAGAGTATTTGAGTTACGAGTTTGGCCTTCAGTTAAAAACAATGTGAAATAGTTTCACTACTCACGCCACCTGGAACACCACAGTGTAATGGTGTGTCCGAACATCGTAACCGTACTTTATTAGATATGGTGCGATATATGATGTCTCTTACCGATCTACCACTATCGTTTTGGGGTTATGCATTAGAGACAGCTGCATTCACGTTAAATAGGGTACCATCTAAATCCGTTGAGACGACATCTTATGAACTATGGTTTGGCAAGATACCAAAGTTGTCGTATCTTAAATTTTGGGGTTGCGATGCTTATGTGAAGAAACTTCAACCTGATAAGCTCGAACCTAAATTGGAGAAATGTGTCTTCATAGGATACCCAAAGGAGACTGTTGGGTACACCTTCTACCACAGATCCGAAGGCAAGACATTCGTTGCTAAGAATGGATCCTTTCTAGAGAAGGAGTTTCTCTCGAAAGAAGTGAGTGGGAGGAAAGTAGAGCTTGATGAGGTAACTATACCTGCTCCCTTATTGGAAAGTAGTTCATCACAGAAATCTGTTCCTGTGACTCCTACACCAATTAGTGAGGAAGTTAATGATGATGATCATGTAACTTCAGATCAAGTTACTACCAAACCTCGTAGGTAAACCAGAGTGAGATCCACACCAGAGTGGTATGGTAATCCTGTTCTGGAGGTCATGTTATTTGACCATGACGAACCTACGAACTATGAGGAAGCGATGATGAGCCCAGATTCCGCGAAATGGCTTGAGGCCATGAAATCTGAGATAAGATCCATATATGAGAACAAAGTATGGACTTTGATTGACTTGCCCAATGATCGGCGAGCCATTGAGATTAAATGGATCTTCAAGAGGAAGACAGACAGTGATAGTAGTGTTACTGTCTACAAAGCTAGAATTGTCGCAAAAAGGTTTTCGACAAGTTCAAGGTGTTGACTACGATGAGAGTTTCTCACTCGTATCTATGCTTAAATCTGTCTGAATCATGTTAGCAATTGCCGCATTTTATGAAATATGGCAAATGGATAAACAAAACTGCATTCCTTAATGGATTTATTAAAGAAGAGTTGTATATGATGCAACCAGAAGGTTTTGTCAATCCTAAAGGTGCTAACAAAATATGCAAGCTCCAGCGATCCATCTATGGACTGGTGCAAGCATCTCGGAGTTGGAATATACGCTTTGATAAGTTGATCAAAGGATATAGTTTTATACAGACTTGCGGTGAAGCCTGTATTTACAAGAAAGTGAGTGGGAGCACTACAGCATTTCTGATAAGTATATGTGAATGACATATTGTTGATCGGAAATAATGTAGAATTATTCTGCAAAGCATAAAGGAGTGTTTGAAAGGAGTTTTTCAAAGAAAGACCTCGGTGAAGCTGCTTACATATTGAGCATCAAGATCTATAGAGATAGATCAAGACGCTTGATAAGTTTTTTCAATGAGTACATACCTTAACAAGATTTTGAAGTAGTTCAAAATGGAACAGTCAAAGAAAGAGTTCTTGCCTGTGTTACAAGGTGTGAAATTGAGTAAGACTCAAAGCCCGACCACGGCAGAAGATAGAAAGAGAATGAAAGTCATTCCCTATGCCTTGGCCATAGGTTCTATAAAGTATGCCATGCTGTGTACCAGATCTATTGTATACCCTACACTGATTTTGGCAAGGGAGTACAATAGTGATCTAGGAGTAGATCACTGGACAGCGGTCAAAATTATCCTTAGTGGAATAAGGATATGTTTCTCGATTATGGAAGTGACAAAAGGTTCGTCGTAAAGGGTTACGTCGATGCAAGTTTTGACACTAAATCTAGATGACTCTAAGTCTCGGTCTAGATACATATTGAAAGTGGGAGCAATTAGCTAGAGTAGCTCCGTGCAGAGCATTGTAGACATAGAAATTTGCAAAATACTTACGGATCTGAATGTGACAGACCCGTTGACTAAAATTATCTCACAATCAAAACATGATCACACCTTAGTACTCTTTGGGTGTTAATCACATAGCGATGTGAACTAGATTATTGACTCTAGTAAACCCTTTGAGTGTTGGTCACATAGAGATGTG
This sequence comes from Triticum aestivum, assembly GCF_018294505.1. NCBI lineage: Eukaryota > Viridiplantae > Streptophyta > Magnoliopsida > Poales > Poaceae > Triticum > Triticum aestivum. The sequence continues at coordinate 270,956,721 of NC_057805.1, read as the reverse complement.
AACTATGGGTGTTAATCACATGGTGATGTGAATTATTGATGTTAAATCACATGGCGATGTGAACTAGATTATTGACTCTAGTGCAAGTGGGAGACTGAAGGAAATATGCCCTAGAGGCAATAATAAAGTATTATATATTTCCTTATATCATGATAAATGTTTATTATTCATGCTAGAATTGTATTAACCGGAAACATAATACATGTGTGAATACATAGACAAACAGAGTGTCACTAGTATGCCTCTACTTGACTAGCTCGTTAATCAAAGATGGTTATGTTTCCTAGCCATAGACATGAGTTGTCATTTGATTAACGGGATCACCTCATTAGGAGAATGACGTGATTGACTTGACCCATTCGTTAGCTTAGCACTCGATCGTTTAGTATGTTGCTATTGCTTTCTTCATGACTTATACATGTTCCTATGACTATGAGATTATGCAATTCCCGTTTACCGGAGGAACACTTTGTGTGCTACCAAACGTCACAACGTAAATGGGTGATTATAAAGGTGCTCTACAGGTGTCTCCAAAGGTACTTGCTGGGTTGGCGTATTTCGAGATTAGGATTTGTCACTCCGATTGTCGGAGAGGTATCTCTGGGCCCACTCGGTAATGCACATCACTATAAGCCTTGCAAGCATTGTGACTAATGAGTTAGTTGCGGGATGATGTATTACGAAACGAGTAAAGAGACTTGCCGGTAACGAGATTAAACTAGGTATCGAGATACCGACGATCGAATCTCGGGAAAGTAACATACCGATGACAAAGGGAACAACGTATGTTGTTATGCGGTCTGACCGATAAAGATCTTCGTAGAATATGTAGGAGCCAATATGGGCATCCAGGTCCCGCTATTGGTTATTGACCGGAGAGGTGTCTCGGTCATGTCTACATAGTTCTCGAACCTGAAGGGTCCGCATGCTTAACGTTACGATGACAGTTTTATTGAGTTTTGATGTACCGAAGGAGTTCGGAGTCCCGGATGAGATCGGGGACATGACGAGGAGTCTCGAAATGGCCGAGACGTAAAAATCGATATATTGGACGACTATATTCGTACTTCGGAAAGGTTCCGAGCGATTCGGGTATTTTTCGGAGTACCGGAGAGTTACAGGAATTCGTATTGGGCCTTAATGGGCCATACGGGAAAGGAGAAAAAGGCCCCAAAGGGTGGCCGCACCCCTCCCCATGGGCTAGTCCGAATTGGACTAGGGAGGGGGGCGCCCCCTTCCTTCTTTCTCCTTCCCCCTTCCCTTCTCCTACTCCCACAAGGAAAGGAGGAGTCCTACTCCCGGTGGGAGTAGGACTCCCCCCTTGGGCGCGCCACCTCCCCTTGGCCGGCCCTCTCCCCCTTGCTCCTTTATATACGGGGGTAGGGGGGCACCCCATGGACACACTTGATATACGATATTTTAGCCGTGTGCGGTGCCCCCCTCCACCATATTACACCTCGATAATACCGTTGCGGAGCTTAGGCGAAGCCCTGCGTCCGTGGAACATCATCATCGTCACCACGCCGTCGTGCTGACGAAACTCTCCCTCAACACTTGGCTGGATCGGAGTTCGAGGGACATCATCGAGCTGAACGTGTGTAGAACTCAGAGGTGCCGTACGTTCGATACTTGATCGGTCGGATTGTGAAGACGTACGTCTACATCAACCGCGTTGTGATAACGCTTCCGCTGTCGGTCTACGAGGGTACGTGGACAACACTCTCCCCTCTCGTTGCTATGCATCACCATGATCTTGCGTGTGCGTATGAAATTTTTTGAAATTACTACGTTCCCCAGCAATTTATTCATGAGCCGGTACAGGGGGAGAGCCTTCTCCCCTAGCCGGCTGATAAATTGGTTTAGGGAGGCCATGCACCCGGTGAACTTCTCGACGTCTCGCAACTTGGTGGGAATCTCCATTCTCTCAACGGCCTTGATCTTCATAGGGTTGCACTCAATGCCGCGTTTGGAGACCAAAAAGCCTAGAACCTGGCCGGCTGGTACTCCGAACACGCATTTCTCGGGGTTGAGCTTGATCTGGAATCGGCGCAAGTTGGCAAATGTTTCTTTGAGGTCTTCCAGCAGGGTGCCGCACTTCTCCGTCTTCACCACAATATCGTCTACGTAGACGTGGGCATTTCTGCCGAGTTGCTTGAGGAGGCATTTCTGCATGCAACGCTGAAAAGTGGCACCGGCATTCCTCAAGCCGAATGTCATAGTCAGGTAACAAAAAGCTCTGAATGGTGTGATGAAGGCGGTCTTCAGGTGGTCAGCCGGGTCCAACTTGATCTGGTGGTATCCTGAGTAGGCATCTAAGAAACTCAAGAGCTCGCATCCGGGTGTGAAGTCTATCACTTGATCAATCCGTGGTAGAGCAAACGGATCTTTGGGGCAGGCTTTATTGAGGCTAGTGTAGTCTATACACATACGCCATTTGTTGTTCTTCTTCAACACTAAGACCGGGTTGGCCAGCCACTCTGGGAAAAACACTTCCATAATGAAGTTGGCGGCCATGAGCCGGGCTATCTCTTCTCCTACGATTCTTCTCTTCTCCTCCGACAGTCGGCGGAGAGGCTGCTTGACTGGTTTCGTGTCAGCTCGGACGTGCAACTTGTGCTCGGTGAAATCCTTTCGAACACCCGGCATGTCCTTTGGGGACCATGCAAAGATGTCTCGATTCTCACGGAGGAAGTCGACGAGCTCGCCTTCCTATTTAATGTCTAGGTTTGCTCCAATGACAGCAAACCTCTCCGGGTTCTCCGGGTCCAGCGGTATCTTCTTCGTCTCCTTGGCCGGCTGGAAGGAGCCCTGCGCATCATATTCCTTGGGGTTGGGGGACAGGGCCGGCTGCTTGCCGGCCATGGCCACAACTCGCTCCAGCATCTTCTTCTCTTCTGCAACCACGAGGGACTCGGCCAGTCGGCTGCTGGCTGCAGCGCACTCGATGGACTTCTTGTAGTCGCCGGCTATAGTGATGATCCCCTTCGAGCTCGGCATCTTCATCTTGAGGTAGGCGTAGTGGGGCACAGCCATGAACTTGGCCAGGGCAGGTCGGCCAAGCAAGGCGTGGTAAGGGCTCTCTAGGTCCACTACCTCAAACCAGATCGCTTCTCGATGAAATTGATCCTTGTCTCCGAAGAGAACATCCATCTTGATCTTGCCGATTGGGGAACAGGACAGGCCGGGTACGATGCCATGGAACATGGTCCGGCTTGGCATGAGTTGCTTCGCCTTGAGATTCAACTTCTCCATGGTGTCGCGGTACAGTATGTTGATACTGCTCCCGCCATCAATCAGCACGCGGGAGAATCGGGCAGCCCGCCTCTCCGTCGCGAGGGTGACGTCCAACACCAATGCGTAGGAGCCAGGGGACGGCATCACCTCTGGGTGATCGGCCCGGCTCCAGCTGATAGGCCTTTCAGACCAATGCATGAATTCGGGGTTGCTGGAGGCGACTGCGTTGACCTCTTGGTGCTGTCGGCGCCGGCTGCGCTTGTCTTCAACCTGGCTCGTGAAGACGACAGTAGGCGGCGTGCTCATCTGGGAACTCATCCTGAATGGCTCCGACTGCTGGTCGAGCAGCCGGCTGCTGGGGGGCTGGAGGCGGCGGGCCGGGAGGCGGAGGCGGCACCAGCCCCTCGCCCTTGGAGATCCGTGTGAGCCAGTGGCACTTCCGGGTCGTGTGGTTGGACGGCTTCGCGCCGCTGTGAAACTTGCAGGGGGCATCGAGAGTCTGCTCGTAGGAGAAGGCCGGCTGCCAAGCCGGCCTGCCGCCCTTCTTCTTGGGAGCTGGCCACTCTTCGGGCTGCTCATCTTCGACAGTGGCCACCTGCCGACTGGTGGAAGGTGGCATAGGGGCCTTGCGCTTGTGGTCGTTCTGGTAAGGGCGCCGGTTGGAGTCACCAGCTGGCGTCTTGGGAGCCGGAGCGAGCACCTTCCCAGAGGTGTCCACTCGGAGCTCGGTCTTCATCGAGGAGTCGGCCATGGCGTACTTGTCTGCTATGACCAGTAGCTCGTCGAGGGTAGCCGGCTCATCGCAGAGGAGTCGGTGCTTGAGGAGGGTGCCCTCTTGGCACCCGGCGGTGAAGTATTCTATAGCTTGAACCTCGTGCACCTCCTCGCAGGAGTTGCGGAGCTCGGCCCACCGCGTGAGGTAGTCGCGAGTCGATTCGCTGGGCCCTTGGATGCACAAGGAGAGCTGGCGGGGCTTGGGAGGCCGCTTGTACGTGCTGGTGAAGTTGCGGACGAAGACTTCCGTGAAGTCCAGCCAGCTGTTGACGCTGTAGGGCTTGAGGCTGTTTAGCCAGGTGCGTGCCGTGCCTTGAAGCATGAGAGGGACGTACTTCACGGCTACGCGCCTGTTGCCGTTCGCTATGCTGACAGCGGTAGAGTAGTCGATCAGCCAATCTTCTGGCTTCACCGAGCCGTTGTACTTGGGCGTGTCTCTGGGGAGCGAGAACCCTTTGGGGAAGGGCTCGTCGCGGATGCGGGGGCCAAAGCAAGGCGGGCCGACATCGTCTTCTTCTTCTAGCGCTAGGGATCGTGCTAGGCGGTCGATCCGGTGGCGGGCGTCGTTCTCGCCGACTCCTTCGCGGTGGCCCAGTCGGCCACCGAGAGTCGGATGCGTGACAAGCGGCGGGGTGGGATATCTCTCCCCACGAGGCGGGGGAGGAGGCGGATTGCCTTGGCGCTCCACCGCTCGGGGGCGGCCTTCTGCGTCGTGCTCGATGGTGATTCGAGTCCGGCTGCGGCTAGCAGCCGGCTCCTTGTCTTTCCTTGCGCGGGCGCCGCTCGCAGTCGGCGACCGGGATGTCGCGGCGTGTTCTCGGCGTGGGGGAGGACTCTCAGTGCGGGCGCCTGCTTCATGCCGTTCTGCAGCTGCATCGATCAGCTGCTGGATGCGCCTGGTCATGTAGGGGAGCTCATCAGCCCCCAGCCCGTTCAGCTCTTCTGTGGCCGCCTGAGCGGCTCGCAGATTCTCGAGCGGTGTGGCGTAGACGGGGCGGTCTGCCCCCAGCATGCTGGCGATGGCCGCGCCGCGCTTCTTGATGAGGCCGACTCGGCTCGGCCCGCCATGAGGCGGCGTAGCAAAGGCGGCGCGGTCGACTTCGCGCTGGTGAGCCTCAGTGAGGCGTCTCATGGAGGCTATCTTCTGGCCCTCCGTGATGAGGGCGAGGCGGCGTGCCTCCAGATTCTCGGCGTCGGCGTCGGCCGGGATGGGGACGGACAAGTCATACATCGCCGCTTGTAGGGCGTCGTGGGCGTTCTCGCCCGAGTCAGCGCTGTGGCTGATGACCAGCACCTCAGTGACAGCGCTGCTGCCACTGTCGGCTCGAGGGAGAGGGTCGTCGTAGATTACCACGTCGGAGGGGTAGGCGTCGAGTGATGCCGTGTCAGAGTTGACAAGCATCGGGTCGGTGGAGCCGACCAACTCCAAGTCCACAACAAGCTCGCTCGAGACGTGAAGCTGGTCGAGGAGGCTGACGAGGCGGCTCTCGGGGTAGTCTGTGCCCGCGTCGGACGCGGGCTCGTCAGAGATGCGAGTCTCGCCAAGAAGGTCGGCGAGGCAGCTCGCCGCGTAGGCGTCGTCGACGCCTTGCAGCGCATCGGGGCAAGGGCCATCGGGCGTAGCAGGCTGGCTACGCTCGCGGGGGAGGAAAAGAGTTCCCGTCCAGAACAGGTCTCCGAACAATGGTGCACCTGGCCCCACGGTGGGCGCCAAATGTCGGGTGGTAGGTGCGACATATGCCAACGGGTGGCTTATCATTGTGGGAGCCAGTAAGACATCGCCGGTGCCTGGAAACGGGATGAGGCGAAGGCATGCACGCCGGCGGGCCTTACCCAGGTTCAGGGCTCTCCGTGGAGATAACACCCCTAATCCTGCTCTGCGGGGTCTCCGCATGATCACTAGATCAATACAAGTAGCTACAAGTGCTCCTTGAGCTGTTTGGCTAGAGGAAGAAGAAGGGCAAGACTAGCTCTCCTTTTCTCTCTATGTGGTGTGTGAAACTCTATGAGATCAACCCTTTGCATGGGTGTCCCGGGGGGCTTATATAGGCCTACCCCCAGGGGTACAATGGTAATCCGGCTGGGCGCGGGTCCCAGCCGTCAGTGTCTGTGCTCGCCGGCTTCTCCGCCGGCCATTGGTGCCCGCCGACTGGTGGGTCCCGCCGGCTGCCGGCCTCTTGGCCGACAGGCCGGCCCCACCGCTTGGGGGCTTTGTCGGTGGCTGGTTACTGTTGCCTCGCCTCTGATGACGAGGGCTTTGTCGAGGCAAGCGTGGCTACAGTGCCGCCGCCTTGCGGGCTCTCACTGTAGCCTCACCTCGTCTTGTCTCCTTAATGAGGCACATGTTTCGAGGGAGGGAGGTAGCCAGCTATTGGGAGCCAGCTACGCCCCTGGCCGACTAGGGGAGGCTGGCCGCCTTCGATCATCTCTCTGGCTAAAGGGGCCCGCCGCCCGCGGGCAGTACTGGTGTCTGTCGTGGGTGACATCGAGGTCGACATGGCTACAGTGCCATGCCGGACGGGAGATGGCTGGCCCGTACGGCGCCCTGTGGCCATGCCTGCTTCGGGATTCGGGGGTAGTGGGCTGTACTGCGGCCACGCCCCGTCTTATCACTGTTGTGTGGATGCAATCTTGGTGGGTGTAGTCTCGGCCGGCTTCTGGGAGTCGGCTTTCTTCATGGCCGGCTTCTGGGAGTCGGTCCTCTTGGGGCCGGCTTCCTGGAGTCGGCTATCTCGTAGCTTTCTTAATGAAGGTTTCTGAGGCCGGGTTGCCTTCTGGTAGTCAACCCGGGGGATAGCCGGCCCGGGGAAGGCGGCCCTATGCTCTGTATGCTTGAAGGCTCTAATGGCCTGATAATTTTCAGAAGAGCCAGGGGGAGTCGGTTAGGCTACCCGTGGCCATTTACTCCGACATCATGCTCATATGATTCGCCTTCGTTACTTTGATAATTTTATATGTGGGTGCACTGGTGCTTGGGTGATGTCCTTACTTGGACAAGCCTCCCACTTATGATTAACCCCTCTCGCAAGCATCCGCAACTACGAAAGTAAGATAAATCTAACCATAACATTAAACATGTGGATCCAAAACAGACCCTTACGAAGCACCGCATAAACGGGGGTTTAAGCTTCTGCCAGCAGTTGGGGCCTGCGCACGATCACGTTGGGGGCCCCATATACATGCGGTTGCGCTGCACGCGTCGCCACGATGCAGTTACGTGCATCACGATGGAGTTACGCACTGCAATTTAGAACTGCCATCCGGGGGTGCGGATATTCTAGGCCGTCCGGCTTCGCCATTAATTCCCGCGGAAATTATAACCTTAGTCTCTTCAACCTCTCAATGTCACCCCACAACACAACAGGCACACCCACGATGACCCATACAGAGAGGATATCTAGCAGCGCTGCAATGGAGTTCAGCGAGCATAAGGTGGAGACCCGCGCGAGGGAGACGGATCTCTCAGTGGTGTACACCAAAGACCCGGCCGTGGTGGACGACTACATCAACACCGTGGAGCAGTTGCTTCCTCGAGACAAGTAAAAGGTGGTCGGCATCGACCTCCAATACATCGACGATCATCCCGGCAAAGATTAGAAGGTTGTCGTCGCCCAGTTGTGCATGCGCCATCATGTCCTCATCTTCCACTACTGCATGGCCATAGAGCCTTGCAACCATTTCGCCAGGTTTGTCAACAGCACCGACTACAAGTTCGCTGCGATGGAAACCTGCAATGATGTAAAGGCGCTCAAGTTGGCCTGCAAGAACCTTGTCGAAATCCGTGAGCACTACAGGGTCTGGGGCAGCACAAACAAGGACTCCCTGGTTGAACTCGCCTCGGCCATCATTGACCCCTACTACGAAAAGATGAAGCAGGATGCCAAGAGAACAAATCCCGAATCCTGGCACGGGGCCTGGATGTGGAAACTGGATGAACCTCACCTCAGGTTCACGACCAAGAGCGTGTACACTTGCTACGAGATGCACAGGCGGATCATTGACATGAGGAACTGCCTCGTTACCAAAATCGACGAGGCCGGATCGATCCACAAGCAGAGCAGTAGCGGCAAGCGTCCCAAGAAGTAGATGATGATCAGATGATTGTTTATCCTATTTAATTATGCATGTAATATATAGTTGACTTTGGCGTGTGTAAATTTCATGTGTGTAGTAGCCACCTATGTAATTATGCACGTAATAGTTTACTTTGGTGTGTGCAAATGTCATGTGTGTAGCAGCCACCTATGTAATTGGATGTTTAATTTGGTTATGCAACCATGTCCTTATAAGTGTGTGTGTGTATATATATATATATATATATATATATATATATATATGTTGTTGTTCCGTATGCAATCCCAACGCACAACACACACGTCTTATTAGCAGCAATCCTCTATGTTATTATCGGTCTTTGCACACATTTCTGATTACAGACATGTTTGCCGTGTATCACACACATCTTGTTAAATTGAACCATTTCTGTTCTCTTGGCTCAACCCAAACAGTTCATCCGAGTGAACTATTTTCCCTCTATCACACACACCTTGATCTGGCTAACAGTTTCTTTTGTTCCGCCTGATCACATATAGTTCATCCGAGTGAACTGTATGACGTATATTGCACACACCTTCATCTGGCTGCCCGTTTCTGTTGTTCTGCCTCCTCTATGCAGCAAAGCAAAGAATTCATGGATGGATGATGTGGATGATGTCCTAAAGACTTTCAACTTCTTTAGGGAGATGAAAGCGATAAACATGGAATTCTTCTGCGACATACAACTTGATGAGTCCGACAGAGTTAAGAACATATTCTGGGTGAACGCAAGCTGTCGAGGTGCATATCTAGACTTTGGTGACTGCGTAACGTTTGACACCACATATAAGACCAACCAGTACCATATGCCACTTGGGGTGTTTGTGGGTACTAAGAACCACTTACGGACTACATTCTTTGCTTTCGCCCTGATAAGAGATGAGGATGCAGATTCATTTAGATGGTTGTTCAAAACATTTTTAAGGTGCATGAGAGGGAAGGCTCCTACATACAACCGCCAACCACCCCCCCCCCAAAGGAAAATAAGACAGTAAAATTGTTGTGTCAGTTCTATTTGTATATATGCACTACCATCTGCTGACCACTCCACGTCTCTTTTCTCATTACCAGACCACTGCCCGACAATGGCTTTGGCGATCCCAGTTGCTTTCGAGAACACAGTACACAAGCTTTGCCGCTGGCACATTATGAAGAAGTACATGGAACACCTCGCTTACCTCTACAACCTCCGCGAAACCTTTAAGGATGAATTCACAGCAATCCTCAACTGGCCCCTCATGCCAACTGAGTTTGAGGATTCCTGGAAAGCACTCATGGATAAGTACAACCTCCATGATGATGCCAGAATGGTGGCAATGTGGAACGAGCGCGAGAGATGGATGTCAGCTTACTTTAAAGAAATTTTCTGTGCCAAAATGACGTCCACACAATGGAGTGAGAGCATGAACTATGTGCTCAACAAGAACTTCGTAAGTGAGAGACAAAACCTGCACCGGTTTGTCAGCTAGGTAAACTCCTGCGTCCAAACCAGGAGGCAGGCAGAGAACCAGGAGACAATGGGTAACCGGGTATAGCTCTATCACCTGTCGTAAGACAAAATAACATGCTTACTAAAGTAAATCTTTTTTAGTTAGACAAGTTTTTGCTGCGAGAAAACTAATAATTTGTTCATGAATTTTGCTTGCGCAGAAGGAACAAAACACATTGACCTTCTATGGGTTTGACACTCAGATGGCAAAGCTTTACTCATGAGCTGTGTACAGCGAGATCAGAAAAAGGCTAAAACTAAGTACCCTATTCACGGTGACAGAGACGGAAGAGCCCACAAAGTACCTCGTGTGCTACAACAAACCGCAAAAAACTGTTTGCGTGTCTCAGCACGCGTTCCAGGTGGTTACAAACCCCGTGGGAGAAATATATGACTGTGAGTGCAAGCTATGGGACCACACAGGTGAGGACTAAAAAAAGATGTTACATATTGTACTACTTATTTTTCCAAAGTTTTTGTTCGAATGAAATGATAAAAAAACATGCACCTCTTCCAAAAAAATACAGGTATTTTATGCCTGCATGTCCTGTGCATGATGCAGACAATTAAGGCTGCCAGCGTTCTTGAGAGATACATCCTCAGGAGATACACCAAAAGCCCAAACATCCAGCCAACATTCAACAGAAATGACTTGAGGATAGTAGCATCAAACAAGGCATCCCAATACTGCATTGAAAGCACACTGCTGCAGCTGAACATGAGGGTGCAAAGAAAAAGCTTCAGAAGCCAAGATCAAATGGCGAGGTCACAGTTCGTCATGGAAAGACTTGAACAAGAACTCGACGCCATGCATTCTGCTGAAAATGGAGGTGTCGCAGACAACGAAGCCATTGAGCAGGATATTGCTACAATCTTATCAGACATGAACCATCCGTGAGCTATTGACCCATTCGACAACGAGGAAGAGGAGCAACCGCAGCCAGAGCTTGCCCATGTGCACACTCAAGAGCAACAACATGCTCACGTGCAAGATCATGAGCTTGACGGTGCTGTAGGCGAACGACATGACAATAGGACATCCTAGCAGCAGCAGCAGGGAAGGGTAATTAAGCCACCCATATTCTCAAACACAAAGGGGAGGAAGAGTAAGACGCAAGCAGTGAAAGCAGCAAAAGCAGCAGCCAAAAAGCCGCCACGCCCCATCAGACACGTGGAATTCGGCCCAGACGGCAAACCTCTCAAGATAAGGGCATGCGGATTCTGCAACGTGGTGACCAATCATAATTACCGCACATGCCCACTCCGCACAGATGCCATTGTCAACAAGCAAAAGTTGCAGAAGCAGATTGGAGCCGCCCAGGTTTCTACCAATGGAGACGACACGCGTAACAGCTACACTTGCCGCAAGTGTGGGGGAACTGATGGACATAATGCCCGCACATGCAAAGTGGGCAAGGAGGTCAGTGGTGCTGAACAGAAACAGGGCAAGGTGCAGAGTTCCAAAAAATCAAAAGAAGAGGATGAAGAAGAAGAGTTTGACGAGAATTACGACCAATCGGACGAAGACAATGAAGATGACAGTACTGGGGATGAGGAAACTGAAACTGACGATGAAGCTACCAAGGCTCAAGCAGGAAAGGGCGCCGACAAGGGACAACATTCGGGGCCAGATAGGAGGAGATCAAGACTGAAGAATCCATAGTTGTTATGCTGCTGCATCGATTCAAAAATAAGCTTGTACTCTCGGTTGCCTCGGTACACAATGAGTAATCATATCAGAAACACTGTAGTTACCGAAACTTATTTAGCTTTATCATCGATTTCTCGATCAGTACTATAGTTAAGATATAATTTGTTATTTGTGCCCGCTGGACCAATGACATTATTATGTAAACCATTTGATAAACCTTTTGAATGCAGTCACAAATATAGTTGAAAAAATTGATTTAGATTTATGTAACGTCAACACTACTGTCGACCAGTAACTCAGCAAAAAAATGTTAAGGAAAATTTAAACTCTTATAGTACATCAGTACTGATAATTCTCACTCGTCAGTAAAAGGCAGAGTAACCAAACACACCCATGAACATCTCAAACAACATCGTTTCAGAAACAAGCTATGACTGGTTCTGCCAGTCCTAGTTCAGAAAGTTCATCAGTACATAAAAATAATTACCTCAAGCAAACAGAAAAAATTGAAAGTGCAAATATAATACACATGTACTAATGAAAAACTAACTTATCTGTAAAAATACTTTCAAAGATTATGTTGATATAAACAATCCTTTCAAAAAATCAAAAATCATTTTAAAAAGATTAGCATGACACACATAGTCTGACTGGTATTTGGTAAGTTGAATTACACTTCAATCACCAGTCCAAGTACCCACAGTAGAGGAGTACAAAGCGCCATCATCACCAACCCTGACACGTGCAAGTGGGATAAGCAGCTGATAAGTACAGCTTGACAAGACGGATCAGTGCGACAGCAAAATGACATCATCACCGACCCTAAGACGAGCAAGTGGGATAAGCAACTAATAAGTACAGCTTGATAAGACTACTCAGTGATTAATACCCTGGCAAAGAAATTGGCTTGGATGGTTGGTTCTTCCAGGCCACCGCCCACGCCACCCACTTGGCGGTTTCCACGACGGACTGCAACTGTGGCCCACGACCACTACACCCACGTCCCTGACGAACCGCCTCCCACACATCCCCGTACACGCACTAGAAATAACCCATTGTCTTCCATCTCCGCCTCATTCCCAGAACCACCATTGTCGCTTCCATCTCCACTACAGACAACCCAGAAACTTCTCTCTTCCAAGCCCACAGTCGCCGGAGGAGGGCAATGGCGGAGGAACCGTCTGCCAAGCGTCATCATGGCAAGACGTCCGACCAGAGTAGCAACCTCGACGATGTTCATGTCCCCAGCAAGAAGCGTGAGTACACCCGAACCCTCACAGGGGTTGAGCTCCACGGCAAGGAGACGCTAGAGATCGTCTGCACCAGCTAACCAGACAAGGCCGACGAGATGATCACCAGGCTCTGAAAGTAGGCTGGCGGCTTGTATCCTAGATTCGTCGGCGTTGATGTGGAGTAGACCAGGAAAGACGAACCTTCCCAGATGGCAGCAGTCCTGCAGTTGTGCGTGGAGGACCTCTGCCTGGTGTACCACATTGCAGCGGCCACAAAATGGTGACCCATCCTACTCATTTTCCCTATTTGGTTCATCTGTTTAATTAGTACTTTATCCTCAAATTTTCATCAAGCTTGTTTCCCAACTAGATGTACTAGTGTAGTTTGTGAAAGTGGATGCACTACTGCACTTTCTCAAGTAGATGCACTATAAATGTATTTCTGAACCTGATCCACTAGATTACTATTTGAAAATCTTGCAGAAGATTAATTTCTAAAGTTGATGTACTAGTGTAGTTTCTGATCTTGATCCAGTAGTGTAGTTTATGCACTTGATGTATTAAAAAGATGTTTCTGAACTTGTTGTAGTGAAGTAGTTTATGAACTTGGTCTGGTGTTATTTTAATAAGAAAAAACTAAGAACTTGGTGAAGCACTGGTATGTGTTGTTCTATTCAACAAAAGTAAACTAAACTAGTACTAAAGCAGCACATACATCATTTGTCGGATTCCGGGTTCTGGCAAACCCTTGAGGTTCGAACACTGGGGTGCGCACGAAGATCTCTCTCTCTCCCTAGCTCGCTCTCGCGACGATCTCAAGGCCTAGCTCGACGAACTCAAAGAACAAGAGACACGAGGTTTTATACTGGTTCGGGCCACTGTTGTGGTGTGATACCCTACTCACGTGTGGTGTGGTGGATTACCTCGTAGGCTGGGGATGAACAAGTACAAGGGATGAACAGCCTCTTGAGGAGAGGTGTCCTTGAGCTCTGTGAGCTTGTGTGGTGGCCTTGGTGGAATGGATCTAATCCAAGATGAGATGCCTCCCACGGTGGTGGCTAGTCCTATTTATAGAGGCCCTGGTCCTCTTCCCAAATATTAGGCGGGAAGTGATCCCACAACGGCCAATTTGAAGGGGGACAACTAGTACAAGTTATCCTGACAAAATGTGGTCTTCGCCTACTAAAGGCTCTGGTGGTGACACCGTCTTGGGCTCCGCGGTGACCTCGGTCCTGCCGTCCTGCCGGTCTTGGTCTCGTTGCACCGATATGGAAACCTATGCCTGACGCCTCGGGACTCCTCGCCTGCGCTTGCACCTTTAGCACCAAAGAGGCAACGAGTACTCTATGCCTACTGGTGCCCGCCTGGCCTTGGTCGTCATGGCTCATGTCATGCGCACCTCGCGAGGTGCCCTTTGCATAGATATCTCTGCTCCTCGGGAGCCAGCCTAGCGAGGCTGCCCCTAAGGAGGTATTGGCGTCGTCCGCCTCGAGAGGCTCGGCCCCTCGCGGGGGTCTTGAGCGGTTGTTGATGAAGATGGGCCATATCAAGCTGCTAGATGAGCCACGCCCTAGGCCGCAGGCTGGCAAGTCTGTGTACCCCCGTTCCCAGGACGCCGACAGTAGCCCCCGGGCCCAAGGCGCACTCGTACTTGGCTTCGAGGCGAAGCCAAAGGTCAAGTGCGGAGCTCCGCGGGCCCCAATAGCATGCGGCCTTGATTGACGCGTGGTGATTGACAGGACATGGGCATCTCCGCTTCCCCATGTTGCCTCGGCAACTACCCGACATGACGAGTCCCTGATGCATGCAGGAAAACCGTCATTATCTGCGATTGTGGAGGCCGGCGGTTGGCCTCCCTCTGGCTATAAATGAGGAGACGGGAAGAGCCCCCGTCGCTCATATCTTCCTCCATTTCGCCCGCTTCTTCTTCTTCCCCCTTGCCGCGACACTCATGGCACCGATACGGAGGTTCTCTGCTGCTGAAAAGGGGAAAGCTCCCCGCAAAGAGCCGGGGCCACTCCCGCCGAAGAAGAGGTCGGCCCGCTCCCGCGACGTCGTCGTGAGGCCAGAGGTGACGAGGCCTTGGCATGAATGGCCTCCCCCCGGCTATCCGCTGCCTTTGTATGCCCAGGCAGAGGGCTCCGAAGGGGGAGGCAGCAACCAGTGCCGATCGCGCGGTGGCCGCGGTGGCCGTGCTGTGGCAGTGCACGCCGCCGCCCCGGGAACCCACGCCGAAGGCTCCTCGCGTGAACTTGTGGTGTGGGCGGCGATGCCACCGTGCTCTTGGATCCGCTTCTCGCAGTTCTTCTCTGCAGAGATGCCGCCGAGGGGGCCACTAGAGCTATGGTTGCAGCACGCCGAGTGCGACGCCCCGGCGACGGGGGCGGAGGTTGAGGTCGTCAGCCCGGCCAAAATCTTCATGTCCCGCAGATGGGGTGAGGTCGCCCGAGCTTGCCGCGCATAGGACGCCCTCACCATCTACTTCGAATACGACGGTGCCTCTACGATGTTCTTCAAGGTCTTCGACGAGGAAGGCCGACGCCTGGAGTGCTGACCTGGAGGGGGCCGTCGGGACGGCACAGCAGCAGGAGCCGGGCCCGCCACTGGCCTCGCCGGCAGTTCCTCCGACAGCAGCAACGACGCTTGGGAGCCCAGCGACTCTCCCGAGCCCTACGAGACTCCGGAGAAGAGCGACGACAGCTCCGTGCCCCCGAGCTCTCGCCGTGTCCGGAGCATGGCAGCGGCGTCAGCCCGTCGCCATCGTTGATCTGGATGGGGTTGGCGTCGGCCTCCCGTGGCCCACTGTTGATGATGGCGTCGGCGGCGACGCTTGTAGATAGGGCTCCTAGAAACCTTCTTCTTTTGTTCCCTGCGAGGAATTGAGATGAACCCCATGGGGGCGTGTAAAGGATCTGTAGTGCCTTTTTTAATATTGTCTTTATTATGAAGATTTATGACTGGGTGTCTTGCTTCGGCTCAGTCCCCCCTTTCCAACTTCGCGGTAGCTTGGTGCTCTATGCCAACAGGTCTTGGTCCCCAGGCAGGGTGCAGCCATCGCTGGTATGCCAGGTTGCGATGTCGTGGTCAAGGTCAGGAGGTGAGCGGCCCGAGGTCCAGTAAGAGCTCGTGAGGCGCGATGCTCAAGAGGTACCCTTTAGCGTGCAAGCAACTACCTGAAGGTAGGAATGGAAGGTGGCGTCGCCGTAGCAAGGCTGCAAGAGATGGGAATCCTGTTTCGCGGCGCTTGGCTGATTCGAGTGCGAGACTTATCTTAGCGGTCCTGAGTCGATCCCTTGTGCAGTGCCAGATTCGTGCGTCAATGGCCATAGCGTAGCCGGGTTAGGCCCGTGCGACCTTTCCCCTCTTTTTCATGCTCTTTTGTGTGCTCTACGTCCTCAGGTCCCGGCCCTCGAGCGAGCTCAGCTGCCGCTGGTATGCCAGGTCACGATGCCATGGTCAAGGCCAGGGGGTGAGGGCTGGAGAGCTAGTAAGAGCTCATGAGTCGCGATGCTCAGGAGCCCCCCTTTAACGCACAAGCGAATTGCGTGAAAAAGGAGGGAGCCTGCGGTGCCGCCCGTTGCCAGCCTCCAGAGGTTCCTACAGGTTAGTGCGAGGGAGAAATGCAGGTCTCAACCACGCTTGCCGGTCTGCCACTGGTCATTCCGCGAGAAGATGAAGGCACTGAGGGCTTGGTGAGGTGACGTGCATGGGGCGTGCCGCGAGCCAGATCTCAACCACTCAGATTTGTCGGTGTTGCAGGGACGGACCTGAGCACAAGCGCCGTGCCAGCGTGAGTAGCCCCCGTTGCAGGATGAGTAGGGGGCCACCCGGCAACGCGGGTTGCCGCGATGGGTAACATGCAAGCAGGTGATATCCATGAAATGACTCAAGCAAAGAGGCAGGTTAGCTCAGATAGATGCAAGAACGATACATGCCACTGGGACGGACCCGAGCGGCCTGGGGAAGATGCAGCCCGGGGGCGCTCCCAGCAGAGTAAGCTAAAGATGCAAAAGGATACATGTCGTAGGGACAGACCCATGCGACTTGGGGATAATGCTGCCCGAGGGGCGCCCCCAACTGAATGAACTGGAAAGAGTCACCTGATACCATAGCCGAAGCGGTGTCGGAGTAGCCAACGATGCATGCCGAAGAGTTGTTCCTCACAAGCCGCCAGGGTCCTGAGCCTTGGGAGGCTCCGCGGGCCCCGGTGGCTCATGGAGAACCATCGCGATCTCCTCCAGGACGGTGTGATGTCTAGCCTCCTGAGCCGCCAGGATGCTCCGCAGATGGCGCTGGAAGGTGACAGCCGTGTTCGGGAAGCCGAATGACATGCCAACGTAGCTGTGAGGTGGGCCCTCGCACCGTCCAACGCGCGAAGGCCAGAAACGCCCCTGAGATGCGGCCCTGTTGAGCCCTGGAATGTCGAGGCAGACGCGCAGCCTGCCGTCCTCGCCAGGATGGGGAGCTACGCCGGGTGGTGGGCGGCGGTCGCCGCGTATGGTCCTCGCTTCTTTGAAGCTCCTGGATCGCCTTGGTGATGAACTCCCGAGCACTAGGCGCTCCATGCCTCGTGCCCTCTTGAGGGAAACGTGTAGCGATGCACGCCTCCACGTGGTCCCCGAGCTCCTCCCTCGTGACGTTGGCTAGGTCTGAGGCCCTCCAGAAGAGAGCCCCCGAGCCCAGCCTAAGGAGGTTGCTGAGCACGCCTTCCTATGCAAGGGAGGGAGGCGCCCCGACTGCGGGTGCAGATCCTGAGGTGGTGCCGCTGGAAACGCCACTCTCATGAGGTCCTGGGTGGAACAGCTGCTTCTTCTTCTTAGGGATGGCCTCAGGAGGGTACAGGGTGCCTTCATTGTCGAGGTCTTCGACTGCTGCAGCCTTGTAACGCCCACGATGCGGCTATATCTCCCACGTGTCGAGGCACGACTTAGAGGCATAACCGCATTGTAGGTATTGTCGCAAGAAGGGTCATCTTCACACAATCCCATGTAATGAACAAGAATGGGATAACGAGAGTTGGCTTACAAATGCCACTTCACAAAATACATAAATTAATTCATACATCATCCAAAAATCCACACATAGACCGACTACGGTCAAAACCAAATGAAAATAAGATAACCCCAAATGCTAGATCCCCAATCATCCCAACTGGGCTCCACTATTGATCATCAGGAAATGAAACATAGTAATGACCACATTCCTCGTCGAACTCCCACTTGAGCTCGGTTGCGTCATCTGCACTGGTATCGTCGGCACTTGCAATTGTTTTGGTAGAATCTGTGAGTCACGAGGACTCAGCAATCTCACACCCGCGAGATCAAGACTATTTAAGCTTGTAGGAAAGGATGGTGTAATGAGGTGGAGCTGCAGCAAGCACTAAGCATATATGGTGGCTAACATACGCAAATGAGAGCGAGAAGAGAAGCAACGCAACGGTCGTGAAGCTAGAAATGATCAAGAAGTGATCCTGAAACTACTTACGTTCATGTATAACTCAAACCGTGTTCACTTCCCGTACTCCGCCGAAAAGAGACCATCACGGCTACACACACGGTTGATGTATTTTAATTAAGTCAAGTGTCAAGTTCTCTACAACCGGACATTAACAAATTCCCATCTGCCTCATAACCGCGGGCACGGCTTTCGAAAGATAATACCCTGCAGGGGTGTCCCAACTTAGCCCATTATAAGCTCTCACGGTCAACGAAGGATAAACCTTCTCCCGGGAAGACCCGATCAGTCTCGGAATCCCGGTTTACAAGACATTTCGACAATGGTAAAACAAGACCAGCAAAGCCGCCCGAATGTGCCGACAAATCCCGATAGGAGCTGCACATATCTCATTCTCAGGGAACACCGGATGGGCAAGATGTCGGGTTGGCATAGACCTCGGTTGCCCAGGGGGCGCCGGACATCGCCCAGTTTGGGCCAGCACTCGAAGGAGCACTGGTCCGGGGGGTTAAATAAAGATGACCCTCGGGCTCGCGAAAACCCAAGGGAAAAAGGCTTAGGTAGGCAAATGTAAAACCAAGGTTGGGCCTTGCTGGAGGAGTTTTATTCAAGGCGAACTGTCAAGGGGGTCCCATAAATCACCCAACCGCGTAAGAAACGCAAACTCAAGGAAGATAACACTGGTATGACGGAAACTAGGGCGGCAAGAGTGGAACAAAACACCAGGCATAAGGCCGAGCCTTCCACCCTTTACCAAATATATAGATGCATTAATTAAATAAGAGATATTGTGATATGCCAAAATAACCATGTTCCAACATGGAACCAACTTCACCTTCACCTGCAACTAGCAACGCTATAAGAAGGGCTGAGCAAAAGCGGTAACTTAGCCAAACAACGGTTTGCTAGGAAAGGATGGTTAAAGGCTTGACATGGCAAATATGGGAGGCATGATATAGCAAGTGGTAGGTAGCGCAACATGGCAATAGAACGAACAACTAGCAAAGCAAATATAGAAGTGATTTCGAGGGTATGGTCATCTTGCCTGCAAGGTTCTCAGAGTTGTCGAAAGCTTGATCCTCGTAAGCATACTCAACAGGTTCCTCGTTCACGAACTTGTCTCCCGGCTCTACCCACATCAAGAACAGAAGCAATGGAACCACAATCAATCACGGGAAATGCACAAGCAACATGATGCAATACATGCATGATATGCGAGATATGATATGCGATGCGTATGCGTGCTCCGGAAGAAAAAGGATGAACAAGGCATCAACTTGGAAACCAAGTATGCCACTGTGAAGATGAGATGATTTCGGTCAAAATCGGTATAAAGATCACCGGAAACGGATGCACGGTTTGCAAATGGCGAGCAAAACAAGAATGACATGATTCTGCGATTAACAGCATGATAGCACTTAGAATACATCAAGTAACTATGCTACAGCACCCCAACATAGCAACAAAGCATAAGGCAGTGATCTACAGGAGATTCTTGACAAAAGATGAACACTGAGCTACGGCTAGATCACACAATAACAGGTTCAAACAAGCATGGCAAACGTGCAAAAAGATATCAGCTTCACAGACTTGGTGAAAATACTGGACATGGCATAAACAGCATCAGGTAGCAATGTTCAGAGCAAGCAATCAACATGCTACAGGAACTTAACATAGCAAAGCAAGGCATGGCATGAATCTACTAAAAGCATAGAACAAAAGTCCCTTACTGGCCATGAGCCAAAAAGGATCAGAAGATATGATGGCACCCATGTAAACATAGCAAGTTTCGTTAACAGGTTTCAGACTTGGCAGAAAACCGAACATGGCATTAAAAGAATTATGAAGGCATCTTTGTGAGCTCGATTCACTCATTACAAAGCAATGCATGACAAAACAAGCATACCTACAGCACGATGGCATGTTTATGAAGCTAACCATGGCAAGAGCAACTTCAAATCATGTATGGATCAACTACAACCACCTTGGCAAAATTGAATATCATGTCAACAATCTGCCAGAAATATTTTGTAGCAAAAGTAGAGCAAGATTGAGACATGCTAGGGCACTCCATAATTGCAAACAGGCGCATGGATGGATATAGCACAACTATATCTACAAGACATCCTTACTGAACATACTCAAAATAAGCATGGATCTCACTGTAGCCCCATGGATACATGGCAACAAAATAACAGCAGGTAAAAGACATCACGAAGCCTAGTTTGCATGCTTGTGCTAGTCACCACATAGATCACAAAAATACATGGCATACACCTCTGTAAATATGGCATGGCATAGATCAAAACACCTGTATAGCTCAAGCCCATAAGATGCACACATCAAATGCAACAAAAATAACAAAACATCAAGTTCTGATAAGTAACTGCAGTAAACATTATATAGCACTCCTGCACCAGAGATTTGGACATCAAGATGAACTCAAACATGCATGGCACAATGGAAAAAAATCAAGAGCATCTCATGATGAACATTTCGATATATCACACGCATGAAACGGAGCAGTATGCAATGAGATATGATGCGATGAACAGGGCAACATAAAGTGACAGAAGAAAAGACTTGAGAGGAAATTCGGGGTCAACCTCTCCCAGATCTAGGGTTCTTCTCGCGAAACGAGGATGACCGGAGGAGAGGGCGATGGCGGCCGGAGCTCGGGGAAGGACAGCCGGAGCTCGTTGCCGGCGAGGTCGGGGGAGGCGGCACCAGCGGCGAGATCGGCGGGGACGGGAGAGGACGGCGGGGACGGGCGAGGACAGCGGCACCGGCGACGATGCGGGCGGCGGCGGCCACGCGCGCGGCCGGCGACGAGACGGCGAGGAGCGGGAACGGCGGCGGCGGCGGGGAGCCGCGCGGGGCGGAGGCGCGCGTGGGAGGAGGCGCGGGCGCGGGCGCGGAGACGTACGGGCCGCGGCGTGATTGGCTCTGGGCGGCGGCGACTTCGTCAGGCCGGACCGGACATGTCCGGCGGCGGAGAGGGGAAGGGGTTAGGGTTTGATCTGCGCGAAAATTCTGGGGGAGGCACATATTTATAGGTAGAGGGAGCTAGGAGACTCCAAGTGGAGTGCAGTTTTCGCCCACACGATCGTGATCGAACGACCGAGAGCATGGAGGGGGCTTAGATGGGTTATTGGGCTGTTTTGGAGGGTTGTTGGGCGTGCAACACTCAAAAGTACTTTGCGGTTACCCGGTTAACCGTTGGAGCATCAAACGACCTCCAAATGGAACGAAACTTGACAGGTGGTTACCGGTGGTGTACCAAGGCCACTTGGCAAGACTCGGTCCATTCCAAGAACGTTTAACACCCGCTCACGAAAAGAGAGAAGAGGGGTGCGCCGGTGCATGTGGGAGTGTCAGATTGCAAAACGGACAACGGGGAAAATGCTCGGACGCATGAGACGAACATGTATGCAAATGAGATGCACATGATGACATGATATGAGATGCGAGACATGAACAAAATGCAAAACGGAAAAGAAACCCAACCACGGAGGGTATATCATAACACATAGCCGAAAATGGCAAGAGTTGGAGTTACAAATATGGAAAGTTACATCCGGGGTGTTACAAGCCTGGTAGGCGTGCTCGAGGGAGCACACCGCATCTCTTTCTTCACATGGAACCGTGATGATGCCGCCGGTCCCTGGCATCTTGAGGACGTTGTAGCTGTGGTGGGTCACTTCCATAAACTTGGCCAAGGCTGGATACCCAAGGATGGTGTTGTATGGCAGGCGGATGTGGGCGACGTCGAAGTCGATGAGCTCGGTGCGGTAGTTGTCATGTTGGCCGAAGGTGACAGGGAGGCGGATCTGCCCTATCAGGGTGGTGGAGCCGTCGGTCACTCCTGAGAAAGGCTTGGTAGGCTGCAGCTGATCGTATGGCACTTGGAGGCTGTCGAATGTCTCGACGGACAGGACATTGAGCCCTACGCCACCGTCGATGAGGGTCTTGGTGACTTGGACGTTGCTGATGACAGTTGAGCAGAGCATCAAGTGGGCGCCGGCGGTTGCCGCGCACTTGAGCTGGTCTGATTAGCTGAAGGTGATGGCGCACTTGGAACACTTGAGCGGGCACGTGGCTTCGAGCCTGGGAAGGGCCGCATTCACATCTCGAGCGAACTGCTTGAAGATACGCTGAGAGGCTGGGGCTTGAGTGCCACCCAAGATGCATGGGATGGCTCGAGGCTCTTGGAAGCCTCCAGCCCCCTCGTCCTGATGATGGTCGTCATTCCTCCTTGGAGGTGGCGGCAGCGGAGGGAGCCTGGCGTTGCCCTGAGGGCGGTCCTCACGAGGCTGGTCTCTCCAGGCGCCCTCGCGAGGTAGGTCCTGCCGGCAGTCCTCACGAGGCTGGTTGCGCCACTCCTGGCGGGGGCCGCGGTCGTCCCAGCGTCCCCCACTTCGTCCTCCTCCTCGGCCGTAGCCCCGGTCGTTGCGCTCGGGGCGTCGACCGAAATGCCCATCACGGATGGCCCTGAGCTCCGGACAGTCGCTGGTGTTGTGGCTGTGAACGTTGTGGAAGGTGCAGAATGGGCGGTTGGCCTTGGACGACTCGGGGTGGTCGCGGTCGCGCTTCATCTCTGGCTCTGCCGCGAGCACGGCAGCCCCCTTGCACTTCACATCCTTGATCTTGGCCTTCTTGTCCTCCTGGTCGGCAGCTGGGAGCTCGAGGAGGGAAAGGCGCCCTTCCTCAGCTCTTGCGCACTTGGTCGCTATGTTAAACATCTCCAGGGCCGTGCATAGCTCCTCGTGGATGGCGAGCTCTTCCTTCATCTTGACGTCGCGGACGCCATCGGAGAACGCGGAGATGATTGCTTCGTCCGTCACCTTGGGATCTTGAGGCGAATGCTGTTGAAGCGCTCGATGTACTTCTGCAGAGTTTCCCCTGGCTTCTGTTTGATGCGCCGCAGGTCACCCGCAGCCGGCGGGCAGTCACGAGTGCCCTAGAAGTTGGCGATGAAACGCTCGCGCATCTCACCCCAGGAGGAGATCGATCCCGCGGGCAGGTTGAGGAGCCACGAGCGCGCGCCATCCTTGAGGCCATGGGGAACCAATTCGCCATGACCTGCTCGTCACCGTTGGCTGCCTCGATGCTTAGCTCATAGAGCTGCAGGAACTCCGCGGGGTCGGGAGTGCCGTCGTAGCGGGGAGGCAGGTCCGGCTTGAACTTGCCGGGCCAGACGACGCTGCACAGCTCGGGAGTGAAGGCACATCAGCCTGCTGTGGTCACCGGAGCCCGTCGCGGGGGCGGAGCCTGATCTTGACATCCACGCGCTGCCGCAGCAGGCGGCGCGCGGTCTTGACGCAATGGTGCTGGGAGCACAGGAGCGTTTTCTTGCGGCCGAGGGACTTCTTGGCAGCTTCCTTCTTCGTGCACGGGCGCCCGGCGTGGCGGGTCATGCTGCGGGACCGCGCGTCTTGGTGCGAGTGCAGCGTCTTGATGCAGAGGTGGTGGAGGCGCTCCGTGAGCGACGTCGCCCGCTGCTTGAGGTGGTCGAGGTAGCGAAAGGGACGATGCAGGAGAGCCCCCAGCGGCGCTGACGAGCTCGGCTATGCGGTCGAGCTAGTCGTCGACTGGACAGTAACGCAGGAGCTCGCGTGCCATGAGCAGCGCAGCCTGCGCGTCCGTGGGCGCGCGACGAGCGTGGGACGACAAGCCGGCCGGAGTCAGCGATGGGGTGGCGGTGCGTCCGTCCCGCCGCATGGAAGGGTGCAGCGATGATGCTTGCTGCTCGTTCCATGTCGGGCCGGTGGCGGCGTTGGCAACGGGCGATGGAGAACAGCGGGGAGGTCCGCCGACGGGCGCCGTCTGAGCGATGCTAACAGCGAGGGTGGCACGGCGCTCAGCATGGGCTCGGCGAGCGTCAGCCATGGATCTGGTGGAGCAGCGGAGCACGGATCGACAAAACAAAGGCTTCACCGCACCCCTACCTGGCGCGCCAAATATCGGATTCCGGGTTCCGGCAAACCCTTGACGTTAGAACACTGTTGTGCGCACAAAGATCTCTCTCTCCCTAGCTCGCTCTCGCAACGATCTCAAGGCCTAGCTCGACGAACCCAAAGAACAAGAGACACGAGGGTTTATACTGGTTCGGGCCACCGTTGTGGTGTAATTCCCTACTCCCGTGTGGTGTGGTGGATTGCCTCGTAGGCTAGGGATGAACAAGTACAAGGGATGAACAGCCTCCTGAGGAGAGGTGTCCTTGAGCTCGTTGAGCTTGTGTGGTGTCCTTGGTGGAATGGATCTAATCCAAGATGAGATGCCTCCCACGGTGGTGGCTAGTCCTATCTATAGAGGCCCTGGTCCTCTTCCCAAATATTAGGCGGGAAGGGATCCCACAATGGCCAATTTGAAGGGGGGCAACTAGTACAAGTTATCCTGACAAAAGTTGGTCTTCGCCTGCCAAAGGCTCTGGTGGTGACGCCGTCGTGGGCTTCGCGATGACCTCCGTCCTGCCGTCCTGCTGGTCTTGGTCTCGTTGCACCGATATGGAAACCTTTTCCTGATGCCTCAGGACTCCTCGCCTGCGCTTGCCCCTTTAGCACAAAAGAGTCAACGAGTATTCTGCACCCGCTGGCGCCCACCTGGCCTTGGTCGTCATGGCTCACGTCATGCGCACCTCGCGAGGTGCCCCTTGCATAGATATCTCCACTCCTCGGGAGCCAGCCTAGCGAGGCTTCCCCTAAGGAGGTCTTGGCGTCGTCCGGCTCACGAGGCTCGGCCCCTCGCGAGAGTCTTGAGCGGTTGTTGATGAAGATGGGCCGCACCGGGCCGCTGGATGAGCCACGCCCTGGGCCGCAGGCAGGCAAGTCTGGGTACCCCCGTTCCCAGGACGCCGACATCATTGACTGAAACTGTCTATAATCCAAAAAGAAAAATAACATGGTGTACTTGAACTTAATTTTAGAACTTTGTTTACTAGTTTCTGAAGTACATTCATCCATTAATTATACTATATAAGCATCTACTTCATGGATTCATGGATTCATCGCTTGTAAAAAAACAAAAATGAAGAATTCAAACATCAAAATAATACTAATCTTCAAAAATGTCTCTCCCCTTGTAGGCCCAAGCGCCTCAACGAGATGCTGAAGCATGAGAAGTTGTTCACATATGTCGGTTTCAGCATTGAAGGTGACAAAGAGAAGCTGAAGATGTCTTGTTTGGAGATCAACCCCAACAAGTACATCGACATTCAGCGCAACTAGAGAGTTCCATACACCAGAAAAGAGTACGACTCCTTGGTTGATGTTGTAGCCAGCGTCATCCATCCATTCTACAAGGACATGAAGAAGAAGATCGACAGGAAGGAAGACCATAAACTGTGGGGGATCAGCCCGCGGCCAAATTACCTCATCGAGTATGCAGCGATAGATGTGTACGCCACCTACAAGTCATGGAAGATAATTGACAACATCACAACAGGTTCTGAAATTTCAAAAGAGCAGGAGGCTGACCCCTACTACCACTGCCACTATGCGGGATGAAGATACATCAAAGTCTACCTTCATGTTGCTTGCGCTTATGCTTGCCTTTTATCTTGTTGTTTCAAATTCATAGTTTGCTCTTGTTAGGTTAAAACACTTTGCTTATGTCTTGTGTGTCAGGGTTGAACCAGTCTGCTTATGTCGTGCTTGTCACAGTTGAACAAGTTTGCTTATGTCATCAAGTACATTGTTTGCTTGTCTCGTTATATAAGTTTGGTAGCTTCGTATTTTGTTAATGCATCATTTCAAATTCAAAGTAGCTTGTGAATGGAACTTTGTGGCTGCTCTTCAGTACTAGTTATGAAGCAACTAATCACACAAGGATGTTCCATGTGTAGTTTCGATTCAGTATTGTATGGAAAATATAATGTTGAAAACAATTAGTACAATTTGAGTTGCTTAACAACGCTTCAAAAGTTGAAGCAAAAAAATCTTAGTACTTCATGTACTATTCTCGTTCATATGTAGCTGCTAGAAAATTAACAAGTACTACAACAGAAAAAGCTAAGAAGCATCAGCACACACTTATATTGGTCACTTGCAGACTAAGAATGACAGTACTAGTACACTTGAACAGACAGTACATACTACAATAAAAGGTACAAAGAACCATCAGCTCGCAATCCCTCAAAAAAATAAATGTCAGACTAAGCACATAAGTGCTACTATGAATGAACTCTCAGTACAACTTAGTTTACACGCAAGTACTATAGTGCTAAAAATGATACCAGAAGACCCTTGAGAATAATGACAAAAACAAACACAAAAAGAAGGCAAAAACTCAATGAAAAGATAACACTTCCACAAAACTCACAAGAACTACAACAAAAAGTATCAGTCCACATTACTGGTGGAGTCAAGTACTAGATTCGAACCAAAAATAAATAAAAATTGACCGCCCGAAGACAAGCAGGCCCTGACGCAGCTAGATACTTGAACTCGAGCCCACGGCAAAACCGTTGGCGAATCCCTAGTAATCCGCACAACACAGGGCCAGCCGACCAGGGCCCACAGGTCATGAGAGAGAGCGAGCGTCGTGTATAAGCGCTCAGGTAAGTACTCAGAGGAGTTCAACCAGTAGGACTCGGCCACGCTTATAAACAGGTAGAGAGCCCCCTCCCTTAGCGAGGTGGGACTAAACCCAGAGAACACGCAGATCCAGCAGTCTTCAAATCGCCCGCGCGGGCCATTTGGGTCGGAAAAGGGCCCAATAGCATCCATTGTCTCCAAACACCCCACCAATAAGGCCAGTTAAATAAAGTAGAGCGTGGGGCAAATAAATATATACTACAAAAAAATGTTCGAAAACTGAAAATAGAAAAGTTCAAATACTAGTTCGCATGCAATAATTCTAAATACAAAAATAAAAATAATTTTAGCCCTGCACCAAGGATGATAAAAAATATGATGCAAAAACAACGAAATTTTAAAAAGCGGAGAACTTAATAGGCTATCTGTTAAATGTACATAATTTAAACCAGCGAATTAAATATTACTTTCAAGTTCAACTACTAAAATTCAAGAAGTTCAAATAGATATTGTTTGTCAATTCTGCAAAATTTCTTATTTATATAAAATCTGACTAGTTCAACTACTAAAATGCAAGAAGTTCAAATAGATATTGTTTGTCAATTCTGCTGAACTTCTTATTTATATAAAATCTGACTATAGCTCAACCAACGATTTCGTCGTAAATAATCTCAATCCCAAAAAAAACTCAGTTCAAACATACATATGACATCAGTACTACAAAACCAGGAAGGGTCAGGCCACTCACACCACTGTGACACCAATTTTCAAAACCTTACGCTGTATGAAATTACAATTCAGTACACACCGCACTAAACCATAAGTACACAAAAAAGAGAGTACAAAAACTATAAAGGCCTAACTTAGGTTGGGACAGATGAAAATAAAATAAGTCCTAGTTTTGAGCTACAATTCGCAGGGCACTAAAAAAAGTTTTGAGATCAACTAGTGTATAAGACTTCAGTGCAAAAAGAAGACTTAACCTCCACACTGAAAACATCACAAAGTATACGTCACTTAAACAGTACAAAATGCCATCATCACCGACCCTGAGACGTGCAAGTGGGATAAGCAGCTGATAAGTACAGCTTGACAAGACTACTCAGTGCGACCAGTAAAAAACCCTTGGCTTGGACGGTTGGTTCTTCCAGACCACCACCC
This sequence comes from Triticum aestivum, assembly GCF_018294505.1. Classification (NCBI taxonomy): domain Eukaryota; kingdom Viridiplantae; phylum Streptophyta; class Magnoliopsida; order Poales; family Poaceae; genus Triticum; species Triticum aestivum. The sequence continues at coordinate 270,929,097 of NC_057805.1, read as the reverse complement.
GCGCCACCCACTGGGCGGTTGCCATGACGGACTGCAAAGGCGACCCCATGCCACTACCCCCACGACCAGGAAGAACCGCCTCCCCAAATCGACTCCATCCCTGCCACATCTCCAAAAACCACCATTGCCGATTGCATCTCCACTACAAACAACCCACAGACATCTCTCTTCCGAGCCCATAGACGCCGGAGGAGGGCAATGGCCGAGGAACCATCTGCCAAGCGTCATCGTGGCGAGACGTCCGACAAGAGAAGCAACCTCGACGACGTTCATGTCCCCGGCGAGAAGCGCGAGTACACCAAAACCCACACTGGGGTTGAGCTCCACGGCAAGGAGACGCTGGAGATCGTCTACACCAGCGAACCAGACAAGGCCGACGAGATGATGAGCAGGCTCAGGATGAAGGGCAGAGGCTTGTATCCTAGCTTCATGGGAGTTGATGTGGAGTTTACCAGAAAAGATGAAACTCCCCAGATGGCAGTAGTCCTGCAATTATGCATGGAGGAACTCTGCTTGGTGAACCACATCGCAGCGGCCACAAAATGGTGATCCATACTACTCTTCATTCATCTGTTCTACTAGTACTACTCCCTGAAAATTTCTTTAAACTTGTTTCCCAACTAGATGAAACTACTCTAGTTTGTGAAAGTGGATGCACGAGTACATGTTTCTCAAGAAGATGCACTATAATATATTTTGAAACTGATGCACTGGATTAGCATCTGAAATTGTTTCACCAGATTAATTTCTGAACTTGATGTACTAGCATAGCTTCTGATCTTGATGCACTAGTGTAGTTTATAGAGTTGATGTATTAAAAGATGTTTCTAAACTTGATGTACAGAAGTAGTTTCCGAACCTTGTCTGATGTTATTTTCAGCAGCAAAAAATAAAGTAGGAACTTGGTGAAGCACTGGTATAGGTCTTTTATTCAACAAAAAGAAAACTAAACTTGAAGTAAGCAGCACATAGATCATTGACTCTGGTAAATACGTTCTTGAACTTGGTGAAACATTTGGTGAAGCACTAAAGATACCAAAAAAGAAAAATAACATGGTGTAGTTGAATTTAATTTCAGAACTTTGTGTACTAGTTTCTGAACTACATTCATCCATGACTTATACTATATAAGCATCTACCTCATGGATTATCACTTGTAAACCAAAAATAGAAGAATTAAATCTTCAAAAAAGAACACTAATCTTCAATATGTGTCTCCCCCTTGCAGGCCCAAGCGCCTCAAAGAGTTCCTGTAGGAGGAGAAATTGTACACATTTGACGGTTTCAGCATTGAAGGTGACAAGCGGATGCTGAATAAGTCTGGTTTGGAGATCAACCCCAAGAACTACACCGACATTCAGCGACTCTGGAGAGTTCCAAGCACTGGAAAAGAGTACGACTCCTTGGCAGATGTTGCTGCGAGCATCATCCACCCATTCTACAAAAGCATGAAGAAGAAGATCGACAGGGGGAAGACCACAAACTATGGGGGATCAGCTCGCTACCATACAAGCTCATCGTACGCAGGATTAGATGCATACACCACGTACAAGTCATGGAAGATAATTGAAAAAATCGTAACAGGTTGGGAAATTTCAAAACAACAGGAGGCTGGCCCCTACTACCACTGACACTACGCAGGATGAAGATACATGATAGCCTGCCTTCGTGTTGCTTGCGCTTGTGCTTGTCCTTTATCTTGTTGTTTCAAATTTGTAGTTTGCATTTGTTAGGTTGAACCAGCTTGCTTATGTCATGTGTGTCAGGGTTTGAACAAGTTTGCTTATGTATATCAAGTACATTGTTTGCTTATGTCGTTTAAGAAATTTGCTAGCTTCCTATTTTGTTTATCCATCATTTGAAGTTGAAGTAGGTTATGAATGAAACTTGATGGCTGCTATGCAGCACTAGTCATGGAGCAACAAATCACACATGGATATTTTCACAAAAACAGTGGCAGACTAAGGCCAACAACAAATAGTAGCCTTGCACACTCAGTTCAGCTTAGTCCTGTACGGTAGTACTATCAGACTAAAAATCAGTTTTTAGTTTCAGAAGAACACTAAAAAGACTAAGTTGCAGCCGAGGACAACATTCAGTACTAACAGCATCCTGCTAATAGTAGTTAGGAAATTACTAAGTACTGCAACAAGAAAAGCCGAGAACTATCAGTACGTATTTCATAGTCACTAGTATACTAGGAGTGAAAAAGTACTGGTACACTTGAACACACAGTACATCCATTCTACAAAAAATAAAAAGGAACGAGAAGCTTCAGTTCGCATTCCCTAAAACAGTGACACACTAAGAATAACAGTGCTATACAATTGAAATCTCAGTACTACTTAGTTTATACGGCAAGTATTGTGATGGTACCAAATAATGCCTTGAGAATAACCACAACCTAGAAAAAAGAAGGCCAAAACTAAATCAAAAAGATATCAGTTTGACCAAGGAGAAAAATCAAAAGAGAGACAACAGAAGCATCAGTCCACATTGACCGGTGAGGTACTAGCTTCAAACAACACAAAACTGAAATGACCACAGTGCTAGTACAATTGAAATCTCAAGTACGATGATGATACCAATGAATCCCTTGAAAAAGAAGGCCAAGACTCAACCAAATAGATTACAGTTCAACCAAGGACAAAAATTCACAAGAACAAAAACAAAAGCATCAGTCCACATTGACCAGTGAGGTACTAGTTTCAAACAACAACAACAACAACAACAAATGATGACCGCCCAAGGACAGGCTAGCCACGCACAGGAGGATACACTTGGACTTGGGCCCACGGCGGAACCATCGGCGAATCCATAGTAATCGAGACTGTGCGGGCCAACCCTCAAGGGCCCACAGGTCATGGAACAGAGAGCGAGCGTCGTGTATAAGCGCCCAGGTCAGTATACAGAGGAGTTCGACAGGCAAGGCACGACAACGCTTATAAATCGATGGAGAGCCCCCTCGGCTAGCGAGGTGGGACTAAACTCAGAGCGCACGCACAGCCAGCAGTCCACAGTCGTGCGCACTGGCCATTTGGGCCAGAAAAGGGCCCAATAGGAGTGCTACTCCCTCCTCTCCAAACTCTCCTCACCTCACACCATAAGGCCCGCTGAATAAACCAAAGCGAGTGGCAAAGAAAATATAAACTAGTACAAAAAAGTTTGAAAACTGAATATAGAAACGTTCAAATACATGTATGTTTGCAGGCAAAATAACTCTAAATATATAAAAATAAAATAAATTTACCTCTTCAGCACAGATAAAAGGATTAAAAATATGCTACAAAAATTATGATACTTTGAAGTTCAACTATATATGCTACAAAAATAATTATGAACTTAATAGGGCTATCTATTAAATGTAGCTAATTTAAACAAGTGCTTTAACTTTTACTATGGAGTTCAACTACTAAAATGCAAGAAGTTCAAAAAAATATTTGGCTCTCAATTTTGCTAAATTTCTTATATTTAAATAAAATCTGGCTAGAGATCACGTATCAATTTCGTCATAAATAATTTTAATCCCAAAAAAACTTCAGTTCTAATATATTAAATGATATCAGTTCTGCATAACAAGGAAGCGTCACTCCACTCACGCTAGATCCACAAATACTATTGTGACACCAAATTTTAAAAGCCTTACGCTGAATGAAATTACAATTCAGTACTCACAGAACTATACCATAAGTACAAGAAAAGAGGGTATAGAAACTATAAAGGTCAAACTTAGGTTGGGACAGATGAAAATAAAACAAATCTCACTTTTTCAGCAACAACTCGTAATGCACTTGAAAAAAAGTGTTTCAGTTCAACTAGTGTATAAGACTTCAGTGCAAAAATAAAACTTAACCAAAACGAATTCCCGATGAAACATACACAAGTGAAACAGCTGTTCAACCACATTCTCATCATGAAAAAAAGTTTGTTAAACGTTGTGCCACACTTAAAAACATCACAAAGTATACTGGTTATTACATAGTTAAAAAGACATCCAAACACTACAAACAAAGCCTACAATGCTTTCAAGACATAAATCACACAAGTATCCCATTCACTACGCAAATGATAACCAATTCTTCTATGCACTAGGAGCCAAAGACTGAACCTCCACGGGAAGCTCCACCACCATAACCTGGTTATTCCGGTTGAACACAACTGAATACAGATCCTCAGCATTCCAATCAACAATACACGGCTGCAAAACAATAAAACAAATTATCAAAAATCATGACACATAAAAAGAATAGACAATCAGCCAAACACAGAAAGTGAAAGCTAAACTAGAACCCACGTCATTATTTTGAATGTTCTCAACGATCTTTTCACCATCATAGGTTCCCGCATACTTCAGAGTATAATGGCCACATTCATTCGACCCTTGAAGTGGAACCTTGACAAACGTTGGTTTCTTTGCAAAAACCTCCCATTTGGGTTGCTTGCTCGCATTATACTGACCATCACCATACACAGCCTTCATTACTTGGACCAATCTAGAGATCTGTAAAAAAAGAAAATAAACCACACATTTTCAGGTCTCAGAAAAGCAGAAACAAAGAGGCGGAAAAATTAATCTAGTACAGATAATAAATGTCACTCACAATCTTCTCGCAGTCTTTGTGATAGGTGTTCTTTGAAGGACGATGGTTCTTCCCATATGGTAAAGGGTCAAGGATGTCAACGGTACTTCGGTATCGATTCATGACATATAAGGAAAAGTGGTTCACTTTCAAATCCTTTGATAAAACCATAGGTTTGAATAGAGGCATCATGATCTAAAAACAAATGACCAAAAAAGAGATATTAAATATTCAAAATAAAAACCAGCGTCACAGCAAACAAATAACACCAAAAATCAGCTAGTAGATCTCACAAGGTTGGCACTGAGCAAGTCTTCCCCATGTCTAACATAGCTCTTAAAATCTCTCGCGTCACTCTCCACATTAAACTCTTTATCTTCATCACCGTAAAACATATAGTCAAGCACAACCTGCAAAAAGACAAACAGAAGTAGAGAGGGGAAAAGGATTTACAAGCAAAGTATTTTTAAAACTCGTAAAACAATAGGCAGTCTTGCTACACAGAAACAAACGATCTGATTCATTATCGTGATGAAATATGGACCCGGCAAGATCCTTTTTCCAGATGCAAAATCAGCATTTCTCTCGGGATCTCGCTTCCAATCATCAATGAGGAAGTCCATTACATCACCCTCCATCATTTGTCCAGGTGCAAAAACTTCCCAGATGTGTTTCCCAATGAAGGTAGTTACGTTATCATCGGGTTGAGGTATCATTGAGAACGCAGTCCTGCAGCACACACAAGAACAAAAGGCAGGGGAAGCAAGATAATGCATTCATAGCAGTTCAAGTTGTATAAAAAAGAGCAGTTTGAGTCACATTTATCTAGCAGTTAGAAACAACAGAAGAAAAGAAGAGGAAACATAATGAGAGTTCTCACTCGGCATACTTCTCACATCCTTCATCACTAAGAAACAGATTATACAACTTGCGAGCCTTGTCCAGGTGAAGGAATTTATGAGGGTGAAGCTGCTGCATAGGGGAGCAAAACTTTATAGGAGCTCTGGGTGCACACTTCGTGCTTGTAACATTGCCAGACTTCAAAGCAGGATCCTTCCTAGCAACACCAGCTCTACGGCCCACTATTCCAGCAAGGGGAGATACACCCTTGGCAGCAGAGCTCCTGGTGACTCTTCACATGCCAGCGATCTTGTCAAAGGCATCATCATCGCTGTCTATCAATTGCACAATGGGATTCTTGGGTGTAGAGGGGCTCTCTGCATAAGCAGCCGTAGAACCTTTCAGATCTCCCAACCGCCCCTTCATAACACCAGATCTTTTTTTGGGAGAACGCCCCTGGCTCAAATCAATAGCTACATGCTCGAGCTCCGAGAACTGGCTGCCAAAGATCCTGTAGTCATGCTCACCAAGATCCAGCCACTCACCTGCAAATAAAAAAGAAGGAGCGCAACAAGTGTAAGTTCAAATACAGAATTCATGACAGTACTAGTCAAGAAGTACAAGCTGGAAAAATTTACAAAAAGTCGCATACGTACAGGGTTCGATGCCAAACAAACCCCGGAAGTCAACATCAAACACATGCTAGTCGTGTAGGTATACAACAAAGTGTTTCTAATGTCAAGAATGTCTTTGTGGCTGTAATCCAACATTTCAATCACACCATCCTCCCGGCAATGATAGGTCTTGCAGTTTTGTAGCATAAAGAAGCCACAATCACGCATGTTAACAAAAGAAAAAACAAAAGGGTACCTCACAAATTCGAAATACAGGAATACAACCAAAAATTAGAAAACCACGCATTCCAGCAACAAAAACAACTAATAAAAATAATTAAAAACGGATACTCATGTGTTTGGCTGCTGCGGCACATGCACAAACTCGCAAGAGAAACCATCAATATGGGCCGGCGAGAACGGTTTGGCCCTGTCTACGCTGGACTCCCTCCAAATCTTCTTTATATTATCCGTCATAGTCCTTCAGAAACTAACTGCATCACTCCAGGTTTCATCGCGGAGTGAATCAAGACACTCGAAACGACGGAACCTCAAATTCAGAACAATCAAGCACCAATGCCCAGATTCTTCAGTAGGCTTCATGGCAGCCGCAAATGACGGCGGATCAAAAGTAGGGAAAAGAAGCTGACAAAAAATCGCAGAGGAAAATGAATTTAACAAATCATAATGAAACAAAATATTCAGCCTCCAAAACAATAAATAAAAGAGGGAAATCGAAATTTAGAAGTGCAAACAAATCAGATAATCATAAGTTCTAATTGAGTAAGCAACTCACTACAAAAAATAAATGCTACTCAAGTTTATATCCACCGCCCAAACTTGCAACAAACATATCAGTTCAATTTCCTTGCGACCATAAGTGCAGCTTCAAAAAGAAGCACACATCATTCAAAAGTGTAGGGGAAAAAAGCAGGCTACTCAAGTTCATTCCCACCTCCCAAACTTGCAAGAAAACATGACAGCTCTAGTTCATTAGTACAATAAGTTCAAGTTCACCTACTTGGTCAAAACCATCAGCCCCTGATCTCGTGAACCACTGTAGCACATTGGTATCAATATTTCCATCACGGATCTTGGTCTGTTGTACAAAAAGAACAACAGTTAGAAAATTGCCAAAATAACTTATCATCCTATGTAGAAAGCAAAATACTGACCGTCACCCATCTGGTAACTATCAACTTGTCAGTGTCTCGGTACTTCTGACGTAGAGAATATAAAACAATGTCACCACTGTCTGAGTTGAGCATGCCAGTGGGGACAAATGCCTTTGCAACAGAACCAACACTGGCATCGCATTCGCCATTTTGAAACATCGGCTTTTCACTAGGAAAACACAAAGATGACATGAATTAAAACTACTGCAATGACAACAATAGTCATATGAGAGAAAGAACAAGAGACGAAAATGATACGGGCAAAATCCCAAACTAACTGTTTCCCACGGTTCGTGCGCAACCTCGTAACAGCGAAGAAAAACGAATCAACCTTAGCAACATTAGCACCTTCTGCTTGCAGAAAAAGAAGAAAAAATAATAAGTTCAAGCACTACAAGTGAACAAGTCCAAAATACCATAAATGAGAAGTACGCCCCATTTACAAGTCCTTACCTGCACTTTCAGCGTTTGACGACGGGAGTTCATGTGATGACAGCAATATGCCTGCATTTTCAGGGTTTGACGACAGAAGATCTTGTGAGGACAACAATATGGCTGCGCTTTCAGGGTCTGAAGAAAGAAAATCCTTGGACGACAGGAGCGCCTCCTGCGTCAAGGGGCCTGAAGAAATCGACAGAAGTAAATCATCATCCTCAGATGGCACCTCCTCCATGCTAGACATGTCGGTGTCTTGCAATGTATCATCCCTCCAGGCGGGAAATTTTCCGGCGGAAAATCTTCACAATCAGAAAGATTTTCATTCTCAGCAATACCAACACCAGGCGATTTGGCATCAAGTATGTTGGCAGCACCAACATCCTCATCAGCAACTTTGCTATCAATACCGCGCCCACTGCTTAATGGAACACCACAAGCATCATCTCCAACACTAATGGCAGCCTCGCGCTCAACATCACTCATCTGAAAAAATAAAAATTCAGAAAGTGAATAATATGAGCAAAACTAACAATCAAAAAAGCTAGCAAGCACATAAACAAACCTTAGCAGCATCCACAGCAACATCACCGATCTTGCTGCTACTAACATTCAAAGAAACGTCACCGATGGTCGAAAAAGGCTCATCACCAACAACAGGACCCTGATTCATAGTAATGAAGCAAAAACAATGCTATTATTAGCAACAATACACACAAGGAATTAAACTACACTAACAAAAGGTCAGTATCACCTACAAACTCTTAACGGTGTGGGATAGAAAAATGAACATGTAAGGCACAGTGGTGCGCATGAAAATTCAAGAATATATATACACACAATAAAAAAATAAAAAAACCTTGCTCTTATCAGTAGATGGATCATTAACTCCACAGTCAACAGCAGCCTCAACATCATGACTGGTCTCCTGCATGAAAGAAAAATTAATAAACAGATGAACATGAGAAAGCTCAACTACAATACTGATAGCAGAACAACGTAGTAAAAATGCAAACATCAAGGACTGACTCACATCAACAATAGGGGACTCCAAGCCAACATCATTCGTATGGTGGTCAGAAACATTAGCCTCAGTACCATCACCAGCCCTGCTATCAGTGGCAGCAACCTCATCCTACTCAATCTGTCTGATAACAACATTGGCACACTTTCTTCATATGGCTTGCAGCGAGAGTCTTGCATAGTTTTGAAACGCTTCATGTTGTTCAACAGACGTACCGAGCTTTGAATTAGTTGAGCAGCACCATCATGCATATCACTAATTAAAATTCTCTCCATCTCAATATAGTCCGCTGCTTCCTCAGCATTAAATTGATGACCGCTGGGGAGGATACCATTGATACAGCTCACACGCTCAACTGTAGTTGGGACCTTTTCCAGCTCAGAACACTCATTACTAAAAATATGCTCAGCATGCTTCAACACAGAAACAGCTACATCAATACCAAAACCCTGCCTCTGTGAAGTACTAGCCTTACTAGGGCCAGGGGGAACATAACCAGCACCCTCAACACCACGACCATCTCTCAACTCATCGTGTAGAGATGAAATCTTGCGAACCTGAGACGACATCTCCAGGACTGACCGTTTATACACTCGGAAATAGACAACTTCCTCATGAGTTTTCCACTACGAACAAGGGGGAAAAGAGTTAATTAATCAATGCAACACACAGGGAAAAATAAACATTATATTAACATATTTAAATCCACAGTACTAATGATCTTTCACTATCAGTGCCGATGTGTTAGTATTTACAAACAGGTCAGTTGAACAAGAGATTCAGTTCAACCACACATGACACAACACTACTAAAAATCATACCTAAACCTCACAAAGCTTAAGAAATGACAAAATCTAAACAGGTAACTCTGCAGTACACATGTTCACTCCAGCAAAAATAGCTATACCTAAAAAAAGGTCTGCAAGACACGAGAGAAATAAGACTCACTGGAAGCTTCCCACGCCCAAGTCTTTGGATAGGCGTTGCCTTTTCTTATCAAATCTGCATCAGCCAGATCGGAAAGCTTGTCCTGGTCCATGAAACATATGCGGGGGACTCGCATGTCAACCTCTGGAATCTTGCCACGGATAAGGAAGTCAAGGTACATTAGTACAGGCCCTATAGCACAGCCTGTGATTACCTTCCCAAGGGTAACACCATCTTGGTACCTGACAATAGCCCTTCTAAGCTCATCAACCATCAGCTGGCAATAATCCATATTAGCCATGTCTTCAATGACGAGATCCTCAAACATTGCTGCCTCTCTGGAAACACGAGGGGCGGCACCAGGTAACACAACCTTCATAAACACAATAATGAAGAACACTTTGAGAGCAAGGTCATCTTTTCTAGGATCCTTGACAAGCACCTTGAGCTTATCCCTCAAATCCTTCGTCTTGAATCTCTGTTCCTGCTAATGTCAAGCTCCGATCTTAACTTCATCAGAGCGTCATCATATCCGTCCTATGACGGCCTTGGTGCAGAATGACCGCCACGAGGGAACCCAAATAGTTGCTATATACCATCGCTAGTGATGCGAAGCTTTTTATTAGCCTCACCCATGTCAAGAGTCATCGTATCAGGACCTATCTTCAGGTACAAAACTCCCATCAGAGAGCAGGAAATGTTAGACTTCACCTTCCACTTGAAGATAGAACCAAAACCAGCTGCACGAACCCTAGCCACATGGCGACTCTCAAGCAATCGAGCATAAGCATCAATCTCTCTCAACGAACATCGCACGGTTAAATTCAATCGCTGTAGGTCACCTTCATCCAAAGCAACTTTTCCGTCATTGCCTCTCGCCGGCTTGACCGGACCCATAATGCTAACAGGCTGTAAATGAAAATAAAGAAGGCATAGCTTAATTAAATGAATATATAAAACAAAACAAACATATGAAGGCAAGAAGAAAAAAAGATTACACAAGTTCAACTCTTAAAACAACATCAATACCACCCTCAATTGATGCAAACAATGACCAGCCCTCACTTGGCCAGCATACCAACACAGACACAATTAAATCATTGCAAACACGTACCACTGCATATTCATCTTCAGAATCGACTTCGATATCATCTTCTTTAGATGCAGGATCTTCAGCTTCGACACGAGCACGCTTCTTCACACCTTTGTTCACCTTCGCAGGAGCAACTTTACGCTTCTTATTTTCCTTCCACAAAGAGCGCTCTGGAAGAGGAGACGAAGAAGGCTTCTTATTTGACAAAACTCATGGACTCCGACGAACAGGGGAGCCACCAAGTGTGTTTGGACCAATCTTCACAGCAACACTATCGCCATCAGCTTTGCTATTACCAGGTTGGGAACCAGCTTTCACACGTGGGCTACGCCTCTGTGTGCCATCAGGATTTCGATCTGACATCTTCCTCTTCAAAATAGCTTTCTTTTCCTTAACTGCATCACGAGTAAACACTTACATCAAGCGAGTCTACAACAGGTTTGTCTTGACAAGCATGTCAGTTCCATGAGATCCAGCATCAACAGTTGAAAAGGCCACATCACCACCTTCATCACCTACACCTTTAGCACCTTGAGCAACATCCTCATCGCTTCGTTGCACGCAAGCAGCCTTTTGACGCCGTTCCAACTCCTTTCTCCTCTGGAAATCACACTTCTTCTTTCTTATCCTTTCGTCCTCGAGCTGTAACTACATAGGAACATCCTCAGCTTGAGTAACAGGCTCAGTGCCATCAACACTCTGTGACTGAGTAACAGACAACTGCAAGCTTCCATCACCACCACCAAAATTAAGAGAATAAATTCCATCATTAATATATTTCACAACATCAGCAATGTCCTCAGCAGCAACATGACTATCATTAACTGCATAAACCAATAACATACGCACACACATATAAAATTAAAACACAATTAACATTGCAGAGACAAGTAAAATAAGGCACATAGCATCAGACACAAACAAAAGGAACAACTGATGTAACTAAACACATTTATGTATGCAAGGTTGTTAAAAAAAGAGCAAATATAAGGGAAACACCAGCAACACTCGCATTTTCTTCTAGAGGATTTGGTATCTCAAAATTAACATTCACGAGATCTTGAAAGCGTTCTGGTTTGTCAGAATCAGGAGGCACTGGCACTCCAACATCTGCAACAACATCATAATCAGCAAAAAGGTAAGAAAAAAGTACATGAACAAGCAATCAGTTCAACTATATGAACACTACAAGTGCAACCAATAAAACAATATCACCCCACCACTCGCACACCAAACTTCAAAATTTCAGCTCTTTCAACATCATAGTAGTTCTTCTCAGACTGCTACAAACTATTCAAATGCCAGTACGACAGTTCAAACTACACATGGTGATCAGTACTCCAACCTGTGTGCAGGTTACAGCAACCTAAAAACTAGACATACCACACATTCCAGGGCAAAAATTAACAACTATCAAAATCCATACAACTTGTAATGTCCATACGACAACACCTATACAACTAAAAACCTAGTAAGCACCAGATCTGATAAAACATCATCAGCAGAAAACACAAAAAAAAGGTTTCAGCACAATGAATTACCTGCATTCAACTTGTCTGGACTAGATGATGTACCCATTGAGATCTACAGACCTAAAATCTGCCGAACCAGAACTACAAGACACATGAACAAAAATTAGGGTTCTTACCTATTTCTAAAACGAAGGATGCCAAACAAATCAAAACTCTTACCAGCAAACACAAACTCCACCACCAAATCCAGTATCACTCACACGAACCACTCGTTCAAGAGCAAAGGAACCCTAGTGAATACAGCCTGAGACAGCACGAGAGCAATAACTTAGAAATACAGGAAAAAATATGTACATAAGGAGACGCAAGGGGAGTCGAGGGCAGAGCAAAGGAGAAAACAGAGCACACAGACCTCCACCCTAGAGTTCAACCCGCCGGCCGACGCTCCCGCGGCGAAACAGGAGAAGCAGCTTCAATGCGAGAAGAGGAGAGGAGGCGAACGAAGAAGGAAGCGATTTGTGGAGGGGAGGGGACGGAACGGGGGAGAGCGAAGGTTAAAAGGTGAGTGGGAGAAAACCGACGGCTAAAGCCCATGATCGTGGAATAAAAAGAAAAAGGGCAAAGCCCACTATCACGGGGTAGTTACTAAAAATAATAGCAAAAATTAAATACAAAAGAAATAATATAAAGGGAGAAACCGAACGGCTAAAGTACAAATAATACCTCATAACAGTACAATAAAAATAATCAAAAAGTACAATTGAAAAACCTTACATAGACTATACAAAATTAAGTACAATGTTTCTCAAAAAAATGACGAAAAGTACCCAAAAAATGGTGGTATGCTTTGAATCACAAATTCATGTTAAGGACTTGCATCCTTACACTCGTGTACACATATGACACCGCAGCACATTATACAATACAGACACCTAACAAATATACCAAAATGACGCAAGTTATGTTACAGATCCACCTCAATGTATGACAAAAACCGCTTCTTACCGACGATGTGTGTTCATCAATCAATACAAAAAAAAAGATGTGTCAGTACAACTATGCCCCGTGGTGCGGTACTGGTTTTTCCCCTAAAAAAGATAACATAAAGAGGGCAAGTCCATACAAGGAAGATGTGTCAGTACAACTATCCCCTCGGTGCGGTGCTACTTTTTTCCCTAAAAAGAAAGATAATGGGGGCAAGTCATGTTACGGACTTGCCTCTGCATGCGACGCCGCGGCACGCCACGTCGTCGCTTGCTACGTCTCGTTCCTGGCTCAGCCTCGCCAGGATGGAGGGGGGTCCCGACCCCCCTCCACCCCTCGGCTCAGCCTCGCGCTAACGCGGCAGTGCGCTCGTTTGACAAGTGCAGTGCGGTTATTCTGTCCCCCCCCCCACGCATCCACACACCCTAAGATAGATAATGGGGGCAAGTCCATACAAATAAGATGTGTCAGTACAACTATGCCCCTCGGTGCGGTGCTGGTTTCACCCTAAAAGGATTAGATAATGGGGGCAAGTCCATACAAGGAAGATGTGTCAGTACAACTATGCCCCTCGGTGCGGTGCTGTTTTTTTTCCTAAAAAGATGGATAATGGGGGCAAGTCATGTTACGGACACGCCTCCGCATGCGACGCCGCTGCACTCCGCATCGTCGCCTGCTATGGCTCGTTCCTGGCTCAGCCTCACCGAGATGGGGGAGGGGGGTCCCGACCCCCCCCCCCCGGGCTTGGCCTCGCGCTAACGCGGCAGTGCGCTCGTTTGACAGGCGCAGTGCGGTTATTCTGTCCCCCCCCCACGCACCCACACACCCTAAAAATATAGATAATGGGGGCAAGTTATGTTACGGACTCGCTTCCGCATGTGACGCCGCGGCACGCCGCATCGTCGCCTGCTATGGCTCGGCCTCGCCGGGATGGGGGAGGGGGGTCCCGACCCCCCTCCCCCCCCCCGGCTCGGCCTCGCGCTAACGCGGCATTGCGCTCGTTTGACAAGCGTAGTGCGGTTATTCTATTCCCCCCCCCCACGCATCCACACACCCTAAGATAGATAAGGGGCAAGTCCATACAAGGAAGATGTGTCAGTACAACTAGCCCCTCGGTGCGGTGCTGGTTTTTCCCCTAAAAAGATAAGATAATGGGGGCAAGTCCATACAAGGAAGATGTCTCAGTACAACTATGCCCCTCGGTGTGGTGCTGCTTTTTCCGCTAAAAAGATAGATAATGGGGGCAAGTGATGTTACGGACTCGCCTATGGCTCGTCCCTGGCTCGGCCTCGCCAGGATGGGGGAGGGGGTCCTGACCCCCCCCCCCCCCCCCCCCGGCTCGGCCTCGCGCTAACGCGGCAGTGCGCTCGTTTGACAGGCACAGTGCGGTTATTCTGTCCCCCTCCCCCCCACACACACACACACATAGATGCTAAAAACATAGATAATGGGGGCAAGTCATGTTACGGACTCGCCTCTGCATGCGACGCCGCATCGTCGCCTGCTACAGCTTGTTCCTGGGTCGGCCTCGCCGCGATGGGGGAGGGGGCGTCCCTCCCCCCTCCCCCTGGCTCGGCCTCGCGCTTACGCGGCAGTGCGCTCATTTACAGGCGTAGTGCGATTATTCTGTTCTGCCCCCATGCACCCACACGCCCTAAGATTGATAATGGGGGCAAGTCCATACAAGGAAGATGTGTCAATACAACTATGCCCCTCGGTGCGGTGCTGGTTTTTCCCTAAAAAGGATAAGATAATGGGGGCAAGTCAATACAAGGAAGATGTGTCAGTACAACTATGCCCCTCGGTGTGGTGCTGGTTTTTCCCCTAAAAAGATAGATAATGGGGGCAAGCCATGTTACGGACTCGCCTACGGCTCGTTCCTGGCTCGGCCTCGCCAGGATGGGGTAGGGGGGTCCCGACCCCCCCTCCCCTGGCTCGTCCTCACACTAAAGCGGCAGTGCGCTTGTTTGACAGGCGCAGTGCGGTTATTCTGTTTCCCTCCCCCCCCCACGCACCCATACACCTTAAAATGATAGATAATAGGGGCAAGCCATCTTACGAACTCGCCTCCACATGCGGCGCCGCGGCACGCCGCGTCATCGCCGGCTACGGCTCGTTCCTGGCTCGGCCTCGCCGGGTTGGGCGAGGGGGGTGTCGGTGTCAAAACCGGCGGATCTCGGGTAGGGGGTCCCGAACTGTGCGTCTAAGGCGGATGGTAACAGGAGGCGGGGGACACGATGTTTACCCAGGTTCGGACCCTCTCGATGGAGGTAATACCCTACTTCCTGCTTGATTGATCTTGATGATATGAGTATTACAAGAGTTTATCTACCACGAGATCGTAGAGGCTAAACCCTAGAAGCTAGCCTATGGTATGGTTGTTGTTGTCCTACGGACTAAACCCTCCGGTTTATATAGACATCTGAGGGGGCTAGGGTTACACAGAGTCTGTTACAAGGGAGGAAATCTACATATCCGTATTGCCAAGCTTGCCTTCCACGCCAAGGTGAGTCCCATCCGGACACGGGACGAAGTCTTCAATCATTTATCTTCATAGTCCAACAGTCCAGCTAAAGTACATAGTCCGGCTGTCCGAGGACCCCCTAATCCAGGACTCCCTCAGTAGCCCCTGAACCAGGCTTCAATGACGATGAGTCCGGCGTGCAGATTGTCTTCGGCATTGCAAGGCGGGTTCCTCCTCCGAATACTCCGTGAAAGATTTTGAACACAAGGATACTGTCCGGCTCTGCAAAACAAACTCCACATACCACCGTAGAGAGAATAATATTTCCACAAATCTAATCTGCTGACAACTTTTCATAACGTGACATCACATCACGGCCTGGTCATTATTCGAACCGTTTCTCCCAGCCTGCCACTGCACGTTTCACGAGGCGGTTTTTATTGGCACGTCTTGTCGAAGTAGAGATCGTGTTCCCCTTATCACGGGATTCTCATCAATACGGGTATGGGTAACCCAATCGTGCATGTTGGTATGACTCCTCGATTTTAGGCAAGTTCCAAACGGCCACGCGGAGGACGCTTGATATTCAC
The DNA here is from genome assembly GCF_018294505.1 of Triticum aestivum. Lineage (NCBI taxonomy): Eukaryota > Viridiplantae > Streptophyta > Magnoliopsida > Poales > Poaceae > Triticum > Triticum aestivum. The sequence continues at coordinate 270,912,899 of NC_057805.1, read as the reverse complement.
CCTCTTTATAAAGAGGCCAAGGCCTGTCCTTTTCTTCTCGCGCTTAATCGAATCCTTCCCCCGCCCCGAGTTCCAACACCCAAGGCTGAGGCTAGGCGTTTCGGACCTTCAATCATGTCCGGATCCAACCTTCAAGGTCGGTGGATGCCCTCTTCTGTCACAGAAGAGGACATCAAGAAGCTAAGAGAAGCCAGGTATCTGACCGCCAAAATCTCGCACAGGCTGCCTGCTCAAGGGCAGGTCATCCCCACTCCCGAACCAGGCGAGAGTGTCGTATTCGTCTCCCACTTCCTCCGAGGGCTAGGCCTTAGTCTAGATCCCTTTGTTAGAGGGCTCATGTTCTATTACGGGCTTGATTTCCATGATCTGGCCCCGGATTCCATCCTTCACATCTCGTTGTTCATCGTCGTGTGTGAGGCCTTCCTCCACGTCACCCCACACTTCGGCTTATGGCTCAAGACCTTTAATGTGAAGCCGAAGATGATTAGTGGGTGACACGCAGAATGCGGAGGTGCCGTAATAAGCAAAGGCGCCGATGTTCCATGGCCAAAGGGTTCCTTCCCGGAGGTGTCCAGCCTATGGCAATGGGAGTGGTTTTACATCACAGCTCCCCGAGGTACTAAGTGGGTAGCCGCCCCTGCCTTTCGCTCGGGCCCCCTGCCACAACTGGCGTCATGGACCAACAAGGGGCTCGACTGGGGGCCAATAAATGATGTGCCGATATTGCAGAGTCGCATCCGAGATCTCCTCGAGAGAGATGTCAGCCTGGTCACGGTAATGCAAGTCATGCTAGTTCGTCGAATCCTGCCTTGCAAACGTCGACCTCTCCGTATGTGGGAGTTCAACCTGGAAGGACCGCGAGCTATTCAGCACTTCTTCGGCGTGATGCTCGAAGAGATGTATAGATTGTTCTTCGGATCACAAATAAAGTGTCTGGACACCACCGAGGATGTGAGTCTGAGCTGCAATCGTCCAGATACCCAAGTAAGTAGTTATTCGGCCGAACATGTTGTCTATGTATCACAACATCGTTCTGAAAAGTCGCTCTTTGACCAGGACTGGGTAAAAAAGGCGAAGATGATCAGGTGTTCGGCCCCCCTTCCCGAAGGCTCAGCAGATCCAGTGCTGGCCAGAATGCTTGAGCTTGCGCCTTATCAAGCGCCCTCAGGGGAAGAGAAAGGGGGGAATAAATAAGCCGAAAGCGGGCCTCACTCATTATTCATCCAGACCGGGGGAATTAGAGCCTCCGCGAAGGAGGATAACCGGGGAGAAGAATCTAAAATTCCCTCTCCCCAGGGAAGGAAGAGGACCCCCTCTGAAGACTTGGAAACAATGATTTCCAAACGAGGGAAGAAATCTTCGCCAGAGGGTCCTACCCTGGAGGGTATCCTTACCGCACAGTGCCCGCAAGGGGATCAGCCCCCCACCGAGCTGTAAGTAGACAAGAGTACTTTATAGTAAACATATCCTATGCTATTTCCGAGGACAATAACCGAGACGTATGTCCTGCAGTTCGGATCGTAGCCCTTCTCGACAGAGTTCGTCTTCGGGGGATCTTCTTCCGAAGATGATGGAGAGCGAAACACCTCCCCATGCTTCCCCGCCTAATGAGGCGGGCGACCTTGAGGTGTCGTCACGAAGGGTTTCTCCTGATCCGCCAAGGCCGGAAGGTAACCCTTCGGCCACCCGGAGTCTGGAGTATTCGGCTCCTAAGGGGAGCAACAAAAAGAGTCCGGAGCTGTCCGGCGCGCGACCAGACTCACTGCGGAATCTTCTGGAGCAAGCGGCTATCTCAGAAGCACACAGTACGTTAAGGGATATGGTGGTTGAGATGATTTCATCCGCCGAAAGTGGGTTGCATGAAGCTTTTATGAGCCTGCTGAGAGGCTTTGAGGTACGCAAAGTAATATGTATATTTTTGACGGTACCGCACACGCCAGGTGTGCCCTATGTAGATAGTAGCCCCTGAGACTCTGGTTGCTGTCGAAAAAGGCAGCAAACAGAGGATCATAGTCCCAGGTAATAATGATGCCGCCTTCATGTGCAGGTGGCTGAAGGTCCGGTGGCTAGCCGGACTGGTGAGTTTGCTGAACTGAAGTGGCAACTTGATGCGGCAGATGCCGACATCGTGCTTGTAAACAGGCGGCTTGACGAGGCACAGGGTATGTATTCTCCGATGGTCAATATATATTAGGAGGAGCATAATGCTAGTATCTATAATATGCTGTGTCTGCAAATGGAGCTGCCGCCGTGGAGACCCTTCGGGCGGAACTTGCCCGAGCCAAGGAACAAGCCAGGAGGAGTGATGCGGCCGCCCTAAAGGTGGTCAAAGAGTTAAAAGCCGAACAGGCAACGCATTGCGAGAGCAAAGAGAAAATAGCCAAGATGGCTGTTGAGCTAAAAGACGCCGCCGACCGCTATGAGTTTCTCGAAAGGGAAAGTCAAACAAAGACGGCGGACCTGGAGATAGCCATGGTAGCAGCTAAGGAAACCCGCTCTAAAATCAGAGCGGCGAAGGAGGAGCTACGTCAAGCCAGAAATATCACGGCTGGGAAGCCCTTTTTGTTGCGGACGAAGTTCGGAGATCCTAAGTATGCCCTTCTGGATCAATTATGGAGTTCCGCGGACGCGTACCTGGATTTGGCAGCGAGTGCTGCTGATGTGACCAAGTTTTTCGAAGATCAAAAAGATCACGAAGTGGAAAAGTTGTTCTGGTCGCAGTTCCATGCTCCGGCGCGTCCGCTACTGTTAAATGAGCAAATGGCCGAGTGGGCCGAGCTCCATAGGTTGTCCGGGCTTGCCATGAGGTCTGTCATGGATCGTCTCTGGCCGAAAGGACCAAGGCCGAATAGTTATTTTGGTCTTGTGCAACAATTCCTTGGTGATGTGCCGCATATTGACGCGGTAAAGAGGTCAGCATGCATAGAGGGTGCGCGGATGGATCTTGCCCGTGTCAAGACATACTGGGCGGAGATGCAAGCCACCGCGATTGCAACCCAGAATCCGGCCATAGGCCAGGTTTCTGCCGAGCACTATTTTGAAGAAGTCCTGGAAGGTGCTCGTTTAATAGAGGCTCAGTGCTCGAAGAGTGTCATGTTCAAGTGACATGTATTTAGATTGTAATAACAATGCTATTTGAATTATAAAGGCTGTGTTTATACTTTTGCCTGAAAGTATTATGGTGCCTCCTTTGCGGCCGTTTATGTATATATGTATATAACCTGAAAGTTTGCAATCGTCGGCTTCAGCCCCCACGCACATAATGCGGGGGTGTTCGCAAAAGCGCGTGTTCACACTTGATCCAACGTCTTGGTCCATTAAGGAGGTGATAGCGCGGCGAACGAGGCAATTGGACTATATTGCTTTAACACTTTCACTTAACCATAGGAGTTTGACAGTGGGGCTACTATATAGCCCCTGGTACTTCCGCGCTCATCCGAATACGGGGCGCGTACGTACATGACCGGGAAAACCGGCCCTTCGTTAATGCGGAGGAATCCCAAAGATTCCGCTGAGTCATCGAGTGGTTGACCAGTCTTGCGCTTTATCATGACAGTCAGTTTTCGGCTTTCTCTACTGAGGTGCTCATCTGGATGAACCAGGGCACAATCGCAGTAGTTCTCCCGGTGCCACCTTAGCCGATAGAGCGGAATGTAAGGTAGCAAAACACAGGAGCCGGGCAAACCCAACATTTGCCCAAAGACATGATTCGGAGCTGATGCATATAAGGCCAAACTCGCGACGCCGAACACTCCCTAAGTATTCGGTCTTTACAACATATACCGGGCTGGGTAACGCCCTTGATAATGAACCCCTAGTGTCCAGGTACGTGCATTATTCTAACGTGGCGAAATGCCAATAACGTCAGCATCCCTCTCGGTTGTACTGAGTATCCGGAGGATGTGAAGCAACAAGAGACAGTAAAAAAGGTTTACACAGGGTCTTAATCTAAAAAGAAACCTTTGAGCGGGGCCCTCCTGCACGTCTGCGCCTGTGTCTCCGTTGTGCCGTATCCTGGAAGGGTGTAGCACGATTATCATCTGTAAAAGAGAAGACATTAGTTGAAAGTTGTCGTGCAGAAAATTGGTTATTCTCAATAAACCATTAAAATTCAAGATGAGTGAGGTCGAGCCGAACTATAGTCCTATTCCCATGCGGGAAGCCCCTGGTACCGCCTATGGGGGTATATCCGTCAAACCAATCTCAGGTTTATCTAAGCTGTTACAGCTAGTGATGCGCCGGACTCGTCTAGCCGTGTCCGCGGTCTTGACGACCGATCATTTATTCTGGTTGGAGAGGCCATTTTAGTGTTCGGCTGCTAAAGCCACCACACCTTCTTCCGCGCGTAAGGAACGCTCAACATTTCCGCTAACTGTGATGATGCCACGTGGACCGGGCATCATAAGCTTAAGAGAGGCATAATGCGGGACTGCATTAAAACGAGCGAAAGCTGCTCTTCTGAGTAGTGCTTGATAGCCGCTTCGGAATGGAGCAATTTCGAAGGTTAACTTTTCACTTCGGAAGTTGTCGGTAGAACCGAATACAACCTCTAGTACTAGAGAGCCCGTACAGCGGGCCTCTGGGCCTGGCATTACTCCTTTAAAGGTAGTATTGCTTTGGCTGATTCTCGTTGGGTCTATCCCCATTTTGCGGACTGTGTCCTGATATATCAGATTAAGACTACTGCCGCTGTCCATGAGGACTTGGGTGAGATGGTATCCGTCGATAATTGGGTCTAGCACCAAGGCAACCAATCCTCCGTGTCGGATACTTGTCAGGTCATCCCTGCGATCAAAAGTGATCAAGCAGGCCGACCAAGGGTTGAACTTAGGGGTGACGGGCTCTACGGCACATATGTCTTGGAGTGCATGTTTGCTCCTTCTTTTTGTTACGTGAATCATGTTCACTGTTTTGACCTCTGGTGGGAATTTTTTCTGTCCCCCAGTGCTTTGCTGGCGAGGCTCATCCTCGTCTTCACTTGGTGTTTCCCTTCCCTTGTGTTCGGCGTTTAACTTACCGGCCTGCTTGAAGACCCAGCATTCTCTGTGGGTGTGATTTGCAGGTTTATCGGAGGTGCCATGAATCTGACATAATTTGTCTAGAATCTTGTTTAGGCTGGACGGTCCATCTCTGCTACCTTTGAAAGGCTTTTTCCGCTGACCGGGTCGAGAGCCCCTAAATCCGGCGTTTACCGCCGTGTTGTCTCGGCTGTCTTCGTTATTTCGACGCTTGCTTCTGCGTCGTGGTTTTCCATTGCCATCCCTGACTTCAGATGTGCCTGGGTCGCTGGTGCTACTACGGGCCAGCCGGCTATCTTCGCCCACGCAAAAGCGGGTCATGAGGCTTGTTAGGGCTGCCATTGTCCTTGGCTTTTCTTGGCCGAGGTGTCTGGCGAGCCATTCGTCTCGGACGCTGTGTTTGAAAGCTGCTAAGGCTTCAGCGTCCGGGCAATCAACGATTTGATTCTTCTTAGTGAGAAATCTATTCCAAAGCTTTCGGGCTGACTCTCCGGGCTGTTGAATTATATGACTTAAATCGTCTGCGTCCGGAGGTCGGACATAGGTCCCTTGAAAGTTAGCCCTAAAAGCATCCTCAAGCTCCTCCCAACTTCCAATGGAATTTTCGGGGAGGCTCTTCAGCCAGTGCCGAGCTGGTCCTTTCAACTTGAGGGGCCAGTATTTGATGGCGTGGAGATCGTCTCCGCGAGCCATATGGATATGGAGGATGAAGTCCTCAATCCAGACCCCAGGGTCTGTCATTCCGTCGTATGCCTCTATGTTCACGGGTTTGAATCCCTCTCGGAATTCATGATCCAATACCTCATCGGTGAAGCATAGGGGGTGTGCGGCACCCCTGTATTTGGATGTATCGTGGCGTTCTGACGGTTGTAGTGTTCAGTTTTGATTCTGTGCTGGAGCGCGCTTCCTAGATCCGTAGATGAATCTGGTAATGTTGTCTTTTGATGCAAGTCCTCACGTAAATCATGTGCTGACTTATGTGCGGCCTCGTTAGCCGCCCTATCGCGGCCACGAGGTGGTCGATCCGACCAATCAGCCGTTTTATTTTTCGGCTATGTAGGTTCTAAGGCCTCGTCATCGAATTCAGGCAGCAGCTTGCGCTTTGGGTAACTCTTTGTGTGGCGACTGCCACCGTACTTTTCCGCAGTGTCCAGCACTTTGTTCCATCTACTGATGAGTGTATTTTGCACGGCCTTAAGCCTTTGTTTCTGCTTCTTGAGACTCCTCGCGGTGGCAATAAGCCTTCTGTGGAGGTTCTCTTGTTCCAAGTTCCTTTCCGGGATGATATGTACATCGTCATCCGTACTATTCTCCTCTCCGGAGACAGGTTGATGATTTCTACCCTCGGCGTCGCCGTGATCGGACAGTGGCTCCGTACTATGTTCGCTGTCCGCTGGCTCGTCCTACCCTATTGCATTGGAGTCGACCGGGGTCTCATTCTTTCTTGCGCTGTTATCGCTGTTTTTGCCGAGGCGGGATTTGGAGCGGCGTCTGTGTCGTCGCTTTGGTTGCTTCTCGAGGGGGTTATCCTTCGTTGCATCCTCCTGTTCCTCATCATTGTCTTCTTTGGGTGTATCCACCATGTATATATCATGTGATGAAGTGGCTGTCCAGCGCCCTGTGGGCGATGGTTCCTGTTCATCTCCTGCATCGTCGTCCATACCGTTGATGTCTTCGGAGCCGAAATCGAGCATGTCGGTTAAATCGTCGACAGTGGCTACTAAGTGGGTGGTGGGTGGGAAGCGAATTTCTTCGTCGTCCGCATCCCATTCTAGCCGGACATAGTTCAGCCAAGGGTCTCCTGACAGAGAGAGAGACCTCAACGAGTTTAGCACGTTGCCAAAGGGCGAGTGCTGAAAGATATCCGCGGAGGTAAACTCCGTGATCGGTGCCCAATCGGATTCGATAGGCACGGACGCAGGCGGCTCGGAGCCCGTGGCCGGGGACGAATCCAACGGTTCGGCAACACGGGTCTCGTAGGAGGTGAAGTCAGTATTCGGCTCTGTCGCCACTGAGAGTGCGGTCTCCGTGGCGGGGTCCATCCACCCGTCCTCAGATGGCACGATTTGTTCCGGATTGAGGGCCGGAGTAGTTGCAGGTGCGATCTCCCGAACACTGTCTGATGGCAGAGCTAAGTCATGCTCGTCGTGACTGTGCGGCGCACTTGACATGGGCTCGAATCCGTCGAAGATCAAGTCTCTGCGGATGTCGGCGGTATAGTTCAAGTTCCCAAACCTGACCTGATGGCCAGGGGCGTAGCTCTCGATCTGCTCCAGATGGCCAAGCGAGTTGGCCCGCAGTACGAAGCCGCCAAATACGAAGATCTGTCTGGGAAGGAAAACCTCACCCTGGATCGCATCGTTGCCGATGATCGAAGGAGCCATCAAGCCTTACGGTGACGGCACAGTGGAACTCTCAATGAAAGCACCAATGTCGGTGTCAAAACCGGCGGATCTCGGGTAGGGGGTCCCGAACTGTGCGTCTCAGGCGGGTGGTAACAGGAGGCGGGGGACACGATGTTTACCCAGGTTCGGGCCCTCTCGATGGAGGTAATACCCTACTTCCTGCTTGATTGATCTTGATGATATGAGTATTACAAGAGTTGATCTACCACGAGATCGTAGAGGCTAAACCCTAGAAGCTAGCCTATAGTATGGTTGTTGTTGTCCTACGGACTAAACCCTCCGGTTTATATAGACACCGGAGGGGGCTAGGGTTACACAGAGTCGGTTACAAGGGAGGAAATCTACATATCCGTATTGCCAAGTTTGCCTTCCACGCCAAGGTGAGTCCCATTCGGACACGGGACGAAGTCTTCAATCTTGTATCTTCATAGTCCAACAGTCCGGCTAAAGTATATAGTCCGGCTGTCCGAGGACCCCCTAATCCAGGACTCCCTCAGGGGGGTCCGAACTCCCCTTTCCCCCCCCCCCCCGAGGCTCGGCCTCGCGCTAACGCGGTAGTGCGCTCGTTTGACAGGCGCGGTGCGGTTATTCTGTCCCCCCCACGCAGCCACACACCCTAAGATAGATAATAGGGGCAACTCCATACAAGGAAGATGTGTCAGTACAACTATGCGCCCTCGGTGTGGTGCTGGTTTTTCCCCTAAAAAGATAAGATCATGGGGGTAAGTCCATACAAGGAAGATGTGTCAGTACAACTATGCCTCTCGGTGCGGTGCTGGTTTTTCCCCTAAAAAGATAGATAATGGGGGCAAGTCATGTTACGGACTCGCCTCCGCATGCGACGCCGCGTTGTCGCCTGCTATGGCTCGTTCCTGGCTCGGCCTCGCCGGGAAGGGGGAGGGGGTCCCGACTCGGCCTTGCGCTAACGCGGCAGTGAGCTCGTTTGACAGGCGCAGTGTGGTTATTCTGTTCCCCCCCCCACGCACCCACACACCCGAAAATGATAGATGTTCTTCAGTCCATACAAAAAATGTGTCAGTACAACTATGCCACTCGGTGTGGTCCCTATATATCTTACCCAGATGTTGATTAAAAATCCAAAAAATGCTGAAAAGGAATGAGAACAAAGAGAAAGCGAGGGAAACACACTATAAAAAAAGATGTCAGTTCAAGCAGAGGAGAACATTCAGTACTAAAATAAAAAATAAAATGCTTATATTAGGCAAAAAAATCATAAAAACTAGAAGGAAAAAATGCTAAGAATCAAACATATTGACCGCCCAAGGGACAGGCCGACCCAACGCGGGTGGGTACTAAGACTCAAGCCAACTACGAAACCACCGGCGAATCCATTGTAAACCAGACTGCGGGGGCCAACCCATAGGGCCCATAGGTCATGACAGAGAGCGAGCACCGTGTATAAGCGCTCAGGTAACTATTCAGAGGAGTTTGACCAGTAAGCCTTGGCAGTGCTTATAAACAGGTCGAGAGCCCCCTCAGCTAGCGAGGTGGGACTAAACATATAGCGCACGCGCACGCCGCACTGCACAGCCGCGCGGATGAGCTATTTGGGCCAAAAATGGCTCCGGGGGATGGCCCAGTACAATAGTTCGCCCCATTACAAAATTCCAACCAATCACACACGACCAAATAAAATAAATAAATGCAGATAATTTAAAAAAACTCATAAGAAATCAGTTCAAAACAAAGAATGTATAAAGTTCAAACACATGTTGATTGTAAGAACTAAAAAAATACTTTTTTTTGGAAAACTAAATGTAATAAATTGTAATAAAAATTTCAGAAACAAATTTTTGAAAGGTTCGACTACTAAAATTCATAAGGTTCAAGTAATATTAGTACTGTGCAGCAAAGATTAAATTATTTTTATTTAAAAAATACTAGAACTATCACTATTCAACTAAAAAATAAAATTGTGCTCTAAAATTCCTCTGAAATAGTAAGAAAAAATGCTCTACAACAAACGAATGCGGTTGGCCATTGACATCCAAAATAGTTCAGTACTATCATTAACAGCATGTAAGTTCAACAAACTCAAACCTAAAAGGGGTCCTACAACCATCATCAGCGTATATTTTTCGTGTGTGAGCTATGTACATGAAATATCCCAGTAAAAACAAAGGATGCCCATCAGTTCAACTATGGTTATTCCAATTCAAATATATAAAAAATATTAAAAAAAGTTGTGCTTGAGCAAAAAATAGGAAGCATTACATAAATAAAAAATAGCGCATACAATAACATACGAACAAATTGTTCCAAACCATGTGGTAATAACATGGAATTCAACCATCTCACATGCATTGTTTTAAAGAAAAATACTGCAACATAACCAAACGCACACAGATCTCACAACCAACGTCATTTGCCACATTTAAACCTACAGCACATAAATTCTGAACGTTAGAGAGTCATCTTCCCTGAAGAACATAACCATAACCACATCTTCATCCTCAATTCCGTACTCTGCCACAAACTACTTCCACCAATAGTTAGGTTGATGCAACCATCAAAGTCGATGTGGTCGGCAACTTCCATCAACTGATACCTGTTTTTGTCTGAAGTCTCCATCATCGGTATCCCGGAACTAGGAGCAACAATCCTGATTCTGGGTGACATTTTCTGCAAATGGGCATGGGAGTAGAAAATAAAGTGAACACCTGTCATAACTGAATATTTACACAGATCTAGGAACTGTTGCATAACAAAGTGAAAAGAAATATCTGAACGAAAACAAAAACACCAAACTAACTAGTCATATGACCTGACTAAACTGAGGAAATATACATATCAATACCCCTACAGTAAAACATCTAACAAAAACAAACAAGGATTATACAAAAATGGATAAATACTGTTAATTAATGAAAAAATACACACACACACATCCCTACTGCTAATTTCTGACAAAACCAAATAAAAATTATAGACAAACTATTGATAAAACTAAACTACAGATTCGGTCCATGGGATTCAAAATGAGACCTACAAAAAGAAGAAAACAAAAAGAATAGAAACACATACCCATGACTCCTCCAAGTCCCCAACCGTCAGGCGACAAACATAGGGTGCACGAAACCCATGGTTTCTATACAGCAGACATGAAAGTTGCCCATGGCGCTGACTCTCGGTGAGCTCCAAACCAGATTTGTACACACAACTGTCAGCTATGCGCGCCATCTTTGCGAGACATCCGCATGAACAATCCTCCATGGGATACACAGGAAAAGGGAAGAAAACAACAGAGAGAAGAGGGAGGAACCTAGATCTGATTCTGGAAGAAGGAAGAAAAAGGAGGGGGACTGAGCCACACACCACACATAGATGGATAGAATTTATAGCCAGGAAGACTCGCAGATTATAAAAATAATAAATAGACAGGTGGGCAGCCAGCTGGTAGAAAATAGTTATTATACAAGTCATACAACATTTGACCGCAAATCAGTTCAACTTCGGATAAATCAGCAGTTCAAAAGTGCACATAACAAACATATGTAGATAAAACAACTCATTCAGAGGTAGATAGTTAAATTCATTTAGTCATTCAACCATCTGCTCCCTCACAACACAATCTTAAAAACATAAAAATTCAGTACTTCAGTCATAACAATCAAAGAAACGACACCATTTGGCCCTGGTGGATGGATGTGGAGCCGTGGATGCTCTCGCCCTAGCCCAACTGATGATCTGAATATGGTTCCTTCCCCTGCCCTCTGGGAAAAGTAGCTCCAATTCATTGTAGTTGCTAGTATCCATCACCTGCACGCAAGCCGCCTGTTAAACTCTGCCTCCACTTCCTCCTTGGCAGCACATCGTGCCCTCTGCCTGCGCCTGCGCCTCCTCCTCCTCTGCTCCGCTACTGCAGCCCTCAGATCGACGGCATCCCCCTCCTCCTCTGTGACCTCTCCCAGCTCAGGATCCATCTGGCTTTTCTTTGCTGGCAGCTGGTGGAATGAAAGTGACAGCGGGCTCGGGCTTTATACTCAAAGTGCAAATGTTTGGGTAGGCAGCCAGTAGAAAATACTTACTCCGATGTCAACGCACAGTAATACAACTTTGACATGGAGCAGTCCAACTACACATACGGCAGCCATTCAAACAACACTAAAAACATGCAACTTAGTTACACAGTTTGACCAGATTCCAAGAAATCGTAGGCTACAGTCAGCCACCATACACCACCTCCGCCAACGACCAAATCACATGGGAATCCGGGGTAGAAACAACTCAAGAAGCAAAATTGACAACACAAATCTATTCATACAATCCTCATCTCTCTCCTTGCAAAGCCAATTCGAAAATAAAACATCAAAAAAATAAGAACACATGTGTATGGCGGACATCGCCAACGACCAAGAACACCAAAACTTCTAATCAGAAATTACAATGAAAGTATCTCCAAAAACTCTAACACACCGATAATTCTCACATCCAAATAACACATAAAACAACAAACCTGACGTAAAATCGACGGCTACAAACACCACAGTAAACACCAACGCCCGCAACACCTCCGCCACCAAATGCCCACGCCGTCACCTCCGGTGACTTGAGATCGGAAAACACGACCAGGTAAGCGCGCGCACGTGCGAAACCCCATACATGTCTCCTCTGGCAACGAATGGTCCGCAGCACCGCGCCGGAGAACCCCCGGAAGTTCCCCATTTAATCCCTTGTTTCCGTCCGTCAAAGACGCGGGAAGATCAGTTCAGGTAGCAAACCGTGTCAGTCCAACCTGTAAACTACGTCAATTCAAGTTGGGTAACAGAACAATCTTCTGTTACACGAAAAAGAATAGCTCGGATGTGTGTGTGTCTATATATATATATATATATATATATATATATATATATATATATATATATATATATATATATATATATGGGGTGGGACTATTCCGCAACCCCCCTCTAGAGTTCCTAAATAAGCTTATTCAGAAACTACCTCCCCCAACTACCTTGTTTCTTTTCCCGAAGGGGACGAGCGAGCGGCGCTCCGGCGCCGCGAGGGAGCTCTGGTCTGCCGCTGGTTGCTGCGCCGCCGTGCAGGTCCCGAACAAAACCTGGACCGCACCCACCTCTCCCGCTTTGTCTCTCTCTCAACCCCACAAATTTGTTCCCTCCCATGCCTGATCCAGATCGGGCGATGCGCCGCTCCTGTCCCAGCCTCCTCCCCCGCTGGCGGCCATGCGCGTATCTCCCCAGCCTCCTTCCCCACCCATGGTCGTGCGTCCCTCCCTGAATCCTCCTTCCCCGCTAGCGCTGCACGCCGCCCCAGTATCCTTCCCCATCGGCGGCCTCGACCTCCCCCAGCGACGGCCTCGCGCCCGTCCCCATCCTCCTTCCTTACGTATGGCACCACCCACCTCCCATCGACCGACTCCTCTGTATTCCATGGCGAGCAGTTCAGGTCCCCCCCCCCCGCTGCATCAGCCGGCCGCTTGGCGCCTCCCCATGGCCGCATGTCCACCGGGACCAGAGGATTTGCCGCTGTGCAAAAATAGTAGTTAACTCGGGTCGTTGTGTGTAGCTACATGCGAGGAGCAGCCCCTAGCAACCCGTCGTGCCGAGCACGAGCACTGTGGACCTCCCCTGCACCTTCACCCGGGGTGGCAAGCATGAAGGTAGCCGGTGCTTCTTTGATGATACGGTGTAGCTACAGCCTAACTGCACTGCTAATTCTTTTAACTGCTCCTAACTTCTAATTTGTTGTTAACTGCTTAAATGATGTTAACTTCAAATTTGTTGTTAACCGGTGATGTTGCTTGTTGTTAACTGCTCTGCTTTTTTGTTAACTGATGCTCAGGTCAAAGGTGTGCACATGAGCTTGTGTTTGATGTTTCAGCCGTTGTCTCTTCTCAAAACTGGTGGTGCGTGCGCTACTCATAGTGGTGATTACGAGATTGGGGCAAGGAGCAAAGACATACAGAGACAGCAGTTAACTTCATTTAATATGCGCCGGGGATCGACGAGGTGCAGGACCCCTGATGGGGATTTACTGGTCGAGCGACCTCTCTACAGCTAGCTCAATTTCATGGATAAGTTAGCTTAGTTTCAAGGAGCAGTTTGCTTTACTGATAGTTATGTAAAAAATAAACAGAGACCACTGCTTAATTAGCTCTTGCCCCCATGCTGCCAGCGGCACGATCCACTGTGTGTAGTTTGCCAATGCTCAGTTTCATGGAGCAGATAGTTCAGGGACTGGCTGCAGTTATCTTGTGTCCAAAAAAATTAAGTGATGTACACAACTATGATTTTGCCAAGCCCCTACTTGCGTGAGGTACAAAAAATAGCAATCTAAGGAGAGGGTTCAGTTTGTTTGCCAAGCCCCTGCTTGCGTGAGGTACAAAAAATATTTTTAATCCCGGCAGTTAACTCGGTGTTAACTGCCGCAATCCCTAGTAGCTAGCTATTTTACTCCTGGTCAACCGGGCAAAAACCAAAAAAAATATTTTCAATCCTAACAGTTAACTATCGCAGTCTCGACAGTTAGCTATTCTAGTCCCGGCGGTTAACTTGACCAGGGAAAAAAGGAAAAAAATAATTAAAAACAAAAGAAGCAAAAAAGTATTATCAGCCATTGCGGTTAGCTTGCTCATCGCGTGCAGTTAGGTATTTCATACCCGCGGTTAGTGTGACCCAATCAAAAACGAAAAAAAAACATTTTCAGTCCCACAGTTAACTTGGTGCTAACTGTTGCGATTCCTGGCAGTTAGCTATTTCACTCCCGGAAGTTAACTTGACCTGACGATAAAAGTATAGAAGAAAAAACTATTTTCTTCAGTCTCAGCAGTTAGCATGTCAGTTAGCTATTCCGCGCGAGTAGTTAGCGTGTACTGTAGCAATTCGGGCAAAAAATGTCAAAAATGATATTGGTTTTTTTGAAAACTGCTCTTAAACCGTAGCAAATCCAAAAACGTGTTATATATGCCAAAGTTTGGGCTAATCGGTACCTTTCTAACGGTATATCGTACGCATCATTCCGACAAAAGTTTTTAAAATTCCTTTCACAAAAACATTGAAAACTCGTTTGATGGATTTTCAGGTTTTTGAATTTTGTTTAAAAACTGGATCGATTTTGGGAAAACGACCAAAATGAGTTTTTGGCTCCTTCTCAATAGCTATCCAACGGTATATCAGTTGCATCAATCCGATTAGCGGTTAAATAATTATGACCCAAAAACACTGCAAAGAAACAATGCCAGAAAAAGTCTGCCCGGCAGTTAACTAGTATAGTTCGCACAGTTAGCTGTCTGTTCTTGTGCAGTTAGGAACGGTTCCTGAATAGCTTATTCAGGAATGGGTTGCAGAATAGGTGGGATGTATATATGTGTGTGTGTGTGTGTGTGTGTGTGTGTGTGTCCTCTACAGCATTCACTTATAGTTGTGTCTTCAAATTTGCTATTTTTTGAACTAAGTGAATGTGATCGGACCCTACCCCTTATGTGCTTATCCTTCAAATTCTCTTTGTCTCTTCATATGCATTCTGTTGACACGTGTCGAATGTCTTCACTGTGTCCTTGTCAGCTGAAGATACAGAGACGCACATTTAAAATTGTTTTTAATGCCTTATCTCTTTTGCCTAAAAACCGGAGAAGCTGGAATGGCCACCCGACAAACCAGGCGCGTGTGGGAACATGGCTCAACTCTCAGTAAGTTGCATGCATGCCATGTGTCCACCAGATGTGAACCGCCAGGGGCACCTGCGTAATTGCGATGCGCCGCCCATCACCTTATAAATACTCCACCCGCGCGGTCATTATCTCCTCTCCCACCTCGTCGTCTCGCTCAAACCCTAGCGCCACCGCTAGCCTCTGTCGACGCAGGGACGAAGCGCTTAGCTGCCGCGACCTCTTCGACGCCGTCTTCATGCCGGCAGTGGACCTCATCTTCTCCGCCGCCGCCGTAGGTGTCTTCCGCCGCCAAGTTAGGGCGCGGGAGATTGGACTACTTGGCCTCCTCTTCGCCTCGTCTAGCAGTTCATCGAGCGGTAAATAAAACTCACTTTTTACCGCCTGTTTGATCCGTTGAATCTATCAACATCCACCAAAAGTGGTTTCTACACTTCCAGATCTACTTCTTTCTGTTTCTGCATCTCATATCTTGCAAGTATATTCACTTATGCATCCCCAAATAGTTAGATTCCTCACTTGTACTTATTCATGGATTCGTACAAATCTGGAACCAACTCACTTCAAATAAGTGAATGTCTTCGCACTATGAGGTCAATCTCTTCAAACTGATTTATCTTCAAAATCCTCTGAGAATGCATATGACCTCTTCCCCTTCCCACGCATCTCTAATGCTGTCACATGTACATGTCCGTGGGAGAATACCTTGGTTCTCATAGTCTGCATTCATTTGCAGAATTCTTACAGCATCATATTGAATCTCTTGGAGCTAGTTCTTGCCTGACCAGTCATATGAAGCCTTTCGCTGTTGTGAAGCCTTTCAGTATGAATACAATGGCAACTGACAAATCTGCAAGGAAAGGTGGTAGGCAACGTCGTGGCAATACCGCCTTGGATCTGCCCCCAGATCAGTATGAATTATACAAGTCTAATCCGAAGAAACTTATAATCAGCGCAAGTCCGGAATCCAATGGATAAGAAGATATTGGGCAGAGAAATGGTTCAAGTATAACTTCGTAACTCCTGAGTATGCTGAGAAAAATGCTGTCAAGCGCCCGTGGGGCGACATTCTCTACAAGGAACTGCAACCTCTGTCGAAGCCTTAAGACATTGCTAAAGGTTTCTATCCTTGCATGGTCCGGGGACCTCAGCCTGACGATGCCGACCCATCATCTCTTCGATGGTGTCGTGACAATGATATGTACAAGCAAAACTATGTGTTTGCAAAGGAGTCTGCCGCTAAGAACAAGAAAGTATTCGTACTCAACTTCAACCCAGGTCCGTCTGCTCCAAGGCTTGATGGCACTCGTGAAGCCAATCCAAATGTCATTGGCCCCTTCAATGGCTTCGATGGACTTCTCTCCCCTATTGCAGCACAAAGGGCCACAGTTGATCAATCTTCTGATGATGCAGACTCTGAGGATGCTCCTGAGCCCCTGAAGTAGAAGAAGAAGAAGAAGAAGAAGACAAAAACTTCCAAGCCCTCTGTTGCTCCAAATGCTTCTACTATGAAGCCATTGAAAACTGCACCTCCTGAATCAAGTGCAGTCTGAAGATCTATCTCGCGTCTCCAAGAAGCCCAAGAAGATTTCTGGGCATGACCTCACCCCAGCAAGCATTCTGCGCAATGAGGAAAATACTATTGATCTTTCAAGCGATGAAGATCTTGCAGATGATGCTCTAGAGATGCTCATTAAGAGCAAGTGGGAGGCTGAAATATTCAAAGATTTGCCTCTGTTTGATGCAGATATTCACAATCACTTCATTGTTGAATGGTTTGAAGATCCCACCATCAACATCGATGATCTGCAGTTGCCTATTGACATAAGCATCACATTTCAGGGCTGCATTGCCAAGGAACTTTCCATGGCTCAGAAGATTGTTGAGCTGAAAAACAAGATTGACTATGAGAAGGCATAGTTCAAGAAGCATATGGCCAAGCTCAGCGTGGTTGATGTCCAAAACTTCAAACAGATGATGACTGACCTCAAAGCTCAGTTCAACAAAAAGCATGAGGAAGCCAAAGGTTCCCGTGATCGCATGAAGTACTACGTAGAGAAGTGTGTGCAAGCTCACAATGAGGCTGAGAAGAGAAAGGCACTTGGGCGTCCAGGCATTGACCCTAAGCTTGCCGCCAAGAAAAAGAAGAAGTCTGCTGAAGCTAAAATCGAAGCTCCAAGGCAGGAACGACCAAGCATAGTCTTCCCTGCCAGTATGACTGGCTCGAAGCCAAAGGTCCCATCAGCAGCTTCAGAATAAAAGAAGACAAGGCAAGCTGAGGCTGAAGCCAGGAAGAGGAAGCACCATGACACCTCTGATGCTGCTCCCTCCTAGATGAAGTTGAAGACAAAGGCTCCGAAGTCTTCAAGAAAAGAGCATGTTGTTGCCCAAGAACCACAGAATGTTGAACCAATTTTTTTTGCTCTACCTGCCTCTACAAATCGCGAGCATCATCTCGTTGTCCATGAGCCTGCTTCCACAGAGGCTCCAGAGTTTGAAGAGATTCCAGTTGCTGACTCCACCGCAGCTGAAGACATGGGTCATGAAGACCATGTTGAAAATGATGAAGTCCTTCCTCAGCTCGATCCCAAACCGGTATCATCGCCTGCTCCTACGAGCAGTGAACTCATAAGCATTGGCAGTCCCACGACGCCAATTGCTCAAGATGAATTTTGATAAGAGCAACACCCAAACACCCCCCTGCATGAAGTGATTCCCCGCACTCCACCAACTCATGTCAGCACTCCGGTGCTTGAGACCCTAGAAGCAACAACTGATGACATGGAACAGACCACTACTTCACCAAAGGCGTCGCCCTTTTTTCGAGGGCTTCGTAAAGGCCCTAGGCCCCAGGTCTCCATGTCGAGCATTCCTGAAGAGGATGTGCAACACACCAGCTCAGTAGCATGTCAAGTAATCCCTGAAGCCATCCCTTCCGAGTCTGCTCATGAATCTGAAGCCAAAGCGGCTGAAGACATTCCGGCTTCATCAGCCGATGAAGAAAAAGAATAAGATCGAGAAGTCATTCCCCCTGCTAGTGAAATTGTTGTGCAAGAAGAAGAAGATGTGATTGTGCCTGGCCCTCCTGTTTTTGAAGCCACTGATGTTGAAGAAAATGAGGCTGCCACCACCATCACTACTGAAGCCAATTACGACGTCATGTATGAAGACAATGTGGAGCCCGAAGTCAATGCTGCCCCTGAAGATAATGTGCAGCCAACCACTTCTGACGTAGTCGTTCCTCCACCAGTGCCTCACACTATGGAACGCGCTTACAACCGTGGTGGTGAGCTTGTCACTGTGAGACGGCCCATTCTGGTTCCACCCACTTCTCCAGGTCCACAATATGATTGTCATGTGGAGAAGAGGCCTCAAACCCAGAAGCCAAAGCCCAGACTGCCAAGGCTTCCCAATGCTGCAACTACCCATGGCTCCTTCAATGTGTTAAGCTTCAGAGGTCACAATACTTTCTTTGACAGCGACAAGAACCCCTACAAGAAGCCAAAGATCACCTCAGATAGGTTCTGGAGTCATCAACAATGAAGCTATTATTCTTGCATTATGTACAATCAAGACAGGATTTTTCCTCATAAGCGTCTTGATTGCGATGCCATTGCTGGATGGCCATGCCTTGAAGAGGCTCTTGACTGCTTCAGAGATGTTGGGCTACTCCCTTTTGTGACTGACAAGGAGCATTGGAAATAAGAGCTTCTGCTGCAGTTCTATGCCACACTTCACATTCGAGGCTACAATAGGGATCCGAAGACTTGGATCCTTGAGTGGATGAGAGGCGACGTCCATCATGAAGCCAAAGCTCAGGACATCATCGAGCTTACTTCTCCGCCCACTCCTGGTGAGTTATTTGAACCAAGTTGTCAGCTGCATCAGAATGAACTGCAGAGCATCTTTCAGAAGCCAGAGCCCAATATGAGCCAAATGCTGAGTATGATGAAGCCTTTGCCCCATGACGCGGAGTATCCAAAGGAATTCCTTGTCAAGGACCTCAAGTACTTGCCCCGCACAGTATATCATATTCTGAGGCATACTCTGTGGCCAATCAAAGGCAACTCTCCTGATGCCAAACTCGAAGGCGCCATGAAGACATTGGTCTTCTATATCATCAGTGGCATCAGATTCAACACTCAAGATTTCTTCATTCGTCAGCTTGCAGCTTCGGGAATTGATCTGTTTGGCCTCAAATTCTATGCACCATGGGTCATGCGTCTGATCAAGCTTCACTCAACTGTCAACTATCAACCTTCGGTGCGCAATCATGTTGTATTCTTGCCTGATGTTGATATGTCCTATGAAGCCATCTACCCTGAGCCTGCCAAGAAGCCACTCCACTTGCACAATGCTGAACATCAAAGCTTCACTCAGCCCATTGAAGGTATTCATGTGCCAAATCCTTCTGCTTCTGATTATCCTCTTGCTGGTCATTTGCGTCTGCCGCATCGTGCCAACACCGATGCCATAGCCAGTACTATTGCCCAAAGGCCTCAGAAGCGTCCTCGTGTCCTCAACGACCGAGAGCTTCTTGTATCACTTCATCAGAAGCAGGATAGGCATCACGACTGGCTGAAGCGCCCAATGTAGAGTCTTCTAGTTGATGACAATCGCATACGCAATCTAGCCACCAAGAATTCATTCGTTGCACATGAAGCCTGTCGGCGGTCCTGGAAGAGCCTCACGTTACTCTGCTCTAAAGACGATCTTTGTGAAGATGGATTCACCGAATAGTTCAAGTTTGACTCCAGGCCTCCACAATCTGCTAGATGGCGTCCAAGTCCTTCCATTGAAGATTCTGAGTATTCATCTTCGGCTGCAACTGTTGTTGCGAGAGTCATAGATGAAGAGGACGACGTCATTTCTCCAGCGATGGCTTCACTGCACCACGACTTTGCACCAGGCCTGTCTGCACTGCCCAACACCAACGTCGACCCAGCTGCTCCAACATCTTCATCACCTGAGCGCGATTAGACACTCTATGTCTTCAAACCTTTTTGGTACTTACTGACAAAAGGGGGAGAAGCATATGAGTTGATAGTCTTCAAGCGGGTCCATATGGGGTGGTTGCCCTTTTTTCTAAGTTCTTACAACTCTCGTTTTGAAACTATTTGGCTCTTGAGTTGTAACACTTAAACTTGATGGTCGTCTGCTAATTTTGCTGCTACTTTGTGATGCGATGATAAATTCCACATAAAGTCATTCTGCAGACGCCCATTTCTCACTATGCATTTCATTATCTTCATTATACTTATGTATGCATGATGAATTGTCTTCATATGTTAAAAGGGATCTCCACAAAGTAAAACCTGCCATGTGCATTTGCATTCAAAAGCAAACTACTTATATGCACATCTTCAGGGGGGCCTTTTACAACCTATGAAGACAATGCCAATGATCTTTAACTTTCACATACTTCTATCCCCGTTGAAAACTTCAACCAGTTTGTCTTCAATCACCAAAAAGGGGGAGATTGTAAGTGCATCTAGTGCCACCCCTAGTTGGTTTTGGAGTATTGACGACAAACTTGGTTGAGGGACTAATGTGTTTGTGAGAATTGCAGGATAACACAGGTAGTAGTCCCTCATTGATTCGGTTTACCTACCAGAGATGACCCCTAAAAATGTATGAAGACATTGAAGACAATGGTGGTTCGTCAAGACGTTCACGATGAAGATAATGACCTATGAAGACATTCACTTGAAGACTATGGAGTGCAAAGACATAGTTGTTTCGTAGTTTCCTTTTCTTCTTTATTGAGTCATAAGAACCACCATACTGTTAAGTGGGGTCCAAGTGAACAAAGTCAGATGACTGATGTGATGCTCAACCAGAATCCTATGTCTTCGAGCGAAGACAATGAGAGCCAATCTTATCCAGAGTTGGATGAGTCAGCTTTGCTTGTAGCCCAAGCCAAGCTGTTGTGTGTGTTTGAAATCCGACCGTTGGACACGTATCGGTTCCTTAGTGACCCAGGGTCATTTTGGACATATCATATCAGGTTGCCTCCGGGATATAAATAGCCCACCCCCTACAACATATTATTTGTGGCTGCTCAGAGTTAGTGCACGGCTTTTGTCGTTTGAGAGCAACCCACCTCCGAAGCCTTTGAGAGAGATCCTTGTGAGGACAAAGCCCAAAACACCCAGAGCCAAAGAGTGTTAGGCATCACTGAAGTCTTTCTATCCTCGTGACCTGAAGACTTATAACACTTGAGGACTGTGCATCCTCCAGCCGGTTAGGCGTCGCGTTCTGAGCATCCAAGAGTCATTGTGGATCGCTAGTGAACGAAGTATGTGAAGGTCTGGAAGTCTACCTTGAAGACTTGCCAGAGTGATTGGGCGAGACTGGGTGTCCTTAGCTCAAGGGGGATAAGGTGAAGACACGGTGTTCTGAGTTTAATATCAGCCTCCCTAACTAGATGTATAGTTGTCACAGCAACTGGAACTGGTCTACAAATTCTTGTCTTCTCCAAGCAACTGGTTCTATGCCCTTCTTCCTTTACATTTTAGTTTGTCTTCGTGAAGTCATTTCTTGCTTGTCTGGTCTGACTGACTTCACTGTGTGAAGACTATTACCTGTTTGGCTTCATACTTTCTTCCATTCTGATCCATCTACCTAGATGTTGTTAGTCTTCGTACTTTCACTGTACTGCTTACTTGACTATGGCTAGTCTAGTGTAGTTCATCTTCCGCTGCATATCATATAGGTTCATTTCAACCGTTTTTCTTCAAAGACCTCATGTTTTGAAGACTTTCATAAAAATCACTTATTCACCCCCCCCCCCCTCTAGTTGATAACTAGCACTTTCAATTGGTATCAGAGCAAGGTGCTCCCTTGTTCTGTGTGATTCGGTTTAACTACCTGGAGTTTTAGCTATGTCCACTAATTCGCACCCACAACCATCCATCCATTTTGTGGCTCTGGCCAATAATGCGCAAAAAATGGGAGACTGGGGTTCGAACCAGAGACCTCTCGGTCCTTCGCGTAGAAGCAAACAACCACGCCACACAACAGTTGGTGCTAACAATCCAAACCGAGCCTTATTGAACGTTATCTTTCATTGTTAGGCCTGGCCTACCGAGGCCTCCTTCTCTCCACCCCTTTTTCTGAACAATTTTTTTCGCAACGCCGAGTGGGCCGATAGCCCATAGGCCATATGAACATGCACATCGACGGGAACTAGGAGCCTCGCTCAAGTTTGAGTCCACAACAACTTTAGCGAGTTCAATTTTTGACCATGTATTAAAAAGTGTTAAACGAATATAGAAAAAATGTTGATCATGTATTGAAAAATGATAATTAAATATTTGAAAAATGTTAAATATGTTAAGAAAAATGTTAAATGTGTACAAAAAAGGTTAACCATGTATTAACAATGATAATTAAATATTTGAAAAATGTTAAAAGCGTTAAAAAATGTTGACCATGTATCAAAAAATTATGAGAATAGATAAAATGTTTGTCATGTATAAAAGTATATATAATGTGTATGAAAAAAGTTGATCATGTATTTAAAAATATTAATCCAACCATTTAAAAATATGTTAATTTTGTTATTGAATCTTGACCATGTTTTCAAAAAATGTTAAATATGTTTAGAAAAATATAGTGGTTCCATTTTGCAACAAATAATTGCTAGGTTCTTCACACACACACAAAAACACATTTTTGGCACCCGTGGATCAAAAGCTTCTAACACCCAACCATTTGCTCAATTGTACTTTAAATATGGCCAAATATTTTAGAAAATTGATTTGATCCATTTTTGCAATAAATATATGGTAGGTCCTTCACAAAAAAACTCATTTTGGACACTCAAAAAATGGAAAATGGATTTTTCGTGCGAAGAAAATGAAAACTTCGTTAGGCAACATTGTTTATCATTCCAAGATGCAAACATATGCAAAATATGATGTCATTTGACCAAACTATGCCATGAATGTTGCCATAACATTGCCCATTTGCCTTAGAAAGCCATGGATCTTCATACATAATAGCTCATTTTTTTAGAACACTTTTTAGGACATTAGTCATAGTCCAAATTTGTTACTTTTCCTAGAAACTAGGTCACATATAATGACACAATGCGAAGGTTGTCAATTTTTTTGATTTTTTTAAATTTCTTATGCCCGTTTCAAAATGCGATCAAACGGCGGGCATGACCGTTCGTAGCTAGGGGTTGAATCTTGCAAAACTTTCAGAGTATCTCTAATTAAATAGATACTTATGTACCAAGAAATATTCTTGGAAAAAAATAAAGAGCAAACTATAGGGCAGCTGCAGTTCAAATTTGACCCACTTCCAACTAAATCGGCGGAAATTTATCTTTTTCATGAGAGGTGGATCAAAGCTGTTGACACCCAACCATTTGGTCAATTATACATTAAATATGGCCTAATATTTTACAAAATTGATTTGGTCCAATTTTGCAACAAATATATGGTAGGTCCTTAAAAAAACTCATTTTGCGCACTCCAAAATGGAAAATGAATTTTTCGTGCGAAGAAAATGAAAACTTCCTTAGGCAACATTATTTTTCATTCAGCATGCACTCTTGTGCACAATATTAGATCTTGAACAAACTATGCCATGAATGTGGCCATAAGATTGATCATTTCACTTGAAAGCCATGAATCTTCACACATGATAGCTTATTTCTGAGAATACTTTTTAAAATAATTGTCGTAGTCCAAGTTTATTATTTTTCCTGGTAACTCGGTCACATATAATGACACAATGCACAGTTTTTCCTTTTTTTATTTTTATTTTTGAATTTTGCATGCCCATTTCAAAATGCGGTCAAAACGGCGGGCATGACCATTCCTAGTTAGTGGTTAAATCTTGGAAAACTTTTGGTGTTTCTCTAATTAAATAGATGCTTATGTACCTAGAATTTTTTTGGAAAAAATAAAGAGCAAACTATAAGGCAGCTGCAGTTCAAATTTGACCTGCTTCCTGCTGAATTGGCAGAAATTTGTCTTTTTCAAGAGAGGTCGACCAAAACTTTTGACACAAAACCATTTGGTCAATTGTACATTAAATATGTCCTAATATTTTCTAAAAATGGTGTGGTCCAATTTTGCAACAAATATATGGTATGTCCTTCACAAAAAAACTCATTTGGTCCACTCGGAAAATGGAAGATGAAATTTTCGTCCAAAGAAAATGAAAACTTCCTTAAGCAACATTGTTTGCCATTCCAAGATGCACCCTTGTGCGCAATATGAGATCATTTGAACAAACTATGCCATGAATGTGGCCATAAGATTGAGCATTTGGCTTGAAAGCCATGAATCTTCACACATAGTTCATTTCTGAGAGTACTTTTTTAAAATAATTGTCGTACTACCAAGTTTATTATTTTTCCTGGTAACTTGGTCACATATAGTGACACGATGCGAGGGTTTCCAATATTTTGAATTTTTCATGCGCATTTCAAAATGTGGTCAAAACAACGGGTATGACCGTTCCTAGCTAGTGGTTGAATATTGGAAAAAAATTGGTGTTTCTATGATTAAATAGATACTTATGTACCTCAAAACGATTTTCGAAAAAAAAAATCATGAGCAAACTATGAGGCAGCTACAGTTCAAACTTGACCCGCTTCCTACTGAATCGGCCGGAATTTGTCTTTTTCATGAGAGGTGGCTCAAAACTTTTGACACCCAACCATTTTGTCAATTGTACATTAAATATGGCCTAATATTTTAGAAATTTGATTTGGTCCAATTTGGCAACAAATATATGGCAGATCCTTCACAAAAAAACTCTTGGGCACCCGAAAAATGGAAAATGAATTTTTTGTCCAAAGAAAATGAAAACTTCCTTAGGCAACATTGTTTGCCATTCCAAGATGCACCCACGTAAAAAACTCTTGGGCACCCGAAAAATGGAAAATGAAATTTTTGTCCAAAGAAAATGAAAACTTCCTTAGGCAACATTGTTTGCCATTCCAAGATGCACCCTCGTACACAATATGAGATCATTTGACCAAACTATGCCATGAATGCAGCCATAACATTGGACATTTGCCTTGAAAGCCATGAAACATCACACATGATAGCTCGTTTCTGAGAACACTTTTTTAAGACAATTGTCGTAGTTCAAGTTTGGTATTTTTCTCAAAACTAGGTCACATATAATGACACAATGCGAAGGTTTTCCATTTTTTTTATTTTTTTATGAATTTCTTATGCCGATTTCAAAGCATGATCAAATTTGCCAGCATGCCCGTTCTTAATTAGGTGCTTAATAATGCAAAACTCTTGGTTTGTCTATGATGAAATAGCTACTTTAGTACCTAAAAATGGTTTTTGAAAAAAATAGCAAACTATAAGACACCTGTAGTTCAAATTTGACCCACTTCTTGTCGAATTGGTTGTTTCACAAAATTGCTAGAAAGAACGTAAATGCAATCAAATTGGTGATCATCCATGAAATGTGGTCTAACTTAAGTGAAAATTTTAGTGATGCCATTTTGCAAAATATTTTTGGGAGCTACTTCACAAACACCCCCTGTTTTTAGCACTAAGAAATAGAGTAATTTTAATAGCTCATGTTTCCAACCAATCAGGACGCATCCCATGGATCACCCCACTGTATTTGATCTGAGCCGTCCACCTCCTACGGATCCAGCGTCTCTTACTAACCTCTCCTGCCTCCACCCTCGATCCCCTTCCTTCCCGAGAAACCCTAGGTCAAGCGCTGCCGCCTCCCTCTCCCCGATCCGGATCCCTCCTCCGCCGCCCCTCCTCCCCCATCCCCGGCCATACCCCTTCCACCACCCCTCCTGTCCCAATCGCCGCTCTCTCTCTCTCAGTTCAGTGAGATGAGATCCACTCCCGTAGCCGCCGCCCCACCCTCACCCTCACTGTCGATGACCCCCGCCGCCGTCGCACACCACATCGCCCTCCCCTCACCCTGGCCCTGGTCGGGCAGTGCGAAGCGGCGCTCCCGAACCTGCGACGGCCGTCTGGGTCATCGCATTCGAGGACGACGAGGACGCCGACCCAACCATCGTCATCGCCTCCGAGACGGCACGCTTACTAGCGGCATGCGGGGCCCACATCGTCATGGTCGTGCGCAACCTCGCCACGGCAGAGGCCGTGCACCAGGTCGTCCTTGCCGAGACCCCCACCACCAGCCTCGACCTGATAGAGCTGGACCTCTCCTCCCTGACCTCCATCCGCAACTTAGCCGCCGACTTCGCCGACAGGGGCCTCCCGCTCAACATCCTCATGTGCGTCCTTGTTTTGATTTCCTTCCTGTCAAGTTCATCCTTTAGTGCTAGTACTAGTGGTACATCAGTTTGACTGAGGAAAAACACCAGCATCTGCTTAACATTAAATCTAGTCAAGCAATGGACCACAACATATTTGTTTTTGTACAACAACAATCTGTTAAATGATCTGGCCTATATACACATGTTGAGTACCTCTCCTCCCTGGCCTCCATCCGCAACTTCGTCGCCGACTTCGCTGACAGGGGCCTCCCGCTCAACATCCTCATGTGTGTCCTTGTTTTGATTTCCTTCCTGTGAAGTTCATCCTTTAGTGCTAGTACTAGTGGTACATCAGTTTGATTGAGGAAAAACACCAGCATCTGCTTAACATTAAATCTAGTCAAGCAATGGATCCACAAGATATTTGTTTTTGTACAACAACAATCTATTAAACGATCTGGCCTATATACACATGTTGAGGACCTCTCCTCCCTGGCCTCCATCCGCAACTTCGCTGCCGACTTCGCCGACACGGGCCTCCCGCTCAGCATCCTCATGTGCGTCCTTGTTTTGGTTTCCTTCCTGTCAAGTTCATCCTTTAGTGCTAGTACTAGTGGTACATCAGTTTGATTGAGGAAAAACACCAGCATCTGCTTAACATTAAATCTAGTCAAGCAATAGATCCACAACATGTTTGTTTTTGTACAACAACAATCTATTAAACGATCTGGCCTATATACACATGTTGAGGACCTCTCCTCCCTTGCCTCCATCCGCAACTTCGCCGCCGAATTCGCCGACAGGGGCCTCCCGCTCAACATCCTCATGTGCGTCCTTGTTTTGATTTCCTTCCTGTCAAGTTCATCTTTAGTGCTAGTACTAGTGGTACATCAGTTTGATTAAGGAAAAATACCGGCATCTTCTTAACATTAAATCTACTCAAGCAATGGATCCACAACATATTTGTTTTTGTACAAAAACAATCTGTTAAACGATCTGGCCTATATACACATGTTGAGGACCTCTCCTCCCTGGCCTCCATCCGCAACTTCGTCGCCGACTTCGGCGACAGGAGCCTCTCGCTCAACATCCTCATGTGCGTCCTTGTTTGTATTTCCTTCCTGTCAAGTTCATCCTTTAGTGCTAGTACTAGTGGTACATCGATTTGATTGAGGAAAAACACCAGCATCTGCTTAACATTAAATCTAGTCCAGCAATGGATCCACAACATATTTGTTTTTGTACAACAACGATCTATTAAACGATCTGGCCTATATACACATGTTGAGGACCTCTCCTCCCTGGCCTCCATCCGCAACTTCGCCGCCGACTTCGTCGACACGGGCCTCCCGCTCAGCATCCTCATGTGCGTCCTTGTTTTGATTTCCTTCCTGTCAAGTTCATCCTTTAGTGCTAGTACTAGTGGTACATCAGTTTGATTGAGGAAAAACACCAGCATTTGCTTAACATTAAATCTCGTCAAGCAATGGATCCACAACATATTTGTTTTTGTACAACAACAATCTGTTAAACGATCTGGCCTATATACACATGTTGAGGACCTCTCCTCGCTTGCCTCCATTCGCAACTTCGCCGTCGACTTCGCCGACAGGGGCCTCCCGCTCAAAATCCTCATGTGTGTCCTTGTTTTGATTTCCTTCCTGTCAAGTTCATCCTTTAGTGCTAGTACTAGTGGTACATCATTTTGATTAAGGAAAAACACCAGCATCTGCTTAACATTAAATCTATTCAAGCAATGGATCCACAACATATTTGTTTTTGTACAACAACAATCTGTTAAATGATCTGGCCTATATACACATGTTGAGGACCTCTCCTCCCTGGCCTCCATCCACAACTTCGCCACCGACTTCGCCGACAGGGGCCTCCCGCTCAACATCCTCATGTGCGTCCTTGTTTTGATTTCCTTCCTATCAAGTTCATCCTTTAGTGCTAGTACGAGTGGTACATCAATTTGATTGAGGAAAAACACTAGCATCTGCTTAACATTAAATCTAGTCAAGCAATGGATCCACAACAAAAAAATTTGTACAACAACAATGTGTTAAACAATTTGGCCTATATACACATGTTGAGGACCTCTCCTCCTTGGCCTCATCCGCAACTTCACCGCCGACTTCGCCAACAGGGGCCTCCTGCTCAACATCCTCATGTGCGTCCTTGTTTTGATTTCCTTGCTATCAAGTTCATCCTTTAGTGTAGTACTACTGGTACATCAGTTTGATTGAGGAAAAACACCACATCTGCTTAACATTAAATCTAGTCAAGCAATGGATCCACAACATATTTGTTTTTGTACAACAACAATATGTTAAATGATTTGGCCTATATACACATGTTGAGGACCTCTCCTCCCTGGCCTCCATCCGCAACTTCGCCGCCGACTTCGCCGACAGGGGCCCCCCGCTCAACATCCTCATGTGCGTCCTTGTTTTGATTTTCTTGCTATCAAGTTCATCCTTTAGTGCTAGTACTAGTGGTACATCAGTTTGATTGAGGAAAAACACCAGCATCTGCTTAACATTAAATCTAGTTAAGCAATGGATCCACAACATATTTGTTTTTGTACAACAACAATCTGTTAAACGATCTAGCCTATATACACATGTTGAGGAAGAGAGAGAGTGTGTGTGTGTCCACCCTGGTTTATCCCTATTCTATAGATTTGTAATCTCTGTTTGATAACATCAAGTCTATATTTGTTGCTTTGATTCATCCTGTTATGTAGCCTAGTAGTATTAAACTATTGGAATGTTTCTACTTCTGTAATTGTGTGTCTCCTGTTATGCCCAATATTGATGTGCTTGCTTGTTGTGCTTGCAATGAACCATGTGGTATATGCTCCACTCCACACAAGGCCCAAGGGATCATGCGATGCAAGTGACCCCTTTATGTACACACATGTTTGGTTTACAACAGCGCCGGGGTTATGCTACTACCGCGATGGTTTATGTGCCAGCTTTTAACTTTGCTGATTGAAATGAGCTGCTTTGTTCCAGAGGAGCGCCGCTAATCTGGTACTACGGGATCTGCAAAACAACCCTGACATGTGGCTGCATTTGGTGCACATCCTGCAGAACTCCCAGAACCTGAACACCAAGTTCTTTGCCCTCCAAGTAAGTCTCTGCTCCTGAATGCCTTGTTGCAAAAGTTTAGAAGGTAGTTTGCAACTGAATGAAGGTTGATTGATGTCGTGGCTGCAGGTGGTCTTGGATTAGATCATGCATGTTTTACATTCAGTACTGCCAGCACTGGCCATTAATTATACTTGATGTTGTGGTTCACCTGTTATATTAGGAAATGCAGCTGGTCTTGAGATGCGTGCTTCCCTTGTCAAGATGCCGAGAGCATTAGGTCTAGGCCGCATGCTTGTCGTCTTGTACCTCGATTCGGTCCTCGTGCCGTTGTCGATGTGTGCTGCTTCTTTATACATATTTAATCAAATCTATCAAGCAGCTGT
Organism: Triticum aestivum; assembly: GCF_018294505.1. Classification (NCBI taxonomy): domain Eukaryota; kingdom Viridiplantae; phylum Streptophyta; class Magnoliopsida; order Poales; family Poaceae; genus Triticum; species Triticum aestivum. The sequence continues at coordinate 270,883,114 of NC_057805.1, read as the reverse complement.
TGTCATGTCATGCTTGTTGTATTAATAGCCAATTTAGTTGCGTATTACCAGTTCAAGTTGTTTAGTATATATCATGTTTTGTTTTGCTACTGAACACCTTCAACTTAAATGTTGAATTGCCTTGTGTATAAATATGTCAAAATCTTGTGTCGTTAAATCGAGCTTATTGTCAATTCTTGCTTATATCTATGTTTGATGCTGCCTACAGGTTCTTATTCTTCTTTTTTTTTGCACAGGTGAAGTATGAAGCCAAGTGCAAAGTCGTGAAGCCTATCAGCAAGAGAAGCATATTATGTATTGTAATATTAGGCAGAGTGAAATATTAGATAGAGTAGCATATTATGTATTGTAATATTTAGTGTAGTTTTGGATGAACTTCATTTGCTCTCTAGTCTATTTGAAATATTGATTGTGTATATAGTTTCAATACCTGTGAAACGGAAACCTGGCCGGGGGTGGGGGCACTTATGAACATTATTTGACAAATTTTGAAATTTCTGGCGTGTTGGTCCAATTATGATATCAGCATGACAAGTGGGACCAATCTGACCAGTGGCACCAGCACAAAAACAATATGGCCGAAAATGGAGAATCAATAGTCATGGCCCAGAAAATGAAAAGGTTGAATTGTTGGGCCAGGCCCATGTAGCTAACCAAAGTTAGCATGAAAAATATATATTATATGGGCTGAATTAATGGGCTTGGCCCATATAGACACCGAACTAGACCGGGTTGATTCTTATCAACGACCAATTCAATTGGTCGCAAATTTGCCACGCCAGCTTGCCACGTTGGTGAAGGAAATATGCCCTAGAGGCAATAATAAAGTTGTTATTTATATTTCCTTATATCATGATAAATGTTTATTATTCATGCTAGAATTGTATTAGCCGGAAACTTAGTACATGTGTGAATACATAGACAAACAGAATGTCACTAGTATGCCTCTACTTGACTAGCTCGTTAATCAAAGATGGTTAAGTTTCCTAGCCATAGACATGAGTTGTCATTTGATCAACGGGATCACATCATTAGAGAATGATGTGATTGACTTGACCCATCCGTTAGCTTAGCACTATGATCGTTTAGTTTATTGCTATTGCTTTCTTCATAACTTATACATGTTCCTATGAGTATGAGATTATGCAACTCCCGAATACCGGAGGAACACTTAGTGTGCTATCAAACGTCACAACGTAACTGGGTGATTATAAATATGCTCTACAGGTGTCTCCCATGGTGTTTGTTTAGTTGGCATAGATCGAGATTAGGATTTGTCACTCCGATTGTCGGAGAGGTATCTCTGGGCCCTCTCAGTAATGCACATCACTATAAGCCTTGCAAGCAATGTGACTAATGAGCTAGTTACGGGATGATGCATTATGGAACGAGTAAAGAGACTTGCCGGTAACGAGATTGAACTAGGTATGATGATACCGACGTTCGAATCTCGGGCAAGTAACATACCGATGACAAAGGGAACCACGTATGTTGTTATGTGCTTTGACCAATAAAGATCTTCGTAGAATATGTAGGAGCCAATATGAGCATCCAGGTTCCGCTATTGGCTATTGACCGGAGACGTGTCTCGGTTATGTCTACATAGTTCTCGAACCCGTAGGGTCCGCACGCTTAACGTTCGATGACGATTTGTATTATGAGTTATGTGATTTGATGTACCAAAGGTTGTTCGGAGTCCCGGATGAGATCACGGACATGACGAGGAGTCTCAAAATGGTTGAGATGTAAAGATCGATATATTGGAAGGCTATATTCGGACATCGGAAAGGTTCCGAGTGATTCGAGTATTTTTCGAAGTACCGGAGAGTTACGGGAATTCGTCGGGGGAAGTAGTGGGCCTTAATGGGCCATACGGGAAAGGAGAGAAGGGCCTCAAGGGGTGGCCGCGCCCCCCCCCCAATGGCAAGTCCAAATTGGACTAGGGAGGGGGCGGCGCCCCCTCTCTTTCCTTCTCCCTCTCCTACTCCTTCCCTCTCTCCCCTCCTTTCGTCGGTAACTATTGAATTGCCTATCTAACAGTGGAGCGAAGCGGAAAGTTGAACGGGAAACTCGTGAAACCGCTTTCTTTTGAATCCAATTTCAAATTAGATTAGAAAGATAGAAAGGCCATGAGGATGGGAAAATCAAAATAAAATCTGTCGAAAACCAAAGTGGAACGGAGAGAACGAAGAGTCAGTTACAATGAAAAAATTGTTGAGGAATCATGTTGAAAGAACAACATGGCAGGGTTCATCATGACAGGGGCTTTTGCTCATGGAGCTATTTTTTTCATTAGGGATTACAATCCGGAACAGAATGAGGATAATGTATTGGCAAGAATGTTAGACCATAAAGAAGCTATCATATCTCATTTAAGTTGGGCTAGCCTCTTTCTAGGATTCCATACCTTGGGCCTTTATGTTCATAACGACGTCATGCTTGCTTTTGGTACTCCAGAAAAGCAAATCTTGATCGAACTTATATTTGCCCAATGGATACAATCTGCTCATGGCAAGACGACATATGGGTTCGATATACTCTTATCTTCAACGAATGGCCCCGCTTTCAATGCGGGTCGAAGCCTATGGTTGCCCGGATGGTTGAATGCTGTTAATGAGAATAGTAATTCGCTTTTCTTAACAATAGGACCTGGGGATTTCTTGGTTCATCATGCTATTGCTCTAGGTTTGCATACAACTACATTGATTTTAGTAAAGGGCGCTTTAGATGCACGCGGTTCCAAATTAATGCCGGATAAAAAGGATTTTGGATATAGTTTTCCTTGTGACGGCCCAGGGCGCGGCGGTACTTGTGATATTTCTGCTTGGGACGCATTTTATTTGGCAGTTTTCTGGATGTTAAATACCATTGGGTGGGTTACTTTTTATTGGCATTGGAAACATATCACATTATGGCAGGGCAACGTTTCACAATTTAATGAATCCTCCACTTATTTGATGGGATGGTTAAGAGATTACCTATGGTTAAACTCTTCACAACTTATCAATGGATATAATCCTTTTGGGATGAATAGTTTATCGGTATGGGCGTGGATGTTCTTATTTGGACATCTTGTTTGGGCTACTGGATTTATGTTCTTAATTTCCTGGCGGGGGTATTGGCAGGAATTAATTGAGACTTTAGCATGGGCTCATGAACGCACACCTTTAGCTAATTTAATTCGCTGGAGAGATAAGCCCGTGGCTCTTTCCATTGTGCAAGCAAGATTGGTTGGATTAGCTCACTTTTCCGTGGGTTATATATTCACTTATGCAGCTTTCTTGATTGCCTCAACATCAGGCAAGTTTGGTTAATTTAGTTTGTTTTTTTGTACTGTATCAGCACCTAGTTCATTACTCTTGATAGAGAGGGAGGATCTGCCTTTTTAGATTTCTTTTTCTATTTATTTTTCCATCTAGGATTAGAACCGTATACTTGGTAATAATAGCAACGACACATTATGGCAAAAAAAAGTTTGATTCAGAGGGAGAAGAAGCGGCAGAAATTAGAACAGAAATATCATTTGATTCGTCAATCTTTAAAAAAAAAGATAAGAAGCAAAGTTTCTCCCTTGAGTTTGAGTGAAAAAACTAAAATGCGAGAAAAATTGCAATCCCTACCGCGTAATAGTGCACCTACACGCCTTCATCGACGTTGTTTTTTGACCGGAAGACCTAGAGCTAACTATCGACATTTTGGGCTATCCGGACACGTACTTCGAGAAATGGTTTATGAATGTTTGTTACCGGGTGCAACAAGATCCAGTTGGTAAGGATAAAATACCCTTTCGTATTTGTATGGATTTCTGGAATTGATAATCATAGAGGAGCCCTCTTTACCATTCTGTATAAATGGACTATTCTATTTGTATAGATATTGGTAGAGGGGCGTATCCAACCCTCTTTTATCCACTAGTTACCCCTCTTTAGTTTAAGAGTATAGAGCAGTTTGGTAGCTCATAAGGCTCATAACCTTGGGGTTGCGGGTTCGATTCCCACTACCGGCTCCATACTCCTTCTTTATGATATATGCATGATATAATATATACATCATGCATTTGTATCTGGATTTTTTGATTTCCTAAAAGAGTTTTGGTCTAACAGTTTTTTCTCGGAAGAAGAAAAAAAATAAAAGAAAGAATAAAATATGAAAGAAAAGCGTCCATTGTCTAATGGATAGGACAGAGGTCTTCTAAACCTTTGGTATAGGTTCAAATCCTATTGGACGCAATCTTATTTCTATCTATTCTTTAAATAACTATACTAAACTAAAAACAAAGAAAACTTTTTTGCATGATTCAAATGAAAAATCTTTCTCAACGATTCCTATTCTACTAACAAGAGTAGACATGCAAAATTTATTTGTTACTGAAGAGAAAACCGTTCCAGCTGTTCCTGAATAGCTTCCTTCAAAAGGATTTCCGCTTGCTCGGTGAATGTCTTGCTAGAAGATATAATTTCTTGGAATTGAGGTTTAGTATCTTTTAGATGTTTACGTAACTCATCCAGAAATTTATTTACCTGTTCAATTTCTAACGAATCAAGATATCCTCTTGTTCCGGTATAAATAGTAGCTATCTGCTCTTCCACTGGGAGAGGATTTGCCTGGGATTGTTTAAGCAATTCCCTTAATCGTCGACCCCTTGCCAATTGATTCTGACTTGTTTTATCGAGAGCAGAGGCGAATTGTGCAAAGGCTTGTAACTCTGCGAATTGAGCTAGTTCCAATTTTGATTTGCCAGCTACTTGTTTCATGGCTTTAATTTGAGCCGCGGATCCTACTCTGGAAACAGAAATACCCACATTAATAGCGGGTCGAATTCCGGCATTGAATAGATCCGCAGATAAGAATATTTGTCCATCTGTAATGGAGATCACATTAGTAGGAATATAGGCGGAAACGTCTCCAGATTGAGTCTCAACTATTGGTAAAGCGGTCATACTTCCTTCGCCTAAAAGAGAATTTAATTTAGCGGCTCTTTCTAAAAGGCGTGAATGCAAATAAAAAACATCCCCTGGATAAGCCTCACGGCTGGGAGGTCTTCTTAATAGAAGGGACATTTGGCGATAAGCTTGTGCCTGTTTGGAGAGATCATCATAAATTATTAAAGTATGCCGTTCGCAACTCCTGAACAAGGTCGATGAGTCGTGAAATCATGATTGATTGAACGACGAGGAAGACAGATCACGCAAAAACGGATGTACGCAGTTCGTTCACGGCTAGGAACTCAAATGATGTCCCTTGCTAGGCTATCGGTTGACCTTGAATGCAATTTATAGATTCGACAGCAATAGTCCCTCGGACTCGAAAAGTAATAACGAAAATGGCTAATCCAATAGCAGATTCCGCAGCTGCCTAAACCTCGATCCATCCCAGAGTAGCCGCCGGCTGGACGGCGGCGAACGGGGGGCAAACTCCTCAAAACGAAGTTCTACTTTGTCTTTGGAAGAATTGGAAGAATCCCTATCAAACCTCTCTGCAACTACTTCTCTCTGTTCTCAGCAGCCCGAAGGATTTTTCTAGTCTCAAAGTCCTATTAGAACTCCCGCGCTTGCTCCTTTGGAGCCAAATGGATCCGAATTCCGGAATTTGACCTGCTATTCATGTGGGTATTTCACTTTCCAGAGTAGGATCAGCGGCTCAAATTAAAGCAATGAAACAAGTAGCTGGCAAATCCAAATAGGAACTAGCTCAATTCGCAGAGTGACAATAGAAACACGTGACATATTTGCAGAAATAGAGATTTTAGGCGCAATAGAAAGGAATGTTGTCACCGGGGTGGGTGAACCCTCATAGATATCAGGTGCCCACATATATAGAGTCGAAAGAGAGATTGAGTCTGAGGGAGAGGGGGGTTTTCTTGGGGCTCGAGAGGGTGGCAACAAGAAGGGCTTAGCCAGAATCTTGAAACAGGTATGATACTGGCACATATCAGCCTGATGTGATGTACCTGAATTCATTCATGTTCTGTGGAGTCTTTCTTTTAATATTCTTATTTTTTCTCAGTTCAATTAGGAAGCAAATGCGGTTTCAAGATGAACTCAACCTCGAAAAGGAATTCAATTAGCTGTGCAGTTAGCCCTTTTATCTTTAATAATTGGTTGAAATGGATATTGTCTCCTCTAACATAAACCCGTCAATTGATACATACAAGCCGCATATATCATCTATACTATCTATCCTTCTCTCTCTTCTAGAGTCAATCTAGTATTCTTCTTCTTAGGAGGTATTAAAAAAACCTTCTTTTTGGTCTTTTCTTTCTTGCCGCCACTTTAACAGGTGCTGCTGCAATGAGAGCGTAAGTTGCGGAGTTTTTTCTGGATTTTTTTTTGGACTCGCCCCCCCCCCCCCCCCCCCGGCGCGAAAGCAGTTGGTTCCGTAGGGGCAGCAGATCTTATTTTATATGGGAAAAGGCGCGCATACGCTAGCTGGTGGGACCCACTGAGTTCAAGTCCGAAAAAGGATTGGACTCTGCGACATCGCTCCCTTCCTTCACTGAACTGATTCACCCGGAGAACCTACAAGTCCTGTTATCGTTCTTAATTCGATAGCCACGGGACAAGCCGTTTTCTCGTGGGTAGGGGTTGTAGGGGAAGAACCAACCTTTTGGAGGTAGAAAAACATCTCACTCACTAACTAAATTAGCCTCCACCCCTTCCAAAAGCCGATTCACAAGCTGCGGATCCAACGCAGGTTGGGCGGTCGGTTCGCTCAGGTGGTCTTCCCTTATTTTCCCTAACATTCAGAGTTGTTCTGGTTTGAGAAAGGAGCACCGCCCTTGGAAAAGGAAGGGGACTCCAACTAGGATTGGGAATCCTAGTTGGACTCCCCCTATAGGCGCGCCCCTTCTAGGCCGGCCTCCTCTTCCTCCCTCCTTTATATACGTGACCAGGGGGCACCCCAATAGCACAACAGACAATCTCTTAGCCGTGTGCGGTGCCCCCTTCACAGTTACACACCTCGGTCATATCATCGTAGTGCTTAGGCGAAGCCCTGCGCCGGTAACTTCATCATCACCGTCACCATGCCGTCGTGCTGACGGAACTCTCCCTCGGCCTCAACTGGATCAAGAGTTCGAGGGACGTCACCGAGCTGAACGTGTGCTGAACGCGGAGGTGCCGTACGTTCGGTGCATGGATCGGTTGGATCGCAGAGACGTTCGACTACATCAACCGCGTTACTAAACGCTTCCGCTTTCGGTCTACGAGGGTACGTGGACACACTCTCCCCGCTTGTTGCTAAGCTTCTCCTAGATGGATCTTGCGTGTGCGTAGGAAATTATTTGAATTTACTGCGTTCCCCAACAGTGGCATCCGAGCCAGGTCTATGCGTAGATGTTATATGCACGAGTAGAACACAAAGAGTTGTGGGCGATAATAGTCATACTGCTTACCAGCATGTCATACTTTGATTCGGCGGTATTGTTGGATGAAGCGGCTCATACCGACATTACGCGTACGCTTACGCGAGACTGGTTCTACCGACGTGCTTCGCACACAGGTGGCTAGTGGGTGTCTGTTTCTCCAACTTTAGTTGAATCGAGTGTGACTACGCCCGGTCCTTGTTGAAGGTTAAAACAGCAAACTTGACGAAAAATCGTTGTGGTTTTGATGCGTAGGTAAGAAGGGTTCTTGCTAAGCCCGTAGCAGCCACGTAAAACTGGCAACAACAAAGTAGAGGACGTCTAACTTGTTTTTGCAGGGCATGTTGTGATGTGATATGGTTAAGACGTGATTATATAAATTGTTGTATGAGATGATCATGTTTTGTAATAGTTATCGGCAACTGGCAGGAGCCATATGGTTGTCGCTTTATTGTATGAAATGCAATCGCCATGTAATTGCTTTACTTTATCACTAAGCGGCAGCGATAGTCGTAGAAGCAATAGTTGGCAAGACGACAACGATGCTTCGATGGAGATCAAGGTGTCAAGCCGGTGACGATGGTGATCATGACGGTGCTTTCGAGATGGAGATCAAAGTCACAAGATGATGATGGCCATATCATATCACTTATATTGATTGCATGTGATGTTTATCCTTTATGCATCTTATTTTGCTTAGTACGGCGGTAGCATTATAAGATGATCTCTCACTAAATTTCAAGGTACAAGTGTTCTCCCTGAGTATGCGCCGTTGAGACAGTTCGTTGTGCCGAGACACCACGTGATGATCGGGTGTGATAAGCTCTACGTTCACATACAACGGGTGCAAGCCAGTTTTGCACACGCAGAATACTCGGGTTAAACTTGACGAGCCTAGCATATGCAGATATGGCCTCGGAACACTAAGACCGAAAGGTCGAGCGTGAATCATATAGTAGATATGATCAACATAGTGATGTTCACCATTGAAAACTACTCCATCTCACGTGATGATCGGACATGGTTTAGTTGATATGGATCACGTGATCACTTAGATGATTAGAGGGATATCTATCTAAGTGGGAGTTCTTAAGTAATATGATTAATTGAACTTTAATTTATCATGAACTTAGTCTTGGTAGTATTTGCATAACTGTGTTGTAGATCAATAGCTCGCGATGTAGCTCCCCGTTTATTTTTGATATGTTCCTAGAGAAAAACTATGTTGAAAGATGATAGTAGCAATGATGCGGACCAGGTCCGTGATCTGAGGATTGTCCTCATTGCTGCACAGAAGAATTATGTCCTTGATGCACCGCTAGGTGACGGACCTATTGCAGGAGCAGATGTAGACGTTATGAACATTTGGCAAGCTCGGTATGATGACTACTTGATAGTTTAGTGCACCATGCTTTACGGCTTAGAACCGGGACTTCACAAATGTTTTGAACGCCACTGAGCATATAAGATGTTCCAAGAGCTGAAATTGGTATTTTAGACTCATGCCCGAGTCGAGAGGTATGAGACCTCTGACAAGTACTTTGCCTACAAGATGGAGGAGAATAGCTCAACCAGTGAGCATGTGCTCAGATTGTCTGAGTACTACAATCACTTGAATCAAGTGGGAGTTAATCTTCCAGATAAAATAGCGATTGACAGAGTTCTCTAGTCACTATCACCAAGTTACTGGAACTTCGTGATGAACTATAATATGCAAGGGATGACGAAAACGATTCCCGAGCTCTTCGTGATGCTGAAATCGACGAATGTAGAAATCAAGAAAAGCATCAAATGTTGATGGTTGACAAAACTACTAGTTTCAAGTAAAAGGGCAAGGGAAAGAAAGGGAACTTCAAGAAGAATGGCAAGCAAGTTGTCACTCCCATGAAGAAGCCCAAAGATAGACCCAAGCCTGAAACTGAGTGCTTCTACTGCAAAGGAAATGGTCACTGGAAGTGGAACTGCCCTAGATACTTGGCGGATAAGAAGGATGGCAAAGTGAACAAAGGTATATTTGATATACATGTTATTGATGTGTACTTTACTAGTGTTTATAGCAACCCCTCAGTATTTGATACTGGTTCAGTTGCTAAGAGTAGTAACTCGAAACGGGAGTTGCAAAATAAACAGAGACTAGTTAAGGGTGAGGTGATGATGTGAGTTGGAAGTGATTCCAAGGTTGATAAGATCACCATCGCACACTCCCTTTACCTTCGGGATTAGTTTTGAACCTAAAATAAATGTTATTTGGTGTTTGCGTTGAGCATAAATATGATTGGATCATGTTTATTGCAATACGGTTATTCATTTAAGTCAAAGAATAATTGTTGTTCTATTTACATGAATAAAACCTTCTATGGTCATACACTCAATATAAATGGTTTATTGAATCTCGATCGTAGTGATACACATATTCATAATATTGAAACCAAAAGATGCAAAGTTAATAATGATAGTGCAACTTATTTGTGGCACTGCCGTTTAGGTCATATTGGTGTAAAGCGCATGAAGAAACTCCATGCTGATGGACTTTTGGAATCACTTGATTATGAATCACTTGATGCTTGCGAACCATGCCTCATGGGCAAGATGACTAAAACTCTGTTCTCCGGAACAATGGAGCGAGCAACTGACTTATTGGAAATAATACATACTGATGTATGCGATCCGATAAGTGTTGAGGCTCGCGGCGGGTATCGTTATTTTCTGACCTCACAGATGATTTGAGCAGATATGGGTATATCTACTTGATGAAACATAAGTATGAAACATTTGAAAAGTTCAAAGAATTTCAGAGTGAAGTGGAAAATCATCGTAACAATAAAATAAAGTTTCTACCATCTGATCGCGGAGACGAATATTTGAGTTACGAGTTTGGTCTTCATTTAAAATGATGTGGAATAGTTTCGCAACTCACGCCACCTGGAACACCACAGAGTAATGGTGTGTCCGAATGTCATAACCGTACTTTATTAGATATGGTGCAATCTATGATGTCTCTTACCGATTCATCACTATCATTTTGGGGTTATGCATTAGAGACAGCTGCATTCACGTTAAATAGGGCACCATCTAAATCCGTTGAGACGACACCATATGAACTGTGGTTTGGCAAGAAACCTAAGCTGTCGTTTCTTAAAGTTTAGGGCTGCGATGCTTATGTGAAAAAGTTTCAACCCGATAAGCTCAAACCCATATCAGAGAAATGTGTCTTCATACGATACCCAAAGGAGACTGTTGGGTACACCTTCTATCACAGATCTGAAGGCAAGATCTTTGTTGCTAAGAATGGATCCTTTCTAGAGAAGGAGTTTCTCTCGAAAGAAGTGAGTGGGAGGAAAGTAGAACTTGATGAGGTAATTGTACCTTCTCTCGAATTGGAAAGTAGCTCATCACTGTAATCAGTTCCAGTGATGCCTACACCAATTAGTGAGGAAGTTAATGATGATGATCATGAAACTTCAGATCAAGTTACTACCGAACCTCGTAGGTCAACCAGAGTACGATCCGCACCAGAGTGGTATGGTAATCCTGTTTTGAAAGTCATGTTACTAGGCCATGATGAACCTACGAACTATGAGGAAGCGATGATGAGCCCAGATTCCGCGAAATGGCTTGAGGCCATGAAATCTGAGATGGGATCCATGTATGAAAACAAAGTGTGGACTTTGATGGATTTGCCCGATGATCGGCAAAACATTGAGAATAAATGGATCTTCAAGAGGAAGACGGACGCTGATAGTAGTGTTACTATCTACAAAGCTCGAATTGTCGGAAAAAAGTTTTCGACAAGTTCAAGGTGTTGACTACCATGAGATTTTCTCACTCGTAGCGATGCTTAAATCTATCCGAATCATGGTAGCAATTGCCACATTTTATGAAATCTGACAAATGGATGTCAAACTGCATTCCTTAATGGATTTCTTAAAGAAGAGTTGTATATGATACAACAAGAAGGTTTTGTCAATCCTAAAGGTGCTAACAAAGTGTGCAAGCTCCAGTGATCCATCTATGGACTGGTGCAAGCATCTCGGAGTTGGAATATACGCTTTGATGAGTTGATCAAAGCATATATAGTTTTATCAGACTTGCGGTGAAGCCTGTATTTACAAGAAAGTGAGTAGGAGCACTACAGCATTTCTGATAAGTATATGTGAATGACATATTGTTGATCGGAAATAATGTAGAATTTTCTGGAAAGCATAAAGGAGTGTTTGAAATGAGTTTTTCAAAGAAAGACCTCGGTGAAGCTGCTTACATATTGAGCATCAAGATCTATAGAGATAGATTAAGACGCTTGATAAGTTTTTTCAGTGAGTACATACCTTGACAAGTTTTTGAAGTAGTTCAAAATGGAACATTCAAAGAAAGAGTTCTTGCATGTGTTGCAAGGTGTGAAGTTGAGTAAGACTCAAAGCCCGACCACGGCAGAAGATAGAGAGAGAATGAAAGTCATTCCCTATGCCTCAACCATAGGTTCTATAAAGTATGCCATGCTGTGTACCAGACCTATTGTATACCCTGCCTGAGTTTGGCAAGGGAGTACAATTCTGATCTAGGAGTAGATCACTAGACAGCGGTCAAAATTATCCTTAGAGGACTAAGGAAATATTTCTCGGTTATGGAGGTGATAAAGAGTTCATCGTAAAGAGTTACGTCGATGCAAGCTTTGACACCGATCTGGATGACTCTAAGTCACAATCCGGATACATATTGAAAGTGGGAGCAATTAGCTAAAGTAGCTTCCTGCAGAGCATTGTAGACATAGAAATTTGCAAAATACATACGGACCTGAATTTGGCAAACCCGTTGACTAAACTTCTCTCACAAGCAAAACATGATCACACCTTAGTACTCTTTCGGTGTTAATCACATAGTGATGTGAACTAGATTATTAACTCTAGTAAAACCCTTTGGGTATTAGTCACATGGCGATGTGAACTAATCACATGGTGATGTGAACTATTGGTGTTAAATCACATGGCGATGTGAACTAGATTATTGACTCTAGTGCAAGTGGGAGACTGAAGAAAATATGCCCTATAGGCAATAATAAAGTTGTTATTTATATTTCCTTATATCATGATAAATGTTTATTATTCTTGCTAGAATTGTATTAACTGGAAACTTAGTACATGTGTGAATACATAGACAAATAGAATGTCACTAGTATGCCTCTACTTGACTAGCTCGTTAATCAAAGATGGTTAAGTTTCCTAGCCATAGACATGAGTTGTCATTTGATCAACGGGATCACATCATTAGAGAATGATGTGATTGACTTGACCCATCTGTTATCTTAGCACTATGATCGTTTAGTTTATTGCTATTGCTTTTTTCATAACTTATACATGTTCCTATGACTATGAGATTACGCAACTCCCGAATACCGGAGGAACACTTAGTGTGCTATCAAACGTCACAACGTAACTGGGTGATTATAAAGATGCTCTACAGGTGTCTCCCATGGTGTTTGTTTAGTTGGCATAGATCGAGATTAGGATTTGTCACTCCGATTGTCAGAGAGGTATCTCTGGGCCCTCTCGGTAATGCACATCACTATAAGCCTTGCAAGCAATGTGACTAATAAGCTAGTTATAGGATGATGCATAACGGAACGAGTAAAGAGACTTGCCGGTAACGAGATTGAACTAGGTAGTATGATACCGACGATCGAATCTCGGGCAAGTAACATACCGATGACAAAGGGAACAACGTATGTTGTTATGCGGTTTGACCGATAAAGATCTTCGTAGAATATGTAGGAGCCAACATGAGCATCCAGGTTCCGGTATTGGTTATTGACCGGAGATGTGTCTCGGTCATGTCTACATAGTTCTCGAACCCGTAGGGTCCGCACGCTTAACGTTCGATGACGATTTGTATTATGAATTATGTGATTTGATGTACCGAAGGTTGTTCGGAGTCCCGGATGAAATCACGGACATGACGAGGATTCTTAAAATGCTTGAGACGTAAAGATCGATATATTGAAAGGCTATATTCGGACATCGGAAAGGTTCCGAGTGAGTCGGGTATTTTCGGAGTACCGGAGAGTTACGGGAATTCGCCGGGGGAAGTAGTGGGCTTTAATGGGCCATACGGGAAAGGAGAAGGGCCTCAGGGGGTGGCCGCCCCCCCCCCCCATGGCAAATCCGAATTGGACTAGGGAGGGGGCGGCGCCCCCATCTCTTTCCTTCTCCCTCTCCTACTCCTTCCCTCTCTCCCCTATTGGAAAAAGAAGGGGACTCCAACTAGGATTGGGAATCCTAGTTGGACTCCCCTATAGGCGCGCCCCTCCTAGGCCGGCCTCCTCTTCCTCCCTCCTTTATATACGTGGCCAGGGGGCACCCCAATAGCACAACAGACAATCTCTTAGCCGTGTGCGGTGCCCCCTCCACAGTTACACACCTGGGTCATATCGTCGTAGTGCTTAGGCGAAGCCCTGCGCCGGTAACTTCATCATCACCGTCACCACGCCGTCGTGCTGACGGAACTCTCCCTCGGCCTCAACTGGATCAAGAGTTCGAGGGACGTCACCGAGCTGAACGTGTGCTGAACGCGGAGGTGCCGTACGTTCGGTGCTTGGATCGGTTGGATCGCGAAGACGTTCGACTACATCAACCGTGTTACTAAACGCTTTCGCTTTCAGTCTATGAGGGTATGTGGACACACTCTCCCCGCTCGTTGCTAAGCTTCTCCTAGATGAATCTTGCGTGTGCGTAGGAATTTTTTTGAAATTACTGCGTTCCCCAACAGTTGGATACAACGTGGCCTGGGCAGACAACCAGCGAGCAAAACAATTGGTCGTAGGACCAACGACCTTTTATTTTTGTCATAGCCTTCTACGACCATATCACAAAGAAGGTCGTTAAGTTTCATTAAAGGCGGACAGCTTTTGACCAACTGTTTTTGGTCACAAAAAGGTCGCAAATGAAAAACAATGACCATTCAGTGACCAATATTGATGGTCGCAAGTTGCCATATTTCTTGTAGTGGGAATCAACGCAAAATAATGCCTGAGGGCGCCACATGGGCAGGTGGTATGGCCACCCCCCGGCCGTGCCATGGGCTCGTGTGGAAGCCCTTAAGTTGGTTGGAACTCTTCTTTCGCCGCAAGAAAGCTAATTTTCGGAGAAAAATTCCCTCAAAATTTCAGCCTGATCGGAGTTACGGATCTCCAGCTATAAAAGAAATGGTGTTCGATAAGAAAACAGAAGATGAAACAGAGAGAAGAGAACCAATCTAGGAGGGGCTCCCGCACCCCTCTGGGCGCCATGGAGGCCAAGGACCAGAGGGGAGAACCTCTCGCCATCTAAGGGGAGGCCATGGAGGAGCAGGTCTGGGGGGCTCTCTCCCGGTGGCGCCGGAGTGCCGTTGAGGGAACCATCGTCATGACGATCTTCTTCATCAACGTCGTCGTCTTCACCAACATCTTCATCACCTTCCTCGCCTCTTTTCAGCGGTCCACTCTCCCACAACCCGTTGTAATCCCTTACTTGAACATGGTGTTGGATGCTATTGATTATTATTTTGATGATTTTTTGCATCTTGTTTGTGTCCGATTAATGTTGTCATATGGGTTAATTGGTGAATTGTCATGATTGTTGGGTTGCTTGTGGTTATGTTACTGTCCTTTGGTGTCCATCATATGCGCACATGGATCACATCTTAGGGCTAGTAGTATGTTGATAGGACTATGCATAGGCTGGCCGGAGTGTCAGATATTACCCAGGCTAAATGTAGAAATTGATGCATATGGGATTAAAGGGGGGCCAATATATCGTAATGTTATGATTGGGTTTACCTTAATGAACTTGTTAGTGGTTGCAGATGCTTGCTAACAGTTCCAATCATAAGTGCATAGAATTCCAAGTAAGGGATGACATGCTAGAAGAGGCCTCTCCCACATATAAACTTGAAGTGAAGATCGGTTTAGCAACTTAGCTGATTGCGTAGTGACAATTCCGCACACCATGCCACCACTATCCCACACTCGCTATTTGTATTATATTGTAATATATTATATATTTACATTGGCAGCACCTATCTTTTGTGTTCATATTCTTCGTTATCTTGCAAAGCTACCTCCTTATACCCGTAAGGTAGTTTTATTTCTTGTTTCTAGATAAAGCAAACGCTCCGTGTACATAGGGTTGTATCATTGGCGGATAGGAACTAAGAGAATATTGATTTTACCTTTAGCGCCTTGTGGGTTCGACACTCCACTTACCACTTCCATTATTGGAAAGTGCTACGACAATTCCTTGCACTTGGGGATTATCAAGGGGTTATGCAAGAAAGTAACGACAGTAATGTGAAAGTACCTGAAGACAGGATCTCTAGATAATAGAGGTATGCATTGGCAATCCTAAGAGAAATTGCTTATTTCAAAGATCACACATTGTATGGGGTTTTGGGATCTTGGGCTTTCCAATGGTTCGATGTTAGCGAAACACGCATGGCGCCTCATGGACAAACCAGAGAACCATTGTGCTCGGTGTTGAAGGGTAGGTACTATCCAGATGGTGACCTTTTGAATGCGGACTGCCCTAAGAGCTCCTCTCGAACCTTGAGAGCGATGATACACGGGAAGAAGATGCTAAAGGAAAGTCTCGTAAGAAGAATTGGTGACAGTCACTCAACAACAATTTGGCATGATAAGTGGATTTTTCACGTACATGTAGCTTGTTTGTCGATTGAGTAAGGACCTAGTTCAGTTGGTGCAGGACCTGTTGGATGAAGGAACAGGCAACTGGGATAGTGACCTTGTTCGTAAGATCTTTATTCCACCGGGTGCGGATGCTATGCTGAGTATGTCGAGACAGCAATAAGAGATGGAAGCTTTTTGGGCGTGGGAGTGGGAGAGATAAGGGGTTTTCTCGGTTTTCCTAGCACTATTACTAGGGATGATGTGAACAGAGAAGCAAATTCCGCCACCCATAACAGTGCTAGGGAGGCGGTTACTATGTATGCTTGATTGCTTGATTTTGTAACCCCTGCATTTTCTCGACGTTGTACAATTGGTTGTGAATCCGCATATATTATTGAATAGTGCCTTGAGGGTGGTTCTTAAAAAAAGCCACAAATTTGTTTTTGTTTTTTAGCTCACATTTTAGCGTGTTTACAAACATGTACATTATGTCTCTATGTATATGTGTATTTTTTTTAGAAAAGTTTAAAGTTTTTAAATTCAGCCTCCATTTGGCATTTTTGCTTCGCTTCATTAACCATATATTTGGAGCTACTAAATTATGTTGCTGTGTTGTTCTTATTTCTTTAGTGACATATATGAGGTTCTAGTACTATTCCAAAAGTGTCAAGTTAGTCCTAATTCCACATAACTACTCATCAGGGTTCTAAAATTAAGTACGTGATTCACAGGGCGGCTTATTTGGGTCTTCTTCTATTCCACTCTGCTACCATATTCTCCTCTGCCTGGTGCCCTTGCTGTTGACGTAAGACCACTTGTACTGCTCCGTAAGTGGTTCTGTTAGTGAAAGATTGTACTCCCTCTGTAAACTAATATAAGATTGTTTAGATCACTAAAATAGTAATCTAAACGATTTTATATTAATTTACGGAGGAAGTAATTTATTATTAAACATTGTCGTTACTGACACATAACCAAAAGAGTGTCATGTTAAAGAATGGAAAACTAAATTCTATAGTTGTTGCATGCTGTTTCACCTAAGTATCTCCAAAAGTTCACCAAAGTTACATCGATGGCATTGTATATTCAAAGTGGAATCAATTACATAAGTATAACCCAAAGGCACATCAACACGTTAGTTTGTAACCATTTTGTTATAAATTGCATGTACACAAAATAAATAAATATTCACAACCAGTACTCCACCGAGGAAGGGGGAATCTGAAATTTGTGCAAACGAATCCAGTACAAGGGTACAAATTCTTATACAAGGTTCCTTCAAAAAAAAATCTTATACAAGGAAAATCGCTGTAGTGTTTTGTCAGTATTTACATGATACATGGACCATGCTATTTTTTGTAACTTTGAGAAGAATGTTTTTTTCTTGAACGGTCAACGGGGGGGAGAGCTTCCCCACCTGAATATATTACCATTCAAAGGGTTCAGGGGAATACAGGCAAGTTATTGTTACAAGTTCAGCTAGAGGGAATTGCAAAGGAGAGAAAATTTAGCCACTGTCTAGCTGAAGCCCTGTCCTCATTTTTTTTGAACCGGAAAACCCAGAGAGAGAAGTCTGCTACAATATTTCTTAGCGTTAATCTGTGAGAGTGGTCCTCGTTCCTGAACACGGGAGCATTTCTTGAGTCCCAGAGCTTCCAAGTTATGGTGAGGGCCACCGATGGCCAGATGTTGGGGTTGAGGCCCTGAATCGGTGGGTGTTGGTGAAGAGCAGTGAGAGATGTCGGAGCAAACATGCCCATGCTGGACCAAACTTGTGTAGCATAGGAGCAGGTGGAGATGAGGTGAAGAGCATCCTCATATGGGTCTTGACATCGAGGGCACACTGCGGATTGAGCCACATTATTGTGAAACATGTTGGCCTTCGTATTTAGCCGATCGCGGAGAAGCCAAGCGAAAATCTTGACTTTGATCGGAACCTTAGAGGCCCAAACAAAATCATGGTGGGGATCGAAGGAGTCATCAGCAACAATGGAAGAGTAAGCGTGCTTGGCAGAGAAAGCAAGCCCATGCGTGAGGGACCGCTCGTCTGGACGGTCGACCTGCTGGAAATCCTGCAACAACAACAACAGACAGTCCAACTCTCGAGCAGCAGCATTAGTAAGACGGTTCCGCAGGTTCGATAATAAGCTGGTTTGCCAAACTGTAGCCACTAGAACCTTGTCATCTATGGAGTGGGAGTATAGGTGGGGGAAAGCTTTTTGTAGAGGTGAGTCAAGAAGCCATTTATCTAGCCAAAAGAAAGTGGAGAGGCCGTTGTAGGTAATCACGAAGGAGTGCTCAATTAGGAGAGGCAGGTTTTTGTTTATAATCTTCCAAAGGAAAAAAGGCCTAGGGGTTTTTGTTGCAATCCCAAGTGGGTATTGTTGATGATACCACTGGGTCCAGGGGATGTTTGGGTGTTGCAAAATTTTGAAGGAAAATTTCATAAGTAGGCAGCGGTTCTGAATTTCAAGATTTTTAATGCCTAGACCACCCAGTTCTTTAGGCCTGCAAACATTTTTCCACGCGACCAGACACTTTGCACCCGTGCAAGTTTCTTCGTTAGACCAGAAAAAAGCTCTCCGGATGGCGTCTAGCTTAACTAGGATAGACTTCGGTAGGCGAAAAACGGACATGAAGTAAATAGTTAAGGAATCGAGGACAGCAGTGAGCAAGGTTAGTCTTGCTCCACGAGAGAGCAGACGCGCAACCCATCCGAAAAGGAGTTTTCGAAAGCTATCTAGTATAGGGTCGAAAGCTGAGAGTGGTAGTTTGAGAGGGGAGAGAGGGAGGCCTAGGTAGATTAACGGGAAGGAGGAGAGATTGCATCCAATAGTTGCAGCGATGTTGTTTTGGGTGGGGTCATCTGTGGCAATGGTGAGAAGCGAGGTTTTTTGGAGGTTGATGACTAGGCCAGTTGCTAGGGCGAAATCATGCAGAGTGTTTTTGAGAATAGTGGTTGCTGCGACGCTGGCAGCAGCAATAATAAGTGTGTCATCGGCGTACTGTAGGGTTACGGGTGGTTCATTCGAACGGAGGGGGTGGCATAGTTCGTTTTGCCTGAAAGCCTGTGTGATCAGTCTTTGAAGGACATCTGCGACGATGATGAATAAATACGGCGAAAAGGGATCACCTTGTCGAAGGCCAGCTCTACATTGGATCCAGGATCCCGGAGTGCCGTTGGGGAGAATAGCCGTTTTGCCAGTGTGGAGAATGTTTTGGACCCATGCACAGAAGATAGGAGGGAAACCTCTCGCTTGTAGGATCGATGTTAGAGAGGACCAAGAAATGGAGTCAAAAGCTTTTCTGAAGTCCAGCTTGATGACCATGGTGGGGGCCTTTCTTGTGTGGCAAGCGCTGAGAATATCAGCAGCGTAAATAAAATTTTCTGCAATGTTGCGGCCATGAAGAAATCATGTTTGGTCGTAGTGAATGAGTAGAGGGATGAGTGGTTTGACCCTGTTTGTAAGAACTTTGGCCACCGCTTTTGGGGTACAGTTTTGCAGAGAGATTGGTCTAAATGCATCGGGGGAGGTTGGGGCTATTGTTTTTGGAATGAGGACCATGTATGCTCGGTTAAATCGATCGAGGGAAGCTGTTTGATCATGGAAAGCAGCAAAGAACGTGAGGATGGAGTGTTTGATTTCGTGCCAATATTTTCTAAAGAAAATAGGGCCAAATCCATCTGGTCCAGGGCTAGCGTTTGTGTTCATGGAGAGAAAGGCTTGATGAATTTCCTCCTGGGAGAACGGATTAGCAAGATCACGTAGCTGGGGAAGAGTTGCCGGATAGAGCTGTAGTAAGTTGAAGTTCCAGGTTGCATTTTTTGTGGTACCGATGAGTTTTTGGAAGTAATTTTTTAGGATTGCTGCTTTGTGTTCGTTCAGGAAGATTTCAGAGTCATTGTGGATGAGCAACAGGATTTTATTTGAGCGAGATCGTTGTGTGGCAGAGCGTGGAAGAACTTGGTGTTTTCATCGCCGTCGACGGCCCCTCTGATCTTACCCCTCTGTTTCCAGAAGGAAATTTTCTGTTTAATAGCAGCTTGTAACAGATTTGAAATTGTGAGCCTAAGCTTTAGTTCCAGAAGGGAGAGGGGGGCAAGTTCCTCGTTAAGGTCAAGGGCCAGAATTGCAAGTTTGCAATTTGCTCCCGTTGGTAGATGGGCCTAAGAGTTTTGGCCCAAGATTTAAGGGCTGGCCGTGTTTTTTTCAGATTTTGAGCCAGAGAAGTCGCGGGGTCCAGTACCGGCCCATTGTGGTTTTGATCAATGGGCAGCCAAGTGGTTTGCACTATGGTTTTGCAGGCCTGGAGGGAGGTCCAGTAACATTGAAAGCGAAAAAGGCGGGAGGAGGGAATAGATGTGGACATAGTAACCAGTAGCGGAACGTGATCGGAGGCGAAACGAGTGAGAGAGGTCAGGTGGGTGTTGGGAAAGAGCGCATCCCAGGGGAGGTTAATAAGAACCCTATCTAGCCTTACAAGCGTAGGGGATGGCCTCTTGTTTGACCACGTGAATTGGCGATCAAGAAGAGGGAGCTCAATGAGAGCAAGTTGATCAATGGTATCATTGAAGGCATCTGCTTCAGATCGGCGAAAGTTATTATTGTTCTTTTCATTGGGGAAGCGAATCAGATTGAAGTGACCGATGAGGAGCCAGGGGGATTGTGGTGGTGGTTCAGTTTGTTTAAGCTCATCCAGGAAATCTCTTTTGAGATCCCTTTGCGAAGGAGCGTAGACGTTGGTGATATAGACGGCGTGTTGCGAGGCAAGGCAAGAGAGGGTGAGGGTGGAGCTAAAACGCCTATGGTCACAGCTGAGAAGTGTGAAACAGCGTGAGTTAGTGGCAGAGAGAATGCCACCCGCAGAACTGATAGCGTCTAGATGGTTGTTTGAGTCTAGGAAGCGTGGTAGGATCGAGCGTATTTTAATGGTGTCTGGTTTGAGAAGTTTAGTTTCTTGAAAAAGAGCGATCGATGGGCGTAGTTGATTAATCTCAGAGAACACATTAGCACATTTATCATTGTCACCAAGACCTCGAACGTTCCAAGACACGATAGAGTAGGATTCATTTTTCATAATGGAAACTTCAGCAAGCACCATACATAGGATAAGCAACCCAGCAAGCGAGCATCCAGGTACAGGAGGTAGCGGGACAAGTTGACAGAACCACGCGTGAGCACTAACATAGCTAACTCTAACCTAACATAGCAACTACGGTAGGGTGCGACGCACCGGATACATGCCCAACAAGAGCGGCCAGCAGAGTGGCAGTGGCATACGGGAGATGTAATCATGGCGAGCCCAAAACACCAGAGCCCGAAGCGATATCAGCCGCCACCTCCGGCGGAGCACCGCAGGCAGTAGCAATGGCCGCGAGATCCTCTGGCGAGGCAGGACCGCGGGCCGACTCGTCGATGAGTCCATCCATATCGCAGAGACGAGCGTGGACAAGGGCGTCCGAGAGATCCTTGGAAGCAGTTGAGAGGTCGTTTGGAGCGCATGGCCTTGGCAGTCATGGAGGAGTAGTTTGGGGGCTCGATTTCGGCCAATCGAGTGCTGCGTCTGGCCTTAACACCAGAGTTAGCGGCCATCTTGGCGCGCCTGCTGATGCGCCTGGCCAGACACTCATGCGTGGGTTCAGGAGGCAGATCGGGAGCCGGATCGGCTACGACAACAGGCAGAGGTGGCTCATGGAGCACCGGAGGAGAGTGGGGAGGGGACAGTGGTGGTGGTAAGGGAGCTGGAGAGGGTGGAGCTGGTAATGCGAGCATAGGACGGGGAGCAGTCGATCGGACAAGCTTGCGAGCGGGAGTGGGAGTGCATGCGGGAGGAGACCATGGGGCATGCACCAGCATGGCCACAGGCATGCCATCGGCCATGACAGCAAGGATAGGGATGCTGTCCAGAGGGAGCGTAGTTGCAGGTGTTGGTGGAGGGCCCGAGGGAGATTCGGGTGTGCATGCGAAAGGAGACATGGCTGCAGCGATGGATCGGATCTGGTGCGTGGTGGCTCGGGACAGGCGTGGGTTGGATATCTGGGAGGAAAGGGAAGAGTTGTCCTCGTCATCGGAGGAGAAAGGGGAGGCGCCCGAGCCATGGCGGAAGAGAGCACGGCTCTCAAGCTTGACGACAAATACATCGTTGTCAGGAAGGCGCACCATGAGACAAGGGGGAAGGACGAAGTCGCGGGCCACCATGACAAGAGCACGGACACTGGAGTGGTCACCCTGGAAGCAGTGCTAATCTACTGACACGAAGTCTCCCAGGTGTGAGAAGAAGTAATTTTCCCCCTCAGGGTGCCAGAGCTCATCGGGATAGTCAAAGGCTTCGATCTCAGCCATGTGAATGAAGATGGCCAGGGATCTATTGTCTGCGTGCTCTGGACGCTCGAAGAAGAGGGCGTTGCCCTCGTGGTGGATAGGGCCATGGCCCGTGACGGCGAAACGCTCTTCAGCGTTTGCAAAGGAGAGACGCGCAGCGCCACGGCCAGAGGAGGTGAGCCCGAACGTAGGGTTGTTGCGGTGGAGAGCGATAGCCTGGCAGATGAAGCGGAAGGGGTTGAGCATGGGGGTGGCGAGGTGCACGTAGGATAGGTTATCGACCTGCGGACGAGGCAGCTTGGCGGGACAAGTAGTGGGATGTGGGGCGCCGGAGGAGAACGGCTAGCAGCAGATGGAGCTGTGGTAGGTGGGGAGGGGGAGGTGGCGGGGCGAAGGACGGCGCCGGAGGAGAGGCGTTGGAGGCTCGAGGACCGAAGATGAGAGGGAGGTGGAAAGGAGGGAGGTCGTTGGTGAGGACGCAGTGGGAGCCGAACCAGATGGGAGCGCCGTCCGAGAGCCTGGATCCGGTCGACGAGCCGGAGGCGGTGTGGGTGCCCGTCGTGTGCGCCATTGAGCTGCATGGCGGACGCACAAACGCAGGGTTAATACGCGGAGAGGGGGCATAGGGGGAAGAAAGCAAGGAAGCGGACGGCTTTGCACCTGAAACTCCGATGACCGGAGCACCAGCAGCGAGAGCAGCGGACGGGATCACGGCAGTCGGAGATGGTGTGGTCACTGGCGAGACATCGGAAGCATCTTGGTTTTTGCTTTCGGCTATATCTGTGGTGGATGTGTTTGGGGCTGGCCGCCCGGGGAGGGGCTGATTTATAGGCCGGAGAGGCCAGAGGATGGGGGGGTCGATTGCAGCGGCCGGAGCTGGGGAGCTGAGCAAAACCTCCCGGTAGGAGCGCGGGGTCTGCAGCGGCGTGGAGACCGAAGAGCACGCAGGGGTGGTAGGAGTGGCAGGAGCGTGGCACTGGTCCATGGCGGTCTCGGGACGAAGCTGAGGGGACGGGGCGGTGTGTAGGCTGGCGGAGGTAGGGGAGGCAGGAGGTGGAGTAGACGTGATGATGGGCGCATGCGTGTGCATGCAAGCATTGGTTGGTGCAAGCGGTGAGGGAGGATGGGTCCCGCAAATCAGCGACAGTGGGGTATGCTTTTGGGTCAGCGCAGGCGGTGGCAAGATCGAGCAGCCCCGGGAGCCGACCGGGGGGCGGCTGTGGCGACGGCAGCGGGTCCAGGCAGTCAGTGGTGGATAGAGGGCGTGGGGGCGGATGGTCTAGCGTTTTAGGGTTTAAAGAACTGGGTAGGCTGGGAGGGGAGGGGGAGGGGACGGCGCAGTCCGCACCTAGTTTTTGTTTTCTTTCATTGGAAAGGTTTCGGGGAGACGTGACGGGAGAGGCCAAGCTGGCCGAGAGGTCCACGTGTCCCAGGCCATCGAGTGGATTTTGGTCAACCGGGGACGATGCAGTAGAATCCTCGCCTAGAACAGTGAGATGAATCCCCGGGTTCAGAGGGGATAGATTTTGTGTGTTTATTCTAGTTAACGAGTGCGGTCCAAGCAAGGACGTGCAGTGGGTAGGTCGGACGTTGTGGGACGGGTCAAATGAGTCCGGTTCGAACACAGTTGGCAATGGTACTGATCGCACTGTTTGTGATGCATGGTCAAAAGAGTCAAAGAGCAGGATTTTGAAATTTGAAAACTCTAGTGGCGCGCAACGGAGAACCTCTCTTCTGACCAAGACCGAGAACACATGCACTAAGAACAGGTTCGGAGCAAGCGTGGTTGCGTGGAAGACACATTTAAAGGAGAACTGGTGGTCTAAGGCATTATTAATCAGTGTTTCATTAGCGCAAACCGAGCCAGAGTGGAAGACAACCCATATAGGGGTGGTTGGTTTATGTGTGAGGCGTGTAGTGGGCATGGTGACAAGGCAGTGGTACTTAGAAAAAATCAGCTTATTAAACGAGATCCCAGGACGGAACGGTCGTACCTTTGCATGTGAACGCGAGAGGCTAAGTGTTGGGGAGGTCACAGGAGCCCCAAGAGGCGGACGACCGTTGGCGGTTGCGGGCCCCACATGCATGGAGGCCATGCACGGAGGAGAGGCTGGTGACGGAGCGGCAGCAGGTTGAGGTGGCACACCCGCAAGCAGGAGCGGCGAGGCCACCGGAGATGGGGGCGGGGCCGGCATCGCAAGCGGCGCGACCGTGACCGTGGCGAACATGCGAGGAGCAACGATCGGCGAGCAGGCGGCCATGAGTGACGCAACGTGGTAAGACGATACCGACGCTGTGAACGCCGCGTGGGATAGGCGCATGATGGAAATGCTTCGCGGAGATCCACCAAAACGGAATGAGAGTAACACGGCGACGAGCGGTTCGTCAACCATGAAGTTAGCTTTGTGGACGAAGAAAATTATCCTAGTGGGCGAGGAGGAGTCTTGTGGCGAAGAAAAGACCTTGGTGGAGAACAGATCGAAGATGTTGCGAGAGAAATCGATGACGGGCGAGGGGACGAACCCGAGTTGAGAGCGCAGGAAGGCATCCGCATGGCCAAAGCGGTCGCCGATGTCCAAGGTTGTTTGGATGTTGGTGGGTGGGTCATGAGTTTGTTGAGGCGGAGGAAAAGGCAGAAACTGGATCGAGTGGGTCGTGGCGACGAGCACGGGCTCGGCGAGGAGAGCGCGAACGATGCGCACGTCGGAGACAGAGATTCGGAAGAGGTCGTCTTGGAGGCGAGTCACCTGGAAGGTAGGAGCATTGCCACCCAGACAGGCTTGCATGAGGACGGCAACGAGCTCCTCATCGATGTCGAGTGAGGAGTGGCGAACTTGCACGGAGAGGAAGCATGGTGGCTCGTGGTGGCGCGGGTTGATGTGCTTGGAGAGGCAGCGCCAGACCTGCGCTTGGAAGTCGTCACCCATGGCGTCCCCAACTCCAAGAGCCATGCGCAAGGCTCGGGAGGTGGGGGAGACATGCCATGGAATGGGATCGTGGAAGGAGGCCGGGACAACTGGTGCGGACGATGGTGCTGGAGAGTGGACGGCGGCCGCGGTGG
This sequence comes from Triticum aestivum, assembly GCF_018294505.1. Lineage (NCBI taxonomy): Eukaryota > Viridiplantae > Streptophyta > Magnoliopsida > Poales > Poaceae > Triticum > Triticum aestivum. The sequence goes on along the minus strand of NC_057805.1, from coordinate 270,857,714 downwards.
CCGGAGGTGTGGGCTGGGTGGAGCTGGGAGCGGCCGAGGGGCCGCAGGGGAGGAGAGGAGGAGGAGACATCCCATAATGGGTCTGACTTACTTTGAGAAGAATGTGACGGCACTAGCATATGATGCAACAACTACAGTAAAATGATTTGTATTTATTCAGGGTTTTTTTTTTTGCTTTATGTACGCTGTAATAGTGCAGTTTCAGCAAGTCATCTGAAAGTAGCTGTTGTCAGGAGGAGGACAGAAGGGATTTATGAATGGACATACAAATAATGAAGACTCGACGAATGATACTGAACGCTGTTAGACTAACAATACAATCTATGGTTAAAATTGATAGATGACAGCCGCTGGCGTGGTCAGCCCACCTCCCGGTTGTGCCTACCATACAACATGTGTAAAAGGTGGCAGGTATTGGAGCAACGGAACAGATTCAAAGATAGTCAAGTGTTATCTTGGCCTCCAGCTACCATGTGCTGCAATGAACAACATATTTAGTACTATCATCAACTTCATCATAAGCTGACGAAATGTGTGGGAACTGCTCATTTCATACTTCCACATTTTGAGCAAACCCCGTCTTACACGGTTAAACCAAGCAATTTATATAGTGCAACACAAACATTAATAGGAGGAATTACTGATAATTCACTAGAAGATTAAAAATTGATTTTTCTTCCATAGTAGCATAATAATAGCAGCTTCAAACAACACAAAAGCCATCTATGAAATTACAGAGTAGGTTTTTTTTAAGTAGCACGCACTACTAAGGAACTGGAATTGGATTTTCTAGACAACTTGACTTGTAATAGTAGAGACGATCGGGCAAATAGATGCAACTCACAACAGAAAACAGAACAGTGCAGGATGAGTAGTAACATACCTCCTGCGACATGAGGAACTTGAGGATCCATAGACCACCCACCTGGCGGAGGATCTGATGGACGTCCATATTGCATTGGCGCTGCAAATGCTTCAAAATGGTCTGGAGCAGGTGGTCCTGGATAACAATCAGGAACAGATGAAATCAGCTCGATACTATACTGGGTGATAAAATAGCAGTGAACTGGTGTTCTCAAGGGAACTGCATAGCATGAAATATTAAAAAAATGCAAACTAAGAAAAGGCTCACAATTTGATCGTTTAAGTATTTATTTATTGAAGTGAGGGATTCAAGACTGACTTCCACCACTCTGAAATTAAGATAGAAGACTAAGTCCGGGTTGGTCAGTTGGCATCTTTGTGCGCCCCCCACCATTGCACAGGAGAATTCTCCATGTTGAAATGAGATAACCATGCTAAATAAGAAAAGTACCTGGCGGAAAAGGAGGAAATCTTCCCCTGTCAGGGTCATGGAGCATCGGCCCCCTAATAGCTCTCTCGTCAAAGTGATGTCCTCTTTCATCATGGCGATACCCTCTATCATTCAAGTGGTGTCTCCTATCATACCCGTGATGCATGTTATCATGTCTGTGATGATCTCGATCATGCCCATTATAACGATGGCTCTCAGGATAAGACAAGGAGTTATTACTCCATTGTTGTGGTCTTTTATTAGGTTCTGATGGCATATGAGGGAATTGACTTGGAGGCGGAGGGGGCGGTCGCTGCATATGATATCCCTCATTAGGCATCGATGCAGTGAGACGTTGATGGTAGTTATTTCCATGGTATGGTGCTGGTGGTGTGGCGAAATTGCCATGAGGTCCAGTTGGATTGAGTGGCGCAATCTGATTTCGATGCACACCATATCCCGAATTGCAGAATGATGGAGGCTGCAACGGAGCTACCGAGGGATTCATGCTGCGTGGGTGCTCCATGGTAGAATGTGGCTGCTGACTTTGAACATTCTGCAAAAAGGGGTCAGGGATTAATTTCACAATACAACAAAGCTAAATGCCTGCATGGGGAGAAAATGTGCATACATAAGTAGCAAGTGCTGGATACGGCCCAACTGGATCAGATGCCATTTGTGAAGTTGCCTGCAACTGCGTTCTCTGAGCAACGGGAACAGGTGGAGGAGATGATGGCAATGGTGGGGGTGATGGAGGCCAATTGTTCAGGAGGGGAGGACCGTTATCTGAAGGATGGTGATAAGATGGTGTGCAGTTGGTATCACTTCGCTCTGGTTGGGATCTGGTACTAGCTTCAGCTTCAGATGATGGAGCTACATCCTCCATCTCAAGCTCGCCATCAACATCTTCAAGGATGAGCCCATGCTTCTCTACAGGTATTTGAGATTCTCCCTTCTCATCAACACCTGGAGCCTCATGTTCAGGTGTGACGGCTTCAAAACTAATGTCCTCAGAGGAGCTTCCTTCATCGTCTTCAAGTACTTTTGTGCAAATTAAGTTTGGTATGTGAAAACCAGCATTGCTGAGGAAAATAATGAAGAGTACGTAAACGAGGGGAACCAGAGGGAGCCATGAACAAAAGATGCTGCTGCATAGTTCAATACAAGTCAGTGTGATTTGGTAGACTAATGTAGCGAGGATTAAAACAAAGGCCCTGTTGGCACAAATCATGAAATCAACAACTATGATGACAGTGCCACACGGCAATTCTGCACTGCATGCAGTATGCATGATCATATGAATCATGTGCATGGCACATCTTGTGTATCAACAGATTTGTCTCGTGTATATTATAAAGAGTGTGTGTTACAAATAGTTCAGTATCAAGCGACTGTACCGAGTCCTCTCCTATAATCCTGGGATGTCCACTGATCGGGCGCTAAGATTCTATAACTATAACCTCCTAGGAGGCATGTATACTCTCTCGTCTTTTCAATGCAATGAAACGCAAAGATCCTTTTGCGTTTTCTCGAAAAAACAATTCTTTACATTTTCTTGCTAATGTGCTAGCATAGAAAAAAGGGCAGGTGGTTCATTTCAATCTTGGTGGGTTTTATCAAATACTCCCTCTGTAAACTAATATAAGAGCGTTTAGATCACTACTTTAGTGATCTAAACGCTCTTATATTAGTTTACAGAGGGAGTACTTGCTAGTTGGGTGCTGGTGTCATTAATACATCATAGCTCGCTGCTTTAACGATCAACCAAGACCCAATGCATAACACTCGTACTCAAAATTCTAGAAGTGCAGATGAGTTCCTGCCGCAATATTGCCTGCTTCCAATGTTTGAGGCATGGGGTCTCGAAACACCAAATGGCTCTCTTCATGCATGGCAATAATGATATAGCCGTATAGGCATAAAGCATACTCTAACCTGGCCTACCAAGAGCTTTCAGAATGATCCAATTTTAGGTATGGCCTATGTCATCTAGTCATCATCGTCTCAAATTGTGTGAGCACATAGAAAAACAGAAGCATTCACACTAGTACATATCACTTAAAAGTTAACACCATTATTCAATGCTTGAACAGAAGGGCCACGATTGACGGGTTTTTAAGTTGGCTAGCATACCTCCCATACTCATCAACAAGCATTCCTTCATTGTCACGCAATGGGTCATTTAAAGCTCTCTCTGTCCTTGAAGGACGGCGAGAGCTGCCAAAAGATGCGTCATTGATAACCTCGAGTTCTCTAATATGGTGACGAATGATGTATTCTGGAAGTGTTTTCCTCTCAAGCCAAAGTTTCAGAACCTAACAATAAATAAAAACATGTAAGGGGTGGGGAAAGGAACATTGTATATGCCATCTATTCTACCAGATTATAGAAGGCACTTGCCTTGAGACATTGCCTTCGATTCTCCCATGCCGAATTTCCAGGAGGTGCGGCAGCATAAAGTAAACGAGGCAGAACCGCCTGAATAACGGAGGGAAATACATCACCAGTTCCTCCTGCAGAATTTCCTACGGTGCTGAAAATTAATACGCATGCATAGACAACAACAACAACAACAACAACAAAAATTGCGAACCGACAACAAGAAAATGTTGAGAAGGAGCATATAGTTACCTTTCTGATTGCAAGAGCATTGAGTTATTGAATCAACAAGAAAGAAAAGGCCCACCCTCTTATATAAATTTGTTTCCTTTTCCATGCATTCAACAATAATATCAATCGCCTAGACTGTGGAGGAAAAACTGCGTTAGAAAAACTTGATAGCAATTGGTTGCATGGGCAGCCATGTTTATCTTTGTATTGGCAAGCCGGCTCTTTTCTTTTAGTTTTTTTGGGCTTGTTGAGCTGTGCCCTCAGCAGAACCTTCGTACTTGTGTGTGAGACTTGGGTGCGTGTGTTTGAACTAGTCCATGTATGTGTGCTCTGTGGCGGTTTGCTTTATTTATAAAGCAGGGCGAAAGCCTTTTTCGGTAAACAGCATGCTGTTTGTTAAAATAAGATTTCGTCAACTAACTTAGAATTTGGAAGTGGTAAATAATGCAATGACTCAAAGCATTATCACTCGTTAGTTCCAAGTCCACAAGTTCTAATATAGATTGCCATAACATGTCAAAGACATAAAAAGAAACAAGAAACTATATATTAGAGATATGCCGCTTTCACCATTTCTACTGGCGAAATTTTGTTCTGCATAGCTCACAATCACATCACATAATATAATAAAGACGCTCTGACGTGTTCTTAAAAGGGAGGTGGAATCAAACAAGGGTTCCTTAGTAGCACCACCATATGCCACCATTGAGCTACCCAGTGATTCCCCACAGCAAATAATATAGAAGAACTGGTGGTTGGCATGAAGAACATGGCATCAAACCAGGCTAAGTAAACGAAGAACCCAAATAATTGCCAATTCACCAACAAGTACAAAAATTGACCGTGTTGAATAAATCTACAAACAAGAAACTCATGACAACCCTAAAAAAGCATAACGGCAAAGATCTAACAGTAAAAACAAAGTACAGATATGCATGGTCTAACCTCCCAAGCAATGCCATGTTTAGCGCAATCAATAGCAAGACGTGTTGCATGTGCTATGTTTTCTTTTGTTCTTGTCAGTGTACCAAGAAAAGCTCCAAAAGCCTTCCGTGCTGCATTAGCCTCGTTGCTCCTTGCTACTTTTTTCACATCCTTCTCTTGTGGGTTATCAGAAGGACTCCTAGAATGAACACTGTCATTTGTAGAGGTGGACCTGACTATCCGATTCGAAGGTGAAAGCTGTCCCTGTCCTTCCTTAAGAGGTGTGCTGACTAAAAGTTTGGAAATATACTTGCCGTTCAAGAAGTTATCTGAAAAGAAAGTTGACCGAGAGAACCTTCTAACTTGGGCAACAGCAATGAGTTCTTTCATAGGCATTGCATCTGGAGATGTGCACCTATCCTTCAGGTTTCTGTGGTTTAGTTCTTTCAATGCCAAAGCTGAGAAGGTGTGCCTAAAGATAAAATAAGTATCATCATGCTTTTTAAGGCTGCATTATTAATATAAGAACCAACTGGAAGGTAAAAAATATCAGACAGGGCAAAGACAACTGTGAAGTTGGGAAACATATCCAACATATATTCAACTCGGTAAACTGGATGCTGCACTCAGAATGTACAAAGTGTTATACTGATTATGAGGCATGGTTTGGTTGAAGTGAAAGAGTTCAATCACTATTCAAGTGGCTAATTACCAGGAGACAACTGAGTTTTCAGTGGGGATCAGGAAAGCAGAATATAACACAAAAACAATTCACTATTCCAAAGAGCGGTGTGTAGATGAATAGAAGGGGCACAAATTCATCATTAGGGGCATATGGGGCTAGATAGACAGTACACCTTCGGTTCAAATGTATAGGGCGCATTCCCACTGTCAAGTTCCAAGCATCGACCAATAATTAAGTCAAAAATACCAGGGTTATGTGACACACAATTGTTGCCACTGGATTCATAATCAAAAGCACTTTATGTTTGGTAATTTTACAACTGCTCATAAAATATTGTGCAGGCAACTTACAGCAAAATATAGAGCTTGGACAGTCAAAATACGCCTCATATTTCTGAACCAGAGGGAGTACCACAATTCTCATTATTAAGAAAGGATTGTGCAGGATTAATGAAATATCCCTCAAAAAGTCAACAGAGCATCCAGCCATCCACATATATGCAACATGGACGGATTTATCATATATGACCAAATAAACTATAATTAGATAATTCCGAATATCCAACTCATAAAGCACCAAATTTGCATAGAAAATTTGGAGCATCCAGCTCAAAAATATAAATGTCGGGGTATTCTCGCGACAGATGCCAGGGGGTGGCTTATCATGGATGGGGACAGGAGGACGTCGTCGGGCCCCGGAAGCGGGAGTGGGCGAGATCTCGAACGCACACGAGTCTTACCCTGGTTCGGGGCTCTTCGAGGAGATAACACCCCTAGTTCTGCTCTGCGGGGTCTCCGCCACGCCGCTCCGCCACCGAAGTGCTGCTGCAGCCCGCCGGTGCCTAGCCTCGCCGCCACCCAACCTCGTCGCGCCGCCACCAGGCAAGCTCAAGACATGGCGGGGGGCGAGTGGGATGGCTCGAACGTCCACGACGGGCACGTCGAGTTCCTCCGCGCGACGCGGCGGATACCCAACGAGGCCTGCCTGAAGACGCGCCTTCCGGCCGAGCGGGAGATCTCGCCGGCGCCGCAGGCCGGAGAGTATGTCGTCTTCCGCAGCCATTTCCTTCGGGGCTTCGGCTTGCCGGCGAGCAGCTTCTTCAAGAAGTTCCTCGACTTCTATCGGCTGCAGCCTCACCACCTCACGCCGAATACGGTGGTTCTCCTCTCCGCCTTCGTCACGCTCTGCGAAGGTTACCTCGGTGTCCTGCCCACACTCGAGCTGTGGGGCAGGTTCTTCTACCTCAAGCTCGGCACCGCGGCTAAGGGCGAGTCGGCCCAGTGCGGCGCTTGCGTCGCCGTGCGGCGCACCCCTTCCGGGACTCGGTTTCCGCCCATCGCTCTACACGAGTCGGCAAAGTTGTGGCAGAAGTCGTACTTCTATGTCCGCAACGTCCACCCAACTAACGACTACGTCAACCTGCCGGCCTTCGTGCCCGGGCCGCCTGCTGAGCTGCGGAACAACTGGGGCTAGCAACCCGGCAAGCCGCCGCCGACTGCCATCGTTAACGCCCTCGACCAACTCCAGGAGATGACGGAGTCGGAGGGGCTCCAGCCGGCGGACCTGCTGGCCGCCTTCGTGTACTGCCGGGTGTCGTCCCTCCAGCTCCAGCCGCATCCCATCTGCGATATGAGCGGCCGCCGGGACCCCTGCCGGATGTCGACGAAGGAGCTGCCGACTGTTGAGGTTGTTCGGCACGTGAACTACTTCTCCAACAGCCAGCTCAGCGAGGAGGACTGGAGCTTCGACAAGCTGCCGTACCACCGCGCACACCCTCCGCCTGCGGTGAGTGTCTGGCCTCCTTTCTTCGCTCACGCCGCTCTCTTCATCCGCCCTGAGCATCCGAATGCGGCGCAGCCCTTTGTTGGCCAGGCGAACGCCGCCAGACCGGCTCCTGGCCACCAGTGGATGGCAGACCGGGAGGTGAGCGACGTAGGCGACCCCAAGCTGGGGGCGGCTGCGTTGGAGGAGGACGACGCCGCCGGGGGAGGCGGCGGTGGTGCAGGCGGAGCTGCGGGAGGCGGCGTGGGAGGAGGTGACGACATCCGGGACTGGCCCGACGACGACGAGGACGGCGACGAACAACGCCGCCCAGAAGGCGCCGACAGGGCGGGTGCCGGCTCCTCAGCGGTGCGGCCAACAGGCGGGGCGCCGACCGGAGCACCCGGCACGTCTAAGCGCCGCGCCGACGTGGGGATGTTCGGCAGCCGGCCGACCAAGAAGGCCAAGTCCACCCAAAGGAGCCGCGAAGAGGCCGCGAAGGCGGCTGCCGTCCGGAGGACCCCGAAGCAGCGCCCGATGGTGTCCGCGCAAGTGTTTCGACTGCTCTTGTTTTGATTGTTTTGTCTTGGCTTTTTCCCTCTCTTGCGAGTTTCCTATTTGCGCTTGCTTCTTTCTCGCAGCTTCTTAGCTTCGCTTGCCTTGCCGCGCAGGGCTCCCCTTTCTGTGTCACGGGCCCCTTCTGCCTTGGTGATCGGGGCGTCAGGCGGCCCTGAGGATGCCCGCGGCGTGGACCCGGCTGCCGCCCTTCGGGAGGCGACGGAGAGGAACGCGCGGGAGGCGCGGGAGGAGAGGGACGCCGCGGCGCGACAGAAGGCCGAGGCGGCAAGCGTGGCACAGGCGGAGGCCGACGCAAAGGCCGCGGAGGACTTGGCCCGCATCGTGGTTCCAGAGGGCACTAATCCGCAGCAGCCGGAGCCGCCGATGGTGGAGGACCGGACGCCGACTGGAGGAGGCGAAGCCGGCCAGACGGCGCCGGGGCAGGGGGCGACCGACCCCATCGTCCCGTAGAACGCTCAGCGCGCGCCGGGTGCTGATGAGCGGGGTGATGGCCGGCCCGAAGGGCCGGAGGTGCCACCGGCCAGCACCGAGCTGGTGCCAAGCCAGGCCGTGACAACGCGCGCCTCCGCGAGCTCGCGCCGGGTGCCGGCGTTCTCCGCGCCGAGGACGGTGGGAATCGCGGCCATGAGTCCGCCGACGGGTGATACCGAGGCCACCAGCGCCGCTCCGCCTGGTTGGTCGCCAGGACCCGGCCCGGCCGCCCTGAACCTTGCGGTCCAAGACGTCCTGGACAAGTTCAACGCCCATGGCGCCACCCTTCTGCAGGCCAGGAGCAAGATGCTGGCGATGCAGACGTCCGTCCGGGTACGCTCTCTATCTTGCTTCTTATTTTTGTGATCTTCAGTGGGGGCGCGCCAGCGCACCCACTAGGTGTAGCCCCCGAGTTCCAAGCCGGCTGCTGAGCAGGCGGTTGGAACTTTAAGGCGTATTTCCGAATGCTGACGTGTCGTGCTTGCTGCAGGACTACCACAACATGCGTGCGGCTGCCTTCAACGCCCAGAGCAAGACACTCGCCACCCGGACCACCGAGCAGCAGAGCCATGGTACGTAGGCCGGCTTTCAGTGGGGGCGCGCAAGCGCACCCGCTGGGTGTAGCCCCCGAGATTCGGGCCGACTGCTGAGCAGTGAGGCCGGATCTTCCGGCGACTTCTTTTTGTCGATGTTGACGCTTCTTTCTTGCTTCGTGCAGAGGTTGCCGCCCATATGAGGACGCGCATGGGCGAGCTCGAGAGCAAGCTCCAGGCCAAGGAGCTAGAGCGCAGCTAGGCGGTCGCAAAGCGCGACCGTCTTGCGAAGGAGTTGGCGGACCAGGCGGCCCAGCACAAGGCGTTGGTCCGGCAGCTGAAGGACGGGGAGGCGCTCCTCAAGGCCGAGTTCGAGACCGAGCGCTCGGACTGGGCCGAGAGGGAGAAGCTGCTGTATGACGGCTACGGGGTGATCGAGGATATGGTCGAAGGTAAATCCTTTCTTCCTTTGTTGCTTGGTCGCCGGCTGCTACAGGAGGCCAACTTTTAAATCTTGGTCTTCTTTTGCACAGAGTATTTCCCCAGTCGCTCCGTTGCCGTCTGTCAGGCAATCGAAGCGCAGCGTGATCAGCGGAGGAGGACGGGCGCGGACATTCCGCAGAACCAGCCCCGGACTCTAGGCGAGCAGCTCATGGCCTACAAGATGCGCCTTGAGCCAGCGCACCGCCTGCTCCGCCGACTTCAGCGCGCCGGGTCGCAGGTCCTAGCGGGGCTTTGGCCGGATGAGCAGATTCCTCGGACTCCTAGTCGGACTGCCGACTGGCTGGAGGTGGCGGCCGAGCGGCTTGAGGCCTGGAAGGGTGCCGCAGCTCGGGCGGGCGCCAGGGCGACGCTGGAGTTCGTCAAGGCGTGGCACCCGGACGTAAGATTGGCTCAGCTGGCCGCCTTCCGCCAGGAGGCGGGACCAAAGCTGGAGGCGGCACGTGATGAGATCATCAAGCGCGCGGCGACCCTTGCCGACTACGCCGACGTCGGCGTCTTCACCCCGGAGCGGGCGGAAGACGACACTGAGGTGCCGCCATCCTGGTTCGGGCTGGACCCGAACGAGGGGGAGGACTCGGCGGAGGAGATCGCCTCCAGTGACGAGGACGAGGAAGGCGAGGACGTCGCACCAGACGGCGGAGCGACCAGCCGGACTCAGCCCGATCGGGCCTCAGCCAGCGAGCCGCGGGAGACCACGTCAGCCGCCGTCGACGCCGACCAAGCCGAGACCCAACAGCCGGACGCCCTACCAGCCGGCGCCTCAGCCACCGCCAACCTGTCCACGCCGCCAGCAGCGCCCTTGGCCTAGGCGGCCCTTTATCTCTTTTAAAATTTCTCTGTCTTGTACTCAAAAAACAAGTTAATCGTCCGCAGTTCCACCCACTGGGGGTGTATTTCGAAACTCTGTCTCAATGCTGGCCTTGGGCCTTTCGCTATGTAAATAATTTACTTCCACATGCTTGTGTCTTTGCCGGGTTCTGGCTTGGTTTTGCCTTTGCTTTTGTCGGCCTTTTCTTTTGCCGTCTTCCTTTGGCTGCCGCCTTGCCAGCTGGACAGCCGCGCTGCGGACTGTGGCCGGGTCAAGGACTTGGCCGTTTAGAATATGCAAGTTACTTCGGCCGTCTAGAGCGTAGCTAGTCAAGCGTCGTGCAGAAACGGGCCAAGGCCTTTGGCGAAGTTCGTGTCGTTGTCGGTGATGATGCTGTGCGGGATGCCGTACCGAACGGTGATATCCGCAATGAATGTGACGGCAGTCGGACCATTCAGCTTTTTGATTGGCCTCGCCTCAATCCACTTCGTGAACTTGTCCACGGCAACCAGCAAATGGGTCATGCCGCCACGTACTGTCTTGAATGGGCCCGCCATGTCCAACCCCCACACGGCAAACGGCCAAGTGAGGGGGATGGTCTTCAGTGCAGAAGCCGGCAGGTGCTGCTTGGAGCTGAAGCGCTGGCATCCCTTGCACTTGCGGACCAACTCCTTGGCGTCGTCCAAAGCAGTCAGCCAAAAGAAGCCATGGCGGAAAGCTTTGGCGACAAGGGCTTTGGAGGCAGCATGGTGGCCACATTCGCCTTGATGGATATCTCTTAGGATTGTTATGCCCTTCTCCGGCTCTACGCAGCGCTGGAAAACGCCAGTCACACTGCACCTGACAAGCTCTCTGTTGACTATATTGTATGCTGCCGCCCGGCGTTGCACCTGCCGGGCCAAGATCTCGTCGGCTGATAGCTCTCAGCTCATCAGAAAGCTGAGGATGGGCTGCGCCCAATATGGAGCTTCTACCACCGGCACCAGGGCGGTCGGGTGGGAAGGCGGCGGGTCGGAGCCGGCCGCTGCTTGCTGCATCGTTGAAGTCTCCGGGCCGACTGCTGTAGTCCCCGGGCCGGGTTCTGAAGTCCCCGGGCCGGGTTCGGGTGCTGCAGCCCTCGGGCCGCTTGTCGAAGTCCCCGGGCCGACTGCTGAAGTCCCCGAGCCGGTCCGACTGCTTCGGGGTCAACCGGCACGAAGATGGACTCTGATTCCGGCAAAGGCTTGATAGACGACTTGCGCAGGCACTCGAGGGAGACGCCGGCTGGTATGGCTTGCCGGGTGGAGCCAATCCGTGCCAGGTCGTCGGCTTGCTCTTTGTCGGCCCGTGGCACGTGAAGGAACTCGCACCCGTCGAAGTGCCCGCTGATCTGCTGGACGAGGAAGCGGTAGCCCACCATGTTGGCGTCCTTGGCGTCCCAGTCGCCGGAAGACTGTTGGACCACCAAGTCCGAGTCGCCATAGCACAGAATCCGGCAGATGTCGATCTCCTTGGCTAGCCGGAGCCCGTGGATGAGCGCCTCGTACTCGGCCACGTTGTTGGAGGCGGCAAAGTGGATCTGCAGCGTGTATTTGAGCTTGTCGCCTTTGGGAGAGTTGAGGACAATGCCGGCTCCCAAACCGGTGCGCATATTCGAGCCATCAAAGTGCATCCGCCAATGGGTAGAATCCGGCGCTGGCGGCAGGTACTGGGTCTCAGCCCAGTCGACTAGGAAGTCGGCCAGCGCTTGGGACTTGATGGCGGTGCAGGGCTGGTAGAGGATGGTGTGTGGGGCCAATTCAATGGCCCACTTGGCCACTCGACCCAAGGCATCTCTGTTGCCTATGATCTCGGCAAGGGGGGCGGTGCAGACGACCGTGATGGTGTGCTCCTGGAAGTATTGCTTCAGCTTCTTGGCGGCAAAGTACACGCCATAGCACATCTTCTGGTAGTGGGGGTAGTTCTGCTTGGAGGCGGCCTCTGGAATGGTTGGGCCCTGCCGTCTTCTGGGCGCTCGACCACGATCACGGTGCTGACCACCCGGCTGGTAGCGGCGATGTAGAGGAACATGGGCTCTTTAGCAGTCGGCGCGGCCAGAACAGGCGGCGTGGACAGCATCCGCCTGAGCTGGAGCCTGGTCGGTCCACTCGAAGCTTGTGGTCTTCTTCATCAACTGGTACAGTGGGAGGGCCTTCTCGCCCAGCCGACTGATGAACCGGCTGAGAGATGCCAAGCACCCGATGAACTTCTGGACGTCCCGCAGTCGGGTCGGCCTCTACATCCGCTCGATGGCCTTGATCTTCACAGGGTTGCACTCGATCCCGCACTTAGAGACAAGGAAACCAAGGAGCTGGCCGGCTGGTACTCCGAAGACACACTTCTCCGGGTTGAGCTTGATCTGAAAATGGCGCAGGTTGTCGAAGGTCTCCTTAAGGTCCTCCAAAAGGGTGTCGCGTTTCTCCGTCTTCACCACAATATCGTCCACATAGACGTGGGCGTTCCTGCCGAGTTGCTTGAGGAGGCACTTTTGCATGCAATGCTGAAAGGTGGCGCCGGCATTTCTTAAGCCGAACGTCATGGTCAGGTAGCAGAAGGCTCCGAATGGTGTGATGAAGGCGGTCTTCAGCTGATCGGCCGGGTCCAGCTTGATCTAGTGGTAGCCGGAGTAGGCGTCCAAGAAGGACATCAGCTCGGAGCCGGCCGTGGAGTCGATCACTTGATCTATTCGGGGCAAGGCAAAAGGGTCCTTGGGGCAGGCTTTGTTGAGGCTAGTGTAGTCGATACACATGCGCCACTTGTTCTTCAAAACGAGGACTGGGTTGGCAAGCCAGTCCGGGTAAAACACTTCCATGATGAAGTCAGCTGCCAGAAGCCGGGAGATTTCTTCACCAACGATCCTTCTCTTCTCTTCTGACAGGCGGCGAAGGGGTTGCTTGACCGGTTTTCCACCCGATCTCACATGTAGCTTGTGCTCGGCGAAATCCTTCGGAACACCCGGCATGTCTTTGGGAGACCATGCGAAGATGTCCCGATTCTCACGGAGGAAGACGACGAGCTCGCTTTCCTATTTGTTGTCGAGGTGAGACCCCACGACAGCAAATCTCTCCGGGTGCGCCGGGTCCAAGGCGATCTTCTTGGTTTCCTTGGCCGACTGGAAGGAGCCCTGGGCCTCCGCGTCCTTGGGGTCGGATGGTATGGCCGGCTGCTCGTTGGCCATGGCCACTGCCCGATCAAGGAGGCGCTTCTCTTCGGCGATGACGAGGGACTCGGCCAGCCGACTGCTGGCAGCAGCGCACGTGACCGACTTCTGGTAGTGGCCGGCAATGGTGATGATGCCATTGGGACCCGGCATCTTCATCTTCAGGTAAGCATAATGCGGCACCGCCATGAATTTGGCCAGTGCGGGCTGGCCCAAGAGCGCGTGGTAGGGGTTGTCCAAGTTAACCACCTCAAGCAAGATTGGCTCGCGGCGGAAGTGGGTCTTGTCGCCGAACAGGACGTCAATCTTGATCTTGCCGATTGGGGAGCAGGAAAGTCCGGGGACGATGCCATGGAAGACGGTCCGACTGGGCAAGAGCTGCTTCTCCTTGATGCCCAGCTTCTCCATGGTGTCGCGGTAGAGGATGTTGATGCTGCTACCGCCGTCTATCACGATCCGGAAGAAGCGGCAATCCCGCCTCTCTATTGAGAAGGTGGAGTCCAGCACCATTGCGTAGGCACCTGGCGAGGGCATCACGGCCGGGTGGTCATCACGGCTCCAGCTGATGGGCCTCTCGGACCAGTGCATGAATTGGGGGACCTCTGAGGCGACAGCATTCACCTCGCGATGGTGCTGGCGCCGGCTGTGCTTGTCGTGGGCTCCACTGGTGAAGACGACGTAGGTGGCGTTGGCGTCGGGGGACTCGTCTTGGAGCATGCCGACTGGGCGGGGCGCAGGCTGCTGAGGAGGCGGAGCCGCCGCGCCGGCTGGAGGAGGCGGCAGGGCCTCGCCCTTGGCGATCCGGGCGAGCCAGTTGCACTTCCGAGTGGTGTGGTTGGACGGCTTCGCGTCGCTGTGGAACTTGCATGGAGCATCGAGGGCTTGCTCGAAGGAGAAGGCGGGCAGCCAAGCACCCTTGCCGCCCTTCTAACGCTTGGGGCCGGGTTGCCCTTTTGGCTGCTGGTCTTCGACGGTTGCCACTTGCCGGCTGTTGGAAGCCGGCTGCTGGACCTTGCCGGTTGGAGTCACCAGCCGGAGCTTGAGAGGCCGGCTGGATCACCTTTCCGGACGCGTCAACCCGGATCTCCGACTTCATGGAGGAGTCGGCCGTGGCGTATTTGTCCGCCACGACCAGGAGCTCGTCCAATGTAGCCGGCTCATCGCACAGGAGCTTGTGCTTGAGCAGAGTGCCCTCTACACCCGGCAGTGAAGTACTCGATGGCCTGCACCTCGTGCACCCCTTCGCAGGAGTTGCGCAGCTCGGCCCAGCCCGTCAGGTAGTCACGGGTGGACTCGGTCGACCCCTAAACGCACATGGAGAGCTGGCGAGGCTTGGGAGGCCGCTTGTAGATGCAGGTGAAGTTGTGGATGAAGACATCAGCGAAGTCCAGCCATTGACGCTGTAGGGCTTGAAGCTGTTCAGTCATGTTCGGGCCGTGCCCTGGAGCATGAGCAGAACGTACTTCACGGCAACGCGCTTGTTGCCGTTTGCTATGCTGACCGCCATCGAGTAGTCGGTCAGCCAGTCCTCCGGCTTCACGGAGCCGTTGTATTTGGGAGTGTCTCGAGGAAGCGAGAACCCTTTGGGGAAGGGCTCGTCGCGGATGCGGGGGCCGAAGCAGGCCGGGCCGATCGTGTCTTCCTCTTCTACGGCCAGGGACCGAGCGAGCCAGCTTCGGGTTCCGCGGATCGCAGTCGCCGCCTGTTGGGGACCGGGAGGTCGCTCCATGCTCACAGCGGGGGGATGGGTTTCGGCTTGCTTGCCGGCTGCCATCGTGCGGCGGCACACATCTTGCTGCATGGTCGCAGCGTTGAGCTCTTGGAGGCGCGCCATCTGGCTACACCGCTCGTCGCCCTCTAGGTGATCCAATTCTTCTGCCGCCACCTGGGCGGCACGCAGGTTCTCCACTGGGGTAGCGTAGACGGGGCGTCCGGCTCCCAGCATGGTGGCAATGGCCGCGCCGCATCTCCGAATCGCGCCGGCTCGGCTGGGCTCGCCAGCAGCCGGCATGCCACCCTCGATGCGGTCGATCTCGCGCTGGCAGGCCTCGGCGCGGCGCCTCATGGCCGCCATCTTGTTGGCGCTGTCAAGGAGCGTCACACGGAACGCCTCCAGTGTCGCTCCATCGGCGTTGGCAGCAACGGGGGTGGCCAGGCCCTGCATGGCCGCTCGCAGCGGGTCCTAGGCGACCCCAACAGAGTCCCCGCTACGGCCAGTGACCAGCACCTCCGCGATGATGCCGGCTTCGGCGTTGCTGGCGATAGGAGGGAGCGGGTCGTCAATGACCACCACGTCGACGGGGAACCCGTTGGTGGAGGCCGCATCGGAGTCGATGAGCATCTCAACGGGCTCGATGAAGGGGTCAACGGAGCCAACGGACTCCGCGTCGGAGGCGGGCTCGTCGGAGATGCCGAGCATGTCGAAGAGGTCGACGAAGCAGCTCGCGGGGCAGGCCGCTCCCGCACCGGGTGCGGGCTCGTCAGGGAGGCTGACCTTGCCGAGGAGGTCAGCGAGGCAGCTAGCGGGGCAGGTGCTCCCGCGTCAGGTGATGCGTTGGTGCATGCGCCAACGAGCGCATCGGGCTGGCTGATCAGGCCGGCCGCGACGTGCTCGCCGAAGAGGAAGAGGGTTCCCGTCCAGAACATGTCTCCGGCCGACGCTGCGCCTAGCCCCATGGTGGGCGCCAACTGTCGGGGTATTCTCGCGACAGATGCTAGGGGGTGGCTTATCATGGATGGGGACAGGAGGACGTCATCGGGCCCTGAAAGCGGGAGTGGGCGAGATCTCGAACGCACACGAGTCTTACCCAGGTTCGGGGCTCTTCGAGGAGATAACACCCCTAGTCCTGCTCTGCGGGGTCTCCGCATGATGATTATGATCAGATGGACTACAAGCTTGCTCCTTGAGTTGTATGCTAGAGGAAGAAGGGCAGGGCTAGCTCTCTTGCTTCTCCTAGCCATGTGTGTGTATGGTGTGGGTGCTGAACCCTTTGCATGGGTGGGCCTGGGGGTTTTGTCGGCGTTCTCGGAACGGGGGTCCCCAGACTTGCCTGGCTGCGGCCCACGGCGTGGCTCCAGCTGCGGCCTGGTACGGCCCATCTTCACCAGCAAACACTCAAGACCCTCGCGAGGGGCCAAGCCTCGCGAGGCGGACGAAACAAGACCTCAGGGACGGCCTCACTGGCTGGCTCGAGAGGAGTGGAGAGATCAAGGCGAGGGGCACCTCGTGAGGTTTCCGTGACGTGAGCCGTGACGACCAAGGCCAGGCGGGCGCCAGCGGGCGCAGAGTATCCATTGCCTCTTTGGTTCTAAAGGGGCAAGCGCAGACGAGGAGTCCCGAGGCATCAGGCAAAGGTTTCCATATCGGTGCAACGAGACCAAGACCAGCACGACAGGACGGAGGTCATTGCGGAGCCCATGACGACGTCACCACCAGAGCCTTTGGCAGGCGAAGACCACCTTTTGTCAGGATAGCTTGTACTAGCTATCCCCCTTCAAATTGGTCGTTGTGGGATCCCTTCCCGCCTAATATTTGGGGAGAGGACCCGGGCCTCTATAAATAGGACTAGCCACCACCTCAGCAAGGGACGGATCATTCAGATCATCCTCTACCACACAAGCTCACCGAGCTCAAGAACACCTCTCCTCAGGAGGTTGTTCTTCCCTTGTACTTGTTCATCCTCAGCCTACAAGGCAATCCACCACACCACACTGGAGTAGGGTATTACACCACATCGGTGGCCCGAACCAGTATAAACTCTTGTGTCCCCTGTTCTTCGAGTTTGACGTGCTGAGCTTTGAGATCGCGGTGAGTGAGCAAGCTAGGGGGAGGGAGAGAACTTCGTGCGCACCCCAGTGTTCGAACCTTAGGGGTTTTGCCGGAACCGAAATCCGACATTTGGCGCGCCAGGTAGGGTTGTGCCGAAGCCTCCCTTCCATCGGCAGACCCGTCAACATCCCGCGGTGCCGATGTCCGGCGACCTGAGAGCCAACGCCGACCACTGGGCAGCTTGGCCAGGCCGGCGGCATCGTCCACCCAAGAAGACCTCAACTCCGCGCTCCAAGCGGCATGCGCGCCGCGGGGCGCGGGCGGCGCGGTCTGACGCCTTCCACCCTTACCACGCGGCGCGCGCGGGCCGCCGCAAGGGCCTCGAGCTACACCGCGGCGACGGCACCGCACACCCAACGGGAGCAAGCAAACATGAGGGCCGCACTCATAGTGGCGCGGGAGCTGCTGCGGTGCCGACTAGCAGAGAGCGGTCGCAATGCGTTGCTGGAGCGCGTCGCTGATCTGTTGGACGCCGCGACCAGGGGTACGCCGCCTTTCTGCTCCCTTCCTATGCCTCAAGTTGTGGCCAGATCTCATGGTGGGTCTCGCCGCGCCCGCGTGCTCCCAGGCGCACCAGGAGGGTTCATCGGCAGCGATGCGGCCGTTGGAGCCGGGCACCCAGCCACACCTGTGCCTCCCCCGATGGGCGCAGTCGCAATCGTCGCCCCCTACGGCCCCAGCGGGATGCCTCACCGACCCCGCCGGCGACAACAGCTGCAGGGTACCGCTAATCTCTCAGGAGCAGGCTTACGCTAACCATGGATCACAAGTGGATCAGGTCACAGCGGTGGACGACGGCCCCAGCACGGCAGCCTCCTTTCCACCAGGGGAAGCGCACTGGGGGTTGCGTGCGAGGAGCCAGGAGCAAGGCCCCTCCCCGCGTCGCACGGAGCAAGGCGTCGCCCGGAGGTAGGTCCTCTGTCGGGGAGGCACTGGCGAGCCTTCCCCCCGGCAGAGGGCCCGTGGTCGCCGAGGGCGCCGCTAGCGTCCCCTTTGCCCCTTGGCATCGTCCTGGTTTCCGAACGCCCCAACGATGGTCGAGGGCGGCGCAAGGCGGGGCCCTCGTCTGGCGATATGAAGCAAGGCTCACGCCTGTGAAGGTCTCCGCTCGTGACACTCACGTAATAATGAGTGGGGCTGTACACGCCCCGGAGTCTCCGGAGTGCCGCCCTCGGGCCTCGGGGGCTCCCGCCCACGTCCTAGTGGAAGCACCATGCTCCGCGCTGGCCGTCGACACTGTCCCCCAATGACTATGCTCACAGCCAGTGAAAGCACTTAGCTCCGCACTGGTGGGAAGACAAGAAGACTAGCTAGGTGCCGGACGCGGCCATTTGCTTTTGACCTCTTCTGTAGCTCAAATTTGCAGCCTTTGATTTTGAATATGAAGTTGTATTTCCATTGGCAATCATGGGGGCATCCTTTCTTGTTCGTGTTGATTTCGTGAGTTTCTGGATTCGTGCTTTGTTTCGAGATTTGCGCTATCTCCCCCCTTCCGAAAACCTCGCAAGCGGGGGCTGGCAGCGGCATACACGCGCTATGCGCGCACCTCGCCATCACTGGCGTTCGCTTCTCGCGAGGCCCTCTCGGGTGGACTAGCGAACCCCTCAGGAAACCAAAACCTCGCGAGCTCGCAAGGGGCTCCCCTCAGAAGAAATGCACATCCGCAGCTGCCAAATCAGTTCGAATCCCGACTGGACCAAAGTAAGTTACGACAGCAAGCCCGCAAGGGGCTCGCAAGCACACAAGAGCGCGTTCTAAGCCTAGCCTAAGGAGTAAAATTGTAGTCTGTTTACATGAGGGGCTCCCCCTCCTCAAAATGCTCTTACATTGTGAGGGGTCGTGCCCAAGCTTTTGCGTGCAGGTTCAAAATAAAGGTGCGCGGGCTCAGTCGGACATATCGCTCGCCGCGTCTCCCGAGTCGCTCCCGGACAGGCTGCTGGCGCTATCTTCACCGTCATCAACCACGCGGCCCTCATCCGCCACGACCACCACCGCGTCGTCATCAGAAGCAAAGGCCCTAACCAGAGCATCCACATTGTCGTCCACCCAGCACGCTAGGTTGTCCTGGATGACCTCAGGCACTGGGGCAATGGCAGCGTCAAAGTCAAAGTCGGGATTGGTGTTCAGGAGATGGCTGAAGACGCGGGAGAATGCGCGCCCAAGGAGGCCACAAGCTCGCGAGCCCTCTCGGCCCGGTTCTCCAAGCGCGTCACGATGTCGGTGAAGAAGCGAAGATGGCTGGCATAGTCCTCGGCGTGGGGATGAGGGGCGTGCTCATCACAGATGGTACCTAGCGCCTGGTTGGCCCTCGTCCTGAGGTCCCGAAGCATGGGAACATGCTCGCGCAGTAGCGTCTGCCGGCAAAGCGCCTCTTCCCTGCTCTGCTGCGCGAAGGACTCGGCGCTGGTAACCCGCTGCTGAAGCGGGAGCAGCTCAGCACGGGCGGAGGCCAGCTCGGCTTGCACGGAGATCAGGGCTGCTGCTGCGGCCTTCTCGCGCTGCTCCGCCTCAGCCAACCCTGACCTGAGGGCGGCAGTCCTACCCTCAGATTCGGCCTCCACGAGCTTCAGCTTCAGATTGTACCTGTTAGCAAGATCAGCACGAGCCTCAGCCACTCTGCGGTCAACTTCCTCCTGGGTCCTGGCTTTTCGCGCGCTGGCAGCATCTTCCGCTTCGGCGACCTGACGCTCCCTCGTCTCCAACCGCTCAAGCTCGAGGCTGCGCTCCGTAGCCTCCAGCATCAGCGCTTCCTCGCGCCTCAAGATCTCCTCCTCATCAGATGCGCCCCCTTCATCGACGCCAAGGCAGCCCTGCACGTCTCCACTTGTTGCTCCAGGGAGGCATTCATGGCCAGGAGCTCCTGGCTGCGCTTCTCGGCGGCCTCGCGACGAAGGTCAGCCTACCTGGCCTCCTCCAAGGCCCGGGCACTGGCCTTGTGCGAGGTTGCAAGGGAGGCCTCGGCCTTCGCGTGGACGTTCTCGCGCTGGAGGCGCTCGAGGTTGATGGCCACCTTCAGTTGATGCCATTCGTCCATCAGCCAGAGACCCTCAGCTTCAAGGCGGGCGTCGACATCCACGAGTTCTTCCCCAAGCCGGCTCAGCGCACCCATCCCCTCCCGGAAGAGCTCGTGGCGGACAGCACCCCGCTTGCGCGCGAGCTCAAACGCATGACCAGGCCCGTCCCTCGTGCCGGAAGTCGTTGAAGATGTCCGAGGGGGCTCGCCTCCTCCCAGCAGGGGGCTGGGGGCTGGTGCCCTGCCGGGCGCCCCTCGGGCCCTGGCGAGAGCCCCGAGGAGGAGCGGCTCGTCACCTGAAGGAGAGGCCAGGGCGGAGGCCACCCAGCCACGGTCGACAACCAAAGGAGGAGCCCTTGGCACGCCTGCCGCACCTCAAGCAAGGCCACGAAGGAGAGATGGCAAGAACGTGGGCTCGAGGCACCAGGCTGGCGCGCTTGCCTCTCCGGCCGACCTCGCGCCATGCGCGGCAGGCTGGCTTGAGGCGCTCAAGGCCAACAGGGGACTTGAGGCAGGAGGAGGTTGCTTCTCGCGAGATTTCGCCGCCTCAACAGGAAGGGAAGCGGCACTCGAGAAACTACAAAGATAAGGTACTCACTCGTCTACGGCGTTGTATTTTCTTTGTTTCAATGGCCGGAAGGCATCACCGCTACAGCTTGGAGACCCTTTCCTCTTTCGGAGCGCGTCGAAGTTCAGCCGAAGACGGCCGAAGCCCAGGGTACGGTCACCAGCCCCGGGCCCAGCTGGGGAAGCTCCTGAGGAGGTGACCTTAGGGGTGCCATACCGCGTGGAGACCTCGGCCTCCGTCTCGCGGCTACCCGCCGAGGCCTCGGGGGCTGTGGCCACGGGAGCATCAGGCTGCCACGCCCGTTCGGCCGCTTCATCAGGACGACTCTCCACGGAGACATGGGTTGGCCCACCGAGAGCCCCGAGCGGCGTCGATCCTTCGGCAGCCGCGTCGCCATGGGCCGGCGATGGTTGCCCCCTTGTGCCCACTTCCGGGGATGTCGCCGCGTCGGTGTCGGGTAAGGGAGCCACGGAGACCGGGTTCTCGCGAGGCCCTTCAAGACCGGACGGGCGTAGTCCCCATTCATCGAAAGGAGGCATCTGCCTCGCGAAATCCACCTTGTTCAAGCAGAAGTACAAGAGGCAACCTTCCTCCGGCATGTCGGCTGGCGACGGGTCGCCCGCCAGTATCTCGAGCACAGTTTGTTGCGCCTCAAGAGGAAGCCCGGACTCGTGAAGCCTCATGCGGTCCTTGCTGCCGGACAAAGTTCACATTGGTCGAGAATGGCGCTGGAGCGGGGCAACACGGCGCCGAATGAACTCCTTCATCACCATGGGCGCAGTCACGCCAAGATCCTTCAGCCTCTTCAACCGGAGCCAGACGTAGGCAAGACGCGAGTCGGCGAGCCTCTCGTGGCCCCAGCCAGAACTAGGAACGGCGGGTGCCGACGGGAGCGAGAGCAGAGGGCTGAGCACGCCGACATCCACGAATACCCACAGCTGCCGGAACTTGCTCGTAGACGACGGGAGCTCGGAATCAATCCCTGAGCTGGCCGTCGCGGCCACGGCCTGGAAGCTCAGACACCCCGAGCACTACCGAGGATCGGCCAGGTGCAGCGAGAAGAAATGGCGAAGCAAGGCTACGGAGGGAGCAATGCCCACCATGGCCTCGCAGACAAAGGCGAAGACAGCAAGGAGGACGATGGATTGGGGATCTAAGTGCAGCATATGGATCCGATAATGGGAAAGCACGGCGTTGAAGGAGGAGAAAGGGGGAATCAAGCCGGCCCATAGGGCGACAAGGAGAATGTGGACCTCAGTGGCTGCCCTGTCAATAGAGGCGCGAGATGCAGGCCAGGCCACCGTCTTCCCCCATTCGTTGAAGTCGGCGGCGAGAGCTGGGCGGACCTTGCCCATGGCTTCCTGGTTGAGCACCACCGACCGCCCGACAGCCGGCTCGAAGGCCGGGGTGGTTCAGCTGAGGACTGGAGCTTCTTCTTCCCCTTCTTCGGTCGGCTCGGCGCCATGGCGACGGAGAGGACAGAGCTCAGGTCAGATTGGAAGAAGGGGTTGTTGTTTCGAGGAGGCGGAAGAGTTGGGGGAGCGCGTCATCAGCGACAAAGGAATAACTATGTTGGTCGCGGTGGCCGCCTAGTCAGGCGGATATCAAGGTTGCGTGGGGAAGCGGAGAAGCCCACATCCCGTCAGTCGCTACGCGTCAATCAAGGCCGCAGGCGGTTGGGGCCCGAGGTGCTCCGCACTTGCCCTTTGGCTTCGCCTCGAAGCCAAGTCCGAGCGCGCCTTGGGCCCGGGGGCTACTGTCGGCGTTCTGGGAACGGGGGTCCCCAGACTTGCCTGCTTGCGGCCTACGGCCCACAGCGTGGCTCCAGCAGCAGCCTGGTACGGCCCATCTTCACCAGCAAACACTCAAGACCCTCGCGAGGCGAACGAAACAAGACCTCCTCAAGGGCGGCCTCACTAGGCTGGCTCGCGAAGAGCGGAGAGATCAAGGCGAGGGGCACCTCGTGAGGTTCCCGTGACGTGAGCCGTGACAACCAAGGCCAAGCGGGCGCCAGACGGGCGCCAGCGGGCGTAGAGTACCCATTGCCTCTTTGGTGCTAAAGGGGCAAGCTCAGGCGAGGAGTCCCGAGGCATCAGGCAAAGGTTTCCATATCGGTGCAACGAGACCAAGACCAGCAGGACGACAGGATGGAGGTCATCGCGGAGCCCACGACGGCGTCACCACCAGATCCTTTGGCAGGCGAAGACCACCTTTTGTCAGGATAGCTTGTACTAGTTGTCCCCCTTCAAATTGGCCATTGTGGGATCCCTTCCCGCCTAATATTTGGGGAGAGGAGCCGGGCCTCTATAAATAGGACTAGCCACCACCTTAGCAAGGGACGGATCATTCAGATCATCCTCTACCACACAAGCTCACCGAGCTCAAGAACACCTCTCCTAAGGAGGCTGTTCTTCCCTTGTACTTGTTCATCCTCAACCTACAAGGCAATCCACCACACCACACTGGAGTAGGGTATTACACCACATCGGTGGTCCGAACCAGTATAAACTCTTGTGTCCCCTGTTCTTCGAGTTCGGCATGCTGAGCTTTGAGATCGCGGTGAGTGAGCGAGCTAGGGGAAGGGAGAGATCTTCGTGCGCACCCCAGTGTTCAAACCTTAGGGGTTTTGCCAGAACCCGAAATCCGACAGGTTTATATAGGCCTACCCCCAGGGGTACAATGGTAACACGACTGGGTGTAAGACCCGATCGTCAGTATCCAAGGGCGCCGGGTTCTCCGCCGGCTGCTGGGGCCCGCCGCCTGGTGGGTCCCGCCGGCTGCCGAGAATCCGGCCGACAGGTTGGGCCCGCCGCCTACGGGCCGCCTTGATTGCCTTTTGCTGTAGCCTCGCCCTTGATGACGGAGGCCTTGTCGGGAGACGCATGGCTACAGTCCCACCGCCTGACGTGCGCTCACTGTAGCCATGCCCCGTCTCGTCGGAGTAATGGCGCGTGGACTCCGAGAGGAGGGGAGGACCGGATGGTAGAGGCCAGCCCGCCCCTGAGGCCACCTTCTCGGGGGGCGCCGTTTCTGGTTACTCACGGACAGGTAGGGCCCGCCGCCTGCAGGCCGTACCGACCGTCCATCGTGGGAGCATGGCCCTAGCTGACGAGGGCTACGTCACGAGCCGCATGGCTACAGTGCCGCGTCGGGCAGGCGAGTATCCGCTTGGTCCGCCCGCACTGTAGGCACGCTCCTCCGAGATTAGGGGGGAGCAGGTGGCCCTGTAGCCACGCCCCGTCTTATCGTAATGAATGGGTGCAGACTCCGAGGGGAGGAGGGGCCGTCTGCTAGGAGTCGGCCTCCCCCTGCGCCGCCTTCTGAGAGTGCGTCGTCTTCTAGGAGCCGGCCGCTTGGGCCTAGCCGGCCCAAGGAGCCGGCCATGCGCCTGGGAGGTACGAGGGGCTTTGCTAGCCCCGATGTCTTGAAATGCTATGGAGTGCTGATGAGGCTACCCGTGGTCAATCCCTCCGACAATAAATAAGAAATACAGAAGTAATGAGTATATCATTGATAAGTGCAACCAAAATGCCAGTCATATCACTTACCCAAGCAATCTGGTATCCAGAGGCCGAACATCTACATGGATGGAAACATATTACACTATGGATTAATGAATTAGGAAGAAAAATTAATTTGGAATACAATACGGAAGCCAACATTAAGTGAGAATTAACGCTCATCTCCACCAATTTTTCTAAGTTTCAAGCAGGGCAAGGATCTCAGATTATACCAGCATAAACTCATGTACATCGGTAGAAGGCAATTTCTGTAACTAATAGGCCTTCTCTTTTCAGGTATACTGTATGTTTTCCTCCACAATAAATCAGGATTCAAACTATGGCGCCAGAGAGCCCCATCACTAAATTTTCTTCCTGCATCTGAATCTAATCAAACGAGCAAAAATATACTGCCGAGACTCAATGGTAAATCGTATGCCTATACCTTCGCTGCATATTCGATATTTCTATGGAGTACTAAAACTAAACATCTTGATAAGTACCACTTCTCTTTCGATCTCTGTCACAAACAAAAACAACTTCGTCATATGATTCGCAAAAAAAAAAAATCCTTCCACCATCAGTAATAATTACCTAAAGCAATCTCACATTTGGGTGCAATCATGGATGATTTTTAAACCCCTCACAGATTGCTAAAATATGTACAAGGGATACCCCACCCCCCGGGCCACACCACCACCCACTAGAGCAGAGATCTGTACCATAGTTCCATATTCAAACTCCGTTTGCATAACACACAACTAATATGAGTTGATGATGTTAAGTAATCACAGTGTGCACTGACGCACAGTGCATCAGGTTATGCGCAGCCTCGTTACTCATCATAAAATGGCGCATGTACCTAGGTCAAGTGTGTCGATCTTATTCTGAACACATAAATTTTCTGGATCATTTTATTTCTGTATATCTCATTTTGAACAGGCTAAATAATTTTTCAAATGTGTTTGGTTACTTGGTTACTCATGGTTCTGAGTGGAACATGATATATCTAGTGGCATAACCAACTAGCTCATGTTTGCGATTGGCTTTTATATATTGCTATCCAAGGTTGTTCAGACCAGCCAATAGCAATAGCAAATAGCTGGTATCTGTCATCATTGCATGAGAAAAATGTCTAGCATGTCTGTTGTACAATTAATGTACCGTGTATCATGTCAGCTATCACGGCTTTAGTTAGTTAGCAATAACTACAGAAGGGTGTACTTTGCCATTCCTTCCTGTAAAACCACCAGAGATTGCCCTCATAGCACATATGCGAATCTCAGGATTGAACAGATGGTGGATGAAGATAGCCCACCATGGATAGCACATATTATCCTTGACGCCAACAGTTTGTGTATTATTATAGATATGCCTAATATGGATGAATTGCATATTTCAAGCCATACCACCCTTCTTTTAAATAGTTCATGTAATCAATGTCTATCTTAACATACAGCTTCAATAGTATACTTCAGGTGAAACAACTATGCATTGCATGGTAACATCATTCTACACAAGTAAAAAACAATTGTAACACAAGATTCCACCAAAACATGACCATAAAAGAAATAGCAGGTGCCGTAAATTTGTTGGAGAAATATGGCTGACATGAAGTCATGAAGATATGGAACATATCAGTGTACACAAATAATTGTACATACAAAAGCAAAGATTTACTTTGACATGAAAGATAGAGCTTACACTTCAAATGTTCGGGTATCTGCATCAGACTGTATACTAGAAGACTTGGTAGCCAATGAAGAGGTGCTTGTGGTATCACAAATATTGATTGCTGATGCTAAAACAGTATCACCACGTGATACTGAATCACTGTTCACATTATTATCAGAGAGAAGAAACTTTGGTTGGTCAACTGGCTCGCCGTATCTGTCATCACTCCTGTTAACATCAAAAGCAGGGCAGCCGATTGGTTTTGTATCACTGTTGTAGCTGATTAGTTTGGAGACATCATTACAGCTAGGTTTCCGAGAAGATGATAACCGATCATGTACAGCTATGGTCTGTGTCACATCAAGGGCAGGCTCCTTCAGTTTCATGGAAACAACTACATTTTTATTCTGTAAAATTGATCCTGAGGTGCGTGTTTGGCCTGTTGAGCTATGCATTAATTGCATGCCTGATGATCCAAGGCTTTCAATTATTCCAGATCTGTTAGGGCTTGTGACTACTGTGTCTGCCGATTTACTAGAATGGCTGTTTTCTGCAGACACACAACCATTTAGAATCAACTGCTTTGATCCTCTCTCTTCAGGAAGACTACTAATAGTTTCCGCAACATTAGCAGACATAGCTTCTAAAGCACGATGGAGGCGTTTTGATGGTGGCAAAGCAGCTTCCACATCCAATGTTAAACCCCTTGGTTGGTATTCTTTATTCTTCCAGACAGAGTGACCATCCCCTAGCAGGACAGGCATGTCTAATATGAATGACTGATCAGCTGAAGAAGCATTGCTAATATGCATAACAGAGTGGTCAGCGGGTGCAGCAAGCCCTGATCTATTATTAGGAACATCAATCTGGCCAACTGTCTTTGGTGAAGCCACTGACTGAGGCCTTCCCATTCGAACCCTTGCTCTTTTGACCAACGGCAAGTGTTCATCTCCGTCTGACTTATTAAATTCATTCTTTGAATTTGGAGAATCTGTGAGTCTTCCACTCAACTCAACCTCGAATTCCGCGTCCTTATTGGGTGTCATACAATCTGTAGCATGAGGAACCCAATTTCCATTTGGCTTCCTTTTTCTCTTGAAAATTATTGTTGACTTCATGGGAAAACTTGATGCACCATTTGATTTTAATTCTAGCGCTGAAGCTCCATTTTGAGATGCTTCGCTGTCACAGGTATTATCTACCTTAGCAGTAGAAGACAAATTTTTATTGCAGTCACTAGCCCCAGGAGTTCCAGGTTGATTGAAGGTGCCTACACTTGAATGCACACAAACCTCATCCAGCATAGAAAGGGCGCCTGAGTTCGCTTTGTCATGATCTGGGTATTTAAGAACAGTCAAATCTTCCTTATTGTCATCAGAAACCAAATCAACAGAAGCCAAACTGGTTTCACCCAAAAGCTTACAAGAACCCTGAACTTTTCTGTTTACAACACTCAATGAACTTCTCGAGATCCGCAAAGCTGGAGCCCTGCTCCGTGCGTAGCAGTTCTGAGGGTATGCATCCCTTAGCTTTTTTTTCGAAAATGAACTAGCAGACAAAGGGATATTCCTCATCTCGTCAAGCATGGATATGTTTTCAGTAGGCCCATCAGGAGCAGAATTTACAACGCATCGGTCACTCCCGACTAAAGTGACAGAAGGCGCATCAGCAGTGACCAAGTCGCGATCTCTTGCAGTGACTGAATGGTCTTCTAATTTTTTATCACTAGACATGTTAGAGCTCTTAGCTAGATCTTTAGTATCCAATCTGCTATTACTATCACCAAGATTTTCTTCACCTGGTTTCACTTCATCGGCAGTAAGATCAAGCTTGTTACTATCTTCCTTCAAAGAATCGTAAACATCAATTATCTCATCAACTGCTCTTACAAAATCAGCCCCTTTGCCATGTCGCTTAGCAAGTAAAGACCTCCTTTTCTCCTAAGTGAACGCCTCCAGTTCTGCATAGTTGCAGAAAGCACTACAGTAGAAAGAACGAGAGGTCAGACATGAAAAGAGAAAACAGGTGTCATGTCTTAGTTATGGTAATTCAGTTCCCTAACACATGTTCTCTGCACACCTTGCCCTGCTGGGTCAAAACTCAATACAAAAGGACCCCCTCATAACTGTTACATGTGACAAACAGTATTGTCCTATATAGTGAGCTTTAAGTAAAAGACTTGGTATGTTACTGAAGCTGCCTTCTACTGCATTTCCCATTTTTGTAATTATGCTGCAATTAAACCCATTAAGGGGGAAAGACTGGGCAAGCGGTGGGTTATGCCACATGGCACTCGCTGGTTAGCTGAGGTGAGGAAAAAAATTAGGATGGAGATGAGGGTTTTTTTATAATGATTTTTTTTAGATGGAGGTGAGGAAAGGTTTGCTTTTTTCCAACGTTCTTCCCCATGTCCGGTCTGCCACTGCATTTGAGGTCTTTGCTCATGGGTCGGGGCGAAATCACCGCGTGGCGACAGCCTGCGCTGTCAACGGCGACACCCGAGGGTGCCATCACCTCCTTGGAGGCGCTGGCATGACCCTGACCGGATGTGACACCCCAAGACCGACACTCCAGTTCCCTTCCATTTTATTTTGTCACTGTGTGTTTCATTTGTTTGTTGCATTCATCATCGCATCGCATTGTATCGGCACTCGTGCCGTCATTCTTTTCAAACTTGCATACGCCCGTGGTTGTCGGGTTCTCCCCGTCCTCTTCGTTATCCGTTCTTAGTCTAACCACAATCGCACGCGCCCGCGTCATCTCCAAAATATTATTTTATAAGTGGGATAAAAATGTTCTCGGAATGGGATGAAAGTTGACGTGCGGTCTTGTTATATTGTAGGTAGACCGCCTGCCAAATTTCGTCGCATTCGGAGTCCATTTGATACCCCAACGGAAAACTATAGCCGGTTTATTCGTCGGACGTTTTCAGCATCCGAAAGCCGTGCCGGGCAGCCATCCTCCCTCCCTTCTCAGCCCACACCCCCCCTACACAGCCCATTAGCCCAGCCTACCCCATCTTGCGACCGGAGTCGTTCGATCGCGATCCGATGCCCGAAAACACCCCCAAAACTCCCTCAAACCCTAACCCCAGCTATAAAAGGAAACCCCAGCCTCCATTTTAGGAAACCCTACCCCTAGCCTCCTTCCTCGGATCTGGCGCCGCCAGCCCACCGTCGCCACTTGTCGCTCAGCTGTTGGCCAAGCCGCCACCCAGCCGCCGCCCTCCACCACTCCCGTCGCGCCACATCACCCTACCTCGCTCCCCACTTCGCCGCAGCCCGCAAAGCCCATCGATGGCCTGCCCCGGGCCGAACCGGGCCTAAATCCGCCGCGGTCTCCGATCTGGATCGGGAGAGCACCGTGCTCCTCCTGTCCGACCACGCCTCCCGAAGCCCTCGCCGGACCCCGCCGGAGCCGCACGCCGGCGACCCCTGGACCGCCGCCCTCTTCTCCCCGTCTCTCCCTTCCTCCCCGTGCTTCTCTCTCGCACACACGGTGCCCTCTCCTCTGTACCAGGATGCCATGGATGGCCGCCCCAAGCTCCGTCGGCAACAGCGTCGCCCCAAGCTCCGTCCGTCCCCGCCCTTGCCTGTATCCGGCCGCCCGCCCGGATCTGCCCATTCCCGGTCTCCCCGACGCCTGCCGGAGTCCCATGCCTCCCCACCGTCGCCATTGACTTCCGTCGCTGCCGTTCTGTACGAGGGATGGAGGTCCCCCCGACCTGGACCGCTCCGTCCCATCCCGTCCCGGATCAGCCTCGCCCGCGAACCAAACAGATCCGCTGGATCCGCCTGTCCCGCGAGGTCTATTTTCACTAAGTCCCAGTTTTTAACATCATATATGCATTTTGAACTTGCTGCAACTTTATGCATGTTTGTCCGATGGAGATGGTTTATATATGAAAGTTGATCTACTCTCTGTACTCTACATGATGGTGGCATTTGCATGCATACCAGAGTGCATCTACATGTCATAATCTTCGTTGCAAAAGTGCATCCTGGTGTTAATTGCTGCTAACTACAGAAAACTGTTAAAACTTTCAAACTTGCCATGATGTTTGCCACTCATCCATTGCTCATATGCATATGATTCCTTTGTGTGATTTGCTCTGTTATGTGTACTTTGATGCCATGCCCTTGGTTGACATGTTAAGTTGTTGTAGCATGTCTCTTTCTTGCTCTCACCTTGCCATCATGATAAAACTGTCAATCTGTTAACTGCATGTTCCATTTTGCAAAGATCATAGTAATTAATCTATGCATCATATGAATTTGTGCCAATGGAGTAAGTTGGAGATTGCCATGTCTTCTGTATGCTCATGTCAATTTCATAAATAGTATAATTGCTATGCTTGTTGTTATGTGCATCCCAAGTAGGCATCATGCTGTTTTGGGCAGATTGTTATTTAAACTTGCCTTGTGTGTATGTGTGAACCGTTGCTCCGTTTTGATCATGTCCTATATGAAACTTTCTTAGATTTGCATGTAGTTTCATAATGTCATGTTGCATCCATGTTTTGCAGTGTTTTGATTGTGTTTTGCTTGCATTTGCATCAATGTCATGTTGAACTTGTTTAGCTCATATCTTCTAGACCGTAGCTCCGAATTAAATGATCTACATATGTAACTTAACTAGAACAACGTGTAAATCATCATGGTGCACTTTAACTTGTTGTTTAACAACTTTAACATTGTGTTTAATTCAGATCTGTTCCAAATTCGAAATTTGCATATGGCGAACTTCCGGAATTGTTATGTGTTGTTTCCGGCCTCATTTAAACTTGCTTTGATGTGGGGTTCTTTCATGCATCATCACTTGCCATGAGTAACAACATTAAACCGGACATGCATCATACTTGGTTGTGCATCATGCCATGTTTATGCTTGGTCGTTTACCGTGTTGTCTGCTTCTTCCCGGTTGTGCTTCTTCTCGATAGTTCCCGGTTACGTTGCGATTGTGAGGATGCGTTCGACTACGTTGGTTCGTCTTCTTCATGGACTCGATCTTCTTCCAATCGGGATTTCAGGCAAGATGACCATTACCTTGGATAAAACTACTATCTTTGCTTGCTAGTTGTCTCAATGCTATCGCTATGTCGCGCTACCTACCACTTGTTAGTCAAGCCTCCCAAATTGCCATAAAACAGCCTCTAACCTTCCATCATTCCAGCAAACCGTTGTTTGGCTATGTTACCACTTTGCTCGGCCCCTCTTATAGCGTTGCTAGTTGCAGGTTGTTCCATGTTGGGACATGGATATCATGGGATATCACAATATCTCTTATTTAATTAATGCATCTACATACTTGGTAAAGGGTGGAAGGCTCGGCCTTTTGCCTGGTGTTTTGTTCCACTCTTGCCGCCCTAGTTTCCGTCATACCAGTGTTATGTTCCTTGATTTGCGTTCCTAACACGGTCGGGGTTTATAGGCCCCCCTTGACAGTTCGCTTTGAATAAAACTCTTCCAGCAAGGCCCAACATTGGTTTTAATTTTTGCCCAACATAATAAACATGATAATAAATTTGACGCATAGGGAGTTAGCGCTACCCGAGGTTCGTTATTCAACATAATACAGGTAGGCCAGTGCCGATGGTGTTGGTCCAAAATAGTCGTGTGCGGCTTCCCCCGAGGAAACTCGAGTCTCAGTTGTTGTACACTTAGCTCATCCGCCGTGTCCTGAGAACGAGATACGCGGCTCCTATCGAGATTTGTCGACACGTCGGGAGATCCTGCTGGACTTGTTTTACCATGGTCGAAATGTCTTGTGCACCGGTATTCCGAGCTTGATCGGGTTGTCCCAAGATGGAGGTTTTTCCTCCGCGGATCATGGGTTTATGATGGACTAAGTTGGGACACCCCTGCAACCTCACCACTTATCCATTCCATACCCATTAAGCTTTGCTAGTCTTGATACCCATGATAATGGGATTGCTGAGTCCTCATGGCTCACAGATTACTACAACAACAGTTGCAGGTACAGGTAATGCGATGATTTGACGTGAGAGTGATGCTTGCTTGCTTTTGGAGTTCCCCTTCTGCTTCTTCTTCGTCGATCTTGGGATAGATTCCGGGTCGGCGGCCTGGGCTAGCAGGGTGGATGTCGTTTGTGTTTTTTGTTTGTTTTCATCCGTAGTCGGATATTGCTCTTCTGTATGATGTTTGATGTATTCATGTTGCAATTGTATGCCTTGGTATGTATCCCCATCTATTATGTACATGGTACGATGTAATGATATCCACCTTGCAAAGCGTCTTCAATATGCGCTTCTATCCTTGGTGGGACCTTCGAGTTCCTCTAGGATAGGATCGCATATTGGGCATGACACCAGACCTCCTCCTCGAGCACCGGGAGAAATCCTAGGTCCGGCCACCTCTGGACCGGGCAGCGGCGGCGTCTCAACGTTGTTCCCCTCTTGGAGGCGCTGCTTTGGCTGCAAGTGGAGTACTTGATGCGGCAGATGATGGCCGGTGATGCATCGCTCTGGCGTAGACTGCTACACAGGGAGCAGGTCGCAACATATGCCACTGCCAGCGCTCCCCCAACGAATGCTACGCCAGTCCCTGTCGGACTCTGCCTTTCACCCGCCGACCCTCTAGGCACATGGGTGTGAGGTACGTTGGCCTGGGCAGTCCTGGAGCTGCAATCAATGCGGTGATGCTGCCCCGTTGCTCCGAGTCTCGGCGCCTCGCCATTTTTGGCTGGAGGCAGGGCTGGTCGAGGCCTAATGTTGTTGCGTGTCTGTAGTTGAGGGCACCTCTCCCTCCTTTCTGGAGGTTGTACCCCCGATATCTTCCTGTTCAATATAATGAAACGCAAATTCTTTTGCGTTTTCTCGAAAAAAATTGAACATGTTGGTAGTGTGACTTTCTCAGACACGAGACCAACAGAGAGGGTAGTGCTAGAAACTAATGGTACTTTTCTCAATGCTCAATATAACTCCAATTTTTCCAAGAGATTGGCCTAAATGTGTGGTTTGATTTCTCTTACCCATGGCATATAATTTTTCCATGGTGTCAAATAGGGAAGATATATATTTTTTAGAATATATTTTTTAGGCCAACAGGGAAGCACATTTTAAGAAAGGGACAAATAAGGAATTATTCTACTCCTAAAGGTCGAGGAGCAAGTTCTTCCCTTGGCTTGTACACCATTGTATTAT
This sequence comes from Triticum aestivum, assembly GCF_018294505.1. NCBI lineage: Eukaryota > Viridiplantae > Streptophyta > Magnoliopsida > Poales > Poaceae > Triticum > Triticum aestivum. Next base: position 270,824,621 of record NC_057805.1, on the reverse strand, counting down.
TGGTTGTCAAAAACTCCATATGATAACTTCAACAGAACATGTTGGTAGTGCCTTTCTCAGACACCAGAACAAAGAGAGGACTGTGCCGGAAACTAATTGTGCTTTTCTCAATGCTCAGTATAACTCCAATTTTTTTAAGAGATTGGCCTGAATGTGTAGTTTGATTTCTCTTACCCATGGCATGTAATTTTTCCAGTTAAGTGGATTGTCCAGAGTTAACAGCCTTAAGTTTATCCTATTTCTTAGTTCAACAAATATACATAGGTAGGTAAGAACATTGCATAGCTCACGTGCAAATTACAGAAAGAAATCAAATAACAGGTTTTGACAACTAGATGTTAATCCATGCTAAAGTATCTATCTAATCTGCAACTTATAGTTGGATAAACAACATTATTTACTCAGGAAAGTAAAGTGGTGTGCAAATAGTAAGTAGGCACTGACATAATAACCCAAGAAAACATACTTACAAAGGTATGCATTATTTTTTATCATAACAAGTACTCCATATATAACCAATTGTCCAATTATAAAGACAAAGCAGATGAGCCATAGAAAAACTTCAACGCACACTAAGCAGATGAGCCATAGAGATACAAGCAGCTTCTGAATTCCATACAAAAATGAAAGGTTCCATTCAAAATAGAACTTACATCTGTTTAGTTCCATAGAAGTAGACCAGACGCTTATTTTTAACAGAAGGTAGACCCCATTGCTCTGGTTCACTTATCTGCAAAGCATGCAAATAGCAAATTCAAATAAAACAAACTGAAACACAAGGAAAATAATTTATATGAAATTTTCTCCCGCCCAGAAATAGTCTAACATCAGCAAAGGAACAAATTAGCACATTCTGCAGTTAACTTAATACCTCCTTGGTAAATACAGCCACACAGCGATTAAGTATGCAGGACAGTGAAAAAAGGCGTGAGGGGACAACAAAATGCCTAGCACTTAATCGTGTTAGGCGTTCGCTTAGGCGAGATAAGCACTATGCAGTGGCAAGACACACAATTAGCACCTAGAGCTTTCTTTATCACTGATGCAGGATGTCTATGTAACAGTTTCGAATTCAACTGACCATGTAGAATAGTTACTAAGAGCATCTACAGCCGGAGCCCTCATATCGTCCCCAAACATCCGGGCAGCCTGCCCGGTCACTGCCCAGACAGCAAATTGCCACCCAACTGGACCTCGCATAGTCAGCCCAAATGTGTGGGCTTACCGGCACTCCCCAAACATAGCCCATATCTGGGGCGTACCGGACACACCCGGACGCGTCCGCCACGTCGGATCCGGCCTAAGATAGCCCACCCCGCCCCTGCCAATACCCCACCCGGACCAAACTCTAGTCAAAGTCCTCACTCTTGACCGCTCCGTCTCCACTGCCCCGTCTCCTCCCCTCCTCGTGCTCTCTCCTTCACCATGGCATCAGATCCGGCAACGAATCTGACACAATCGACTGGGAGGCGCTCGTCAAGAAGGATTCCAGCTCGTCCTCTCCAGACGACGAGGAGCTCGCGTTCCGCATTGCCCTCCGCCGGTCACTGGTGGATAGGAGCAAGAGCTCGAGCTCCACAGCCTCCTCGATGGCCCGGAGGGGCAGCTGCGGCTCCGCGTCGGCCTGCGACCGCACATTGCAGTTTTCGCCAGGCAGCTGGCAACCGATGGCGCCCAGCACCTCCAGCCATTGCTCCTCTCAGGCGGTGTTGAGTGCTTGTCCCAAGCATCGCCGAACCCATGGCCGCGGCTGCCTGAGTCAAAGGCACGGGCCTATCGCCATGCAAGGCAGAGGGCGGCGCCGACCGCCTCCAGCCGGTCCGGCTACGGATCTTGCAGTTCCATGCTAGAGCCGCTTTCGCCCGCCGCCAACGATGACGAGATCCTCCGCGACGTCATCCGCCGGTCCTTCCACCTCAGCGGAGACGGACGCCCGCCGCTGCCGCCGCAAAAAATGCGACGGCACTCCGCATCAGAATCGAGGGCACGCTGCAAGGCAGAAGGCGGCTACCGCGAAGAAAGCCGCCTGTATCGCGAGGGCACACCCGCGCCGCCCGGCGTCTGGTTGGGATCCGCTCGTCCTCCTCCGGCAACAGAACTACCGACGACGATACCGCCCCTTCAGCGTCGGCGCCTACACAGAGGACTACCCATCACTCCGAAGACCCTAAGGGGAAGCGGTCGGCAGGGAAGTGGTGAAGTTTGGCGGCCTCTTCCAGTATCTATCTATCGTTTATCGTAACTAGGTGATGAACATTTTGTGTCTGGTTGTATCTATGTGATGATGAAACTTGCTATCCCCCAATATATGTTTGCTATTGCTATGTTCAAATTGCATCTATGTAAATGTGGAACACGTTGCATGGGTTGTATGGCTTTGGGGGCGGACATTTGAGGAGGACGGCTATGGATGCGGAGATATGGGGGGTGACCGGTCACTCTCCACGGACACACTCGGGCGCGTCCGCGGACATATAGGGTGCCAAATTTGGCAATCGTTGTTGTAGATGCTCTAAGCATCTCAGCAAACAAATAGCTTAACCAAGTATGCAGCATGTAGCGAGTGTGGTACTAACATTAGAAGTTTTGAATTTCGAAAATAATTGTGCAGCAAGTGTAACTATTGAAAACAACGTTGAGAAGGAAATTTGTTGAGTCATGCAAACATTAGCCAATGATGAGAATCAAATGCAGAAGGTTTATGAAGTAAACTGCCAACCATGGAACACCAATATACAGTTTGATTTTTTTAGCTCTAAGCCAAACCACTTAACAAAAATAACATGCATCACGCACTTATTACAGCTCAATGAATTCATTAACTGAACAAGAACTTTGGACAAGGTTATGTCCCAAAAGAAGAAAATATTGAAGATAATCAATATTCCTGGACAAAAGTAAATAAATAGGATTAATCCAGTGAGAAAAAAAGTTCAAGGGCCAACATAAGGTCGGGTCATAGCTTAGGTACTTATTATCCCTGTCTCTAAAGATCCATTAATGCTAATCAAGCAATTAAAAGATTGCATTTAACATGCCAAAGTGAAACCGTAAGTTGTGATTACCGTAAGTTGTTCACAAATCACAGAGAACCTTGCACCAGTGTAAACAAGGTGGTCCAAGGGCCAACATAAGGTCGGGTCATAGTTTAGTTATTTATCCCTATCTTGAAGATTCATTAATGCCAAGCAAGCAATTAAAAGTTCGCATTTAGCATGCCAAAGTGAAATCACAATTTGTTCGCAAGTCACAAAGAACCTTGCACCAGTGTAAACAGGTACTAATGGGTCCTAAGAGCAAAACACTAAGAATGAAATTGGAACCTATGCATCTAATAAACTTGAACAAATCACAATGAATAAAGAGCACATTATGTAACTAACAAACTTCGAACAGCAGGCGCAGGGATGTATATCTTTATCTTTATCTTTACCTAATATTAAAAGACGGAGGCTTTCATAGTTCTCCATACGTCACTTCTTTATATCCATTGATTTTGTGTTAATAACGAAGATTGACGGCTGAGATCTCTCCTTTTTTTTAATGTTAACCATCCTCCTGTCCTTCTTACGTAATCCTGTCCCGCACGATAAAAAAAAAGGGAGCAAAAGAACTAGCAAAACGGAAAGAAACAGAACACACAATTTACATGGAGCCATGCGGAGTCCTAACAGAACACCTTAAGTCCCCCCCATTCCTTTCTAATGGAGAGGAAAAGGTCGCTCCTTCTCCTCTTTCGATCAGCCGGGAAGATCTTCCAGCAGTAAAATAGACCTTGACATACTGGCACAGCGACGCCCACCAGCCACGGCACGGCACAACCAACCAGTGCTCTCAGCAAGCACATCCACAACGGAGGCACAATCACACACGACGGCAGCGGATCCACACCAGATGAGGGGGGCCGTGAGCTCTTAGGGAGGAACAAGCCCGCCACGAAGCAGGCACGAAGGAACGAGGAGATGAGGGAGGCCGTCAGAGCGATGCGGCTGAGCTCGACGATGACAGGGAAGGAGAGCGAAAGGCGGACGGTGATGTCGGTGATGAGCGACGAGCTGAGAAAGTCCACGGGGAGGGTGAGCTGGAGCATGTGGAACACTGGCAGCGTGATGGCGAGCGCAACGACAAGGCCGGCGAGGACAACAGCAAGTACACGAGTGCTGGCAGAGCAGGCTCATGTCCATCTTGACGCCCACGGAAAATAAAAAGGAGAATGAACGTGAGGTGCCTCATGAACCAGAACAATGAGGCCTCTGAGTCAGGGCCAGCGCCAGCAGCCCAGCACTCTAAAAATCGATCCCCCCAGAGCCACACAGCAGCAGAAGCAGCGCCAGACGGAGTCAAGGGGGCCAGAGCACCAACCAGTGGAGATGACTGAGGAGAACGAGCGGAAGGGAAAGAAGGGTGGAGAAGAGGAACCACGCATCGCACAATGCATCCAGTGTTAGGTGATAGTTCTTTCTGGTGCCGTGCACTGTAGGCATACATACTATACAAATTGATAGTCCTAATTAACCAGATGTAGCTCCTCCAGAAACAAATAACCCTTCTTTGCACATGATGTATCTACACATACATCACAAACATCATCAGAAACAAATCCTAAAGTGCTGGTCTGCTCTGGTCAGTTTCTTTGTTTATGTACTGCAGAAGTTTCAAGGACCAAACTATTCTGCCAATTAAATTATGCAGCCCGTCACTGAGGTTAATTGAAGAGGATAGATTTCTTGAGTCATTCGTCTGGTTCCAATATCCAGTGGCAAACTCTGTTTACTTTGAGATAATCTGAACTTTTCTTTTACCTTCTCTTGATATGTTAAGAACACCACTACACGAGGTAGTACAAATTTACAAGTTAAGAAGCCTACTTTCTACTAGACATCTAATGATATATCCCAAGATCTAATGCTATATGTGTTGTTGTTCTTTATTCCAACGAGACCTAGCATTAGCATGGGTTCTAAACTTCTGACCCACTCTGCTGCAGTTTTTTCTATTTTTCGTTAGGACTAACTACTAGACTCCGGGCTGGCTTTATTCTTCAGGTTAATACGTTCAAGTTGCAATGGTATAAATGTACTTTAACGTTTCAGTAAAGTTCGCGTATGCCGTTGCTGCTTTCTTTTTTCTGTGGCAGCACGAGAGTTCAATTTGTAGTCGTAATTGTCTCGAAGGAGGCTAATAGAGCCAAATTTATTCTAGAGGAAGAAAGATTTCAATACATTGATCTAGGACTCCACAAAAGCCATGGAGCTTGACGATGCGGCCATCTCCTACCTCACAAACTGCGTGGCCATTTACATCGAGATGGGCCAAGTGAGCTCTCTTGTCATCCATAGTTTCTATTGTTGTTTTATTGACAGTCCTAATTTTGAACTTAGTTTAATAAATTGCTTACGTTATTCCAGCAGTAAGAATTTAATAAATTCATAAATAGTTGGAGGCATAGAATACACCAATCATTCTAGATGTGAACTTTTATTAATAAGTGTAGGGAGTAGCTCATGGAGGATGACCCTCATGTCCAGCTCGATGAGATTAGTTTTTATGTTTTAAATATTCACGTGACTCGATGGTAGGTGTGTCTTGCTGTGGCCGAGCTCACCGCCTTGGGATTGGCCTCGTTCAGACGCGTTTAGGTAAGCAGAACACAATGGGCATCGTCGATGAGGGAAGGAGGATAAGTGGCGACAAGGATGGGATGCCCCATGAAATAAAGGACGTGGACGTGTGTGTTGGGATCGGGTGATTATTGTTTTTCCGTTGCAAAGCACGGGCATTTTTACTAGTATATCCAAAGTCCAAACGGAGTTAAGACATGTCACTCAAATCCTACCTGATTCCCAGTTCCTTTAAACTCTAAATTACCAGCAACGCGAAATATTATCAATAATAAACCAGCAGCTACAAGAAAGAAGAAGGAAAACAGGAAATGAAACTAGTTAAGCTGCGATAAAACATAGGAATATCACCTAATCTCCAAAGCTCGGGAAAATGAAACAAGAAACAGCTTCTCGACTCAAAGATCCCTTTTTCCATATCCTAAACCGTGTGCATACCAAATCTCACTGGTAAGCAGCAAGAAAAGCACAAAACTAGAACAGGTTAACAGCTAAAACAATCAAATCGGAGCAAGAGGCCATCGAAAAACCTAAGATTTAGCCAAAATGGCAGCATGGCAGGCCCCACAAGGCGCGCCTTCCACCGAAACCCTAAGAAAGCTAACCCGAGTTCCCAAGCCACGGGCTACAGATGAGAAAGAAGCCCAAACTCACCATGGCTGGCCACGCGGGGAAGCCCTTCATCTTGGCGAGCACCAGGTCGCCGACCTTCCACTGCGCCGCGGCCGACGCCGCTGCGGCAGCCGCAGATGCGCCGCGCTTCCTCCTCGCCGGCGCCATCAGTCTCCCGGCAACCAGCCGGCCGCAGCGCCGCCACCGCCTCCGGGGCGGCGGTTAGCGCACAGTGCACGAGGCTGTGTAGCGGCAGCAGGCCGCAGCTCGTGCCGGAGGCAGCAGGGCGCCCGGTGGTCGTCCTCCCCCTCCTCTTCCCTTCAGCTTTAACAACGGCGGCGGCAGGCAGCGGCGAGGGGAAGAGGAATTTTACTTATTTTTATTATTCTCTTCTGCTCTCATTTAAAACAATAATGAGGCTGGCCAACTCCCATGGAGAAGGCTCCCTCCTCGATCGCTTCCTTCGCTCGCCGTTAGATCATGGTTGAGCGAGTTTTTTTTTGTCTGCCGTTCGTTGGATCTCGCTGAGAATTGACTCATGTCGTTTTGACCGCGTGGTGAAATCTGGACAGTGTATGGCGTGTGGGCTCGGGCTAGATCCGATTGGCTGGGTCAAACTTTTCTTGGTGTGCGCGTGCCTCTCCACACGCGCCGCGCCCTCCGCGTCGTGCGGAGTGGGCGAGCTCGTCTGCAATTGGCTAGAGAAAGATAGAGGATGGACTGCCGCGCACGAACCCGCCCCGCAAACTATGACGGATGGGCCTTGTTGGCTGATGGTCTCACACAACGGTTGCTGGGCTTGTTTTCTTCCGCGTGCGTATTGACCGGGTCATCTAGCGGGAGATAAAAATCGTCCCACGCTGCGCGGCGCGACGTGCGTCCCATGCCCTTCCCACGCCGCGTCAGTCAAACACCGGCCCTCTTTCTCCCAATCCCCGCAGCCGCCGCGCCCGGCACACCTCCCTCCTCCACTTCCCCCCGCACCCCACCCTTCCCCGTCGAGCTTGTTCCTCTAGCCACCCACTCGTCTCCTCTCTCTCTCTCTTCTAGCTTCCTCCTCCTTCCTGATCTCTGCGTCGGCCGGACCGCGAGAGGAGCGGCGGTGGCGGAGACGCTCCGGTAGCGGCATCGAGTTGCGAACCCCAGGACCAGGTCTGGGGGTTCGGTTCCAAGGCGCGGACGGCTTCTCCGTCTATGACGCCGGGGCAAGTGCACACCCCAGTCCCCTCCTCCTGCGCGAACCCTACGAGAGAGAGAGAGAGAGAGGAAGATGAGAGGGAGGGAGAGAGCATGACCGGCGTCGGCCTGCGTCGGCGAGGACGGGCGCGACCTGGAGGTTGGCCGCTGCTCGATCCGCTCTTGGATCGGGAGCTGCGACGAAGTTGGGGTTCGGGCGCGTTGCACCGGAGGCTGCACTCCACCTCTTCCTCGTGGTGCGGCGGACGGCGGCTCTTGCGGTCGTGCGGCCGACGGCGGCCTCAGTGGGTGGTCGATGACACTTGCAGCTGGTGCTCTACCCATGGATTCCGGCACAACTCGAAATACTCAGGTGGTCAATTAGAAGCCCCTTTATTTATATATTTTGGGATTGCTAATGGATAAATCTCAATTTGAAATGTTAGTTGCGAGTTCGTTCTTTTGCTCATGATGCGATTTCTTTTGCTAGCACAAATTAGGCCTCGGCCAATGGTGGAGAAGACAGACTACAGGGACGAGCCGCTGGAGCACGTGTTCATGGGATGTTCGCGCGCAAGATGCAGAAGTTCGCCGGAAGGAAGAAGAGCTGGCCGGTGAGGATGAGGAGAAGGCGGGATGCGAGGTGCTTGCACGCGCAGCAGCAGGAGGTCGTCCGTGAGGTGCTCCTCTGGATGCTCCCTTCCGGCGTTGGGCCTAGGTGTTCAACGCCGCCCTCACCATCCCCTTCTTCCATTGGCTCATCGGCCCGTCGGAGGTCAGAGATCTAATACTCCACACTGCCTCCCATCAATTTTCAGATATATACAAGGTTTATCATCGCCCCATGGATCATGTGTTGTTGATTAACCAGGTTATTGAGGTGGAGGTCAACGGTGTGAGGCGGAGAAGTGGAGTGCTTATAAAGAAACACAGGTATGTATGAATATGATGGATGCTTCCATTGCCAACTGATGAAATGCATGTCTCGTGTTTGCGCAGCTGCTGCCTGGATTCGCCGCTGCCGCCTCCAGTCGCTTCCTCCTGGGCATCCCGTCTCTAGCAAGGTAGTTCTGTTCCAGTCCCAGCTGTTCTCCTAGCCTTCGTGCTTGATTGCTACGAGTTCTTGTTGTGTGTGTGCTTGCTGGCTTAGTGATGTGTGTGTCCAGGCACCCATTGTATTTTTTTGCTGGCTTGCTGTTGCGTGCATGATTGTTGTGGCTAGCTTGGTGGTAGCATCATACATATTGTTCTGGTTGGTTAGCTTCATGCTCTAAAGCTAGGATTTTAATTCTCTGAGTGTAAGTAATGTATTGTTATATCAGATGAAATATATGCAGGCATTGCTAACATGATTTTGCTTATAGGCGGAAGTATATTTTTTAAATCCATCTGTTCAATTCTTGGACCATTCTTTACTAGAAGTCCAGAACTATGTGATTTGGTAATTGTGTCAAAGCTCGCCTGGTTGTGCTGTATTGCATTGTGAATGCTATGTTGTTGGGGAATCAGCGAGCTTGGTTATATTTCTGTGGTCGTCATGTTAACTGGTGGCTGTAGCGCTCGCTTGCTAGCTACGAGTTCTTCTTGTGTGTTTGCATAGTGGCTTAGTTATGTGTGTGTGTCCGGGCACCTGTTGTGTTTTTTGCTGGCTTGTTGGTGCGTGCATGATTGTTGTGACTGGGCGCTGGCTGTTCGGTGTTGGGCTGCTGATGGCATGCTACCTGCTTCAAAAAAAGGAATGAAAGGAAGCATTTGTTCATAGAACAAATATATTGTAAATTTTTCATGGAAAGCCTGCATATTTAGCAAGGAAAAGGAGTCTAGAGAGCCTTAGGTTCTTGTTATGTGTTGATTTTGCAAAATTTCTGCAGTTATATATTTGCTCAATCCAAAACACAAATTGTACTCAACCTTCAGTATAATGTATTTCTAATTGTTCATAACTACTTAATTTTTTTTGTGATTTTGCAAGATATTGAAATTATTGTATTTTGAAATTGTTATACTGATTCCTCGATGCTCTGTTCATGGCTTTTTTCTTATTTTATCCTTCTTTGCTTTTTTCCTTTCCTACAAGAAGATGTCGAGTCATGTAATATGTTCAAAGAAGAGAGAATCTGCATTTTATGAATCCTTTCTTCTTTCTTCATTGTTACTTCAAGTTAGTGAATTCATTTAAGTTGTATTGAGCAGCTTCATGTGATGGTTTCTTCATCTACACATCTTATTCAGTCACGAGGCCAGTAAGATCTTTTGCCTTTTAGAAAAAGGGAGATGCCATTTAGACCTTACTCTTCCAACTTGATCTTTAACTTGCTACTAGTGTTTCTAATCATTTTCCCAAGCATTTTTTATTTGCTTCAGAGAATGAGCTCACCTTATTCAGTGGATGTGCCAAGTAAAAAATTTAGAAACTGAGCAATTAGTTCCACTCTTAAAATTTGTACAGCAGTCCAAATTATCCAATAAATCATTTGTTAGCAGGGTCAAATTATAGAAGTTGAATCAGTTGTTCCAAATTACCCAGTGAGACTTATTCCATTTGTTTATCCTTTTGTCCTTTTAATCAAGAACAATGTTTTGTAAATTAAAGGTATTTTAATGTTTCCTGTTCTCCATATGCAGTTAGTGTATAATAGCTGCTAATTTTTGCTTTATGTACTTCTTTAGAAAATGCTGCTGAAGGTAAGAGTAAGACAATGCTAGATATAACTGATGCTAATATGCTGCTAAAGGTAGGAATACGATGGCATGCCCATAATTTCAGGATGATTAAAAGGTTGGTTAAGGCCGGAAATAAATTGATTGGGTAACTAAATTAAGAAGTACTATCAACCTATCCTCCTTTAGGCTATCCTCTTTCTTCTGTTGGAAATTATCGTCTCCTTTAGGCTATCCTCTTTCTTCTGTTGAAAATTATTGTCTCCTATTCATTCTGTGAACTTCCGCACAAATGACACTCTATTTTCAAGTTGTTCTTTCCATTTTCTTTAAGGAGCTCCTTCAGTTAGTATGCTTGAATATTACAAATCTTTAAATTTGCACTTTGTTCGTATATGTCCGACATGCCTTAAAGTTCTTGCTAGAAGGTTAGAAATAGAGGAGCTGGACATGGATGGCGAGAAGGCAGCCAGACCCGAGTTCGCCTACCCCTACTGCTATGAGGACCATGAGGTCGCCTCCTTGTGCGCGCATGTAGAAGAGGAGCACCCATTGGAGTGGAGATATAGTTTGCACAATGTTCTGGTCCAGCAAAGTATTTTAGATGTGCAAAAGAGTAGTAGGGTTTTTGGCATGCCTTGGGGTAGAAAATTAATATTGATCTTGAAACCTCGAGATAGAAAAAAGAGCTTTTCACATTTGTTGCTGTTGAATTCCGACTAGCAATTATATAACCCTCAGGCCTCAGTAGCAATTATGTGACCTTCTTATTTGTTCTCAGGTTACTTGCCTTCTTCTTTCAACCCATCTCTCTAAGAATTATAGGGCAGGTTTTGTAGGGCAGGTTAAAGAACCCAATACAATGCTCTTTGAGTCAAGTTTTTTTATATTCTCTGGCATGATTGTTGTGTGCACTTCTTACTGAAGATTATCCCGGTGTATTTGCTTTCAGAAAAGAAAGAGATGGTTCAATGTGCGCTTCATATCATCACATCGAATGGAATAATCGAATAGGCTTATATATCATCATATCTGCACACATAATCTATTCTATGATTGTTTACCTCTTTAGTCTACTGTTGTTAGATGATGAATTTATGCTTTTTTATGCCAAGTAGTTGAATTTGTGCGCATCTTCTCATGGATCATACTTAGATTTTGCAATTGTGGCCCATAGGGCCATGCTAATTAGTGCTGGCCATGATTAGGAGTAAATTTATACAGATTTTTATTTGCATGTTATTTTGTCCAGCATGGAAGGCACCAATGGTGCTAATGTTATGCTTATTTTATTTGATAAAAAATTATACGTACAAAATCTGCTTGAAGTTTTAACTGTAACTGTATGTCTGCATTGGATAATTTCTTGGACTCATGTACAGTAGCTTGCATGATCTTTTCTTGGCATGCCAGGAAAAAATCTTTTCAAAACAAGCCCATAGGAAGTATAATCAGGCATATTTAGCTGCAAAAGTTTCTTTCAGCAGGCTTTTCCATGTTGATATATCTGGATGGTCCGAGTTTCAAAAGATTTTCTTAGAGACGTTAGGTAAATCTGGCTATAATGGCCCTCCAGATCGTAGGAATGATCCTGCAAAATTCCTATGTATGCTTGCCTATGTCTCAGTTTCACATGAATTTATACATACCTTCTAGCTCAATTTTCGTGCCTTTTTTGGAATGCCTATGCATTTATGACATATATGGCTTTTCTCTTATAATCTGAAGAGTCTTTAAAATTATTGATATATTATAAATGACTAATTGATAATAGAAGAGTTCTAGGGTTTATTACGTTCTACAATTAGCATTCATTAGGAACCAAGACGGCAATCCTCCAAACATTTTAGCAACTTCCTATGTTCTTTTTGCATGTAGGCACAATAAAAAGTTTATAGAAACACTACTTTAAAAAAAATTAAAGGTCTCTTAACTGGTCTACACATGCTGTTGGGTATATGTATATTTTTAGGACCAGAATCTGTGTTTTTTAAACACTTTTGTGAACACACACCAAAGTATATGTTTTTTCACGCATAAGGATCTAAATTCTTAGCGTCGGTATTAGCTCAAACACAAGATTACTAAAAAAACACACTTATTTTCAAGGTGACATAATTTTGAATGGGGCTCTGGGCTACGAAATTAAAAGGCGTAGATACAACTCAGGTAGACGACAAGCCACCATTTTTTCTTCTATTAAAGGAAATTAAATTTGCTCAATATATGCCTGCCCACAACTAATAAGCCAACTAAATCATGGATTTTGTTTCGGATGCAACTCTGTGCTACCAAAATGTCTCATTGTAGATAGAAGCCACCTTTTTTTTTTCTTGAAGGAGATTAAAATTGTTGCCATATGTGCTTGCCCATAACTAAACCAACAAACTACGGATTTTCTTTTCAATGTCCACATGGATTCAACGGGTCTCTGCACCATCTGAGACTTTATACAACCAAATAAGAATGTGTATATATCATCTCATTGTACACAGGAACACACCATTTATGGGGCTAAAGAATATTTCATTTATTATCACACGTGCTTGCCCAGACATATTTTTTAAATGAGACTCTATACTATCAAGTTAAAGGGGATTAAACCATGCAATTGTTTTTCATCGCGGACATGGATTTAGCGTGCCTCTGCTAATTTAGTGACCACTCTATGATTTTTGTGAAGTTTGCAACTAAAAGAGATTAAATTTGTTGTCATATGTGCTTGCCCGTAACAAAATCAACTGAACCATGGATTTCTTTTCATCGCTAACATGAAATCAGCAGGTCTCTGCGCCATTTGGCGTAACAAAATCAACTAAACCATGTTTTTTTCCTTAGGTTTCTTATCCTTTTCCCTCTTTTTTTCCAGGAAAAATATGCATGGCCAGGTTTCTCATCATGATAACCATGTTTTCAAACTTGCTAAAAAAATACAACCATGCCAACTTTACTCCCTCATCATAGTGCCCATATTTTCAAACTAAACATATTCATATTATGCAAAGTTCCCCTTTTCTCATACTATTATTTAACAACGTAATAAACATGTTTAAAAAATAGCATGATTTAGTTGAAGGTTCTTGCAGCATGAAACTATTTTCATCGACAACATGTCTTCAGCAGGTCTCTGCGCCATTTGGCGCAACGGGTTAACTAGTTCTAACCTATAAGGACCCTAGCCAACTTGGCTTCAGGGAGCTCCCCCGATTTGGTTCACTTCTGACCGTCAGATCAGTCATCTATAGCGCATTTGGGCCGTCAGATCTTCACCTTGTGCTTAAACCTAATTTCACCTCGCAGTCGTTTACACTAGCCAGTGACGGGTGGGCTCGTCTCGTGCTCTCGTTGGTTGGGTGAGCCTTTCCCATGTCCGCCAGGGATTCACCAATCCCCTCCGCCTGCGCCCCACGCTCGACCTGCAAATGTTACAACCAAGGTTGGGCCTTGCCGGAGGAGTTTTATTCAAAGCGAACTGTCAAGGGGGTCCCATAAATCACCCAACCGCGTTAGGAACGCAAAATCAAGGAACATAACACCGGTATGACGGAAACTAGGGCGGCAAGAGTGGAACAAAACACCAGGCATAAGGCCGAGCCTTCCACCCTTTACCAAGTATATAGATGCATTAATTAAATAAGAGATATTGTGATATCCCAAAAATATCCATGTTCCAACAAGGAGCAAACTTCATCTTCACCTGCAACTAACAACGCTATAAGAAGGGCTAAGCAAAAGCAGTAACATAGCCAAACAACGGTTTGCTGGGAAAGGTGGGTTAGAGGCTTGACATGGCAATATAGGAGGCATGATATAACAAGTGGTAGGTAGCGCAACAAAGCAATAGAGCGAACAACTAGCAAGCAAAGATAGAAGTGATTTCGAGGGTATGGTCATCTTGCCTGAAATCCCGCTAGGAAGAAGAACGAGTCCATGAAGAAGACAAACGGACGTAGTCGAACGAATCCTCACAACCCCGGAACGAAACCGAAGCTAACAAGAGAAGCAACCCGGAAAGAAACAAACAACATAGTAAACAACCACCACATACACATGGCCTGATGCACAAACAAGTATGATGCATGTCCGATTTAAAGAGGCATGGCATGGCAAAGTGCAACAAACAACACTAACAACACTACAAATTAAGTGGAGCTCAATATGCAACGAGTTGCATATTGACGAAACGCCACATAAGATTATTTAGTTCTCTCTCGGTTATGTACCCAACAATATTAAATGTTGATTAACATGGCAAGAGGCGAGGCATAAGAAAACTACCTATCTAGGCAAGTTTAAATGAGGCCGGAACAACAAACAACAATTCCAGAAAATCCTCATGTGCATATTTTAGATTTGGTACTGTACTGCCATAAACACAATTTTAATGTTTTTAAACAGCAAAATAAAGTGCACCAAGTTAATATATGCATTTTTCTACCCCATTTACATATAAAGTTTATTTAAATCCGAGCTACGGTTATTTAGTTATGAAATAAATCATTTTAACATGGCATTTATACAAATTTAAACAAACAGCAAGTTTAAACATTTTTAACATGGATGAAAGTAGCATATTATGAAACTAGACAAAATTCTAAGCATTTTACATATTTAAATCATTTTAAACCGATGCATGGTTAATTAGTTATTAGATGTATGAACATATAGGGGTTTTTCTGTAAAAACTGCAGCTCTTGGATAATAGCTAAATCGCAGAGACTGAAAAAAAACCAGGAACTGGGCCGCAACAGGGGCGGCTGGGCGCTCACCAAGGGCTCGGCCCAGTTGGAAGCAGAGCAGGCCGGCTTTGGGCGGCGGGGCTGGGCCTTGGCGTTGGGCCTCGCAGGCAGATCAAAGCGAGAGGTAGGGCGTGGTCAACGCAGGGGGGCGGTGTTCTGTCGCTCGAAGCAGAGGCGAGGCAAAAGGCAGGGGCGAGGTCGACACGGCGACGCTGGGGCTCCGGCAAGCGACGGGGAGGCCTGCGGGAGGTGGGATGAGCCAGACGACGTGGACTCCGTCGAAGGGTGCGGTCGGTGGAGCCCTTGGGAAATGGACGAGCTCCTGTGGGGGAAAAACATGGCCGGCGGTTAGGACGTGGAGAGGAGGAGGCAGAGGCAAGGTCGTGGTGGAACGGCTGCTCACTTAGGCGACGACGACGGCAAGGCCGCCGGAGGCCTGGGTCGGAGCGGAGGAGAGGCCGGGGAAGCTCCATGGCGACGGCGGCGAGCTTCCGAGGGACGCGGCTGGGACGAGCGGGCGCTCGCTGGATGCGTCGTCCTCCTCGCACAGTAGAAGAAGGGGAGGCCAGCAGGGTTCTAGACGGCAACGCGGTGACTGGACGGCGAGGTAGGAGACGACAGCTTGGCGCGGGACTTGGCTGGGGCGGTGAAGGCGCAGGGAGGGAACCGAGACTTGGCGCGGCATGGCTTGAAGAAGGCCTCGCGGAGACAAACTCCGGGAAGCAGGGAACGGGGCGACGACGAGCTCCTCGGGAGGCGCGGGCATGGCGCCGGTTGAGGAGGCTGGTTCCCGTCCAGATAGAGCGACGGCAGGATCCTTGGGGTCGTCCATGGCCGACTCTGCTGCGAGGGAAAAAGAGAGGCATGCGTGAGAGAGAGAGAGACCAGAGAAGAAAGGGAGATGGGAAGAAAAACAGGAAGGGTAGGGGATGGCCTGGTCGGTGACTTTGGTCGCCGGCGGGAGAAGTGGCTCGGGGACGAGGACGAGCTTCTGGCTCGAGGCAGGGAAGGATGGGCTATAGGTGGAGCTCGAGGGGAGCTGCTGGTTGGATCGAAGAAGGGATTGGGTGGATCTGAAAACGAGGAAGGGAGGTGGCTGCGTGTGGTTGGCTGGATCCGATTTGGGAGGATCCCGAGAGCGAAGGGAGTTGGTCTGGTGGCGGCGGAGGGAATGGAAGGATGGGACAAGGCACCTAGGATCTAGGGTTGGATGATATATATATATATATACATCACGTGGATTAGGTTAAGGGCTATCTAGCCCCTCCGATCATAATCGGACGACCGAAAAATAAATAGGTAGGGAGTCCTAATAAGAAAACAGAGATGCTTTATAGATGTTTGGGGATGAGCCGAATCCATCGGTAGCGATAATCCGGGTCGGGTTTAGGGAAGTTTCAGACACACACACGAGGGGTCTGAGAGAGGTCGACAATGACAAAGGGGCATGTCAAAAGGTCAACGAAGACAAGCGAGGAGCGGCAACTATGAACGATTGCAGTTTTAAAAATAATGACGGCAGCGAGTACCGATGCAATGCGGATGATGCCATGATGAAATGCAACAAACAAATAAACCACACGGCGAACACGAAATATATGGAAGTATTCTGGAGCGTCGGTCTCGGGGCATTATAGCACTCCACCACTACAAGAGGATCTCGTCCCGAGATCTAAGGACGGCACCGGAAAAAACGGAAGGGGAAGAGGTAAAACAAAGTTGCTTCTTGACAAAAGAGTGAAACCATGAACCTTGAGATGTTGAAAACTTGAAAGAAGAGTACGACAGAGTTGAACACAATTGAGAAGACTCCGGTAGAAAAGAGAAACAAGGAACACCATGTGAACCTTGGAGCTTGCAAAACTATGAATGACGAGCAAAATGGACAAGAAGGAATTGAAACCACTCTGGTTGAAACGAGATAAACAAGGAACAAGGAATATCAAATTCGGACAGCACTCCGGTTGAAAAGAGATGCAAGACTTGATAAGATGAAAGAACTTGAATGAGAGCACGACACTCTGGTTAAAAGGGTAAGCATGAAAAGAATATGATCTTGGCAAAACGAGATGATGGGTGAAGAGAGCAACATCACAATGCCTCCGGAACGAAAGAATAGTAGCTAGATTGTTGGGATAAAGGGACAGAGAAGAAAATGACAACTTCCACCACAATTGAATTTCAAGAGCATCCTTGCAAGGAAGGATTGAACGGAGTTCTTGGGAAACTAGCAACGAGAAGAATAAGTTTGTAGTGGCTTATGGAAACACCTCAAAATTATGAGGTGACAAACGGCCACTAACGAAAACCATTGATTTGATTAAGTTCAACGAAGAGATGAAAACTTCTCTCGTCGAGAGGATAGGAGAAAACTTGGATCATTGATAAGCACCATAATAGCAACATTCCTTAGGGAAGGCTTTAGGTGAAATGTAACCCAATATAACTCCAACAAAAAGATTGATTGGTTGAAAAGATCTCTTGAACGAATAGAAAATGATGGATTTAAATATGTCACTCTTGAAAACTTGTGAATCATGAAACGCGAAGGGAAATTATCAAGAATGACATAACACCATCTCAAAATATAAGATAGAGAGAATTTCACTTCGGAATGCAAGATGAAGAATGCTTGAACTCCTCCAACAAGAATCTTGAAGAACACTTCGAGAATGAATTAAATCCTTGATGAACCACCATGTAGAGCCTCCATGAAGAACTCTGGTAATAAAAGGATGATAAAAGAAAGAGAAGTTGAGAACACAAGGTGAAGCCTTGCGATGATTTAGATGGAGCTTCGCGATGAGATAAAGCGGAAAACTTGGAACTCCGGAAAATAAAGATGAACAACATATAACTGAGAAATTGATATCACTACGAACTCCGAAAGAAGGAATTAATCACTTGGATGAAACAAGAACAAGAATTATGTTATGCATATCCTTCACCAATTTAGATTGATGACAAGCAACGGATTTTGCATACTACTTATTCTCGTAGAAAGGATTAAGAGAGATATAGCGCAAACTTTGGAAGGTCTTGATGGAACCACCGGTAGGATTGAAACAATGAATAAATTAATATGAGAACATTGGAAGAGGAATCTTGAACAAAGCCATAAGAATTAAAAACGGACAAAGAAAAGATAGCGAAACACCGGGAAGAGTTAGAAAATGAATGAAGATACTTGAGAGAATTTAGATACAAGTGAACGAAGAGATCCTGAGCTGGTTAGAGAATACTAGAATGGTACGCCGGTAAGATTTGGAGAACGAGAGCTCAAAGCTGGAATGAATAATTCTGAGATGATGGGCTCCGGAGAATCAAACTGAAAAGACTTTTGAAATGCTCCGGGTGGGTGAAAAGAATTCTCACAATCGAAAACAATTATGAGAGGATGGCATCAAGCTATAACCATGAATCTTGAAGAGAATGGAGCAAGATTTAAGAGAAACTCTTCTTCGGTCTTCAAATGTTGAGAATGACGATGAGAAACACCACCATGAATAGTTGAGATACTCCGGGATGAAAATTAGAAAGATTGAACCAACAATGAAAAGAGTTTGAAAGATCTTGGAGAAAGACATTTGACTGATGATAATTCATTCTTACGTCAAACTTTGCAATGAATTTGAGAATAACTCCGGAAAGAATTAGAAGAGTTAGGTAAGATCCTGGGAAAAAAACCTGTGGGTTAGGGCCCACTCAAAAGATACACCATTGAATGATTAAAAGAAAGATTGCGCCGGTTGAATTAAATGGCTCAAAAGAGATAACAACCTCGAGATAGCTTGAACGGGTTGGGAATGGAAATGCGAATCTTCTGCGATATCTTCAGCACTCCAGATAACATGAATAGCAAGAGGTGGATGATTAAGAGATGCACCGACATGAGAAAGCATTTGAAACGAGGAAAATAATATGATCAACACTGAAAGCTTGACTTGAGTCCACCGGAGAAGAAAAGAACGAAGAATAATAGACTTGAAGCTTCCTTAGCATCTTCATGGGAAATCACCGGATAAGAACATTGAAAGAAAAGAATGAAGAGACTTCGCATCAACAAAAAGGATACTTGAGTAAGAAATCTGAGTCCTTGAAGAAAAGGGTGGGAGGGCGGGAAAAACAAAGGCAACTTGGGGCATATGGAATAAACACCGTTGAGAAAAACTTATAATTGATCTTGCGGATGGGGAGAATGATGGTATCATCTCGAAGAGAAACTCACCGGCTGGAAATAGAATTAAGATGGCAATCTCGATGATCAAGAAGTATTAGTATCCACATTGGAATATGAGAACACCACTTAGAAAAGGTATGGAATCCACATTTGACTTCGAAGCAACTCGAATACCACAACTTAAAACAAAACAAAGGATTTGGCTTGCGGAATAAGCCGGAACAAACATATGATAGAGATTTCGTCCGAAGTTTTCGTGGTGGGGCCCACACGGGCTCAATCGTACAACACCATCATGTACAAGGCAGTGCACATGACATACGAAGCGTCCCCGAGTCGGCATAGCCAAGGACTCTTTAAGACACTACGAGACCACTGTAAAACCAACCATGGAAAGGCGGACCACTAGACGTCGAATCCCAATCTCATATCATGCATCTGTCGGAAAGATATCCTAGGAGCTACTTGAATTCCCACTTATAAACTCCCGAAACTTTCTGGTTATGCAATCAGGTGTTGGGGATACAGGGACGCAATATATCTCACCCAAACTAACAATCCCTAGATCCAGCTATATCCATCCGTCAACACATAACCAAGAAAACTCCGGAAATCGTGTACCTCAACCTTCGAAAAGCATCCGTTATACGAGTTATGGCAATACTCCCGAACTCCCGCCCCAGTACTGGGTGGCGTCGAGGTGATCTCACCAACAACTGCATAAAAGAGATTTTTGATGTCGGCGAAACTCAGGTATTCCAGAACTGCAACGATAAAGTTATGACGACAACACCTTGGAGCTCAACTCCCCGGGACACTGCCACAACCCCTAAATGACAGGAGGCACCAAGAACAATGTTCTCGTCACAAAACCATCGAAACGATTCCAAGATACCCGCATGATCCTAAATTTTTTTTAGTGAAATTTGAGGAGAGAAAAGTCAAAACATCTACGTCAGGAGGCCTCACCAGAGCGACGAAGGGACTGAGGAGTAAAAAGAATCCTACTCTCCGATATATATAATCCTAAGACTCAAAAAAAATTTGTTCTAGACTCAACAATGACAGCGATTCGATCAGGCAGGTGGCTCCTAAGTCGGGGATGGCTCTGATTACCAACTTGTAACGCCCACGATGCGGCTATATCTCCCACGTGTCGAGGCACGACTTAGAGGCATAACCGCATTGTGGTTTTGTCGCAAGAAGGGTCATCTTCACACAATCCCATGTAATGAACAAGAATGGGATAAAGAGTTGGCTTACAATCGCCACTTCACACAATACATAAATAAATCATACATCAATCAGAGTACACACATAGACCGACTACGGTCAAATCCAAATGAAAAGAAGATAACCCCAAATGCTAGATCCCCGATCATCCCAACTGGGCTCCACTACTGATCATCAGGAAACGAAACATAGTAACGACCAAGGTCCTCGTCGAACTCCCACTTGAGCTCGGTTGCGTCATCCGCACTAGTATCGTCGACACCTGCAACTGTTTTGGTAGAATCTGTGAGTCACGAGGACTCAGCAATCTCACACCTGCGAGATCAAGACTATTTAAGCTTATGGGTAGGAAAGGGTAGTGAGGTGGAGCTGCAGCAAGCACTAGCATGTATGGTGGCTAACATACGCAAATAAGAGCGAGAAGAGAAGCAGCGCAACGATCGTGAAGCTAGAAGTGATCAAGAAGTGATCCTGAAACTACTTACGTTCATATATAACACAAGAACCGTGTTCACTTCCCGGACTCCGCCGAAAAAAGACCATCACGGCTACACACGCGGTTGATGTATTTTAATTAAGTCAAGTGTCAAGTTCTCTACAACCGGATATTAACAAATTCCCATCTGCCTCATAACCGCGGGCACGGCTCTCGAAAGTTTATACCCTGCAGGGGTGTCCCAACTTAGCCCATTATAAGCTCTCACGGTCAACGAAGGATAAACCTTCTCCCGGGAAGACCCGATCAGCCTCGGAATCCCGGTTTCCAAGACATTTCGGCAATGGTAAAACAAGAGGTGAGGCATAAGAAAACTACCTATCTAGGCAAGTTTAAATGAGGCCGGAACAACAAACAACAATTCCGGAAAATCCTCATGTGCATATTTTTGATTTGGTACTGTACTGCCATAAACACAATTTTAATGTTGTTAAACAGCAAAATAAAGTGCACCAAGTTAATCTATGCCTTTTTCTACCCCATTTACATATAAAGTTTATTTAAATCCGAGCTACGGTTATTTAGTTATGAAATAAATCATTTTAACATGGCATTTATACAAATTTAAACAAACAGCAAGTTTAAACATTTTTAACATGGATGAAAGTAGCATATTATGAAACTAGACAAAATTCTAAGCATTTTACATATTTAAATCATTTTAAACCGATGCATGGTTAATTAGTTATTAGATGTATGAACATATAGGGGGTTTTCTGTAAAAACTGCAGCTCTTGGATAATAGCTAAATCGCAGAGACTGAAAAAAAAACAGGAACTGGGCCGCAACAGGGGCGGCTGGGCGCTCACCAAGGGCTCGGCCCAGTTGGAAGCAGAGCAGGCCGGCTTTGGGCGGCGGGGCTGGGCCTTGGCGTTGGGCCTCGCAGGCAGATCAAAGCGAGAGGTAGGGCGTGGTCAACGCAGGGGGGCGGTGTTCTGTCGCTCGAAGCAGAGGCGAGGCAAAAGGCAGGGGCGAGGTCGACACGACGACGCTGGGGCTCCGGCAAGTGACGGGGAGGCCTGCGGGAGGTGGGACGAGCCGGACGACGTGGACTCCGTCGAAGGGCGCGGTCGGTGGAGCCCTTGGGAAACGGACGAGCTCCTGTGGGGGAAAAACATGGTCGGCGGTTAGGACGTGGAGAGGAGGAGGCAGAGGCAAGGTCATGGTGGAACGGCTGCTCACCTAGGCGACGACGACGGCAAGGCCGCCGGAGGCCTGGGTCGGAGCGGAGGAGAGGCCGGGGAAGCTCCGTGGCGACGGCGGCGAGCTTCCGAGGGACGCGGCTGGGACGAGCGGGCGCTTGCTGGATGCGTCGTCCTCCTCGCAAAGTAGAAGAAGGGGAGGCCAGCAGGGTCCTGGACGGCGACGCGGTGACTGGACGGCGAGGTAGGAGACGGCAGCTTGGCGTGGGACTTGGCTGGGGCGGCGAAGGCGCAGGGAGGGAAGCGAGACTTGGCGCGGCATGGCTTGAAGAAGGCCTCGCGGAGACAAACTCCGGGAAGCAGGGAACGGGGCGACGACGAGCTCCTCGGGAGGCGCGGGCATGGCGCCAGTTGAGGAGGCCGGTTCCCGTCTAGATAGAGCGACGACAGGATCCTTGGGGTCGTCCATGGCCGACTCTGCTGCGAGGGAAAAAAGAGAGGCCTGCGTGAGAGAGAGAGACCAGAGAAGAAAGGGAGACGGGAAGAAAAACATGAAGGGTAGGGGACGGCCTGGTCGGTGACTTCGGTCGCCGGCGGGAGAAGTGGCTTGGGGACGAGGACGAGCTTCTGGCTCGAGGCAGGGAAGGATGGGCTGTAGGTGGAGCTCGAGGGGAGCTGCTGGTTGGATCGAAGGAGGGATTGGGTGGATCTGAAAAGAAGGAAGGGAGGTGGCCGCGCGTGGTTGGCTGGATTGGATCTGGGAGGATCCCGAGAGCGAAGGGAGTTTTCTTTATATATATATATATACATCACGTGGATTAGGTTAAGGGCTATCTAGCCCCTCCGATCATAATCGGACGGCCGAGAAATAAATAGGTAGGGAGTCCTAATAAGAAAACGAAGATGCTTTATAGATGTTTGGGGATGATCCGAATCCATCGGTAGCGATAGTCCGGGTCGGGTTTAGGGAAGTTTCGGACACGCACACGAGGGGTCTGAGAGAGGTTGACAACGACAAAGGGGCATGTCAAAAGGTCAACGGAGACAAGCGAGGAGCGGCAACTATGAACGATTGCAATTTTAAAAATAATGACGGCAACGAGTACCGATGCAATGCGGATGATGCCATGATGAAATGCAACAAAGAAATAAAACACACGGCGAACACGAAATATATGGAAGTCTTCTGGAGCGTCGGGCTCGGGGCGTTACATATCCGAATTGCCAAGCTTGCCTTCCATGCAAAGGAGAGTCCCATCCGGACACGGGACGAAGTCTTCAATCTTGTATCTTCATAGTCCAACAGTCCGGCCAAAGTATATAGTCCGGCAGTCCGAGGACCCCCTAATCCAGGACTCCCTCAGTAGCCCCTGAACCAGGCTTCAATGACGATGAGTCCGGCGCGCAGATTGTCTTCGGCATTGCAAGGCGGGTTCTTCTCCAAATTCTGAGTACCTGTCGAGTAGTGTCCGGCTTCCCATGAACATTGCCCCTCGGCTTCTGCGCCTAATAATGGCTATCCTCCACGTGTCGAGCGAATGCGAGAAGTCAGGGCATTTTTACACTTGCCACCCTAACCATGTAAGTAAATCGTCTATTTAAAGAGACGGGGATCCTCAGATCCAGATCACACCATCCTCCCCCAACGAGTATCCATTGGAGCGCGCTCGAAAAAGTCCATCCCATCATGGCCGACCATCGCAGCTCCTCCTCTCGCTCCCGTAGCCCTAAGCCAAGCAATTGGAAGAAGTGTTCCGTCCCCCACAGCCAATTAGTAGAGTTGCAGACCCAGGGTTTTCTCCCTCCAGCGTATATGGTCCCCGTTCGAGCCGGACTTGTCACCTACAACGGCGGGGAGCAAGCGGAGAGCTTTCCCAACCCATCCATGGGGGAGCGGGTATGCCTTGTCCCTTACTTATTAAGGGGGCTTGGATTTCTAATCCATCCATTCCTCCGCGGGCTCCTGGAGTTCTACGGCCTCTAGCTGCATAACTTTACTCCCGCCTCCATATTACACATCGCTGGCTATGTCGCCCTTTTGCGAGCTGTTTTTGGGCTGCGAAGCTCATTTCGAGCTATGGAAGAGGCTATTCTGCCTCGTACCCCCCACACAGGTGGGGTCAATATATCAAGTAGGCGGAGCCGAGATATGGCGCATCGCCGGGATCGGATACCTGTCCGGTACTCCGAAGAAGACATCCGAAGACTGGCCTTCGGAGTGGTTTTATATGGAGGACGTCCCCCTTCCGGACCCTATCCGGGCGGGCCTTCCTAAGTTTGACAACGCCCCTTT
Organism: Triticum aestivum; assembly: GCF_018294505.1. Taxonomy (NCBI): domain Eukaryota; kingdom Viridiplantae; phylum Streptophyta; class Magnoliopsida; order Poales; family Poaceae; genus Triticum; species Triticum aestivum. The sequence goes on along the minus strand of NC_057805.1, from coordinate 270,800,468 downwards.
GAAGAAACGCTGCAGCTGGCGCCCTTGGAGCCCCCAGGAGGAAGATAACGGAGAAGTCCTTTACCTGATGGGCCGGATAAAGACGCTGGCCAAATCAGGATTGACAATAATTGAGGTTATGTCAATATGTATAATGCGGGGGGTGCAGCCACTTTAATACCGGGGACAACCCATGTGGAACTTCAATGGAGAAGACGATGCCACCCGCTGCGATCGTAAGGGACCGGACTCCATCGCTGCTCTAGCGAAAATATTGTCCGGCTTATATAAAGGAGAGGAAGAGGAGTTCATCCGCATTAAGCCACGGGACAGATTCTCCATGTACAACCCCCAAACTGGGTGAGCTGCTACTTTTTACTTCGATCCTTCCCGCATTCTTCGTCATAAGTATTTACCTTGCTATTTCGTATCAGGAACTGCGAAAAGCTGTGAGGGAGGTCCAGAGCCCGTCTCCACAACCAGAGGACCCTGACCGGGCCCTCAACCCCGGACTCGAAGAAGATCCGGACACATTTGGGGAGCTCATCGACAGGACGTTCTATCAATTAAGCCACGATGGTGCCTTGGTGGCCATCATAGCCGATTATCCTGGACTGCTCCCTGCATCGCATGTAAGTAAAACCGGAGTCCCAACTTCCGAGAAGGATCCCTTTTTTCGCACTTCACCTACCGCACAGATATGGTATCTTACAGGGAAGGTCCTTGGGACGCCATGCCGAACCCGCAGTGACTCACCAACAAGGGGCACCGAAACCGGGTAGGCTTAAAAGGAAGGCGTTCAGGACTGAGACGCCGTCACAGAGGTGTGAAAAAGAACCCCGCTCCGTGGTTGTCATCTTTTAAAATATAATAACGTCCATGGTTCCTGGCAGGAAAAATGCTCGCCGGACTATATCCGGAGAGCCTGCCGGCCACGCCTCCACCAGCCGGGCTCCAGCACCAGACTTAGAGGCGGACGCTAACGTGGGGCCAACACCGGATGTTCCTCCTACAGAGGATGCGGACAGGCTGTCCGCTACGGATTCCGAAGTGGAGAGTGCCATGAATCACAGGCGTCGCCAGGCCATACTCCGTGACGCTTGTTTCTCTCAAGAGGCGTTCGATGCCTTCAACTCAGGAGACGCGTACATCCGAGCTGCTCAAAATGGTCTTGCCAGAGCCATGGACCAGTATGTAAAGGATATACGGGTAAGAAATTCTGATAATTATGTATATCAGTAGCCCCTGAGACTTGAAACAGTTGACACAACTGATTTAAGGATCATTATTTGTGTAGGTTCTTATGGAGAGGAATACCCAGTTGTCTCAAGAGCTGGAAGAGTGCAAAGCCCAGCTACGGGCCGCAGAGGAGTCCGAGAAGGCCCCCTCTGGTAACACTTGTCTCTATAAAAAAAATGACATGTACCGGTTAGTATGCGGCATGCATGCAAATCTAACAATAGATTCTGCAGATGATCCCGGAATGAATCCGGAGGTCGTGCGAGGGGATGAGCAACATGCTCAACGACAGTTAAAGGCTGGCGAGCATGTGCTTAAGCAGGTTAGGAGGGAGAAGAATGATCTCCAAGATGCCAATATCCGGTTGGGCGTTGAACTGAAAGATGTTTGGGCCTAGCTTGCTGACTCCGTAAAGGAGAATAAGAGGCTTCGACGTGGCATTTTTAGTAAGTGCTTGAACGAACCTTTATAGAGTTCGGCGAAGAAACCGGCTAACAGAGTTATATCTGTAGGTATGCTGACGGGTCGTCCCGCAGAGGAGATGCCCGGGTCTGCAGGTGATCTTCTGCCAGAGCTCTCACAACTGCACGAACAAGTTCGGCAGGTGATGCAGGGCATTGCCCAGGCCTTGTGGCCATATGCCTCCCCGCCCGGAGGCATGGGGGAGCTCGTAGAGGTGCTCAAGGGAGTGCGGCGGCGCTTCCGATTATGGAAGATATCTGCCTGCCGACAAGGTGCAAGGGAAGCCTGGGCCATGGTGAAGACTCGATATACCAAGGCTGACCCGAACCACATGGCCGAGGTTGGACTTGTGGGGTCTGATGGGAAAGAGATCCCCGTCAGTTTGGTGTATGACCAGGTGAAATTAGCCGCAAAGTATTCCCAACAGGATTGTAGGCTAGACAGCCTGTTGGATGGTATAGAAGAAGAATTTAGTCAGTCTAAGTGACTGTGTACTTCAAGTGACATATATTGTCCCTAGCTGGATTGTAAATCATTTGTCATGGCGGACCTTTTCGCTTCGACCTCTGGACCCGACAGTCCGGAGTGTATCCGAATACCCGCTCAGTTATGTAAAAACCGGGGTACGCGTGGAAACCAGGCGTAGGGGTCATAAGTGCTTGAAAAGACAAGTACCCAACTAGCTATGTTATATTACATGGATAGTAAGAAACATCTTCCAGGGAGAATAGTTCCGTTAAGGGTTCCTTTCCCTGGGTACGCATGCATTAATGTGCATGTCCGAACTGCGAAAAGAGACGCGGGATATAAACATCTGGGGGCATGTATTACAATGAATAAAAGTCATCTTTTGTTCACCGACCGAATATTCCCTTAAGAACGCTAGCTTTCGGCTTCACCCAGTCTGAGGTACACATCCGGCTGACCCAGCAGTAACAATCGCAGAGGTGCTCCCCTTGTGCCCTAGCCGAATTAACGGGAACGTAGGGCATAAACACAAGAGCCAGGCAACCCATCTTGGCCAAAACTTAAGTCATATCGATGCATATAATGGTGAAAAAGGTACATGTGGAAAAGTAACACATGTGTGGGGCATAGAGCCCGGAAAATAGTTATATTAAGCTTCTGTATAAGAAGCCCCCAGGTATAATGAGCACGCCTAGCGCATCAAGATTGTGCAGTCAAAACACAATTTAACCTTTTAAGGCCATGAAGAAAAAAGGGAAGAAAGAAAGAAAAAACAGGTAACAGATATATATAAAAAATTGACGGAGGTAAGGAGATGAACACAGAGTCCCGCACTAGGCGTAAAATCATCGGAGTCTGGCGCGTTCCATGGGTTTGGCTCGAGTCGATTGTCCGATGCATCCCGCAGACGGTACGCTCCACCAGTCAGAACTTTGTCAATAATGAAGGGACCTTCCCATTTGGGCTTGAGCTTGTTCTTTTTCTTCTCCGGTAGGCGTAGAACGAGTTTGCCAACGTTATAAGTTTTGGCCCGTACTTCTCTGCTTTGGTACCGTCGAGCCTGTTGCTGATAGAATGCAGAGCGGGCTTTTGCCACGTCACGCTCCTCCTCCAGGGCATCCAAACTGTCCTACCGATCAAGCTCGGCTTCTTTCTCTTTGTACATGCGCACTCGAGGTGAGTCATGAATGATGTCGCAGGGCAGTACCGCCTCTGCGCCGTACACCATAAAGAACGAAGTGTATCCGGTAGTGCGATTCGGCGTGGTCCGCAGTCCCCATAGTACGGAGTCAAGCTCCTCTACCCAGTGCGTATCTGATTCCTTCAAGGTCGCACTAATATGGGTTTAATGCCGCTCATGATAAGACCATTTGCTCGTTCGACTTGACCGTTAGTTTGAGGGTGATAGACAGAAGCATAGTCGAGCTTAATGCCCATGTTGCTGCACCAAATTTTTACCTCGTCGGCTGTAAAGTTCAAGCCGTTATCGGTGATGATGCTGTGGGGGACACCGTAACGGTGTACGACCCCGGATATGAAGTCTATCACTGGTCCGGACTCAGCCGTTTTAACTGGTTTGGCTTCTATCCATTTGGTGAATTTATCCACCATGACCAAGAGGTATTTTTTCTTATGGCTTCCCCCTTTAAGGGGTCCTACCATATCAAGCCCCCAGACCGCAAAGGGCCAAATAATGGGGATTGTTTGGAGAGCGGTAGGTGGCATATGGCTTTGGTTTGCAAAAAGCTGGCAACCGACGCATCGTTGAACGAGATCCTGTGCGTCTGCTCGGGCCGTCGGCCAGTAAAAACATGTACGGAAGGCCTTGCTTACAAGGGCCCGAGCTGCGGCGTGGTGGCCGCCGAGTCCAGCATGAATTTCTGCCAAAAGTTGTCGTCCTTCATCTTTGGAGATGCACCTTTGAAGTACTCCGGTAGCGCTTTTCTTATAAAGCTCTCCCTCGTGGACCTTGTAAGCTTTAGACCGCCGCACAATGCAACGTGCCTCGTTTGGGTCCTCAGGGAGTTCTTGCTTAGTTAGGTAGGCCAAGAAGGGTTCTGTCCACGGGGCGATGACAGCCATAATCACGTGGGCCGAAGGTGTTATTTCGGTGGCAGAGCCTCCGATTACGTCAGAGTGTTCGGGATCTGGCGATGTGGCCGGATCCGGACTGTTGTTGCCGGTCTCCCCTTCCCACACCACGGATGGCTTAAACAGCCTTTCCAGGAAGATATTAGGTGGGACAGGGTCGCGCTTAGCGCAGATGCGGGCGAGGATATCCGCCGCTTGATTGTTTTCTCGGACCACATGGTGGAATTCGAGCCCCTCGAACCGAGCTGACATTTTGAGGACGGCGTTGCGGTAAGCCGCCATTTTTGGATCCTTGGCGTCAAAGTCTCCATTTATTTGAGATATTGCGAGGTTCGAATCCTCACGCACCTCTAGGCGTTGAATGCCCATGGAGACTGCCATCCGGAGACCATGCAACAGGGCCTCATATTCTGCTGCATTGTTGGAGTCTGTGAATAATATTTGGAGTGTGTATTGGACTGTATCTCCGGTGGGGGATGTCAGGACGACGCCTGCCCCCAGACCAGCCAGCATCTTAGAGCCGTCAAAGTGCATGATCCAATTGGAGTACGCGCCGTACACTTTAGGGAGTTCGGCTTCTGTCCATTTGGCGATGAAATCGGCCAGTACTTGTGACGTAATGGTTCGCCGTGGTTTGTATGTTATGTCGAATGGGAGGAGCTCAATAGCCCATTTAGCAATCCAACCCGTGGCATCGCGGTTATTTATTATGTCGTTGAGTGGTACTTCCAAGGCCACCGTAATTGAACACTCTTGAAAGTAGTGTCGTAATTTCCGGGATGCCATGAAGACCGCGTATGCTATATTTTGATAATGTGGGTACCATGATTTGCATGGAGTGAGGACAATGGATACATAGTATACCGGCTTTTGAAGCGGGAACTTATGTGTGTCCGTCTCTCGTTCGACGACGAGCACTGCGCTTACAACTTGGTGTGTTGCCGCTATATATAACAGCATTGGTTCGCCGACATTTGGCGCGGCCAAGATTGGGTTGGTGGCCAAAACGGCCTTTATTTCTTCCAATCCTGCCGTGGCCGCATCCGTCCACTCGAAGTGTTCGGTGCGTCGAAGAAGGCGATAAAGGGGTAGTGCCTTTTCTCCTAATCGGGAGATAAAGCGGCTTAAGGCAGCCACACATCCAGTTAGTTTCTGGATTTGCTTGAGGTCTGTTGGGATAGCGAACTGTGACAGAGCTCGGATTTTAGCCGGATTTTCTTCAATTCCTCTACTAGAGATGATGAAGCCCAAGAGCTTTCCGGCGGGCACGCCGAAAACGCATTTTTCCGGATTGAGCTTGATGTCATATGTTCGGAGATTTTCGAACGTGAGCCTCAAGTCGTCTATTAAGGATTCGACATGTCTGGTTTTAATGACCATGTCGTCTACGTATGCCTCCACTGTTTTGCCAATTTGTGTTTCCAGGCATGTCTGAATCATGCATTGATAGGTTGCACCGGCGTTTTTGAGCCCGAAAGGCATGGTGTTAAAACAGAAGGGGCCGTATGGAGTGATGAATGCCGTTGCGGCTTGATCGGACTCCATCTTAATTTGATGGTATCCGGAGTATGCGTCGAGGAAACACAATGAGTCGTGTCCTGCGGTAGCGTTGATAATTTGATCGATGTGGGGGAGGGGGAAGGGATCCTTAGGGCAAGCTTTGTTAAGGTCCTTGAAATCGACACATAGGCGCCAGGATTTGTCCTTCTTTGGTACCATCACCAGGTTTGCTAGCCAGTCCGAATGTTTTATTTCTCTAATGAATCCGGCCTCAAGTAACTTGGCTAGCTCCTCTCCCATGGCTTGTCGCTTAGGCTCAGAGAAACGCCGAAGAGTCTGCTTGACCAGCTTGAACCCCTTTAGAATGTTAAGGCTATGCTCGGCCAGCCTGCGTGGGATTCCTGGCATGTCTGAAGGATGCCAGGCGAAGATGTCCCAATTCTCGCGCAAGAACTTCCGCAGTGCGGCGTCTACTGTGGGGTTTAACTGTGCCCCGATGGATGCTGTTTTTGTAGGGTCCGTTGGGTGGACTTGGAATTTGACTATTTCGTCCGCTGGTTTAAAAGAGGTGGACTTGGGTCTTTTGTCGAGTATCACGTCGTCCCTGTCCACTGTGGAGCACAGCGCAGTTAGTTCCTCGGCCGCTAGGGCTTCGAATAACGCTTCAAGGGCTAATGCGGCAGTTTTATTTTCGGCGCGAAGTGCTATGTCCGGATCACTAGCTAGAGTGATGATTCCATTGGGCCCGGGCATTTTGAGCTTCATGTACCCGTAATGGGGTATAGCTTGGAAGATCGTGAATGCCTCCCGCCCTAAAAGGGCGTGGTATCCGCTACTGAACGGGGCCACTTGGAATGTGATTTCTTCGGACCTATAGTTTTCTGGCGTGCCGAATACCACATCTAGTGTGATTTTTCCTGCACATCGTGCCTCCCGACTAGGGATAATTCCTCTGAAGGTCGTGCTACTTTGCTCAATGCGGCTCTTGTCTATTTCCATTTTTAGAAGAGTCTCCTCATAGATGAGGTTTAACCCGCTGCCACCGTCCATGAGAACTTTAGTGAGCCGGAAGCCGTCCACAATTGGACTAAGGACCAAGGCGGCTGGTGCTCGGGCTGTTCAGAATTTAGGTTCGTCATTGGTATTGAAGGTTATAGCCGTATCGCTCCATGGATTTATTGTTGCCACGTGGCAGACTTCGGCAAGGCTGCGGAGTGCTCGCTTGCGCCTATTATTTGAGGCGAAGGTCTCGAAGACTGTCAATACTATATTGTTATTTTCCACGGGATGGAGCTCTGTTGTATTGTTGATGAGGATATCCTCGCTGCTCTTGGCCACCTGCCGGAGTATCCAACATGCTCTAAGGCTATGTGTTGGCATGGTATCCGCTGTACTGTGAATTTTGCACGGTGCATTGAGCCATCCCTCCAATACGGTTCCACGCCCTGCAGTGGGCTTTTGTTTCTTTGTAATTGGATCGGGTGACTTACGAGAGTACACCCTTTTAGTTTGGATGGGGGGTTTAGTGAGAGCCGGAGGATCCCGAAATTTTGTTTGGGTTTTCCAGGCGCTTTCCATCGCACAGTACTTTTTTACTGTGGCCGCCAAGTCAGCGAAGTGTGCTATGTCACGGCGACTTATGGCGTTGAGGATTCCCTTGTCCGTGCAATTTTTGCAAAAGAATGAAATTGCGTCTTCCTCGCGACAGTCCTTGACCTTGCTCATTACAAGGAGGAATCTGGCCCAATAGTGATGTACTGTCTCTTGGGGCTCTTGTCTAATGTGGGAAAGATCACGTATATCTGGGTGGGTGGGTAGATTTAGGTCCGAACCCTAACCCGATCTGAGACCAAGGGGCGGGGGAGTTTCCGAGCTTGGCAGTTCGGGCTCCGGGATGTTGCCCAATAGATCTGGCCCGCTGTCTGATTCTAGGTTCAAAGCTTGGGCCATGTCCTCCCATAGACGGGTATCCGTCTCGGAGAGCTCGGGAATCCGGACATAGTTCGTCCTCAAGATAGAGGAAGAATCACTGCGTTGCTCCTCCACCACCGCTATATGATGGGTGACCGGCAGAGAGTTAATGTCCCTTTGGTCGTGTTTAAGCCCGATCTGATCATAGTCCGTGGCGACTCCCAGGGCAGCGATGAGATCCAAGAGCTCGTTCAAGGAAGAGAGCTCCATTGGATCCATCTGCTCGGCGAATCCCGAGCCGACGTGGAGGCTGTTTTTGATGACCCGAGAAGTCATGGTCGGCGCAACGGCCGAGCGGGCGGTCACGACGAAGCCGCCTAGTCGGAGAGTTTGGCCTACAGCCAGGGCTCCCCTAGAGGTGATGCCGTTCTTGACAACAAGACGAGCCATCAAGCCTTATGGTGACGGCACAGTGGAACTCTCAATGAAAGCACCAATGTCGGTGTCAAAACCGACGGATCTCGGGTAGGGGGTCCCGAACTATGCGTCTAAGGCGGATGGTAACAGGAGGCGGGGGACACAATGTTTACCCAGGTTCGGGCCCTCTCGATGGAGGTAATACCCTACTTCCTGCTTGATTGATCTTGATGATATGAGTATTAGAAGAGTTGATCTACCACGAGATCGTAGAGGCTAAACCCTAGAAGCTAGCCTATGATTATGGTTGTTCTTGTCCTACGGACTAAACCCTCCGGTTTATATAGACACCAGAAGGGCTAGGGTTACACAGAGTCGGTTACAAGGGGGGAGATTTACATATCCGAATTGCCAAGCTTGCCTTCCACGCAAAGGAGAGTCCCATCCGGACGCGGGACGAAGTCTTCAATCTTGTATCTTCATAGTCCAACAGTCCAACCAAAGTATATAGTCTGGCAGTCCGAGGACCCCCTAATCCAGGACTCCCTCACTTGTGGCCTCCTCGGGCATCTTCTGACCCCCTCTCCAAGCTCCGTTGATGTCTTCTAGTCCAAGAAAAATCATCGTAAAGTTTTATTCCGTTTGGACTCCGTTTGATATTCCTTTTCTGTAAAACTCAAAAACAAGGAAAAACAGAAACTGACACTGGGCTCTAGGTTAATAGGTTAGTCCCAAAAATAATATAAAATAGCATATTAATGCATATAAAACATCCAAAACAGATAAAATAATAGCATGGAAAAAAAATTATAGATACGTTGGAGACGTATCAGGCTCCTGCCCGTGTGTGTATGAGTACCTATGCGGCCTGTTCAGGTATTCGATGGCCAGTACAAGCCTACAAGATGGCGCCGGCATCAGGCAAGTTTGTACTTCTGAACTTTACACGATGTGAGGCTACTTACTGAATTTTACTACTGCTAGCTGAATTCCATCACGCTCAGCTTCAGTCCCGTCTCGATGATGATGTACTTCTTGCCGACCATCACGCTCAACTTCAAGGGTGGGGCGAGCCTGCCTGCGGTGCGCGCGAGCTCGAGCGGTGGCGCCGCACGGTGTCTACAGTAAGGGAAGGAAGGGCGGCCCCACCGGGCTCCGACGTCGTCCTGCCAGATCTTCCCGACCTGCCAAGGCGACCTGGACATGTCGTTCTGGAGCCGGCCAATTTGACGGCATGCTGAACGTGTTTGAGGAAATGAGGCCCTCGGTGTCAAGCCAAACCTGGCCGCTGTTAAGTGTAGTTGTTAACTTCTAATCATATGCATGTATGTAACCAAACACCGAGTAAAAATTGCTTCACGATGACAAGACAACATATGCAGGCAACCAAACTACTTCCCAATGTTGTTTTTTGCCTCATTTTTTCGTAGCCAGGCTCTGCTCAGCCTGGCTTGTTTTTTCCCTCTCAGCCAGGCCCTGGAGAGAAAGTAACCAAACGCGCCCGAGAAGAGTATGCAACTGTGTATGCTGGTGGGAGTGGGTGGGAGGAGGAGACCATGGGCATGGGAGGGGTGAAGTGGGAGTGGCAGTGTGTGTGAGACAGGAAACAGAGGGGGAGGTGTTTTTTCTCACAGTTAGAGCATCTCTAGCAGATCCTGCAACCGCACGTCCTACAAAATGCGTATAAGGACTCCTGTAAATTTTGTGGGACGCGTTTGCGGGGTCTGTTCCACCGAAAAGTTCGCCGCACCATAAATTTTGCATAACATCAAACAAATTGCATATTTCAATAATGTCAACTGAATGAAATCTCAATGTAAATTCAACATATGAATACATAAATGGTCTAAAAAGTAACTGATGCGGAGCATCCCAAGGCCATCCCCATGGACCTACCTACATCTCCCACGACACCACTTGGACCAATGACAAGAGCCCGTGCGGGAGCCATCGAGAACGAGGTTAACTCTCTCCTTGTTGAACTCTCCTTTGACCCACTTGAGACATGGCTACTACCTCAAACGGAGATGTTTTGTGTGCCTAGGTACCATGGAAGCAACCAAGGAGAAGTTACGATGCAAGATGGACATCAAGAGCATGAAGAACATCTTCCCAGCGCAGAAATACCAGTACAACCGCCCAACTACCGGTCGACCGGTACAACCGCCCAACTACCGGTCGACCGGTACAACCGCCCAACTACTGCCCAACTACCGGTCAACCTTCTGTAATCAAGCGGTGCAAGGCCGGTACAACCTCGGTTTATACCGGTAACAGCCAAAAGACCGGTACTACCGCCCCAAGCGCCGGTACAACCGCCGAGCACCTTTGGAAACACCTCTAGGAACCAGTACCTGAGCCCCCAGCGGTACAACCGCCCCCATGACCGGTACTACCGGCCTGCCTGTGTGCAGTGAAAGGGTCAACGACCCGTGTAACCCCCAACTTACCCTTTGGACTATAAGTACTTGTCCCCTAGCCCCGAATTAGGGTTAGCATTGGTTTAGCTCATATGTGAGACAGAGCTTTGCTTCTCCATACAGATCTACTCCTTGAGAGAGACCGCGACCCCTCTACGGAGAAGATCCACGTTGGATCAAGACCCCCTCTTGGGTGGCCCCATCAAGACCTCCTCACGGAGAAGAACCGGTTACCCTATGTATCGTCCCTTGTTTGTTTTGGACCATGTGATCTCTATGTGTAGTTGGATCTAGCATATGTGTGACTATATCTTGTTGGTCTAAGAGATCCTCTTGTGTTTTCCCTCGTTTTCTTCGTGTTTCTAGTTGGGATCCACTCCTTTCATGAAAGATCGGCCGTTTAAGGTTCCACCCTACATCAGTAACTCATAATACAATAGTACTTATCATTACAACAAATATTTGAATTCAAATAATTATTAGAACACCAAATTGTTCAAATCTCACACGAATAGAAATGCATACAAATGGGGATCTATCTCCCCCCATAGAGCTGCCACTAATGCTCAATAAGATCATGCTGGAGTTGGTTGTGCGAATCATGGTTCTCGATCTTCCTATAGGTCTCAAGAAATGCTCTGATCACATCTGTGTCCCTGGCAGGCTTCACATGGCTAACAACATTGTCATAGTTGTACTCCAAGTTCAAATCCCTCTCATCCTCGACGATCATGTTGTGTAAAATTACACAAGCAGTCATGATGTTTCGGACGAATTTTTTATCCCAGAAGCAAGCAGGACCTCGAACAATGGCAAACCGAGCTTACAACATACCAAATGCCCTCTCAATATCCTTTTTGTCAAGCTTCTTGTGCTTCGGCAAAAAAATTGTGCTTCTTGATTTTGGGGTCACCAATAGTCTTCACAAATGTTGACCAAGAAGGATAAATACCGTCGGCATGATAGTATCCCGTGGTATAGTCATGGCCGTTGACGGTATAGTTGCAAGCCGGATCTTTGCCACTAGCTAGCTGAGAAAATAAATGAGATCGCTGCAAAACGTTCATATCATTGAGAGACCCTGGCAAACCAAAGAAGCAATGCCAAATCCATAGATCATGTGAAGCCACGACTTCAAGCATGATGATGGGTTTATGTTTGTGGCTGGTGTATTGCCCTGCCCAAGCCACCAGGCAGTTTTCCACCTCCAATGCATGCAATCAATACTACCTAGCATGACCGCCATCTCCTTGCTTTGTTCATTGCCATGAGCTTCTTTGTGTCTTCTTTGTTTGGAGATCGAAGATACTCTGGGACAAAAACCCGGATTATTGTCTTCGCAAAGACACGGAGACTTTTGATGGTGGTATCTTCACCAATGCAAAGATATTCATCCGCATAGTCGGCCGGAACACCATATGAAATCACTCTCATTGCCGCCAATTTTTTTATATGCACTAAAACTGATCAAATCGGCGGCATTCCTACGCTGAGTGAAGATACAACAATTTTACTCGCAAGCCTCGACAATGCGGACAAAAAGTAACCTACGCATTCGATATCGCCTATGAAAGAGGTGAGATGGATATGTCGGTACCTCGGTGAAGTAGTCCTTTATGAGCATCTTGTCATTGAGAGCTCGGTTTCAGGGAATGCATAGCCAGCCGACCCTGGATCCACACCGCTTTTTCTTTGGCCCTACCTCAAATTCGTGGATGAGATGCAACAACACTAGGTGTTCATCATCATCATTGAGGATCATCTCTTCTATGTCCGGATCATGGGACGAAGACAATGAGGACGAACTCCAATCCATCTACAAAATGCACACAAAATGGCCATGAATTTCACCCAAACCTCTCTAGGCCAAATTGAGCACGAACCCACGGGTGATGGACATACCTAGCCTAAAGCGAAGCCGCGCCGCCCCTTCTTCTCCCAGCCAGCAGAAGTCGCGTTGGGCCGCCCCTTTACCCTCCTGCCGGACGAAGCGAAGTCACGTCATGCCGCACCTTTCTTCTCCCCGCCGGTTGAAGCAAAGCTGCGGCACCCTCTTCCTTCGACGTGCACCGCTCAGAAGCGCCCGAAGCAACTCGACCTGGAAGCTACAAGCACGCGCGCCGAGCTCTGGGGTGGATCCATGGCGTCGGCATCGGCCGCGACCGGCAGAAACAAATAGGCACCCCCCGCTAGCTGAAACTAGGTGGAATGGATGCGGCGTGGGGCAGCAACAGGCGGTGGAGACTTGCGGTGGCGCCAGCAAGGAGTGGAGGCAGAAACTGAAATGGCCGGAAGTGGGTTCGTGCCAAAGGAAAGGGTAGCCAACAAACTTGGGCAAAATCCTATAGATTTGGAGGAAATGGGCTCGCAGATTCGGGATCCCGCAAAAAAAGTTCAGGACGACCGGATTTGGTGTATCTGTTCGGGACAGGGATACAGGATGGATCCCGCAAACCGGCGGTTACCGGATGGCCCGGTTTGCGGGATCTGCTAGAGATGCTCTTAGAGGCTTAGAGCCCTTCCTCAAACGCCCGTGTACATCCGGGTGGACGCTCGATTAGTGATTAGTCAAAAAATCATGACCTAGCCACACCTCTCTTGTCGGCTCTGTACGCCCGGGCTGACCAGGCATCCTCGTATTCAGACCATATCTTGGGCTGATATGGGGAGGTCCGGACGTGCCCGGGCACATCCATCGCTTTGGATCCAGCCCACCCCAACCCCACATATATTTATGTCTATTCCCATCCTGAACCAAAGCCTAGCCACTCCACTCCACTCTGCCCCAAAGCTCACGCAGGCGATCTTCGGCCTTATCAGACATGGAAGGCGGCGGATCCGACTCTGAAATCTCCTAATCCGTCGACTGCAACCTCATCCCATGTAGGGACAAGGAGGAGTTGGTCGTTCGGCTGGCTCTCCATCGGTCTCGGGAGGAAATCCTAGCTCCTCAATCAGAGTCGCTCAAGTGCAAATCCATTGCGCCAGTGTAAATGGCGCTTGGATCCAGCGGCGGCAGTGGCTTGAGGCGTGTGACTGCGGCCTCACCGGACGCGACGACCATCAGCTGGCGGCGCAACCTTTGCGGTGGTGCCTTATCCCCACTGCATCGAGCTCCAAGTCAAAGGTCAACATTGGCATGAGTCGCCCACCATGTGAGGAACAAGGCGTGGCAAGCCACGGCAACCCTCGAGGTCGAGGCCACGGAGGCTTTCTCCATAGCTTTAGTATTTAGAACATGCCAATTTTTGCTAGTCCGATGGCATCTATGATGAAGTAGATGTTTGTTATGTGTGAGAACAGGTGAGATGTACGTGAGTTTAGTTTACGCTGCATGACGTTGTATGGATTTGAGAATTTGCTAATGAGGTATCCGGTTGTGTACACGGACATTTAAGGGGTGACCGACCACTGTTCACGAATATGTCTGGGCGCTTCTGTAGATGTTTAGGGGGTAGCTAGGTTTGGCTGTAGATGCTCTTAGGGAAACTTCAACCTAGTTCAGCAAATGTATGACATTAGATGTCCACGGACTTGTCCAAAGATGCCCGCATACGGTGGATAAGAGGACGGGTGTCCGACCCAGTGGACCAAATAAAAAAGTGAACACTAATTTTCATTAATATTTGGATCCCATTTTATAAAAAAGAATTTGATTGTAGTTTACTTTTCGTTGGACATGGGCACATGTCACGTGTCCTACACTTCATCCGAGTCCACCTGGCCTTGGACGCTGTTGGTGGAGGTGAGGTCGATGATCAAGCCGGTGAAAGTGAGGTCGATGAGCGAGCCTGACGGTCTAGCCTTGTGGACGTTGTTGGTCTGCAACTGCACAGAGTTTAGTTGTAGCCTTTTCGAAGTAAGAGTATCGACCCCAGAGAGCACATGAATTGGACTCTGTCCGTTATAGAGACTTGTGGGAATGGGAATGTAAGTTAGCTCTAGACTCAAAGCAAAACGAAGGCGAAAAATTGTAATGATTTTGAGTAGAGTGCAAACAAAATCAAATAACACAAAAGAAGTAAAAAAGCACAGCGAGGTGAATAAAGCGATGAAACCAACAAGAGGATTAAAGCATTCTCAGGGAGTCTGGAATTCGCATTGGTATGTGTCTAATGTAACACATGTTATAACATGGTTCTAGGTCATATATTTGAAACACTCTTGATTTTTGTAATTGGGCGGATCTGGGTAGAGTATATGTTCTACTCTATGTGGACTTCGTACCACACATGCCACTACCATAGTTTTCCCACTCTAGTTCTCACTATGGTAATTAAGGTTTTCCCCGTGGACATGGACATACTAAGGTTCTCCATTACTCCCCTGTCAATTGCAAAGGCGATGTAGAAAGGATTTTACTGTCACCTTGAATTACCTGAAGATCTTAACCTTTACAACGACGGTAATGTATTATGTTGCCATATGAGGCGGAAATGCAGAGTGGGGCCCCTTTAGAACACTCATGAAGGCTACTAAATCAAACATACAACAGAGAATCTCATATCCTTATGAGTCATCCAACCAACACCTATACATACCAAGATTCATCCACATCCCCAAGAATTAAGGGAACTACTCACGCATGAAGATAGCAAGCATCGTATGAATAACAATGACAAACATGGATGGTAAATTAGAGTAATACACATAGGGACAAACTAGGGTTTGGTATTACAAGGGAATGGAGATGGTGATGAAGGTGATAGTGGTGGTTGAAGTCGGCGTCTCCTTGCACAAGATGATAGTGATGGCGGAGTCCTCCTTGTCGACCCCCCTCCAAATGCCTTCTAGAGGTTAGGGTTCTACGTTCTGGTGTGGTTTCTAGTGGCTATGGGCGTCTGATCCTCGATCCAATCACGCAGGGGTGAAATACATGACCAGGCGGAGGCGTGTGGTATGACCGATGGTATTAGCATGTGCACTAGTATAATGCATCGTTGAGCACTCTGGACTCCGTGAGGCCTCCTCCTTCTCTCATTTGTGCTATCTTTTTATGGTAATACTATACCATGTGAAAGGATCGATATGGTTGACTAGACGGGGGGGGGGGGGGGTGAATAGGCAACTACCAATTTTTAGCTTTCCTTAACAAATTAGGGTTTGCAACAAATAGGTTGTCTAGATATGTGACTAGGTGAGCAACCTATATGATGCAAGCAACACAAGCAAGCTAGAGGTAAAACACAAGTAAGGCTCGCACAAAGTAAAGGTAAGAAATAACCACAAGTGGAGCCGGTGGAGACGAGGATGTGTTACCGAAGTTCCTTCCCTTTGAGAGGAAGTACGTCTCCGTTGGAGTGGTGTGGAGGCACAATGCTCCCCAAGAAACCACTAGGGACACCGTATTCTCCTCACGCCCTCACACAATGCGAGATGCCGTGATTTAACTAGTGGTGCCCTTGAAGGCGGCGACAACCTTTACAAACAAGGTTGGGGCAATCTCCACAACTTAATTGGAGGCTCCCAACAACACCATGAAGCTTCACCACAATGGAATATGGCTCCGAGGTGACCTCAACCGTCTAGGGTGCTCAAACACCCAAGAGTAATAAGATCCGCAGGAGATTAGGGGGGGGATCAAATTTCTCTTGGTGGAAGTGTAGATTGGGGCCTTCTCAACCAATCCCTAGAAAATCAACAAGTTTGATTGGCTAGGAAGAGAGATCGGGCGAAAATGAGCTTTGGAGCAATAATGCAGTTTGGGGGAGGAAGACGTGAGTCTGCTTGGAGAAGAAGACCCCCTTTTATAGTGGGGAACAAATCCAACCGTTATGCTCTTCTCAGCCTGCACACAAGTGGTACTACCACTCCAGGAGCGGTACTACCACTTCCTATGGGAAGCAACGGAGAAAGCAAAAATAGGGGTGAACAGAAGATAGAGCGATGGTACCAGCAGTGGTAGGGGCGGTACTACCGTCTACAGGCGGTACTACCGCCTCTACTACCGCTCCGACTTTCGCTTGTCCTCTAGGGTCAAAAAGGTAGTACGGTAGAGACCCGGAGGTACTACTGTAGAACCCGACACGAAAAGTCGAGACCACAGCCATGAGCGGTAGTACGAGCAGGACTAACAGTAGTACTATCGCTGCTGCCCGCGGTACTACCGCTTGCAGCTCTCCACCACTTCTTTAGCACAAAAGATGGACAACTCCAAGGAAGCGGAAAGTGGCGATGGGTGCAATATGAGTGTGTTGAAGGAAATATGCCCTAGAGGCAATAATAAAGTTGTTATTTATATTTCCTTATATCATGATAAATGTTTATTATTCATGCTAGAATAGTATTAACCGGAAACTTAGTACATGTGTGAATACATAGACAAACAGAGTGTCCCTAGTATGCCTCTACTTGACTAGCTCGTTAATCAAAGATGGGTAAGTTTCCTAACCATAGACATGTGTTGTCATTTGATGAACGGGATCACATAATTAGAGAATGATGTGATGGACAAGACCCATCTATTCGCTTAGCATAATGATCGTTTAGTTTTATTGCTATTGCTTTCATCATGACTTATACATGTTCCTCTGACTATGAGATTATGCAACTCCTGAATACTAGAGGAACACCTTGTGTGCTATCAAACGTCACAAGGTAACTGGTTGATTATAAAGATGCTCTATAGGTGTCTCCGAAGGTGTTTGTTGGGTTGGCATAGGTGGAGATTAGGATTTGTCACTCCGAGTATCGAAGAGGTATCTCTGGGCCCTCTCGGGAATGCACATCACTATAATCCTTGCAAGCAATGTGACTAATGAGTTAGTTAAGGGATGATGCATTACAAAACGAGTAAAGAGACTTGCCGGTAACGAGATTGAACTAGGTATGATGATACCGACGATCGAATCTCGAGCAAGTAACATACCGATGACAAAGGGAACAACGTATGTTGTTATGCTGTTTGACCGATAAAGATCTTCGAAGAATATGTAGGAACCAATATGAGCATCCAGGTTCTGCTATTGGTTATTGACCGGAGATGTGTCTCGGTCATGTCTACATAGTTCTCGAACCCGTAGGGTCTGCACGGTTAACGTTCGATGATGATTTGTTTTATGAGTTATGTGTTTTGATGACCGAAGTTTGTTCAGAGTCCCGGATGAGATCACGGACATGACGAGGAGTCTCGAAATGGTCAAGACATAAAGATTCATATATTGGAAGGTTATATTCGGACACCGGAATGGTTCGGGTCATTTCGGATAAGTTTTGGAGTACCGGGGGTTACCGGAACCCCCCCTCCCCCGGGAGGTTAATGGGACACCATGGGCCTTAGTGGAGAAGAGAGAGGGCCGGCTAGGAGTTGGCGCACGCCCCCCTTGCCAATCCGAATTGGACAAGGGGTGGGGGCGGCGCCCCCTCCTTCCTTCTCTCCTCTTCCTCCTTCCCTCCTTCTCCTAGTTGGAATAGGAAAGAGGGGGAGGGGGGGCGAATCCTACTTGGACCGGGAGTCCAAGTAGGACTCCCCCCTATGGCGCGCCCCCTCCCTTGGGCCGGCCTCCTCTTCCCCCCTCCTTTATATAGGTGGGAGGGGGGCACCCCAAAGGCACACCAAGTCTTCTCTTATCCGTGTGCGGTGCCCCCCTCCATAGGTACACACCTCGGTCATATCGATGTAGTGCTTAGGCGAAGCCCTACACCGATAACTTCATCATCACCGTCACCACGCCGTCGTGCTGAGAGAACTCTCCCTCGTCCTCAACTGGATCAAGAGATCGAGGGACGTCATCGAGCTGAATGTGTGCTGAACGTGGAGGTGTCGTACGTTCGGTGCTTGGATCGGTTGGATTGCGAAGACGTTCGACTACATCAACCGCGTTATTAAACGCTTCTGCTTTCGGTCGACGAGGGTACGTGGACACACTCTCCCCGCTCATTGCTATGCATCTCCTAGATAGATCTTGCGTGATCGTAGGTAATTTTTTTGGAATACTATGTTACCCAACAGTGGTACCCGAGCCAGGTTTATGCATAGATGTTATATGCACGAGTAGAACACAAAGAGTTGTGGGCGATAATAGTCATACTGCTTACCAGCAACGTCTTACTTTGATTCAGCGGTATTGTTAGATGAAGCGGCCCGGACCAACATTCATGACCGCATTCATGAGACTGGTTCTACCGACGTGCTTCGCACACAGGTGGCTAGCGGGTGTCTGTTTCTCCAACTTTAGTTGAATCGAGTTTGACTACGCCCGGTCCTTGTTGAAGGTTAAAGCATCACACTTGATGAAAAATCGTTGTGGTTTTCATGCGTAGGTAAGAACGGTTCTTCCTATAAGCCCGTAGCAGCCACGTAAAACTTGCAACAACAAAGTAGAGAACGTCTAACTTGTTTTTGCAGGGCATGTTGTGATGTGATATGGTCAAGACGTGATGATATATAAACTGTTGTATGAGATGATCATGTTTTGTAAAAGTTATCGGCAACTGGCAGGAGCCTTATGGTTGTCGCTTTATTGTATGAAATGCAATTGCCATGTAATTGCTTTACTTTATCACTAAGCGGTAGCGATAGTCGTGGAAGGAATAGTTGGCGAGACAACAACGATGCTACAATGGAGATCAAGGTGTCAAGCCGGTGACGATGGTGATCATGACGGTGCTTTGGAGATGGAGATCAAAGGCACAAGATGGTGATGGCCATATCATATCACTTATTTTGATTGCATGTGATGTTTATCCTTTATGCATCTTATTTTGTTTAGTACGGCAGTAGCATTATAAGATGACCCCTCACTAAATTTCAAGGTATAAGTGTTCTCCCTGAGTATGCGCCGTTGCTACAGTTCGTCGTGCCGAGACACCACGTGATGATCGGGTGTGATAAGCTCCACGTTCACATACAACGGGTGCAAGCCAGTTTTGCACACGCAGAATACTCGGGTTAAACTTGACAAGCCTAGCATATGCAGATATGGCCTTGGAACACTAAGACCGAAAGGTCGAACGTGAATCATATAGTAGATATGATCAACATAGTGATGTTCACCATTGAAAACTACTCCATCTCACGTGATGATCGGACATGGTTTAGTTGATATGGATCACGTGATCATTTAGATGACTAGAGGGATGTCTATCTAAGTGGGAGTTCTTAAGTAATATGATTAATTGAACTTTAATTTATCATGAACTTAGTACCTGATAGTATTTTGCATGTCTATGTTATTGTAGATCAATGGCCCGTGCTACCGTTCCTTTGAATTTTAATACATTCCTAGAGAAAGCTAAGTTGAAAGATGATGGTAGCAACTACACGGACTGGGTCTGTAACTTGAGGATTACCCTCATTGCTGCACAGAAGAATTACGTCCTGGAAGCACCGCTAGGTGCAAGACCCGCTGCAGGAGCAACTCTAGACGTTATGAACGTCTGGCAGAGCAAAGCTGATGACTACTCGATAGTTCAGTGTGCCATGCTTTACGGCTTAGAATCGAGACTTCAACGACGTTTTGAACGTCATGGAGCATATGAGATGTTCTAGGAGTTGAAGTTAATATTTCAAGCAAATGCCCAGATTGAGAGATATGAAGTCTCCAATAAGTTCTACAGCTGCAAGATGGAGGAGAATAGTTCTGTCAGTGAACATATACTTAGAATGTTTGGGTACCACAACCACTTGACTCAACTGGGAGTTAATCTTCCTGATGATAGTGTCATTGACAGAGTTCTTCAATCACTGCCACCAAGCTACAAAAGCTTCGTGATGAACTACAATATGCAAGGGATGGATAAGAAAATTCCCGAGCTCTTCGCAATGCTAACTACCAAGGTAGAAATCAAGAAGGAGCATCAAGTGTTGATGGTTAACAAGACCACTAGTTTCAAGAAAAAGGGCAAAGGGAAGAAGGGGAACTTCAAGAAGAATGGCAAGCAAGTTGCTGCTCAAGTGAAGAAGCCCAAGTCTAAACCTAAGCCTGAGACTGAGTGCTTCTACTGCAAAGGGACTGGTCACTGGAAGCGGAACTGCCACAAGTATTTGGCAGATAAGAAGGATGGCAAAGTGAAAGGTATATTTGATATACATGTTATTGATGTGTACCTTACTAATGCTCGTAGTAGCACCTGGGTATTTGATACTGGTTCTGTTGCTCATATTTGCAACTCGAAACAGGGGCTACGGATTAAACGAAGATTGGCGAAGGACGAGGTGACGATGCGCGTGGGAAATGGTTCCAAAGTCGATGTGATTGCCGTCGGCACACTACCTCTACATCTATCGCCGGGATTAGTTTTAGACCTAAATAATTGTTATTTGGTGCCAGCGTTGAGCATGAACATTATATCTGGATCTTGTTTGATGCGAGACGGTTATTCATTTAAATCAGAGAATAATGGTTGTTCTATTTATATGAGTAATATCTTTTATGGTCATGCATCCTTGATGAGTGGTCTATTCTTGTTGAATCTCGATTGTTGTGATACACATATTCATAATATTGAAGCCAAAAGATGCAAGGTTAATAATGATAGTGCAACTTATTTGTGGCACTGCCATTTAGGTTGGTGTAAAGCGCATGAAGAAACTCCATGCTGATGGGCTTTTGGAATCTCTTGATTATGAATCACTTGATGCTTGCGAACCATGCCTCATGGGCAAGATGACTAAGACTCCGTTCTCCGGAACAACGGAGCGAGCAACAGACTTGTTGGAAATAATACATACTGATGTATGCGGTCCAGTGAGTGTTGAGGCTCGCGGCGGGTATCGTTATTTTCTGACCTTCACAGATGATTTGAGCAGATATGGGTATATCTACTTGATGAAACATAAGTCTGAAACATTTCAAAAGTTCAAAGAATTTCAGAGTGAAGTGGAAAATCATCGTAACAAGAAAATAAAGTTTGTACGATCTGATCGTGGAGGATAATATTTGAGTTATGAGTTTGGTCTTCATTTGAAACAGTGCAGAATAGTTTCGCAACTCACGCCACCTGGAACACCACAGCGTAATGGTGTGTCCGAACGTCGTAACCGCACTTTATTAGATATGGTGTGATCTATGATGTCTCTTACTGATTTACTGCTATCATTTTGGGGTTATGCTTTAGAGATGGCTGCATTCACGTTAAATAGGGCACCATCTAAATCCGTTGAGACGACACCATATGAACTGTGGTTTGGCAAGAAACCCAAGTTGTCGTTTCTTAAAGTTTGGGGCTGCGATGCTTATGTGAAAAAGCTTCAACCTGATAAGCTCGAACCCAAATCGGTGAAGTTAGTCTTCATAGGATACCCAAAGGAGACAGTTGGGTACACCTTCTGTCACAGATCCGAAGGCAAGATATTCATTGCTAAGAATGGATCCTTTCTAGAGAAGGAGTTTCTCTCGAAAGAAGTGAGTGGGAGGAAAGTAGAACTTGATGAGTAATTGTACCTTCTCCCGAATTGGAAAGTAGTCCATCACAGAAATTAGTTCCAGTGATTCCTACACCAATTAGTGAGGAAGCTAATGATGATGATCATGAAACTTCTGATCAAGTTACTACCAAACCTCGTAGGTCAACCAGAGTAAGATCCGCACCAGAGTGGTACGGTAATCCTGTTCTGGAGGTCATGTTACTTGACCATGATGAACCTATGAACTACGAGGAAGCGATGATGAGCCCAGATTCCGCGAAATGGCTTGAGGCCATGAAATCTGAGATGGGATCCATGTATGAGAACAAAGCGTGGACTTTGGTTGACTTGCCCGATGATCGGCAAGCCATAGAGAATAAATGGATTTTCAAGAAGAAGACTGACGCTGACGGTAATGTTACTGTCTACAAATCTCGACTTGTTGCAAAAGAGTTTTCGACAAGTTCAAGGAGTTGACTACGACGAGACCTTCTCACTCGTAGCGATGCTTAAGTCTGTCCGAATCATGCTAGCAATTGCCGCATTTTATGATTATGAAATTTGGCAAATGGATGTGAAAACTGCATTCCTAAATGGATATCTTAAGGAAGAGTGTATATGATGCAACCAGAAGGTTTTGTCGATCCAAAAGGTGCTAACAAAGTGTGCAAGCTCCAGAGATCCATTTATGGACTGGTGCAAGCCTCTCGGAGTTGGAATATATGTTTTGATAGTGTGATCAAAGCATATGGTTTTATACAGACTTTTGGAGAAGCCTGTATTTACAAGAAAGTGAGTGGGAGCTCTGTAGCATTTCTGATATTATATGTGGATGACATATTGTTGATCGGAAATGATACTGACTTTCTGAATAGCATAAAAGGATACTTGAATAAGAATTTTTCAATGAAACACCTCGGTGAAGCTGCTTATATATTAGGCATCAAGATCTGTAGAGATAGATCAAGACGCTTAATTGGACTTTCACAAAGCACATACCTTGATAAAGTTTTGAAGAAGTTCAAAATGGATCAGTCAAAGAAAGGGTTCTTGCCTATGTTACAAGGTGTGAAGTTGAGTCAGACTCAATGCCCGACCACTACAAAAGATAAAGAGAAAACGAAAGTCATTCCCTATGCCTCAGCCATAGGTTCTATCATGTATGCAATGCTGTGTACCAGACCTGATGTGTGCCTTGCTATTAGTTTAGCAGGGAGGTACCAAAGTAATCCAGGAGTGGATCACTGGACAGCGGTCAAGAACATCCTGAAATACCTGAAAAGGACTAAGGATATGTTTCTCGTTTATGGAGGTGACAAAGAGCTCGGCGTAAATGGTTACATCGATGCAAGCTTTGACACTGATCCGGATGACTCTAAGTCACAAACCGGATACGTATTTATATTGAATGGTGGAGCTGTCAGTTAGTGCAGTTCCAAGCAGAGCGTCGTGGCGGGATCTACGTGTGAAGCGGAGTACATAGCTGCTTCGGAAGCAGCAAATAAATGAGTTTGGATGAAGGAGTTCATATCCGATCTAGGTGTAATACCTAGTGCATCGGGTCCAATGAAAATCTTTTGTGACAATACTGGTGCAACTGCCTTGGCAAAGGAATCCAGATTTCACAAGAGAACCAAGCACATCAAGAGACGCTTCAATTCCATCCGTGATGAAGTCAAGGAGGGAGACATAGAGATTTGCAAGATACATACAGATCTGAATGTTGTAGACCCGTTGACTAAGCCTCTCTCACGAGCAAAACATGATCAGCACCAAGACTCCATGGGTGTTAGAATCACTACTGTGTAATCTAGATTACTGACTCTAGTGCAAGTGGGAGACTGAAGGAAATATGCCCTAGAGGCAATAATAAAGTTGTTATTTATATTTCCTTATATCATGATAAATGTTTATTATTCATGCTAGAATTGTATTTACCGGAAACTTAGTACATGTGTGAATATATAGACAAACAGAGTGTCCCTAGTATGCCTCTACTTGACTAGCTTGTTAATCAAAGATGGTTAAGTTTCCTGACCATAAACATGTGTTGTCATTTGATGAATGAGATCACATCATTAGAGAATGATGTGACGGACAAGACCCATTCGTTAGCTTAGCATAATGATCGTTTAGTTTTATTGCTATTGCTTTCATCATGACTTATACATGTTCCTATGACTATGAGATTATGCAACTCCCGAATACCAGAGGAACACCTTGTGTGCTATCAAATGTCACAACGTAACTGGGTGATTATAAAGATGCTCTACAGGTGTCTCTGAAGGTGTTTGTTGGGTTGGCATAGATCGAGATTAGGATTTGTCACTCCGAGCATCAGAGAGGTATCTTTGGGCCCTCTCGGTAATGCACATCACTATAAGCCTTGCAAGCAATCCGACTAATGAGTTAGTTACGAGATGATGCATTACGGAACGAGTAAAGAGACTTGCCGCTAACGAGATTGAACTAGGTATGATGATACCGACGATCAAATCTCGGGCAAGTAACATACCGATGACAAAGGGAACAATGTATGTTGTTATGCGGTTTGACCGAGAAAGATCTTCGAAGAATATGTAGGAACCAAGATGAGCATCCAGGTTCCGCTATTGATTATTGACCGGAGATGCGTCTCGATCATGTCTACATAGTTCTCGAACCCGTAGGGTCCGCACGCTTAACGTTCGATGACGATTTGTTTTATGAGTTATGTGTTTTGATGACTGAAGTTTGTTCGGAGTCCCGGATGAGATCACGGACATGACGAGGAGTCTCAAAATGGTCAAGACATAAATATCCATATATTGGAAGGTTACATTCGGACACCGGAATGGTTCAGGTCGTTTCGGATAAGTTTCGGAGTACCGGGGTTACCGACCCCCCCGGGAGGTTAATGGGCCACCATGGGCCTTAGTGGAGAAGAGAGAGGGCCGGCCAGGAGGTGGCGCGCGCCCCCCTTGCCAATCCGAATTGGACAAGGGGTGGGGGCGGCGCCCCCCTCCTTCCTTATCTCCTCTTCCTCCTTCCCTCCTTCTCCTAGTTGGAATTGGAAGGGGGGGGGGGCGAATCCTACTTGGACCGGGAGTCCAAGTAGGACTCCCCCCTATGGCGCGCCCCCCTTGGGCCAGCCTCCTCTTCCCCCCTGCTTTATATACGTGGGAGGGGAGCACCCCAAAGGCACAACAAGTCTTCTCTTAGCGTGTGCGGTGCCCCCCTCCACAGTTACACACCTCGGTCATATCGTCGTAGTGCTTAGGCAAAGCCCTGTGCCGGTAACTTCATCATCACCGTCACCATGTCGTCGTGCTGACGGAACTCTCCCTCATCCTCAACTGGATCAAGAGATTGAGGGATGTCATCGAGCTGAACGTGTGCTGAATGCGGAGGTGCCGTACGATCGGTGCTTGGATCGGTTGGATCGCGAAGACGTTCGACTACATCAACCGCGTTATTAAACGCTTCCGCTTTCGGTCTACGAGGGTACTTGGACACACGCTCCCCGCTCATTGCTATGCATCTCCTGGACAGATCTTGCGTGATCGTAGGTAATTTTTTTGAAATACTGCGTTCCCCAACATGTGTATGTGTTGATTCCACCCAAACCTTTTCGAATCGGACCCCCTCTTGATAGTACGGTTTTCCCTACGACTCAAGTCCACCAAAAAGAAACGTAGGAAAGACAACCGTCTTCACTTGAAACTCCAAGGGGCACGAATCGTCTTGTGACATATGCTTGATAGTCTGAAATGCTCAATGCACACGACTAGTCCGCGAACACATTGTCATCAATCACCAAAACCACTTAGGGAGAAATATGCCCTAACAATCCCCCCATTTCTGGTGGATTGATGACAACATGGGATTTGCACTAAAGATATAGCAATGAGGTGTGCAAACCCATAGATCTACAAAATATAGACGGGCTCCTCCTAGATGTGTGCACTACTTTAGATATGCTTTGGAATGCAAAGTGTACACATTTAGGATCCACCCCCCTATATTTTATAGACCAAGCAATACTTGCACAAACATAATAAGATGATAGCAGACAAGTAATATCATGTGAGCATTCAGATAAGAGCATAATCATACGATACATCTCACATGCAACGGCAATTAATAAAATAAAGTACTCGACGTAATAGATAGAGATAGGATAGCTCATATATCTCACACCATATGGTCTCGAACTCAAGGACACAAACCAATGCAAAAGAAATAGTTCGAACGAGAAGAGCAACGACAAATAAGACGCACACTCGACACAAGACACAGCAAATCCCTAAACTCTCTCCCCCTTTGGCATCGAGACACCAAAAGGGTAGAGAGTACACCTAAGAACGAAGGTAGTAGCAGTACTCCACGACATCAGCAATCGTGCTCCTTCTCCTCAGACTCCTCTGTAGCAGGTGGTGGACCTCCAGTGCACTCATTAGAATCAGTCCACTAGCAGTGCACTCTGACCCAAGACTCCTCATTAGTGATCTTGTCCTCGGAGCCACTAGAAACGTTGAGGCCAACCTGCCTCATGATGGCCTTGTCACGACTACGGGCCTTCTTTGCATCCACGTGAGCCTTGTACCATCCCTTTGCCTGGAGGCAAAACAACTTCTTCATCTTCTGCTTGAGCTTCTTAGACCAAGAGGGATCCTTAGATGGTGGCTCATAGTCCTGCTCATCATCATCACCATCAGTCCTAACAGTGTCATGCTCTGGTGGAGCAGGAGCAGCCGTCCCCTACTTCTCCTTCTGCCTCAACTGAACAACATCATGAGACACTAGGTCTCCAGTGATAAGCTCCTCATCTGGAAACGAAGATGCCCATGTCTCTTCAATGAGCTGCATCAAGTACGGACCATAGATGATGCATTTGCGCTCCATGACTGCAGAGCGAAGTTCTGACCACATAACATGAGAAACATCCAACACCTCCTGAGTGCCCTGCTGCTTCTGGCAGAAGAGAAGTTGGTCCACTAGAAAGGAGTGCACCATATCCTGGTTGCCAACGCGAGGAAATAGAGTGTTCCTGAAAATCCGATGCATGATATCGAGAAAGGGCCAGAGCTCATAGGAGACATGCCCAGTTTCAGAAACCTTCATGGTGGAGAATGGCCAAAGTGCTTCCTTGTGAGTAGCAGTGGTCTCACGGTGGGGTCGAAACCCAACTAGGTTCTGGGCCCCCTGATCATCATAAGATAGACTCTCCACGAAGCTCTTCCATGAAGCAGATAGACGTCAACCATTGGTCAACCAAGTGAGAGTCCTGTCCTCATCATGCCCAAAGTGCACTGTGGCATAGAACTGAGCCACAAGCTCCGCATCAAAGCCTTGTTGAATGAGATGATCCTCTTGATATCAAGCTCTTCGCACCTCTGCAAAGCGGCTCCAAAGTAAACCAAATCCTTCTTCACGCGAGTGAGATCAACTGACTTGACTTTCACATACAAATTCTTCTTCCCCTTCAACACATCATGGTAGATGGACTGCTGAAACTTGTTCCAAAACAGACAATTGACAAACGAAGGATCCTGAGGCACCCGGTACGGATTGCGCTTACGTGCCAAACAAAACTCCTGGGCAGCCATCTGATGAGAACCCTTGGGCCCCTTGTTCTTGGAAGCAGTCACTTTGACTCCCTCTCTTGGCTACTCACTGGAGCCACTCACGGGCACGGAGCCGGCCACTCTCTGGCACATCAGCAGAACGGTAGCGCTTGGAACCACCGGAACAAGCGGGATTCTTGCGACAAGCCTGATGCCCGGAGCTACTACTACCTGGAACACACACACAAGCATGAAGGAACACAGGAGTAAACAAATTGCATAAGCCAAAAAAAGAGATACACGAGAGTGAAGGTTGAACGGAAAAACTGGAAGTTGGCAGCTCAAAGCGGTAGTACCACACCTCCCAGCGGTAGTACCGCAAGCACAAGTGGAGGAGCGGTAGTACCGCTCGAGGCGGATGTCAACGGGGCTAACAACTACAGCGGAGAGATCCGGTAGTACCGGAGGTGCCAAATTTGAAATTTTTGTGGTTAAACCTTCAATCTACCTACTCTAGAAGTCTCCCAAGTCCTACTCATGCCTCGATTTAACCAAAAATTGATGTAAGCAACAAATAGAGCCCAAGACCTAGATTCAAGAAATAGAATCCTAGGAGAGAAGAACGGGGGCAATACCGGGTTCCATGGCACAAGGTGAAGGTGGGGATGGATCCCACCGGTCAGAATCGAGCGAGACGGCCCGGATCCGGCGGGCCCGCAGCGGCCCTCCAGTACTTGCTTTGTCGCCTGAGAGAGAGAAACTGGAGAGGAGGCGAGAGTGAATGGGTATGGGGGAGTGGAAACTCCCCCTGCCCGACTCATAACCCCCACTCCCCGTCACTAAGCAGTAGTACCGCCCTGGTATGAACCCACGGTAGAAGGCCTGGTAGTATCGCTCAGGCGGTAGTACCGGGGATCAAGGCGGTAGTACTGCTTACAAGCGGTAGTACCGCCCGAACTCCACGGTAGTACCGCGCAGGCGACAGCGGGCATGAGCAAAAGGAAAAGGGAGGCTTATGAAAACGAAAATAAAATCAAGGAAAGGCTCGGGAGAGACACGAAACAACAGCAAATGGAAGAGACACTCCAAGCACAAATGCAAGAGAAAAGAGAAGGAAACTTGAAGCAACTAAAAAAAGACACACAAAGTCCTCAAGACTAGATACAAAAAATAGCCAGCTCGAGAAGTAGCCTCTCAAAGAGAGGGCGGCGGCTGAAGCCACCTATGTTTGAGTCAATTGCTATGGCACCGCGAAGATTTTAGCCTTGGGACCATGACCAGAACTCATCTTTGAAGCACAAGTACCATAAAAAATGGCTAATGTGAAAGACTTGATCGATTTATGCATAATGGGGGGAGGGAGAGTTCATTGAGAGAACAACACTCCCCCTATGTCCATGCCTACATCAAGAACAAGATAGCATGATGAGTGCGGTGGGATGTGTCGAGATTCAAGCCACATTGCTCGAATCAATGATATTTAGCTCATGCCTTACACTACAAAAAGTACACTTCCGTGATGATACGTGTTTGTCACAGTAGGTCATGTTTTCTGTCATGCATGTACATCCATGATGATTTTATGACAGAATCAAGATAGTCATACATGTGCTGTCGTAGAAGTGTTCCATGACATTACCTAAATTATCATCACGGAAGTGTCCACTTCCATGACAATAAATCACGCGTCATAGAAGTGCTTTCGTCAAGGGTAACCGACACGTGGCATCCATCGTAACGGGTCGCTGTTAAGCTATCAGGTCCGGTTTGGATCCGATAACCCGTTAACAGCTGGGACCAATGAGGATTTTTCCACGTGTAAAATTATCATTGGCTATAGCAACCACATGTCAGCACTGCGAAAGGAGGATGTCAACCGCCCAGTGGACAGGAGGCGCATATGATACGTCGACACGTGGCAAGGCCCAACAATGGCCCATTTAGGTTAAAAAGCCTGCCCAGTCAAAATTAGCAGGCTGGCCCATTAACAGCCTTCTTGCAGACGGCCCATTCGCAGTTAAGGCCGCTACGACTAGTGTCAAATCGGCCCTTCAACGACCCGTTCTAAACTTGTCATCATCATGGCCCATGGTCACTTCTAGCCCGTTAACAACCCGCTAAGTATTTGGGCCGAATTACGGCCCGGTGTGTTTCCGGCTTGTTAAAGGTCCTGCTTCATTTGGGCCCATTTATTGGCCATTGAAACTTTTGGCCCATAAAGAATCGTGAAGGATTTGGGTCATATTCGGCCATGTCTGACAATCGGCCTGTTAGAGGCCCATTGTAGATTTGGGCCACTTCCAGTCTGTTGTGATTTTCGGCCTGTTAACGTTGGACGAAATCCATGGGCTATATGTGGCCCAATGTCACATCGGGCCTATTAACGGCCCATATAAAACTGATACTAATCAAGCCCAACCGAACTTCCAGCCTGTTAAAGGCCCATGTAGTAGGTCGGTGCATTTACGACCCGTATGAATTTCGGCCTGTGAACAATCTGCATTGTAAATGGGCCACCATGAGCTGAGATACATTTCGGCCTGCTAATGGCCAGTGGGTAATTTGGCACAATCAGGGCCCAATCTCACTTTCGGCCTATTAAAGGCCCATGTTATTTATGGGATCGAGATATTTACACATGTTAACAGCCAATTGTTACTGAGGGCCCAAATTATGTTTCGGCCTGTTAAAGGCCCACTGTGGGCACATGCCTACCAAAAATACGAAAGCTTATGCTGATTTAGGCCCAGATATTTTTAGTGGGTCACATGCAAATTATGGTCCATGATTTTTTTAGCCCAATTGGAATGGGCCGACGAATGTTGGCACGTTGGGCTCCTAGGAAGCTTTCGGCCGAATACATTACCTACACTATACAAAAATAGCGTCGTAATTTCTACACCCTTTGGCAGCACAATAAATGTTGTATCACAACATCATAAATTCCAGCCATACAACAAAAGGCCTGTTGGCATAAAGTTTACAGTCCTTGCAGATAAAAGCACCATCAGATGTATAGAAGCACAGATCATTTGACCTGAGTGCTAATGTTTCAGGCTGTAGAATCTGATGGAGCAGCATGATCTTCCCCTTTTTCCACCATTGCTCTTGAACAACGAAGCAAATGTCTGATAGTCTGGTTTCAAAACCATTCATATCTTGACGACATTTTCCAACCACTATTCTTGTTTCCGAAACAATGTCCATTAGGGATTGGACTTGTGTCTGGAGCATAGATATATCACTCTGTCTAGCCGAAAGATTTTGTTCAGTAGGCAATTTGGACAAGGTTACCTTGACAACCAACCCAGAATTACGGAGTAAGGTGCTTTCTGCACTGCTAGTGGAGAGATACTGACGCACTACAGCAAGAGGTGACATTGTGCCTGTGGTAGCCTCGTCACCTTCAGGTGGTTGTGGCTGTTCAATCATTTGTTCCATAGCTTGCTGAAAGTTTGAACTTGTAGATTAGTGTACCAAATAAGTTACTAATGAGACAAAAACAAAGAAAGTAGGTTTCACATTTATACCTAACTTATTTTGGCGAACTACTGTAATACATTAGCATGTATTGTAGTGCCAACTACATAATAAAATCACTTTCGGAACATATGTCCATGTAGCATGCCTACTGTATTGTCTATTTCCTCACATTGTTGACATCTAAGGATAAAGAGGCATGGTTTAAAGTAGGATGAACATAGTATGACATCATTCATATCATGGGCAAACAGATATAAAACAAACAGGCTATTGTATCATTGTGTGGGCACGTGAACATCACAACTAGATTACACATCAAGACCAAAAGAATATCCTTCATCTCTTTTAAACCGTGTAAGGTGAAATGATACGTTAAGACAACTGTGTATAAAAGTGAACAGAGTAACTGACATTGGCTGCAAACCAAGCAGTTAAATGAACACGTCACAGTAACAAGCAGTTCAAAGGCATGAGGAGTAAGGACTTACAACAACGGCTTGAACTGGTGTGCTCATGCCCTTTCATCTTGATGGTGTGGCAATCCTTGAAGATTTGTACTGCATTCGATTCAGGTTCTTTTTGGTCCGCACAGGCTTTCGTTTGTATTTGGAACAAGTCAATATAGATACGATAATACGACATAGAAAAAAGAAGGAACTAGCAGCTATTTACAAGAGTCTCGCAGTGTGCAATATAGCTACGAGATCCTGTTGTCTGTTGGAATTTCACTTTAGAACAGTTGGTCTTGTTCTTCAAATAGTTAGACTAGACGAAGATACACTTGTAAGGCACATACGTAAATACAAGTTCAATATGTGATCTGATCAAATACATATACCCTACCTGACACTTTGGATCAGACCAGTGTTTAACAAGGGCTGTCCAGTCTTCATCTGTAATATATTCCACTGGAGATGTTTGGGCGATTTCATTGTTAGCCTTGCCTTCAAAGTGAGCTTTTCTAAGGTGATACCATACTGTCGCAGAGCAGACTGAAAAACATGAGTGCATGCTTGTTTAGTTGCATCATCTTTCGGATCCAACTTGAACCTCATCTGGTGAAAAAAGAATGTGAGTCTTATTAGGAGGAAGCTAGAAAGTATGGGACAGAGCAAGACAATATTACAAATTGTGATGAATAACATTACTTACGGATAAATGGTCAAGGAAGGTGTTAAACTGGGTATCGTCTTTCTCATTCCTGTACTGGATCCACGTTGGGAGGATACGTGCATGACACCTAACGACAACAGCTGCCTCTGATACTAACTTGGCTGACTCTGTAGCATCACGTGGCCTTTTTAAACCTGCCTCAAAATGGATCTCCATTTTTCCTCCTTTAGATTTTGTTAATCTGTCAAGCATTATCCCTGATGTCTGTTTCTGCTTGCACCGTGGTGCTAGTTCAACAACGAATATGGAAAGTGTTAGTGCACATCAAACTGTGAGAGTACATATAAAAGAGCATGCATCTGCAACTTGACTCAGTCAGGTACCATCTTGGTGTTGATGCTCATGAGGTTCATCTCATCTTGCCAAGTCCTGTTGTGTCAGCAGTGCTTCGGAAGTAGTGTTAGGTGTGAAGGCACCTTGGGAACTAGCCAGTTGCGGAGCAAACAAACGACTAACTCATTGAGATGCCAGTACAGTTGAAGTGGATGCTGCGGCTAGTGGAGCAGGTGATACTGTGTTTGTAGATTTAGCCAGTGGACTTGGACCTTCTACTGCACTATAAGTACCAGCAGAATCTCGAGGGCGGATCTTTTTCCATTGCACCCGACGAGTAACACCATTCCCTACTATATTCTTTTCCTTGCTCATTTTGACTTTGCCATGTCAAGCCGTACCCACAACACAAAAAGAATAAAATCGCTCTTCAGAACTCATTGATGCATGATACAGACAAGCAATACTTTGATGTAAGACAACCGTATGAGGATGGAGTATGTAAGAAAAATAGGACAGTGTGACATATTCATAGCTACGGCGTGTAAACTAAGCAGAAGGGTTTTCAAGAAAATAGAAGTAATGCAAGCTAGACACCATATGAAAGATGCAACCAATATCACTCTGCCAAGTTAAAAGTGTCTTGTCATAAGTGGCATTTCGAAAAATTAGAAGCAGTACAACCTAGAAATCAATGCAAGATGCAACCACTATCAAACTGCCATGTTAAAAGCGTCCAATCATGAGTGACTGATGCGGGATACACAACAACGGTACTTTGATGTAAGAACATGGTATGACAGATAGATGCAGTGTATTGTAGACATAGAAAGGCATGTCATATGCACATGTATAACATATAAACTCAGCAGGTGTAATTTAATCAAAATAGAAGAAATACAGGCTAGACAACATATGCAACATGACACCAATTATCACACTGTCAACTTAGAGCAAGCACATGCGATGGTGGAGTACAGGAGATGAACTCATCATGTAGACTTGGGACTTCAACTGCAGTAGCAGTACCAGTGGCAAATCTAGAGAGTCTCTGTTTGCGTCGGTCCGGAGGACCACCAACATCCCCTAACTTACTCTTTTCCTTCCTCTTTTCTGATATTGCCTTATGAAGTCAAAACCACAAGAAGATGAATAAAATTAGCTCTGCATAACTGGTTCATGCATGATATAGATGAACACTACTTTGATGTAAGGCATGCGCATGATAGGAGGATGGAATATATACAAAAAAAGATAACATTGCATATTCACACATATGATAGGAGGATGAAATATGTATGAAAAACAGTAAGCAGAAGGCATTTCAACAAAATTAGAAGAAATGAAAGCTAGGCACCATATGAACATGCAACCAATATCACTCCATCAAGTAAAAAGTGTCTCGTCATAAGTACCATTTCAAGAAATTTTAAGCAGTACAAGCTAGAAGACAATGCAAGATGCAACCTACATCACACTCTGAAGTTAAATTTGTCTTATGGGTAAGTGATTGTTGCAGGTATAAGTTGTAAGCTACGCAGATGCAATTCAACCAAATTAGAAGCAATACAAACTAGACATCATACGAAACACACAACCACATATAATAGTTCCAAGTTAGAGCAAGCACCTGTGATGGTGGAGTAGTGGAGATGTGCTCATCATCTACAGAACTACGTTGACTACCCAGCCTTCACTACTGCAGGATGCTGCTAAAGCGACACTACGATCAGAGACCCTTCGACAAAACTGTGTGCGATGCAATAATCGCAAACGGTGGTGTAAAAAACCAGTCAAAAAAGGTGCAAAACGTTTGCGATGACGGATGCATCAAACACTGTTCGGATTTTAGTTGCGTGTGCGATGCAGGGCATACAGTTCAGTTCAATTAACTGTTTGCGATGAGGAGGAACAAAAGAAACGGGCAGCCAGATGGAGGTGTGTGCGATATACATCATACGATTCACTCGGATGAACTGTTTGTGATTAGGCAACACAAAATAAACGGCCAGCCAGTGTTGGAAATATGCCCTAGAGGCAATAATAAATTGGTTATTATTATATTTCCTTATTCATGATAATCGTTTATTATCCATGCTAGAATTGTATTGATAGGAAACTCAGATACATGTGTGGATACATAGACAACACCATGTCCCTAGTAAGCCTCTAGTTGACTAGCTCGTTGATCAATAGATGGTTACGGTTTCCTGACCATGGACATTGGATGTCGTTGATAACGGGATCACATCATTAGGAGAATGATGTGATGGACAAGACCCAATCCTAAGCCTAGCACAAGATCGTGTAGTTCGTTTGCTAAGAGCTTTTCTAATGTCAAGTATCATTTCCTTAGACCATGAGATTGTGCAACTCCCGGATACCGTAGGAATGCTTTGGGTGTACCAAACGTCACAACGTAACTGGGTGGCTATAAAGGTGCACTACAGGTATCTCCGAAAGTGTCTGTTGGGTTGGCACGAATCGAGACTGGGATTTGTCACTCCGTGTAAACGGAGAGGTATCTCTGGGCCCACTCGGTAGGACATCATCATAATTTGCACAATGTGACCAAGGAGTTGATCACGGGATGATGTGTTACGGAACGAGTAAAGAGACTTGCCGGTAACGAGATTGAACAAGGTATCGGGATACCGACGATCGAATCTCGGGCAAGTAACATACCGATAGACAAAGGGAATTGTATACGGGATTGATTGAATCCTCGACATCGTGGTTCATCCGATGAGATCATCGAGGAGCATGTGGGAGCCAACATGGGTATCCAGATCCCGCTGTCGGTTATTGACCGGAGAGTCGTCTCGGTCATGTCTGCGTGTCTCCCGAACCCGTAGGGTCTACACACTTAAGGTTCGGTGACGCTAGGGTTGTAGAGATATTAGTATGCGGAAATCCGAAAGTTGTTCGGAGTCCCGGATGAGATCCCGGACGTCACGAGGAGTTCCGGAATGGTCCGGAGGTAAAGATTTATATATGGGAAGTCTTATTTTGGTCGCCGGAAAAGTTTCGCGCATTATCGGTATTGTACCGGGAGTGCCGAAAGGGGTCCGGGGGTCCACCAAGGGGTCCACCAGCCCCGGGGGGGCCACATGGGCTGTGGGGGTGCGCCTTGGCCTATATGGGCCAAGGGAACCAGCCCCAAGAGGCCCATGCGCCAAGAGATAAGATAAAGGGAGAGTCCTAAAGGGGGAAGGCACCTCCGAGGTGCCTTGGGGAGGATGGACTCCTCCCTGGCCGCACCCTTCCTTGGAGGAAGGGCCAAGGCTGCGCCCCCTCTCCCTTGGCCCTATATATAGTGGGGGGGGGGAGGGAGGGCAGCAGCAATCCAAGCCCTGGCGCCTCCCTCTCCCTCCCGTGACACCTCTTCCTCCCCGCTTGCGCTTGGCGAAGCCCTGCCGGGATCCCGCTACTTCCACCACCACGCCGTCATGCTGCTGGATCTCCATCAACCTCTCCTCCCCCCTTGCTGGATCAAGAAGGAGGAGACGTCGCTGCTCCGTACGTGTGTTGAACGCGGAGGTGCCGTCCGTTCGGCGCTAGGATCATCGGTGATTTGGATCACGACGAGTACGACTCCATCAACCTCGTTCTCTTGAACGCTTCCGCTCGCGATCTACAAGGGTATGTAGATGCACTCCTTCCCTCTCGTTTCTAGTAAACTCCATATATTGATCTTGGTGATGCGTAGAAAATTTTGAATTTCTGGTACGTTCCCCAACAGTGGCATCACGAGCTAGGTCTATGCGTAGTTTCTATGCACGAGTAGAACACAAAGTAGTTGTGGGCGTAGATGTTGCGAATTCTTCTTGCCGCTACTAGTCTTATCTTGTTTCGGCGGCATTGTGGGATTAAGCGGCCCGGACCGACCTTACACGTACGCTTACGTGAGACAGGTTCCACCGACTGACATGCACTAGTTGCATAAGGTGGCTAGCGGGTGTCTGTCTCTCCCACTTTAGTCGGAACGGATTCGATGAAAAGGGTCCTTATGAAGGGTAAATAGAAATTGGCATATCACGTTGTGGTTTTACGTAGGTAAGAAACGTTCTTGCTAGAAACCTATACAAGCCACGTAAAAACTTGCAACAACAATTAGAGGACGTCTAACTTGTTTTTGCAGCATGTGCTATGTGATGTGATATGGCCAGAAGATGTGATGAATGATATATGTGATGTATGAGATTGATCATATTCTTGTAATAGGAATCACGACTCGCATGTCGATGAGTATGACAACCGGCAGGAGCCATAGGAGTTGTCTTTATTTTTTGTATGACCTGCGTGTCATTGAATAACGCCATGTAAATTACTTTACTTTATTGCTAAGCGCGTTAGCCATAGAAGTAGATGTAATCGTTGGCGTGACAACTTCATGAAGACACAATGATGGAGATCATGATGATGGAGATCATGGTGTCATGCCGGTGACAAAGATGATCATGGTGCCCCGAAGATGGAGATCAAAGGAGCAAAATGATATTGGCCATATCATGTCACTATTTGATTGCATGTGATGTTTATCATGTTATGCATCTTATTTGCTTAGAACGACGGTAGTAAGTAAGATGATCCCTCACTAAAATTTCAAGAGACGTGTTCCCCCTAACTGTGCACCGTTGCGAAGGTTCGTTGTTTCGAAGCACCACGTGATGATCGGGTGTGATAGATTCTAACGTTCGAATACAACGGGTGTTGACGAGCCTAGCATGTACAGACATGGCCTCGGAACACATGCGAAACACTTAGGTTGACTTGACGAGCCTAGCATGTATAGACATGGCCTCGGAACACAAGAGACCGAAAGGTCGAACATGAGTCATATAGCAGATACGATCAACATGGAGATGTTCACCGATGATGACTAGTCCGTCTCACGTGATGATCGGACACGTCCTAGTTTGACTCGGATCATGTATCACTTAGATGACTAGAGGGATGTCTATCTGAGTGGGAGTTCATTCAATAATCAGATGAACTTCATTATCATGAACATAGTCAAAAGGTCTTTACAAATTATGTCATACGCTTTAGTTCTACTGTTTAAGATATGTTCCTAGAGAAAATTTAGTTGAAAGTTGGTAGTAGCAATTATGCGGACTGGGTCCGTAAACTGAGGATTGTCCTCATTGCTGCACAGAAGGCTTATGTCCTTAATGCACCGCTCGGTGTGCTGAACCTCAGCATCGTCTGTAGATGTTGCGGAACATCTGACATACACGTTTTGATAACTACGTGATAGTTCAGTGCGTAATGCTAACGGATTAGAATTGTGGCACCAAAGACAGTTTTGAAACGTTGCAGAACATATGAGACGTTCCGAAGACTGAAATTGGGATTTCAGACTAGTGCCCACGTCAAGAGGTATGAGACCTCTGACAAGTTTCTTAAGCCATCAAACTAAGGGAGAGCTCAATCGTTGAGCATGTGCTCAGATTGTCTGAGTACCACAATCGCTTGAATCGAGTGGGAGTTACTCTCCCAGATGAGATAGTGATGGTTCTCCATAGTCACTGCCACCAAGCTAGTAGAGCTTCGTTATGAACTATAACATATCAGGGATAGTTATGATGATCCTTGAGCTATTCGCGATGTTTGACACCGCGAAAGTAGAAATCAAGAAGGAGCATCAATTGTTGATGGTTAGTAAAACCACTAGTTTAAGAAGGGCAAGGGCAAAAGGGATACTTCATGAAACAGCAAGTCATTTGCTGCTCTAGTGAAGAATCCCAAGGTTGAACCCAAACCCGAGACTAAGTGCTTCTGTAATGAGGGGAACGGTCACTGAAGCAGTACTACCCTAGATACTTGGTAGATGAGAAGGCAGGCAAGGTCGACAGAAGTATATTGGATATACATTATATGAATGTGTACTTTACTAGTACTCCTAGCAGCACCAGGGTATTGGATACCGGTTTGGTTGCTAAGTGTTAGTAACTCAAAATAAAAGCTGCGGAATAAATGGAGACTGGCTAAAGGTGAGATGACGATATGTGTTGGAAGTGTTTCCAAGGTTGATGTGATCAAGCATCGCATGCTCCCTCTACCATCGAGATTTGGTGTTTGCATTGAGCATGATTGGATTATGTTTATCGCAATACGGTTATTCATTTAAGGAGAATAATGGTTACTCTGTTTATTTGAATAATACCTTCAATGGTCTTGCACCTAAAATGAATCTCGATCGTAGTGATACACATGTTCGTGCCAAAAGATATAAAATAGTAATGATAGTTCCACATACTTGTGGCACTGCCATTTGAGTCATATTGGTATAGAACGCATGAAGAAGCTCCATGTAGATGGATCTTTGGACTCACTCATTTTTGAAAAGATTGAGACATGCGAACCATGTCTATTGGTATATGTGCATGAAGAAACTCCATGCAGATGGATCGTTTGGACTCACTTGATTTTGAATCACTTGAGACATGCAAATCATACCACATGGGCAAGATGACTGAAAGTCCTCGTTTTCAGTAAGATGGAATAAGAGAGCAACTTATTGGAAGTAATACATTTTGATGTATGCAGTCCAATGAGTGCCGAGGCATGCAGTGGATATCGTTATGTTCTTACTTCACAGATGATTTGAGTAGATGCTGAGTGTATTTACTTGATAAAACACAAGTTTGAATTATTGAAAGGTTCAAGTAATTTCAGAGTGAAGTTGAAGATAGTCGTGACAAGAGGATAAAATGTCTATGATATGATCATAGAGATGAGTATCCGAGTTACGAGTTTGGCACACAATTAAGACATTGTGGAAAGTGTTTCACAATTAATACCGCCTGGAACACCATAGTGTGATGGTGTGTCCGAACATCGTAACTGCACCCTATTGGATATGGTGCATACCATGATGTCTCTTATCGAATTAACACTATCGTTTATGGGTTAGGCATTAGACACAACCGCATTCACTTTAAAAGGGGCACCACGCAATTACGTTGAGACGACACTGTTTAGAGAAACCTAACTTGTCGTTTCTTAAAAGTTTGGGTCTGCGATGCTTATGTGAAAAAGTTTCAGGCTGATAAGCTCGAACCCAAAGCGGATAAATGCATCTTCATAGAATACCCAAAACAGTTGGGTATACCTCCTATTTCAGATCTGGAAGCAAAAGTAATTGCTTCTAGAAATGGTTCCTTTCTCGAGGAAAAGTTTCTCTCGAAAGAATTGAGTGGGAGGATGGTGGAGACTTGATAAGGTTATTGAACCGTCACTTCAACTAGTGTGTAGCAGGGCACAGGAAGTTGTTCCCGTGGCACCTACACCAATTGAAGTGGAAGCTTATGATAGTGATCATGAAACTTTGGATCAAGTCACTACCAAACCTCGTAGGACGACGAGGATGCGTACTACTTCAGAGTAATGCGTAATCCTGTCTTGGGAGTCATGTTGTTGGACAACGATGA
The DNA here is from genome assembly GCF_018294505.1 of Triticum aestivum. Taxonomy (NCBI): domain Eukaryota; kingdom Viridiplantae; phylum Streptophyta; class Magnoliopsida; order Poales; family Poaceae; genus Triticum; species Triticum aestivum. Next base: position 270,760,723 of record NC_057805.1, on the reverse strand, counting down.
ACCTATGAGCTGTGGAGAAGCGATGGTGGGCCCATATTCCGACAAATGGTTAGAAGCCATGAAATCCGAGATAAATGGATCTTTAAGAAGAAGACGGACGTGGACGGTAATGTTATCGTCTATGAAGCTCGACTTGTGGCAAAGAGTATTTCCACAAATTCAAGGAGTTGACTACGATGAGATTTTCTCATCCGTAGCGATGCTTAAGTCCATCGGAATCATGTTAGCATTAGCTGCATTTATGAAATCTGGCAGATGGATGTCAAAACAAGTTTCCTTACCAGTTTTCGTAAGGAAAGGTTGTATGTGATACAATCAGAAAGGTTTTGTCGATCCTAAGGATGCTAAAAGGTATGCTAGCTCCAGCGATCCTTCCATGGATTAGAGCAAGCATCTCGGAGTCAGAATATACACTTTGATAGAGTGATCAAAGTTTTTGGGTTTATACAAAGCTTGTTAGAAACTTGTATTTACAATAAAGTGAGTGGGAGCGCTACAACATTTCTGATAAGTATATGTGAATGACATATTGTTGATCCGAAATGATGTAATATTTCTGGAAAGCATAAAGGGTTGTTTGAAAGGAGTTTTTCAAAGGAAGACCTGGATAAAAGCTGCTTACATATTGGGCATCAAGATCTATAGAGATAGATCAAGACGCCCGATGATACTTTCAAAGAACGCACACCTTGACATGATTTTGAAAGAGTTCAAAATAGATCAGCAAAGAAGGAGTTCTTGGCTGTGTTACAAGGTGTGAGTATTGAGTAAGACTCAAGACCTGACCACAGCAGAAGATAGAGAAAGGACGAAGGTCGTCCCCTATGCTTTAGACGTAGGCTCTATAGTATGCTATGCTGTGTACCGCACATGTAGTGTGCCTTGCCATGAGTTGGTCAAGAGGGTACAATAGTGATCCGGGAAAGGATCTCATGACAGCGGTCGAACTTATCCTTAGTACCTAGTGGACTAAGGAATTTTCTCGATTATGGAGGTGGAAAGGAGTTCGTCGTAAAGGGTTACGTCGATGCGAACTTTGACACTAATCCGGATGACTCTGAGTAGTAAACCGGATTCGTATAGTAGAGCAATTATTTGAAATGGCTCCAAATAGCGCGTGGTAGCATGCACAAGATGACATAGATATTTGTAAAGCACACGGTTCTGAAAGGTTCAGACCCGTTGACTAATAACCTCTCTCACAAGCATAACATGATCAAACCAGAACACATTGAGTGTTAATCACATAGTGATGTGAACTAGATTGTTGACTCTAGTAAACTCTTTAGATGTTGGTCACATGGTGATGTGACCAGTGAGTGTTAATCACATGGTGATGTGAACTAGATTATTGACTCTAGTGCAAGTGGGAGACTGTTGGAAATATGCCCTAGAAGGAATAATAAATTGGTTATTATTATATTTCCTTATTCATGATAATCGTTTATTATCCATGCTAGAATTGTATTGATAGGAAACTCAGATACATGTGTGGATACATAGACAACACCATGTCCCTAGTAAGCCTCTAGTTGACTAGCTCGTTGATCAATAGATGGTTACGGTTTCCTGACCATGGACATTGGATGTCGTTGATAACGGGATCACATCATTAGGAGAATGATGTGATGGACAAGACCCAATCGTAAGCCTAGCACAAGATCGTGTAGTTCGTTTGCTAAGAGCTTTTCTAATGTCAAGTATCATTTCCTTAGACCATGAGATTGTGCAACTCCCGGATACCGTAGGAATGCTTTGGGTGTACCAAACGTCACAACGTAACTGGGTGGCTATAAAGGTGCACTACAGGTATCTCCGAAAGTGTCTGTTGGGTTGGCACGAATCGAGACTGGGATTTGTCACTCCGTGTAAACAGAGAGGTATCTCTGGGCCCACTCGGTAGGACATCATCATAATTTGCACAATGTGACCAAGGAGTTGATCACGGGATGATGTGTTACGGAACGAGTAAAGAGACTTGCCGGTAACGAGATTGAACAAGGTATCGGGATACCGACGATCGAATCTCGGGCAAGTAACATACCGATAGACAAAGGGAATTGTATACGGGATTGATTGAATCCTCGACATCGTGGTTCATCCGATGAGATCATCGAGGAGCATGTGGGAGCCAACATGGGTATCCAGATCCCGCTGTCGGTTATTGACCGGAGAGTCGTCTCGGTCATGTCTGCGTGTCTCCCGAACCCGTAGGGTCTACACACTTAAGGTTCGGTGACGCTAGGGTTGTAGAGATATTAGTATGCGGAAATCCGAAAGTTGTTCGGAGTCCCGGATGAGATCCCGGACGTCACGAGGAGTTCCGGAATGGTCCGGAGGTAAAGATTTATATATGGGAAGTCTTATTTTGGTCGCCGGAAAAGTTTCGCGCATTATCGGTATTGTACCGGGAGTGTCGAAAGGGGTCCGGGGGTCCACCAAGGGGTCCACCAGCCCCGGGGGGGCCACATGGGCTGTGGGGGTGCGCCTTGGCCTATATGGGCCAAGGGAACCAGCCCCAAGAGGCCCATGCGCCAAGAGATAAGATAAAGGGAGAGTCCTAAAGGGGGAAGGCACCTCCGAGGTGCCTTGGGGAGGATGGACTCCTCCCTGGCCGCACCCTTCCTTGGAGGAAGGGCCAAGGCTGCGCCCCCCTCTCCCTTGGCCCTATATATAGTGGGGGGGGGAGGGAGGGCAGCAGCAATCCAAGCCCTGGCGCCTCCCTCTCCCTCCCGTGACACCTCTTCCTCCCCGCTTGCGCTTGGCGAAGCCCTGCCGGGATCCCGCTACTTCACCACCACGCCGTCGTGCTGCTGGATCTCCATCAACCTCTCCTCCCCCCTTGCTGGATAAAGAAGGAGGAGACGTCGCTGCTCCGTACGTGTGTTGAACACGGAGGTGCCGTCCGTTCGGCGCTAGGATCATCGGTGATTTGGATCACGACGAGTACGACTCCATCAACCTCGTTCTCTTGAACGCTTCCGCTCACGATCTACAAGGGTATGTAGATGCACTCCTTCCCTCTCGTTGCTAGTAAACTCCATAGATTGATCTTGGTGATGCGTAGAAAATTTTGAATTTCTGCTACGTTCCCCAACAGCCAGATCAAGGTGTGTGCGATATACGGCCTGCAGTTCACTCGGATGAACTGTTTGTGTTGAGACAAGAGAACATAAATGGTCAGCCAGATGAAGGTGTGTGTGATGTACAGCATATGGTTCACTCGGATGAACTGTTTGTAATTAGGCAACACAAAAGAAATGGTCAGCCAGATCAAGGTGTGTGCAATATACGACATGCGGTTCATTCGGCCTTGTCGTTAGTGTGTGACCTCTGTGGCAACCGTTCGCTCCCCACTAGCCTCTTCTTGTACCGTGGCAACCGTCCACCGCCTCTTCGCATTTCCCTCTCTATTTGGAACTACTATCGCAGGCTCTTCCTCCCGCCAGTTGCCTTCACCCTTCCTTCTGCCATTGTTCGATCATCTTCTCCATGGAGGGAACAGGCCAGAAACGACCCCGTTATTCTTGCCCCGATCTGAAAGATGACGTGGTGGAGGAACTCATTTATCGGTGCGACGTCATCACCTCGGCTAGCATGGCAGGTTCGTACAAGACCATTCTCGACTCAAATAATAACATCATTACAAGGAACCCAAGGGTCCAGGAGAGGTTTGATCTCCCCTATCTTGTTCGTCGTGACCCTGCTGACTTGCACGGGGACGACGGAACCCTCGCCTTGTGCAAGTTGATGCCGCTTGATAATGATACGTGTGATGTTAAGATGCCATCGCTTGAGGGCCAGGCTTGGGCAGGCGCAAATGGAGATTGGGTTGTTTATATTGGGTACAACTGCGAGTGGGAACTTGTGAATGTGTACACTCGTCACCGAGTTCCACTTCCAAAAATCTCAGACTGCCCAGAGGTTGAGTACACCGATATTCTACGTAAGTTCAAATACGATCATGGTGACTGTCATCTATGGAAGATAGCAATTTGTCGAATTCCCAACCGCTCTTGGGATTACACGAACCATGAAGTTGTTGCTATCTTCGACAAGCTTGTTGCCTTCCTTACTTCCACGCCTCGATGGATATTGCTCAAAAATCAATTTCTGTACACGGATGAGTACTATGATGCAATTCAATACGAGGGTCTTGTGTTTGCTGCCACCACTCGTGGCACTGTTTTTGCATGGAATCCTGATGCTTTCGATATGTTTGTCTTCCACCGTAATTATAATTGTTTCATCCACATGCATGCGGGTTAGGTAGTTTCCCTTTACTAATTGACCTTCTTGTGTTTCCAAGGTCCTGTGAACATTCCACCACCTATACTTGAAAATCTTTATAACCAAGTGGGAGATGACGATGCTGATGATCATGAGCATGAGGACCCATATACTCATTGGCGCCTGTCAACTTATTCCGATGGATCATCTCTTCTTGTCTGTATACAGGGCACTGCTGATGTTACTAAGGAAGCAGGTGTTGTCTCGCATGGTCACACTCTCCGGACCTATTCCAAAATCCATTGCAGGGTATTCGGGATGGATACTAGTGTACTAGCGCCAACACCTTCTCCCTGGTTCAGTATTGAAAGTCTTGGAGGAAACTCGCTCTTCCTTGGACAAAACTATCCAATGATGGTGGAAGGCGATCCAGCTGCTGTTGACATAATGTTACTACCATTTATGAGAAGCAACTGTATCTGTACCTCAGACATTGCTATGCTTCCCTACCATCCCAATATGGGTCCTGACATAGGCCGCTTTAGCCTGAATGATCAGTCCTGCGTTGGTCTCGAGATTGACAGTAGCTGGCCCTTCCCAGAGAATCACTTCTGGTCCAAAGCAAGCGTTTCCAACGCTGACAAGTGGTTGAGCTGAATTTCATTTCATCGCTTTGTTATTTGTTGTGTGAGAAAAACCTTACTTTACTAGAATGTTTTGTTGGAAATGATCTATAATCCAACGTGTATCCTCGTTGTCGTTGTGGGTTGATGACTTGTTGTATGTAATCAATGGTACATTTGCATATGCGTCCATCAACTCACGCCTGTTAGTTCTTTCCATATCAACAATGCTAGTGATTTAGTTGCAAAAATTAGATAGTGCTAGTGATTTTTAGCTGCATATTTTGACAAATCGCAGTGTTATAAGGTTGAAAAATGGCAATGTTACTAGATAAAGAAATGTCAATCTTTCTAGTTTGACAAATGGCAACATACCCAAAATGACAGATGCAAATCTTACCCAATTGTTTGTACGTGGTTGCACACGGGTCATGCAAAACAACCGTTTGCGTTGAAGGGATGCAGAAATCCTGCTCGGCACATTTTCCCTTGCCTTCCTGGGGAAGCTGTCGGTTTGCATACGGGTGTTCTAACTAAAACGTTTGCGATGAGTGTTTTATATTTAAAAACCATTGACATTTTTTTCAAAAGAAAATTGTTTGATAAGTCTGTACATTAAGAGAGAAAAATGCAAGTTCGTTCAAGCCATATCTTTCATTCAGTCACACTGCGAATTTATATTCATATGATCGAGAATTCGAGATACAATATTAAACCCCAAAAAAACTATTTCCGGCGGCAGTGGAGGCGGCGTGTCGCGCCGTCGTTGTTGTTCTTTGGGACGCCGTTGTTGAAGTCTTCAAGGCAGCACAAAATGTTCTTCACTTGTAAATCAAACATCATGTCATCGTGCGATCGACGGGCGGGGCGCGGGAGGACGGCAACTGGCACCGCTGAGAGGTAGCGGTCGACGGCAGCGTCCCATGCCGCTGAGGGGGGCGCGGGCACGGGCGCGGCGGGTGCAGCCAAATGCACGGGGACCGGCACCACAGTGGGTGGAGGGGCACGCGCGGGCAGGGGCACGGGCACGGCGGGTGCACCCAAACGCATGGGGGCCGGCGCCACGGTGGGTGGAGGGGCGCGCACGGGCACAGGCACGGGCGCTGGCATGTACACGAGCTCGCGCGGGTCCACGGAGACTGCTCTAACGCCCGCGACTTCCAGCTCTGTGATAGTGCTTGGCGACCAGCCCGTCAATGCTACGGGGATGGTCGCTGGCGCGGGCGCGGGGATGGGAGCTGGATGGGAGCGGGGGCAGCAACCGCCGCGGCTAGCTCGTTATGGGCCATGTCCATGAGGCCCCAGTCCTCCTTATTTTCTATCTTCTCCGGCTCAGAGTTGACTTCACCAAACTTGAAGACTAGTGGCAGATGATCATTCAACGCCATGGCGTTGGTGGAGGTCTGCGGGAGGGAGGGGAATGGGAGGCGAACAGTAAGGTGCAAACAGCGGCTCGGGCGCCATTAATGGAGAGGAAGGCGGGCGGCCATGGAAGTCAAAGGGCTCGCTTCCCAGTGAGCCTGCGCAGCGTACAACTCGCATGCTTCCCGGTGAGCCTGCACATTGGAGGACAGCTCGCACGCCTCTCGGTCAGCCTGCACACCGGACTCCGCTCGCACGCCTCTCATTCAGTCAAGGTCAAGCAGCTATCCGCACGGCACCCCTATAGCCATTAAAACGAAGACACGTGGCGTCATGTGAATGGTTAAGAGAACGCACATGATTTGAATTATACAACCGTTTGAGATATTAAAGTGGCAGCTATTTTTTCAAAATGCCTTCGTTGGCTGTTATTCAAGTGCGCCTTCTCTCAGAATGGACACGAAAAATACCACAACATGTCGGGTGCCATTCCATGATAGCATGCCAAGTTTCATGAATTTCAGACAAGTTTTGGATTTACTAGAATTTAAAAACCAGGCATCTCAACGTTTTGCCGGCAATCAACGGTGCTCTGGTGTTTGAAATTCATTCCCATTTCTTGCATGGGACCTAAGCATGCACCCAAGGACACATATTTGATTTTTCAACCAATTTATATGCACTGGAGCATGTGCATGCAGTTCAAATTTGAATTGTGCACATAAATGCATTGAAAACTCAGTTAATGCATAAAATGTCCAAACGAACCCCAAAAAATCACAAAAATTGGCACAACACTCCTGTTGTTCTATGTTGAAATGAGAAAAAATTTGAAAGCAATAAGAGGCAATGGATATCGTTTTGTCCCCAAAGGTGGGACATTCCCTATCGAAACCATCATGCTTGTTGTGAGAAGCTCTGGTCTGTGAGAAGCATATACCCAAACCTGCCCCAAATGGGACAAATTTTTTACCATGACATGTTGATGCCGCTCCATGATAGCATGCCAAGTTTCATGAATTTCAGACGAGTTTTGTATTTACTAGAATTTAAACCAGGCATCTCAACGTTTTGCCGGCAATCAACGGTGCCCTAGTGTTTGAAATTCATTCCCATTTCTTGCATGTCACCTAAGAATGCACCCAAGGACACAAATTGGATTTTCAACCAATTTATATGCACTGGAGCATGTGCATGTAGTTCAAATTTGAATTATGCAGATAAATGCATTCAAAACTCAGTTAATGCATAAAACTGTCCAAACGAACCCCAAAAAATCACAAAAATTGACACAACACTCTTGTTGTTCTATGTTGACACGAGAAAAAATTTGGAAGCAATAAGAGGCAATGGATATCATTTCGTCCCCAAAGGCGGGACGTTCTCTATCGAAACCATCATGCTTGTTGTGAGAAGCTCTGGTTTGTGAGAAGCTTATACCCAAACCTGCCCCAAATGGGTCAAACTTTTTACCAAGGCATGTTGATGCCGCTCCATGATAGCATGCCAAGTTTCATGAATTTCAGAAGAGTTTCGGATTTACTAGAATTTAAAGAACAGGTATCTCAACGTTTTGCCGGCAATCAACGGTGCCCTGGTGTTTGAAATTCATTCCCATTTCTTGCGTGGGACCTAAGCATGCACCCAAGGACACATATTTGATTTTTCAACCAATTTATATGCACTCGAGCATGTGCATGTAGTTCAAATTTTAATTATGCACATAAACGCATTGAAAACTTAGTTAATGCATAAAAATGTCCAAACGAACCCCGAAAAATCACAAAAATTGACAACACTACTGTTGTTCTATGTTGACACGAGAAAAAATTTGAAAGCAATAAGTGGCAATGGATATCGTTTCGTCCCCAAAGGTGGGACATTCCCTATCGAAACCATCATGCTTGTTGTGAGAAGCTCTGGTTTGTGAGAAGCTTATACCCAAACCTGCCCCAAATGGGACAAATTTTTTACCACGACTGTAACATCCCAAATTTTCAATTTGGTATGTTATACATTGCATATCATGTTTTATTGCATTTTGACAAATCCTCGATAAATCCTAAGCAACTCAAGGACCCTCGGAGAGAGTTGGGGATTTTCTTGAATTTTTCATATTTGATTTTCGTCAAATTATAAAACGAGGATTTTGGTTTTAATTATTTTCTCTCCGGGAAAATATTTCATTTTAAAAATAAACGAGAGGAGAAAATATGACTTCTCCAAAACCATTGAAATACTGGAGGAAAAATGTTAAAATCTTTTATTGGAATTTATTCGGATTTTATTTGCAATTTTTATTGCATTAAAAATGTTGCATGTTTTTCAAAATATTTATTTTGATTTAAATTTTTTTCACCCTATTCTAGATTTTCTAACTAGACGGGGAAAATTTATTTTATATTTTTCTGATTTTTATTTATTTTTCTGTGAATTATTTTCTGCGAAACTTATTTAAAAAAAACGCGCGACGCCCGACCGGGCCGCAGCCCAGCCGAGCGCCGGCCCGCCCGCGCCCTCTCTTTCCTCCGCACGAGAGAGCGCCGCCGCCGTGTCCTCCATGGACACGGGACCGAGCCGCCCCGGAGCTTGCCCCCTCCTCCAAGCTTGCTCCCCCCCTCTTTATATACCCCCCTCTCTCTCTCCTCTCATCCCGCCGCCGCCGCCGCACTCGCCGAGCCCCGCCGCCGCACTTGCCCGCCGCCGCCGCCGCACGAGAGCCGCCGCCGCCGCCGGGAGTCGCCGCCCCTCGCCCTCGCCCGCACCCCCGCGCCCCGCCGGAGCCCTCGCCGGAGCCGCCCCGACGAGGTACTGCCTCGCTGCCCGTTCGTCGTTGCCGGTTTTTGTTAAAAAAAACCTTCGTTTAAAAAAAACCTAGATCGGTTTTTTTTCGGTTTTATTATTTTGCGAGCGTTCACCGAACCGTTCGTTTTAACGAACGCGTTCGTCGGTTTTTCTCTGTTAACGAACGTCCGTTCTTTAACCGTTCGTCCGTTTTTCTTTTTCGTCGGATTTTTCTGCGATTATCTCAGATTCGATTTCTGATCGAATCTTCGATTCTGTTTAACTTCTCGCTCGTTTATCGGAATCAGGCGATTCAAGCGCCTAGAGTTTCGTCTCGAAATTCTCTTTCCGTTTAACCTACTCAAACAAGTTTTTGCTACAGTAAAATTTGACCTAGATCCAGATTAGTAAACGAAGCTTCTTTCTTTCGCAGTTTGACTTTCGTTGCTTCGTTCGAGTTGATTCTTTTTGCAAACCGGAGTTCTTAAGTTGAACTTTCTGGTTGGATCTTTCATTCGAGTTTTACCTGTGCATTAGATGAGTACTGATTGTATGCTTGTTTGTTTGCGATAGAGTACCCGGAGTGTGCCGCTTGTTACTTCGACTCGTTAGGTTTTGCGGATCATCAGCAAGGCAAGTAACACTTTGATCATACTTTTCATACCCAGTTTTATTGCATTAGATCTTTTCCTCAAACAATTGCATGATTAGGATCTAATTAAATTGTGGGTATTGGGAAGTAGTTGAGGTAGTACCTATTACCTGTTTTCTATTCAAACCCTTGGGAGTTACTTCTACGTTGCTTTTATTATTGCCATGCTATGCTCGTAGACGTGGATGGGTTTGAGTGATATTCATGACAGATGTGAGATGTTTATTAATGGTTCAACTTAAGGTGGCAACTAAAACTCACATCTGGGTGGATTGAGGCACCTGGAGAACCCAGTGTTGTCTGTTTGTATAAGGACCGCCACCCAGGCTCAAAGGGATCATAAGATTATTCATGCTAGAAACTTCCGTGTGCAGCCACAAGCTATTATGGGCTCTAGCATAGTTGAGTAGGTTACAAGATCTCTTGAAGAGGTGGGCTAGCAGATGTAGGGGAAAGTAGGTGTACCGGTCCATCCAGAGTAAAGAGTGATTGTTTCTGAAAGACTGTGTCTCGGTCATCCGTTTCTCAAACATCATGCAGTGCGAGAATCAAGCGGAGGCGATCGAGTCTTGTGGGGAAAAGTGCGCAAACCTCTGCAGAGTGTACAAACTAATCATGGTTAGCCGTGTCCCCGGTTATGGACAACTTGAGTATCTAGTACCTGGATTATCATTTGAATCTCATCACCATGTTACTTTTAATTAATTTTGTTGGGTTAATGATGACACTTAATTGGGATTGAGTTGGAGGTACCTTCTCAATGTTTCACAACCACCATGATAGTTAAATAAAATTTATTCCTTTGAAGTAGGATAAAATTGGCTTTTCGCAAAACTGTAACCATAGAGCTTTCCACCAGCCATATATGCATGTAGTATAGCATTATTATTGTTCATTGCTCTCTATGTGTTACTTTGCCAGCATATCCTATGTGCTGACCCGTTTTCGGGCTGCAACGTTTCATGTTGCAGACTTTTCAGACGACGAGTAAGGTGCCTTAGGTCGTGGTCTTATACTCAGTGATGCCGCTGGAGTTGATGGACTCACTTATCTTCCAAGTCTTCCGCTGTTATCGTTGTTAGATGGCCTTAAGCCATGTTTATCATACTTAATCTCTTCGGAGATATTCGATGTAATAAGTGTGTGATTGCTACTCTGTTATAAATCCTCCATTTGTACTGTGCGTGTCAGCATTACTGATCCAGGGATGACACTGGTGCACAGCAGCACAGACCATTTGAGGTCTGGTCGCTACAAAGTTGGTATCAGAGCACACGCTGACTGTAGGACACGACCACTAAGCTTAAGCCCTAGAAAGCTTCTCTCTTCTCATTTCTGACCCCTCTCCTTTTTCTACTCTTTTAGGAATGGCGAATGCAAGGAGCAAGTTCATGCAACCAGATGAAGACACGCCGTTTGGTCGACACTTGAAGGAAGTCACCAAGTACTTGAACATAGGAATACCAAGCATCACCGGAACCTACAACGCCACATTACCTGAAGAGGAGAGCTGGAAGATTCAAGTTATCATTCCAGGAAGGACGTTTGTGCCAGTTACTGAACCCATAAGATTGGTTTTCGAAGCACCAACTTGGAGTTTAGGGAAGAGCATGGCCGCACACATCGCCATGGGACGCATTGGAGAAGTCTATCACCAGGAGCTTAAGGATACAATTTACCAAATTTGTGGACGCCGAGACGCGCAATGGGAGATGATCAGAACCAAGAAGGATGGATCAATTGCAGCTTTCATCCAGGAGCAGAACCAACATATTCGTCGCCAGGAGAACCAGATGTGCACGGACAAGGAAGAACTGAAGAAGGCATTAACGAAGATCAAAGAGCTCCAAGAAGAACTCAAGGCTACACGCGAAGATTATTTGGAGGAAATCAACGCACTAGTAGGGAAGAATGACGACCTGGAGAAGAAGATTGGAGTATTCATGGGAAATCCAGTGCCAAAAGCAGAAGTCGACGAATGCACTTGTCCGGATAACTACATCATCATCGACGACACCGACTCGGAACCAAGTGAAGATGACTGGGTTGATGAAGCTGGAGCAGACATCATGGAGTCTTCAACGGATCAGAATTTCTAGTAGACCACCATATCAGTAGTAGTTTTCCCCCATTTAATAGTATAGTTCAAGCACTTTGTAACGCTAGTTAGATCGATTGTTTTGCCTTGTTTGAATTGATTGAGTGATATTGATTGATTTGTCTCATGAGCATATGGGTAGTGTTTTCTCTCTAGACCTCATTCTATTCTTAACTCTCATCTTTTCTAAACCTATCAGATGCCTCCGAGACGCGACACCGGATTTGTTTTCCCGCCAGAGATCACCCAGTTGATTCAGCAACAGAATGCCCTGATGCAAGTGTTAGTGCAGAACCAAGGCAACAACAACAACAACAACCCACCGCCACCACCACCTGTTGATCACTTAGCCCGTTTCTTAAGGCTAAACCCGCCGGTGTTTTCCAGTAGCACCGAGCCGATTGTTGCAGATGATTGGCTCCGCAAAGTTGGAAGGGAGTTGACCACTGCAGGATGCACAGATGCGGAAAGAGTGCGTTTTGCCGCACATCAGCTTGATGGACCCGCAGCATCATGGTGGGAGAATTATACAGCCACGCACCCTATTGACACTGTCACATGGGACCAGTTTCAGCAAGCTTTCCGTACAGCTCATGTTTCAGCAGGAGCTATGGCTATGAAGAAGCGTGAGTTTCGCAACCTACGCCAAGGAGGACGCACCGTAGGCCAGTATGTGGAGGATTTCAGTAAGCTAGCACGTTATGCACCAGATGACGTTGCTACAGATGCTGCCAAGCAGGAGAAATTTTTGGAAGGGCTGAATGATGAACTGAGTATGCAGTTGATGGTAGCAACCTTCAACAACTACCAGGAGCTGGTAGATAGAGCTCTCATGATTGAAGGGAAGCAACAGCAGATTGAAAACCGCAAGAGGAAGTATGGACAAGGGAAGTACAATTCTGGAGCCCAGCAGAAGCCACGATTTACCCCGAAGCCGGGAGGACAGTTTCAGCATACCCATGGAGGAGGTAGTTCGCACAACCATAATGGCTCCAAGAATGGTAATGGGAATGGAGGAGGAAACGGACAGAACCGCACCAACCCATCTACCCCAACCAAGAGGGATCTAAGTCACATTACTTGCTTCAAGTGCCAGAAGACTGGACATTATGCAACTGATTGTCCTGAAGCCCAAAATGGAAATGGCAATGGAAGCTCTGGGAAGAAGCCGAACCCGTTCAACAAAGGGCATGTGAACCACGTGAGCGTGGAGGAGGTTGAAGCTCAGCCTGATGCAGTAATAGGTAAGTTTTTGGTTAAGTCATTTACTGCAACCGTTCTTTTCGATACTGGTGCATCGCATTCATACATATCAAGGGGATTCGTGAATAAGTTTAAGATGTCCACCCAAGTTCTCAAAACCCCTATGTTAGTAACCTCGCCAGGAGCAGAGTATATGGCAACCCAAGGATGTTTTCAGATACCATTGGCCATTGGAAGGCATGTTTTCCCCTCAGACCTCATTGTTTTGGAATCGCAAGGTTTGGATGTGATTTTGGGAATGGATTGGCTATCGTTGTATGGAGGAAACATCGATTGTGCCAGCAAGACGATTTTGCTTACCACCCCGGAAGGAAAAGGATCAAGTATGTATCCCGGCATATGCCGAAGAGGACTCAAGTAAATTCCTTATCAGGAGTTGTACAGGAGGAAGTACCAGTGGTGAAGGATTATCCGGATGTATTTCCAGAAGAGTTGCCAGGCATGCCACCAGATAGAGACATTGAGTTCTTGATTGAACTTTTGCCAGGCACAGGGCCAATATCTAAGAGACCGTACAGGATGCCCGCAAAGGATTTGGAGGAAATTAAGAAGCAGATCAAGGAGTTACTGGATAAAGGCTATATTCGCCCAAGTTCGTCACCTTGGGGATCACCAGTACTTCTAGTGGAGAAGAAAGATGGATCGCTGAGGATGGTTGTTGATTACCGAGGATTGAATGAAGTGACCATCAAAAACAAGTACCCACTGCCGATGATCAATGATTTGTTTGACCGCCTACAAGGAGCTAAAGTATTTTCCAAGATCGATCTACGATCAGGATACCATCAGTTAAAGATTCGAGAGCAGGATATACCTAAGACGGCTTTTACCACCAGATATGGATTGTATGAGTATACCATTATGTCATTTGGTCTGACTAACGCACCTGCCTATTTCATGAACCTGATGAACAAAGTGTTTATGGAGTTTTTGGATAAGTTCGTCGTGGTTTTCATTGATGATATTTTAATCTTTTCCAAGGATGAAGAAGAGCATGAGGAGCATTTGCGATTGGTACTTGAGAAGCTCAGAGAACATCAGTTATACGCCAAGTTCAGCAAGTGTGAATTTTGGCTGAAGGAAGTTGGATTCCTTGGACATGTTATTTCTGGAGAAGGAATAGCAGTAGACCCTGCCAAGGTTGACACAGTGACAAGTTGGGAATCACCCACGACAGTTGGAGAAATCCGGAGTTTTCTTGGACTTGCAGGATACTACCGGAGATTCATCGAGAATTTCTCAAGATTGCTAAGCCCATGACTGAGCTATTGAAGAAGGACACCAAATTCAATTGGACTGAGGAATGTGAAGCTAGTTTCCAAGAGTTGAAGAAACGATTGGTTACATCACCAGTGTTGATTCTGCCAGATCAACGCAAGGACTATGAAGTTTATTGCGACGCTTCTCGTCGAGGACTTGGAGCAGTGCTTATGCAGGAAGGAAGAGTTGTGTCATATGCTTCACGACAACTTAAACCCCATGAGAAGAATTATGCTACGCATGATTTGGAATTAGCAGCCGTGGTGCATGCATTGAAGACATGGAGACATTTTCTCATCGGAAACCATTGTGAGGTGTATACGGATCACAAGAGTTTGAAGTATATTTTCACGCAGAAGGAGTTAAATCTCAGACAGAGGAGATGGTTGGAGCTCATTAAAGACTATGATATGAGATTGCATTATCACCCAGGAAAGGCTAACGTAGTAGCAGACGCGTTGAGCCGCAAGAGTCATGTCAACACCCTCATGACAGGAGAGTTACCTCAGGAGTTAGCCGAGGACCTTCGCGAGCTATGTTTGGAGATAGTCCCAAGAGGCTATTTAGCGACATTGGAGATTCAGTCTACCTTGATGGAAAGGATCAGAGAAGCTCAGAAGACAGACAAGGAGATTGAAGAGATAAAGGAGAAGATGAGCAAAGGAAAAGCCAAGGGATTTCGTGAGGATGAGCACGATACCTTATGGTTTGAGGACCGCGTATATGTGCCAAATGATCCGGAGATCAGGAAGTTGATTTTGCAGGAAGCCCATGATTCACCGTACTCGATTCACCCAGGGAATACCAAGATGTATTTGGATTTGAAGAATACTTTCTGGTGGACCGGAATGAAGAAGGATATTGCGGAATATGTAGCAGTTTGTGATGTGTGTCAGAGAGTGAAGGCAGAGCATCAGAAGCCAGCAGGATTGCTACAACCATTGCCGATACCCGAATGGAAGTGGGATAAAATAGGCATGGATTTTATCACAGGATTACCCAGGACTCGTTCAGGCTATGACTCAATATGGGTTGTAGTCGACCGATTGACGAAAGTGGCTCATTTCATTCCAGTGAAGACCACTTACACCAGTGCTAAGTTGGCAAAGATATACATGACCAGGATCGTATGTTTGCATGGAGTTCCGAGGACCATTGTATCAGACAGAGGAACCCAATTTACCTCGAAGTTTTGGAAGCAGTTACATGAAACATTGGGAACCAGGCTGGAATTTAGTACAGCTTTTCACCCACAGACAGATGGACAGACTGAGAGAGTCAACCAGATTTTGGAGGACATGTTGAGAGCATGTGCACTAGATTATGGATCTAGTTGGGACGACAATTTGCCATATGCAGAGTTTTCTTATAACAACAGTTATCAAACCAGTTTGAAGATGGCCCCTTTCGAAGCCTTGTACGGAAGGAGGTGTAGAACACCGTTGTTATGGGACGAAGTTGGAGACCGTCAGTTGTTTGGACCAGATTTGATTAAGGAGTCTGAACAGAAAGTGAGGTTGATTCGCGATAGGCTCAAGGTAGCCCAGTCCAGGCAGAAGAGTTATGCTGATTCTAAACGAAAGGAGACAGTTCACGAAGTCGGAGACAGAGTGTATCTTCGAGTATCACCACTTCGAGGAGTGAAGCGCTTTGGAGTTAAGGGAAAGTTAGCGCCCCGTTTTATCGGACCATACAGAGTTTGGAACGTATGGGAGAGGTTGCTTACAAGCTGGAATTGCCCGAAGGATTGTCTGGAGTACATGATGTATTTCACGTTTCTCAGTTGAAGAAGTGCCACGCAGAGATGGCTGAGATACCACTGAGAGATACTGTGCCACTGGAAGCGATTCAGCTGGAAAGTGATTTGACCTATGAGGAGAAACCAGTTAAGATTCTCGAGTATGCCAGCCGAGTTACCCGCAGCAAGGTTATCAAGTTTTGCAAAGTCCAGTGGAGTCACCACACGGAGGATGAAGCCACCTGGGAGCGAGAGGAAGATCTACGGAAGGACCACTCCCACCTGTTTTCTAGCCAACCCGAATCTCGAGGGCGAGATTCATCTTAAGGGGGGTAGGTTTGTAACATCCCAAATTTTCAATTTGGTATGTTATACATAGATCATCATTGCATATCATGTTTTATTGCATTTTGACAAATCCTCGATAAATCCTAAGCAACTCAAGGACCCTCGGAGAGAGTTGGGGATTTTCTTGAATTTTCATATTTGATTTTCATCAAATAATAAGACGAGGATTTTGGTTTTAATTATTTTCTCTCCGGAAAAATATTTCATTTTAAAAATAAACGAGAGGAGAAAATATGACTTCTCCAAAACCATTGAAATACTGGAGGAAAAATGTTAAAATCTTTTATTGGAATTTATTCGCAATTTTTATTGCATTAAAAATGTTGCATGTTTTTCAAAATATTTATTTTGATTTAAAACAATGTTCACCCTATTCTAGATTTTCTAACTAGACGGGGAAAATTTATTTTATATTTTTCTGATTTTTATTTATTTTTCTGTGAATTATTTTCTGCGGAACTTATTTAAAAAAAAAACGCGCGACGCCCGACCAGGCCGCAGCCCAGCCGAGCGCCGGCCCGCCCGCGCCCTCTCCTTCCTCCGCACGGGAGAGCGCCGCCGCCGTGTCCTCCATGGACACGGGACCGAGCCGCCCCGGAGCTTGCCCCATCCTCCAAGCTTGCTCCCCCCTCTTTATATACCCCCCTCTCTCTCTCCTCTCATCCCGCCGCCGCACGGGAGCCGCCGCCGCCGCCGGGAGTCGCCGCCCCTCGCCCTTGCCCGCACCCCCGCACCCCCGCGCCCCGCCGGAGCCCTTGCCGGAGCCGCCCCGACGAGGTACTGCCTCGCTGCCCGTTCGTCGTTGCCGGTTTTTGTTAAAAAAACCTTTCGTTTAAAAAAAACCTAGATCGGTTTTTTTCGGTTTTATTATTTTGCGAGCGTTCACCGAACCGTTCGTTTTAACGAACGCGTTCGTCGGTTTTTCTCTGTTAACGAACGTCCGTTCTTTAACCGTTCGTCCGTTTTTCTTTTCGTCGGATTTTTCTGCGATTATCTCAGATTCGATTTCTGATCGAATCTTCGATTCTGTTTAACTTCTCGCTCGTTTATCGGAATCAGGCGATTCAAGCGCCTAGAGTTTCGTCTCGAAATTCTCTTTCCGTTTAACCTACTCAAACAAGTTTTTGCTACAGTAAAATTTGACCTAGATCCAGATTAGTAAACGAAGCTTCTTTCTTTCGCAGTTTGACTTTCGTTGCTTCGTTCGAGTTGATTCTTTTTGCAAACCGGAGTTCTTAAGTTGAACTTTCTGGTTGGATCTTTCATTCGAGTTTTACCTGTGCATTAGATGAGTACTGATTGTATGCTTGTTTGTTTGCGATAGAGTACCCGGAGTGTGCCGCTTGTTACTTCGACTCGTTAGGTTTTGCGGATCATCAGCAAGGCAAGTAACACTTTGATCATACTTTTCATACCCAGTTTTATTGCATTAGATCTTTTCCTCAAACAATTGCATGATTAGGATCTAATTAAATTGTGGGTATTGGGAAGTAGTTGAGGTAGTACCTATTACCTGTTTTCTATTCAAACCCTTGGGAGTTACTTCTACGTTGCTTTTATTATTGCCATGCTATGCTCGTAGACGTGGATGGGTTTGAGTGATATTCATGACAGATGTGAGATGTTTATTAATGGTTCAACTTAAGGTGGCAACTAAAACTCACATCTGGGTGGATTGAGGCACCTGGAGAACCCAGTGTTGTCTGTTTGTATAAGGTCCGCCACCCAGGCTCAAAGGGATCATAAGATTATTCATGCTAGAAACTTCCGTGTGCAGCCACAAGCTATTATGGGCTCTAGCATAGTTGAGTAGGTTACAAGATCTCTTGAAGAGGTGGGCTAGCAGATGTAGGGGAAAGTAGGTGTACCGGTCCATCCAGAGTAAAGAGTGATTGTTTCTGAAAGACTGTGTCTCGGTCATCCGTTTCTCAAACATCATGCAGTGCGAGAATCAAGCGGAGGCGATCGAGTCTTGTGGGGAAAAGTGCGCAAACCTCTGCAGAGTGTACAAACTAATCATGGTTAGCCGTGTCCCCGGTTATGGACAACTTGAGTATCTAGTACCTGGATTATCATTTGAATCTCATCACCATGTTACTTTTAATTAATTTTGTTGGGTTAATGATGACACTTAATTGGGATTGAGTTGGAGGTACCTTCTCAATGTTTCACAACCACCATGATAGTTAAATAAAATTTATTCCTTTGAAGTAGGATAAAATTGGCTTTTCGCAAAACTGTAACCATAGAGCTTTCCACCAGCCATATATGCATGTAGTATAGCATTATTATTGTTCATTGCTCTCTATGTGTTACTTTGCCAGCATATCCTATGTGCTGACCCGTTTTCGGGCTGCAACGTTTCATGTTGCAGACTTTTCAGACGACGAGTAAGGTGCCTTAGGTCGTGGTCTTATACTCAGTGATGCCGCTGGAGTTGATGGACTCACTTATCTTCCAAGTCTTCCGCTGTTATCGTTGTTAGATGGCCTTAAGCCATGTTTATCATACTTAATCTCTTCGGAGATATTCGATGTAATAAGTGTGTGATTGCTACTCTGTTATAAATCCTCCATTTGTACTGTGTGTGTCAGCATTACTGATCCAGGGATGACACTGGTGCACAGCAGCACAGACCATTTGAGGTCTGGTCGCTACAACGACATGTTGATGCCGCTCCATGATAGCATGCCAAGTTTCATGAATTTCAAACGAGTTTTGGATTTACTAGAATTTAAAAACCAGGCATCTCAACATTTTGCCGGCAATCAACAGTGCCCTGGTGTTTGAATTTCATTCCCATCTCTTGCATGGGACCTAGAAATTCACCCAAGGACACACATGTGATTTTTCAACCAACTTTAGTGCACTGGAGCATGTGCATGTAGTTCAAATTTGAATTATGCACATAAAATGCCTAGAAAACCCAGTTAATGTATAAAAATGCCAAACGAACCCCAAAAAATTCCAAGATTAAACACAACACTCCTGTTGTTCTATGTTGACACTAGAATTTTTTTAAAGCAATAAGAGGCAACGGATATCGTTCCGTTCCCA
This sequence comes from Triticum aestivum, assembly GCF_018294505.1. NCBI lineage: Eukaryota > Viridiplantae > Streptophyta > Magnoliopsida > Poales > Poaceae > Triticum > Triticum aestivum. Next base: position 270,741,308 of record NC_057805.1, on the reverse strand, counting down.
AAGGTGGCACGTTCCTTACCGAAACCATCACGCTTGTTGTGAGAAGCTCTGGTTTGTGAGAAGCTTATACCGGAACCTACCCCAAATGGGACAAAATTTTCACCACGGCATGTTGATGCCGCTCCATGATAGCATGCCAAGTTCCATGAATTTCAGAGGAGTTTTGGATTTATTAGAATTTAAAAACCAGGTATCTCAATGTTTTGCTGGCAATCAACAATGCCCTGGTGTTTGAAATTCATTCCCATCTCTTGCATGGGACCTAAGCATGCACCCAAGGACACACATGTGATTTTCAACCAATTTCGGTGCACTGGAGCATGTGCTTGTAGTTCAAATTTGAATTATGCACATAAAATGCCTAGAAAACCCAGTTAATGCATAAAAAAGCCAAACGAACCCCGAAAAACCACAAAATTGACACAACACTCCTGTTGTTCTATGTTGACAAGAGAAAAAAATTGAAAGAAATAAGAGGCAATGGATATCATTTCGTCCCCAAAGGTGGGACGTTCCCTATTGAAACCATCATGCTTGTTGTGAGAAGCTCTGGTTTGTGAGAAGCTTGTACCCAAACCTGCCCCAAATGGGACAAATCGACATGTTGATGCCGCTCCATGATAGCATGCCAAGTTTCATGAATTTCAGACGAGTTTTGGATTTACTAGAATTTAAAAACCAGGCATCTCAATGTTTTGCCGGTAATAAACAGTACCCTGGTGTTTGAATTTCATTCCCATCTCTTGCAAGGCACCTAGAAATTCACCCAAGGACACACATGTGATTTTTCAACCAACTTTAGTGCACTGGAGCATGTGCTTGTAGTTCAGATTTCAATTATGCACATAAAATTCCTAGAAAACCCAGTTAATGTATAAAAAAGGCCAAACAAACCCCGAAAAATTCCAAAATTAAACACAGCACTCCTGTTGTTCTATATTGACACTAGATTTTTTTTGAAAGCAATAAGAGGCAATGGATATCGTTCCATCCCCAAAGGTCGCACGTTCCCTACCGTAACCATCACGCTTGTTGGGAGAAGCTCTGGTTTGTGAGAAGCTTATACCCAAGCCTGCCCCAAATGGGACAAAATTTTCACCACGGCATGTTGATGCCGCTCCATGATAGCGTGCCAAGTTTCATGAATTTCAGAAGAGTTTTGGATTTACTAGAATTTAAACCAGGTATCTCAACGTTTTGCCGGCAATCAACAGTGCCCTGGTGTTTTTTTTGGAATGTTGGTAGTTTGACTACCAAATTCATTGACCAGTGGGGAATAGAACAGAACGAGCTACTGGGAGTACCCAAGGTGGGTTCACGCCAGATATGCTCAAGCAACGAAGAAGAGAAAAGGACAAAGGAAACAAAAATACCTCAGACTAATCTAATCGAGCTCAGCCAGGGTCAAATGGAATGCCTGCTCCAGCCATATTCCAAAGTTGGATCTCGTCTCTTACTTTAGCGATAAACATCTCCTTCTGCAGAAGTTCCTTCTGGAAGATTCGCCTATTTCTCTCCCCCCATAGTTCCCAGGATATGAGTTGGATGAGGGATAGTGTTCCTTTTTTCTTGTCTGTCGTTGCATTGCCATGGCAGCTCGCCAACCAGCCTCTGATGTTGTTCCAGTTAGTCCAGGAGGAAGGGAGCAGGGCAGTCATATTTGATAAGTTTGCGATCTTTTCACAAACATGTCGCAACCAAGGGCATTCAATGAGCAGGTGTGATGGGGTTTCTAGACTCCTCTCACACAGGGGGCAAAAATAATTATTGTCCCATCCCCGTCGTAGCAAGGCGTCGGCGGTGAGAATCCTTCCAAATATGGCCGTCCATAAGAAGAAACGGCATTTTCCTGGTGCCCATGCTGCCCAGAGCAGGTTATACCCTTCCATGTGTGTGGCACCTTCGAATTGCAGAAGGTATGATGAACGGGCAGAGTACTCGCGTGATGGCGTGAAGCACCAAGTGATGGTGTCTGCTTGCCCATCATGCAACACCACATCATCCAGCAGTGCCGCTAGAGCAGTAAGCTCCGGAACCATATCTTCTGAGAGTCCCTTTGCAAGATCCGACAGCCAAGTTTCATTCTGCATTGCATGTTTCATGGTTCGGTTTTTTCGTACGAAGATTTTGAATAATGTTGGGGCAATAACCTTTGGGCTTTGTCCACTCAACCAACGGTCATGCCAGAAGCTGGCTTTACCACCATCACCAATTGTTATATCAGTAGCCATGGCGAACAACATGCGTTCATCATCGTCGCATGGCAGGAGCGACCCCTTCCATGGCCGAGGTGGGTCTTGCCAGACCATCCAAAGCCATCTAAGTGGTAGAGGAGTTCCAAATTTGGCCAAGTCCAGCACTCCCAGGCCGCCGAGGTGTTTCAGGCGGCAAACCATGTTCCATCCAACCCATATTTTCCCCATGTACATGTGTTCTCTCCACTCCATAACCAAGTGCGGCATAGTTGCACCAAACGCTGCAGGACCCAAACCGGTAGTTTGTGCACTGTCATCATGTAGATGGCGAGCGAAGTTAGGCCAGACTTGAGGAGGACTAGGCGTCTACTCTGTGTAATTCAAATCAAGTAGATCCCACACAGTTTATTATCACCAACCGTGTGAGATGTAGTGCAAAATATCTTGGAGCACCGTCGGTGTATAGTCCGCCTATGGCTTACGCGAGAAGGTGCGTCGGCTATAGTCCACAACCGGCATGTCAAGCACACTAGCTCGCTCCCCAAAAACTCCTTCCTTTGCATCCCTCGCAATCTTGAAAATATCTACCGCCTGGAAGGTTTTAATGTTTGATAGCACACGATTAGTATGTGTGGACCGTGTGCGATGTCTGTTACTCCCGCTCTGCTTCAGTCCCTTGATTCAAATTTTCAGTAGCCCGGCATTTTACTCCCGCCTCTACATCCCTCACAATCCCAAAAATATCTGCTGACCCTTGATCCAAATTTTCAGTAGCCCTGCCTTGTTACTCCCGCCTAGTTAAATTTTCAGTTGCCGCAGTATTTCCTCAAACACAACCTTGCCCCCCCTCCACACTCACCCCAAAACCTCCGCTCACATAGACACACACAACCCTCGAAACCATTGGTAGGTCGCCGCCATCGCCGGCGCCTCCATCCTCAACCTCTGCCCTTGTGCCGGGGAGCTTGATGAGCCAATTGCCAAAAAGAGGTTTAATGCGGCCTTTTCGCCCGACAACGGCGAGGTGGCCGCCGAGGTGTCCCCGTCGTCCTCCGCGGGCCTGATCCGCCGTCGCCGGTCCCCGCTCCGCCCGCCGCCGCGCCCCTACGCTGGTTCAAGGACTTCCCCGTCCTCCCTCGGACCCGGCAGCCGAGGAAGTCCTACCTCGGGGTCCGGCAGCGGCGGTGGGGGACGTGGGTCGCCAAGATTACAGATCGAGAGACCCACACTCGCCGGTGGCTCGGTAGCTTCCACACGGCCGAGCTCGCGGCCATGGAGTACGACCGCTGGCAGGTCCGCTACCACGGCGCGGCGGCTAGGCTCAATTTCCCCTTCGGCATACGTCCGTTCCACCTCGTTCCGCCGGAGCTAGGGGTGGTGAGCTCGGCTATGGCGCGGGAGGACCGCGAGGCACGGGAGCGCCTCGAGGCCGAGGCCGCCGCCAAGGCCTACATGCAAGAGCTCCACCAGCAGCACCCAGAGCTCGTGGAGGCGGAATGGGCAATCTTTGCCGGCGCGGAGGGCGGCGAGGTTTATCGCGCTCTCCTCCGATGACGAGGTCGAAGGCAGCGAGGACGGCAGCACGGAGTGCGGCGAGGTTATCGCGATCTCCTGTGATGACGAGGTCGAAGGCGGCGGCAACGGCGGCACGGAGGGCGTCGAGGTGGGCCCCAAGGACGAGGAGATCAACGTCGGCGAGTGGAGGAGTGCCTTCCCCAATGACCCTGACGACGGTACTGGCCCGGACCCGGCTCGCGGCACACCGTACGTGACGAGGAAGGATTGGCTCGACCTCTACTTCAACTAAAAGTAGTTTAGCTTAGTTTAAATTTATGTTTTATGTTCGGTTATGCAAAACTATCTATGTTTATGTTTGAACACATGCTACTTTCGGTTGAACCTACTTTGAACTTGATCAAATTGAAGTTTACAACCTTAAGTTTAGGGGATCGACTAGAAAAGGCCAAAAATTGCTGGAGTATATATATATCCACTAAGGGTTTTAGTCCTTTAACTTTTTAAGGATCGCCTAGAGATGTCCTTATGACTTGTTTATTTCAGTTCTTCACAATGTGATGCTCTATATGTGCAACTATTTGCCGTGCAGTTCAATTTCATCAATAACAGTTTCAACAATACCACTATATTTGGTTGCTGTTAATGATATTGCAGTTAACATGCCTTTTCGTTTTTCAATTGTTGTTTAGCAACATGCATTATACTGAATGACTAAATATGCATTATACCTTAATGTTCTGATGATGTCTAGATATACATGTAATAAAATCATATATAATGGGATGGATGGATTGTTGTACTACATCATTTTTCAATTGTTCTTTAGCTTCTAATATTAACTTGGTGCTTTTAGGTACATATATCATTGCCAAATATCCACACTTCGACCCTTTCTGCGTATGGGGCAATGAGATATTCATGAACCAGCATCAAGTGAGGAAACTGATAAAGATTGTTATTAAAATGGGTCAAAAGATGTCAATCAAACTATTTGTTTACACTTTATGCCAGACAACAGTGAACTGCAGGATGGTAAGTAAGAACCCTGTAGCCTTCTTTTTACTGCCCTAATGAGTTGTGTTAGATGACAATATCTAAATCTTTTTTCTTTTGCATTGGATCCTGAAGTAGTTTACTCAAGATTACCTCTCGAACTACATGATAGGTGGCCGGCCATCACAAGGGGTTGGACTAGAGTCCTGCATGCCTTCTGCATCCAGGAGAGCACAATAGGGCCATTCCGCTTCACCTTGTTCAGCAACCGGAATGTCTGTCGCCTCTTTCTTTACCATCTATAATAGTACAAGTATAGAACCCTGGTTCATCATTCTTTATTTGGTGCTTATGTAATTCTTAAACATATGTACCTGTGAATCGAATAATGCATTGATTGGTTGAACCTGATGGATATGAATAAAGCTATAGCCTACTTTCCAGTTTAAATTAGGTACAATTTTAAATAACAACAATTAAATTAGGGCGAAATTACATTGTGCAGGTCATTACGACAGACACGGTTGGTAAAACACAAACATTTGCGATATACACCATAATCCGAGACGGTTTACAGAGAGGAAACATGTGCAAGCATGCACACAGTTGCCGTTTGCAAAGCGTGTGTGATGTCAGACACTATCACATACGGTGCGGGAAAACTAAATGTGTGTGATTGTCTAACTATCGTACACGGTTTATAATCATGAACTGTTGGTGATGTGCCAGGCATCATAAAACTCCCATGCCTGGAATCTGCCTAGAAAGCTCCTGTGCCAGGAATCTGCCTGGTTTTAGGTAAAACCACAAAACTCCGACTGCGATGGCAATGCGAGCACAAACGAGTAGCAAGGATGAAGCGTTTGGGATATTCGAGATATCGGAAACGGTTATGTAGGGAGAACTGTATGCATCAAGGCTCCCTATCCCCGACAGTTTCTGGGTCATGTGGGAAGGACCCCCTATCGCCCACACTCACTTGGCGACGGTTCCAAATGCCGTCGCGGAAAGGGGTTAAAAACTGTTTGTATAGCACCTACGCGCACCAGTGCTTGTGTTGTCTTGTAGATCTTGTTGGGAGGATGGCGGAGTAGAATATGTAGAGATCCTTTGTTTGAGTTGCTCCGAAGGACCACCACCATCCACTGCCTTACTAATTTCCTTCAGCTGTATTGATTTTGCATTGTGAAGTCGAACCGATAAGAAAAAGGAATAAAATTCGCTCTCCATAACTCATTCATTCATGATACTGACGAACACTACTCAGATGAAAGGCAAACACATGATTCGAGGATGGAATATGTACAAAAAATAGGACGGCTTGACATATTCACACCTATGATGTGGTAACTAAGCAGAAGGCATTTCAATAAATTAGAAGCACTGCAAGCTAGACACCATATGAAAGATGCAACCAATATTACTCTACCAAGTTCAAACTGTCTGGCGTTTCAACAAATTAGAAGCAATACATGCTAGAAATCATATGCAAGATGCAATCAATATCACAGTTGTAAGGTCATTTCCCTACTTTGTGTTTTGGATGATGATGACAACTCTCTGTTGGTCTAATCTTATGTTAAGTGCTTCAGGTTCTCGATGATTAGGCTTGCATCGATTAGTTATTCTCTTTGGAAGGAAAAGATCGAAGACGGTGTTTGTCTACGTGTTTATCTCTTTGGTCGTAGGAAACCCGTACTATTAAGAGGGAATCCACATCGGAAGGAATTGGGTGAATCATTGCACGTACACATACTCCTCACCCACCTTTGCCTTTCGTTTCTTGCTTGAGAGAGAGCTCCCTTTCTTTTTCAACTGTTGCTGTAAACTCTTAGTGGTTGTACCGCTTGCTCAAGCGGTTGTACCGCTGGCCCTTGGTACCGGCCCAACCACCACCCCAGGGGTGATACCCTGGGGTTGAACATCCCATTACATGACCAAGTGGTTGTACCGCTGCCCCCGGGCGGTGGTACCGCCATCATGCTTAAAATTATCTGTGGTGTTCATTGGCGGTTATACCGGCCGGGTACCGCTCAACAACCGGACATGGTTCTGTTTTGATGCGGTACTCGGGCGGTGGTGGCCCGGTTGTTCCGGTTGTGCTCCGCACACCAGTACCACCGGTGCCCTAAGCAGTTCTACCGCTTAGGACTTAGCCACCCAAGGTACCAGGGCTAGGCGGTTGCACCGACGCACTACCGCTCGATCACCGCTCACAGGGGTGACTCCTTTCTGTTTCACAGCGATGGTTGAGCGGTGGCAGAGCGGTTGTTCCGCTTGTTCTTCACAACCGGTACTACCGCTTGTCTGTCCGATTGTACCGCTGAAAGTGCAACTATCCCTGGGTGGTTTTGGTAATTACTAACAACATATAGCTCATTGAACTAATTAATGCTATTTCAAGATGATCATTTCAGAAATTTCAATGATTGGCATGGCATGGATTAGGAATGTGGACCCCTCAAAATGCTAAGGACACATATTGGCTTAAGCTCAAGGCTTGACATTTTCATTTTAGTGATCCAAGATCACATTGAGTCCATAGGAAAAGCCAATACTATTAAAAGGGGATGAGGTCTTGCTTAATGGCTTGCTTGCTCAAAATGCTTAGTGATATTCTCCAAAAACCCTCAACCACTTTCTCATATCCACACATGTACCAAACCAAAAGTCAAACTCGGCCCTACCGATTTGATCTATCCGGTGCCACTGAGTTCATTTGACATAGCCACTGCCAAAAACCCTAGTCACTTCGGTTTCACCGATAGGGATCAAGGTCTCACCGAGATGGGATTGCAAACTCTCTGTTTCCCTTCGTAATGTTTCGGTCCAAGCGAGATGAGCGATCGGCCCCACCGAGTTTGCAATGCAAACTCTCTGTTTCCCTTTTGTAAGATTTCGGTCTCACCGAAATGAGTGAATCAGTCCCACCGAGTTTGCCTGACCAACTCTCTGTTTGCCTATTACAGAAATCGGTCCTACCGAGTTTATGTGATTGGTCTCACCGAGATTATGTTATGCCCTAACCCTAATGAAATCAGGCCCATTGAGTTGACATGTCGATCCCACCGAAAAGCCGAACGTTCACATTTTTGAACTAAATCGGTCTGACGAGTTTTAGGATTCAGTCTCACCGAGTTTGGTGAATTGTGTGTAATGGTTAGATTTTGTGTGGAGGCTATAAATACCCCTCCACCCACTCTTCATTCGTGGAGAGAGCCATCAGAATGTGCCTACACTTCCAGCATACATTTTCTGAGAGAGAACCACCTGCTCATGTGTTGAGACCAAGATATTCCATTCCAACCACAAGAATCTTGATCTCTAGCCTTCCCCAAGTTGCTTTCCACTCAAATCATCTTTCCACCAAATCCAAATCTGTGAAAGAGAGTTGAGTGTCGGGGAGACTATCATTTGAAGCACAGGAGCAAGGAGTTCATCATCAACACACCATCTATTACCTTTTGGAGAGTGGTGTCTCCTAGATTGGTTAGGTGTCACTTGGGAGCCTCCGACAAGAATTGTGGAGTTGAACCAAGGAGTTTGTAAGGGCAAGGAGATCGCCTACTTCGTGAAGATCTACCCTAGTGAGGCAAGTCCTTCGTGGGCGATGGCCATGGTAGGATAGACAAGGTTGCTTCTTCGTGGGTGGAGCCCTTCGTGGACTCGCGCAACTGTTACCCTTCGTGGGTTGAAGTCTCCGTCAACGTTGATGTACGATAGCACCACCTATCGGAACCACGGGAAAAAAACTTCCGCGTCTACATTGCATTTGCTCCCTCCAAACTCCTCCCTTTACCTTCATATGCAATGTTTTACATTCCGCTGCTATACTCTTAGACTTGCATGTGTAGGTTGATTGCTTGACTTGTCTAAGTTGCTAAAATCTGCCAAAACTTAACAGTGGAAAAAGGCTAGATTTTTATTTGGTCAAGTAGTCTAATCACCCCCCTCTAGACATACTTTTGATCCTACAAGTGGTATCAGAGCTTTGGTCTCCATTTGCCTTGATTTCCATAGCTTTTGGTGATCATAGCCTTGGTTTCACAACCTAGGAGAGTATGGTGCCTAGTGAGGGAAATTACCACCGTAGAGGTCCTTACTTTGATGGTACTAATTTTGCTAGTTGGAAGCATAAGATGAAAATGCATATTCTTGGACATAACCCCGCCGTTTGGGCTATTGTTTGTATTGGCTTGCAAGGTGAATTCTTTGATGGGAGAAAACTGAACCGTGAAGCTACCGCAGAAGAGTTGAAGATGCTGCAATACAGTGCTCAAGCTTGCGACATCCTCTTCAACGGATTGTGCCCCAAAGAATTCAACAAAATCAGCCGTCTTGAGAATGCAAAGGAAATTTAGGATACTTTGATTGATATGAACGAGGGTACCGATTCCGTCAAGGAATCCAAATTGGATGTGCTTCAAAGTCAACTTGACATGTTCGAAATGAAGGATGGTGAAGGTGTCGTTGAAATGTACTCTAGGCTTGCTCTCATCACAAATGAGATTGCCGGCTTAGGAAGTGAGGAAATGACCGATAGATTCATCATCAAGAAGATCCTAAGAGCCTTGGATGGAAAATATGATACCGTGTGCACATTGATCCAAATGATGCCCAGTTACAAAGATCTCAAGCCAACGGAAGTCATTGGAAGAATTGTTGCTCATGAGATGTCACTCAAGGATAAGGAAGAGCTTCACAACAAGTCAAGTGGTGCTTACAAAGCCTCATGTGATGCTCCTACATCATCAAGTGAGAAACAAACCTTCAATGAGGAATTGAGCCTAATGGTGAAGAATTTCAACAAGTTCTACTAGAGTAGAAGCAAGGAAAGAAGTTCCAAGTCAAGGTCCTACAATGACAAAAGATCTTCGAGTCGTGAGCATAATTGCTACAATTGTGGAAGACCCGGACACTACTCCAATGAGTGTACGACCCCCTACAAACGAAGAGAAGATTCACCTAAAAGGATAAGTAGAAGAGAAGAATCACCACCTAGAGAGAGGAGGAGTAGAGAGATCGTTATGAATGAAGAACCTCTCGGAGAAGCAAGGATTCAGAAAGGAAGGACAAATCATCAAAGAGCCACACAAAACGAAGACATCAAGCTCATGTTGGTGAATGGGTATCTGGCTTCGACTCCGACCATCACTCCGACTCCGAATATACTCAAGATGAAGGTGTTGCCAGTCTAGCACTTGTGTCAACCAACTCCTACGACATATTTGACTCACCAAATGAAGGAATTGGGAGATTCTTCATGGCTAAAGGTCCAGAGGTATCACACCCCGAGTATGTTGATTTCAATAGTGATGAAGTTGACTTGCTAGGTGATGATGATTTACTTGTTGACAACTCTAGTGATGAAAACTATGATGAACTTGCTATTAATGATGCTAATCAAGATAAAACGAATGATGATGATAAGAAGGAGATTGAGCGTCTAACTAAAGAACTAACCACTCTTAAGTTAGCTCATGAAACTACCTTGGAAGATCATCGAGAACTTTTAAAGACTCATGAAAAGTTACGCTTTGAAAAGCTCAACCTTGAGCAAGAGCATGGGTTTTTAAAAGCAATCAATGATGATCTTTGCAAGAAAAGTTCTTCTTACATTGCCAAGCGTTTACTCTTGTCTACTTACATGCCACAAGTTAAATCTAGCAATAAGAGCAAGAAAGATTCTTCTTCTAGTAGTAACAATAGTCATGTTAAATCCAATGTTGTTGCTTCTAGTAGTTCTCTTGATTCCAATAACGATTCTCTTAGCCAAGTTACACTTGAGCAAGAAAATAGCTTATTGAAGGGAATTATAGAGAAAGGTGTTTACAAGAGCCTTGCCGGAAGTAAGCAATTTGAGGAAATTGTATGCAAGCAAGGAAGGCACCGGAAGAATCAAGGTGTTGGTTTTGAACGAAAGTTCAATGCCAATGGAGTTGAGTGGGAAGAAGATCAATACCCCAAGACGAAGTTTGTTCCTCAACAAGAGAAGTATGATCCTACTTCTTTCCAAGGGACACAAGCTCAAGATGATCTTCCACCACAAGACCACAAGAAAAAGGGCAAGGACAAGCTTCAAGAGGAGATTGATGCATTTGAAGAAGCTCCTATGGCCTTGGTCAAGTGGGTTCCCAAGACTACATCAAGTTCTACTACAACTCCAAGGATTCCCATCAAGATGATGTGGATCCCGAATAAGAAGAACTAGAGAGTTCTTGAGGGTGACTCTGCCAACACACTTCACTCATATCATTTTGGCAAGGACAAGTGCAAACAACTTCCACATATTGCACTAGTTCAAGGAGTCACAAACCCTCTTGTTGGTCAGACAAGGGACAAGGTAACCTAATGCTTTCATGGACATCATCTATGTGTACATCACTCTATGTCTATGGATATCCTTGTTTGTTCCTTGTGGGACTAACCCGTGTAGGTATTGAAAGTGCAACTCACTCCAATGGATTGCTCCGAATGATCTACATCAACATTGAGCATCCACATCTTCAACATCTACATGAAGTCATCGTCGACAAAACCCAAGGTTAGTTCATCCCTCTTAGGGGGGATATCACATCTAGGGGGAGCTTTACTCTAATCAATTGAGCTAAAGCAACTCTAATGGTGTGAACACAACAATGCTTTATGTAAAAGTGGCAACCCCACTTGTGCTTAAACGATGAGTATGACCTATGATCAAATGTCCTCATTTGACTCCTAAGTCAATATACTCATATATAGATGACCTAGTCATCGCCAATTGCTTGATAGATGCTAGAGTGTTTGTACATGCTTTGTCACATATTTCATTTGCCATTTTATTATGTGAGCATGTTGATTGCATATTTTACTCATTCGAGGACATCCATTTGTTGCTTTGATTGTTTGGCTTTTTCCTCTTTTGCCAAATGGATGGACAAGAATGCCTAAGAACTTCCTCTAGCTATCTATGCTTTTCTCGTCTCAAACTCTATTCATGCTACATCACAAAGTTTGATCAAGTCAGATTCGAACCACTCTGTGCGAGGAGCACTCGGAGTCCTCGATTCGTCATAGACTTAAACTTCCAAAACCTCTCTGTGCATTTCGGTATGACCGATCCATCCACTTCGGTCGCACCGAGTTCACTGAGTTGATCTAGATTTTCAATCTCGGTGCAACCGATTTGAACTTTTCGGTCACACCGAGTTGCGGTAATCGCTTGTGATTCTGGATCTCGGTGTCACCGAGTTGTTCCACTCGGTCACACCGACAGGGTTAGGGTATATAAACCCACGGGTGAGATTTTGCAAATTTCTTCAAAACTCCTTAGCCCACGCGTGTCCTGCTCTACCGCCTCGGGTCTCCGAATCGTCTTCTCGTTGCCAGCGACCTCCCGCCGCTGGTTTCTGTCGCCGTCAACAGGATTTAACCCCACCATTGCCGCCGTAGCAAACTCACTGCCGAACTAGGGTATGAGTTCGATCTTTTGTGCTAATTCCTTCCTCCGATTCTTAGCACAATGCAATGCCATGTTCTTTACCATGTATGAAATCAATCTATCCAGAGAAAACTTCCTTTAGGTTAGGTTTGATTCGAAAAATTTAGGGTTAGGTTTCTGCCGAACTCATCTCGGACCAACCGAGTTGTGGAAATCGGTCTCACCGATTTGGCTTAGGCCATAGCACTTGCACTTTTCGGTCTGACCGAAAGCTGCAAATCGGTGCGACCGAATTCAACTATCTGTGAAACCCTAGCAATCTCGGAGCCACCAAACTGTGACTTGGTCTGACCGAGTTCACTAGTTTAGACTCCAAAAGTTGCTTCGGTGTCACTGAGTTTAACAAATCGGTAGCTCCGAAATGCTTTCTGTGGAGAACTAAAACTAAGTTTTTGACTCATCTGTTTTGCAAAAACTCTGCACTTTGTGATGCTCATCCACTCTACCTCATCTACATCTATTCACAGGGTCTGCTATCAGTTTGCTTGCCAGAATGTCTGACCAGAGTGATATCCAGAACAAATCAGAAGAGCAAGTGCAAATGAGTGAGGGCACTAGTCCCTCAAGCAGCTATGATGAGGGCAGCAGGAGCACTCCAAGCAACCTGCCCAAGGCAGCCACCAGATCAAGGAAGAAGAGAACCTCAGACTCTGAGGATGAGGACTATGTGGTTGTTGAGGAGGAAGTTAGCTCCAAGAAGAAAGTCCTGAAGAAGGAATTTGGTACTTGTAGCGATCCGACCTCAGACGGTCAAATCTCTGTGCATAAGTGTCATCCCTGGATCGGTAATGCTGACACACACAGTACTCGAGGATTTATAACAGAGTGCAATCACACACTTATTACATCGAATATCTCAAAGAGAGTACTTATTACAATAATATTGCTGAAGGCCATCAAATAAGATAACTGCGGAAGAATCGAAGATAAATGAGTCCATCAACTCCAACAACATAACTGAGTGCACGACAACGACCTAGCGCACCTTACTCTTCGTCTGAAAATTCTGCAACATGATACGTTGCAGCCGTGTAGGTCAGCACATGGAATATGCTGGCAAAATAACACTGTAGAGGATAATGATGCAATAATAACTATCACTACATGCATATATTGGCTGGTGGAGGCTCTAGGTTTAGTTTTGCATAAAGCCATTTTTTCCCTACAACAAAGGAATATATTTTTATTTAACTACACAGTTGTTTGAAAATATTGAGGAGGTTCCTCCAACTCAATCCCAAAATAGTAATCATTAACCCAATCAAATTAACTAAATAAAGTGTTGAGATCAACATGATAATCAAAATACCAGAGACTCAAGATGTCCATAACCGGGGACACGGCTAACCATGATTAGTTTGTACACTCTGCAGAGGTTTGCGCACTTTTCCCCACAAGACTCGATCTCCTCCGTTGAATTTCTCGCACTACATGATGTTTGAGAAACGGATGATCGAGACACAGTCTTTCAGAAGCATTAACTCTTTACTCTAAGTAGACAGTACCACTTACATCCCCTACATCTGCTAGGCTACCACTGAAATAGGTCACACAACATACTCAACTATGCCAGAGCCCATAATGGCTTGTGGCTGCACACAGAAGTTTCTAGCATGAATAATCTTATGATCCCTTTGAGCCTGGGTGGAAAACCATAGGATGATCACACGGGTACTCCGGGATATCCTAGGACAACACTTGATTGCTCCAGGTGCCCAGCAACCAATCCACCCAGATGTGTATTTAAGTAGCCACCTTAAATTTCCCTTAGTGAAATAATAACTCTCACATCTTGCATGAATCTCTCAACCAAACAACGTCTACAAGCATAGCATAACAGTATAAGCAAATCGTAGCAACTCCCAGGGTTTGAATAAAAGACAGTAGGTTCTACCTCATTAACTACTTCCCAATGCCCACATGTAAATCAGATCCTACTCATGCAATGTTTGTGGATTGAAACTAATGCACAAAAACTAGGTAATAAAGGGATATGATCAAAGTGTTACTTGCCTTGCTGACGATCTGAAAACCCTAGTGATTCGTAGTAGCAAGCCTCGCACTCCAGAAACTCTATCGTGAACAAACAATAGCATACATAAACACTCAAGCATAAGATGCAAAGATAAAACTCAAAAGAAAAGATCTAAACAGAAAGTACAAGTGAAGAGCTTTAATTTGCAAAAAGAATCAATCGAATCGGAGCTACGAAACTCAAACTGCGATCAAACGAAGTTCGAACTCAAATTTGCTTGAAACAAAATTTAAATTATTAAAACCATGTTCAAGTTGGTTATCTGGACAGAGGGTATCGATACGAAAATTTTGGCGTTGGTTTCACTGGATTTGGATAAACGAGCAAAAAGTAGCGAGAGTTTAAAGATTAGGGACTAATTTGTAAGAAAAGTATTCGCGGATAGGTCCCCGGCCGAAAATAAACGGAAAAACAAAAAATCTAACGAACGTTCGCTAATAGAACTAAAAGAACGAAATCGTTCGTTAACACATACTAACGGGTGAACGTTCGCTAATTAACCTAATAAATAAAAAACCGATCTAATCTAAACAGAACGAAAACCGAAAAAACCAAACGGTTTTTACCGGTCAACCGCGGCGGCGAGGTCAAAGGCAAGATCCGGCGTCGTCGGCGGTTGGCGAGGCTCCGGTGGCGTCGGCGGGGTTGCGGGGCGGCGGCAGCGCAGCTGCGGGCGACGGCGGCGGCGCGCGGCGGTGCAAAGCGGCGGCGGCGCGGCTCGGCTGGAGGTGGGGCTGCAGCGGCAACGGTGATGAGGAGGTGGGGGCCAGGGTCGGCGGCTTGCGCGAGGGGGCGGGAGGCCGACCCGGACTCCTCCTCGCCGGAGTCCGGCGTCTGCACGGGAGGGAGAGGCGACGGCGCTGGGTTGGGCCGGCTGGGCTTTCGGTCCGAAAAGATTTTTTTAAATAATTACGCCACGGAAGAAAAATCCTAATAAAAAATATAAAAAAATCCTAAAAATCCCAGAAACAATTTTCACCGTGCAAACCTAATATTTAGAACGAGATGAACATGTTTTCGGCTAAAATGCAATTTTGAAAAATGCAATTTTGCCTAATTTAATTCGAATAAAAACTCATATAAAATGCAAATAAAATATATTTTTATTTAGAACTAAATTTCCAATATTTCCTCTGTTTAGAAGAAGTCATATTATCTTCTCTCATTATTTTATTTCGAAATATTTGGAAAAATAATTTCAAATAAAAATCACTTTGATCGAGTTACCAATTTTGAAAAAT
Source organism: Triticum aestivum (assembly GCF_018294505.1). Lineage (NCBI taxonomy): Eukaryota > Viridiplantae > Streptophyta > Magnoliopsida > Poales > Poaceae > Triticum > Triticum aestivum. The sequence continues at coordinate 270,725,846 of NC_057805.1, read as the reverse complement.
TCAAAATGGAATTTTATGAAAACCTCCAACTCTCTCCAATGGTCCTTGAGTTGCTTAAGGTCTCTAGGATCAAAATGTCCTAATAAACACAAATAAAAAATGCAAAGAGCATGAATGCATCTGATGACCTAATGATTAACATCTAAATTGAAAATTGGGATGTTACAAACCTACCCCCCTTAAGATGAATCTCGCCCTCGAGATTCGCGTTGGCTAGAAAATAGGTGTGGGTGGTCTTTCCGTAGGTCTTCTTTTCGCTCCCAGGTGACTTCCTCCTCGGTATGGTGGCTCCACTGAACGTTCCAAAACTTGATGACCTTGCTGCGTGTAACTCGGCTGGCAAACTTGAGAATCTTGACAGGTTTCTCCTCGTAGGTTAGGTCACTCTCCAACTGAATTGCTTCCAGGGGCACTGTATCTCTCAGAGGAATATCGACCATCTCTGCATGGCACTTCTTCAACTGGGAAATGTGAAACACATCATGAACTCCTGACAATCCTTCGGGTAACTCCAACTTGTAGGCAACTTCTCCCATACGTTCCAGAACTCGATATGGTCCTACAAATCTTGGGGCTAACTTTCCCTTAACTCCAAATCGTTTAACTCCTCGTAGCGGTGACACACAAAGATATGCTCTATCTCTGACTTCATAGACTACCTCCTTGCGTTTCGTGTCCGCATAACTCTTCTGCCTGGACTAGGCTACCTTCAATCTACCGCGAATCAGCTTAACCTTCTCTTCAGATTCTTTGATTAAATCTGGTCCGAACAACTGACGGTCTCCAACTTCATCCCACATCATAGGTGTCCTGCACCTCCTTCCATACAAAGCTTCGAAAGGGGCCATCTTTAAACTAGCCTCGTAACTGTTGTTATATGAGAACTCCGCGTAAGGCAAATTATCATCCCAACTAGATCCGTAATCTAGCGCACAAGCTCTCAACATGTCTTCCAGAATCTGATTAACTCTTTCGGTCTGTCCATATGTCTGCGGATGAAAGGATGTACTAAACTCTAGCCTGGTATGCAAAGTCTGGTGCAACTGCTTCCAAAACTCCGAAGTAAACTATGTTCCTCTATCTTATACGATGGTCCTCGGAACTCCATGCAGACATACGATCCTGGTCATATATATCTTGGCCAACTTCGCACTCGTATAAGTGGTTTTCACTGGGATAAAGTGGGCCACTTTGATCAAGCGATCAACTACTACCCAAATAGAATCATATCCTGATCATGTCCTGGGTAATCCTGTGATAAAGTCCATGCCAAGTTTATCCCACTTCCATTCGGGTATCGGCATAGGCTGTAGTAACCCTGATGTCTTATGATGTTCTGCCTTCACTCTCTGACATACATCACATACGGCTACATACTCAGCAATATCCTTCTTCATACCGGTCCACCAAAAACGCTCCTTCAAATCCAAATACATCTTGGTGTTTCCGGGGTGAATCGAGTATGGCGAGTCATGAGCCTCCTGAAGTATTAACTTCCTGATCTCTTGGTCATTTGGCACATATATACGATCCTCAAACCATAAAGTTTCGTGCTCATCCTCACGAAAACCTTTGGCTTTTCCTTTGCTCATCTTCTCTTTTATCTCCTCAATCTCCTTGTCCGCCTTCTGAGCTTCTCGAATCTTTCCCAACAATGTGGACTAAACCTCTAATGATGCAACAAAACCTCTCGGAACTATCTCCAAACGAAGTTCCCTGACATCATTGGCTAACTCCTGAGGTAATCCTCCGGTTATGAGGGTATTAACACAACTCTTGCAGCTCAACGCATTTGCTACAACATTGGCCTTCCCTGGGTGATAGTGTAGCTTCATATCATAATCTTCTATAAGCTCCAACCATCTCCTTTACCTGAGATTCAACTCCTTCTACGTGAAAATGTACTTCAAGCTCTTATGATCCGTGTATACATCACAACGGTTTCCAATGACAAAATGTCTCTAGGTCTTGAGCGCATGCACTACGGCTGCTAACTCCAAATCATGAGTGGCATAATTCAACTCATGAGGTCGAAGCTGACGTGAGGCATATGAAACAACTCTTCCGTCTTGCATAAGTACTCCTCCAAGTCCTTGGCAAGAAGCATCGCAATACACTTGGAAATCCTTGCGTATGTCCGGAAGAATTAGCACTAGGGCTGTAACCAAATGTTTCTTCAACTCCTGAAAACTGGCCTCACATTCTTCGGTCCACTTCAACTTGGTATCCTTTTTCAATAACTCCGTCATGGGCTTCGCAATCTTGAAAAAATTCTCAATGAATCTCCGGTAGTATCCCGCGAGTCCAAGAAAACCGCGTATCTCTCCAACTGAGGTGGGTGCCAACCATTCTATGACAGACTGAACCTTAGTTGGGTCTACTGCTATACCTTCTCCAGATATAACATCTCCGAGAAATCTATCTTCTTTCAACCAAAACTCACATTTACTCAACTTGGCATATAGCTGATGTTCCCTGAGCTTCTCGAGAACTAAGCGCAAATGCTCCTTATGTTCCTCTTCATTCTTCGAATATACCAATATATCATCAATGAACACCACAACAAACTTATCCAAGAACTCCATGAACACCTTATTCATCATACTCATGAAATAGGCAGGGGCGTTAGTCAATCCAAAAGACATAACAGTATACTCATATAGCCCGTACCTTGTAGTAAAAGCTGTCTTGGGTATATCCTGTTCTCGGATCTTTAGCTGGTGGTATCCTGATCGAAGATCGATCTTGGAGAACACTTTAGCTCCTTGCAGCTGGTCAAACAAATCGTTGATCATCGGTAGTGGGTACTTGTTCTTGATCGTCACCTTATTCAATGCATGATAATCAACAACCATTCTCAAAGATCCATCCTTCTTCTCAACTAAGAGCACTGGGGCTCCCCACGGTGATGAACTTGGTCGAATGTAACCTTTCTCCAATAACTCCTTAATATGCTTCTTAATTTCCTCTAGATCATTCACGGGCATCCGATACGGTCTCTTCGATATTGGTCCGGTGCCTGGCAACAGCTCTATCAAAAACTCTATATCTCGATCTGGTGGCATGCCTGGTAATTCCTCTGGGAAAACATCTGGATAATCCTTCACAACTGGCACTTCCTCCTGAACAACTCCTGAGAGGGAATTTACTTGAGTCCTCCTTGGCGCATGCCTAGGCACATACTTGATCCTTTTTCCCTCCGGGGTGGTGAGAAGTATTGACTTACCAGCACAATCGATGTTTCCTCCATACTTCGATAACCAATCCATGCCTAGTATTATGTCTAATCCTTGTGATTCCAAAATAATGAGGTCTGAGGGGAAAACATGCTTGCCTATGGTCAATGGCAACTGACAACACCATCGACTAGCCATATATTCCTCTCCTGGTGAGCTTACTAACATGGGTGACCTAAGGGCTAAGGTTTTTAGCTTAATCTTATCCACAAATCCCCTTGATATGTATGAATGTGATGCACCAGTGTCAAAAAGAACAAGAGCTGTAAATGACTTAATCAAAAACTTACCAATAACTGCATCAGGCTGCTCCTCAACTTCCTCCACGTTAATGTGGTTCACCTAACCTCTGGTAAATGGGTTTGGCTTCTTCCCTGTGCTTCCATTACCATTACCATTCTTTGCTTCAAGACACTCAGTGGCGTAATGTCCAGTCTTCCCGCATTTGAAACAAGTAATGTGACTCAGATCTTTCTTAGCGGGTGTAGCGGGGTTGGAACGGTTCTGATTGCTGTTTCCTCCACTCCCATTGCCATTCTTAGGGCCATTGTGGTTGTGTGAACTTCCTCCATTGTGAGAATGGCCTCCATGGTTATGTCCTCCATGGGTATGAGTGTGTCCTCCCAAGTACGGGGTATAGCGAGGCTTCTGATGAGCTCCAGAGTTGTACTTCCCTTGTCCATACTTCCTCTTGCGGCTCTCTATCTGCTGCTGTTTGTTTTCAATCATGAGGGCCCTGTCTACCAGCTCCTGATAGTTGGTGAATGTTGCCACCATCAACTGCATACTCAGCTCATCGTTCAATCCCTCCAAAAATTTCTCCTGCTTCGCGGCATCTGTGGCCATATCATCTGGGGCATAGCGAGCTAACTTGCTGAACTCATCCACGTACTGCCCCACAGTACGATTCCCTTGGTGTAAGTTGCGAAACTCATGCTTCTTCATACTGATAGCTCCAGTTGAGACATGTGCAGTGCGGAATGCTTGCTGAAACTGATCCCAAGTGACATTGGCCACGGGGAAAGTAGTAGTGTAGTTCTCCCACCATGAGGCTGCGGGTCCATCCAGTTGATGTGCGGCAAAGCGCACCTTCTCAACATCTGTGTAGCCTGCGGTGGTCAGCTCCCTTCCAATCCTACGGAGCCAATCACCAGCAACAATCGGCTCGGTGCTACTAGAGAACACCGGCGGATTCAACCTCAGAAAATGGGCTAAGTTGTCCACGTGAGGTGGTGGTGGTGGGGGATTGTTGCTGTTGCTATTGTTGTTGTTGGTTGTTGTTGTTGGTTGCTGTTGTTGTTGTTGGTTGTTGTTGCTGTTGCTGTTGCTCTTGTTGGTTGTTGTT